>NW_027671674.1:600000-1191000 GCF_964165515.1 Mesoplodon bidens | reverse complement strand
TTAGCTAAACAGCTGACCTTGTAAGAGGCATCGGTGTGAACTATCGGAAGCTTCAGCAGAAAGTCGGCAAAGATTTATTTGTGTCCCTCCAATGAGTTGACCACAAGGACCCCGTTTTCTAGAAGTGTTGGTCCAATACTCCCTCTAGGGGTAGGGGACATAGACCGGGCTGCTTTCAGCCACCGATCTTGGGCAGGGGCAGTGGTCGGCCGGTGGCCCGGGAAGGAGCCTATCTGCGTGTGACCCTGGGAATCATCTCTCCTGCGAACTTCGGTCACCTGGCAGGAAGCTACGATGCCCAGACCTATGGTTAGCTGTGCAGCAAGGTGTACTGCGCGGACAGGTTCCACACACACTTCAACTAAGTGGGCGGCCTGAGTGGAAAAGTGAGAGTTTGGGCAGCTGTGCAGACAAAGAAGGCGCCCTATGGCTTGGGCCTAAATGCTTGTGACACCTCACTGGGCCTGCCGGGCACTGAGGGCCCTGCCCTCTGCCCCCTGCTCCCCTGCCCTTTCTTCAGTCACAGCAGAGATGGCCCCACCGACTCCTTCAGTGAGGGCAGTGTTCCCACCTCCCTCAGCCCCACACCCTCCCGGCAGGTTACCATGGACTACAGATGCTGCATTCTTAGGCCAGGGCGTCCCGGGAATGCCAAGGGCAGACATGATGACCTTAAATGATTTCCTCTTGTGTCACTTTTGGTAAACTTTAGGAGCTAGGAAATGGTCCACTTTACACAAATGTTCAAATTTACTGGCATTTCATATATTCTCTGCTATAACATTGTCCTGATTCTTTCTGTATATTCTTTGCTTATGTTTTGGTTTTCCTTAATCAAAGTGTGTCTTTTACATCTTGTCAAAGAATATTCTTTGGACTTACTACATATCCTGAATTTTATAAGTTTTCTATTGTATTAAGTTCTGCTCATATCTTTATTTATATTTTTACTATGTTCTCAGGTTTATTGTTTTGATATTCTGATATCAATTAAAACACTTGGTTATTCATTTTAATATATCTTTTTACTTATAAAGATATGAACTTTTAAAGATTCCAGCTTACTTGTAAGTTTCTAAGGGTCAGGTCCTCTATATTGTGGCTGGCCTAAGTCTTAGTTCACCATATAGCAATGTATATATTGACCTATTTTCCCCTCGAGTCTCTGTGATTCCCTACATCTCACCTTTCTTTGCAGGCAAGCCATTTGAAATACCCTTAACTTATTTCACAGCTAATAAGTCTTTGAAATAATGTGTATTTTTTAGAAAAATCTTCTTATATAATTAGGCAGAAAATCTGACCTGCCTTAGTTTTCAAAACAGCATAATTTCACTCTTCTCAGTGATGAATCCGTTGTATTACACAACCATTGTGTATTTAGCTTTATCAATGACATGTACTTTAAAAATGTTTGAGAGATCCTACCACTCTTTGAAAACATCCTTGTTCCTTGTTTCAGTTCCAGTTTTGTGTATACTTTCTGCCTTGCACCTGATTATTCCAACATCTGATGGATGGCCTAGGGAATCTAATTCTGGTATTGATTGTTTTTGCTGATTGTCTCCCCTTGTAGCTGATTTCTTCCTTTTGTGTAAATTTAGATCATGAGCTCATGTTTAGCTAAACAGCTGACCTTGTAAGAGGCATCGGTGTGAACTATCGGAAGCTTCAGCAGAAAGTCGGCAAAGATTTATTTGCGTACCTAAAATGAGTTGCCTTCGAGGACCCCGTTTTCTACAAGTGTTGGTCCAATACGCCCTCCAGAGGCAGGGGATTCAGACAGGGCTGCTTTGCGGTCCCCGATCTGGGGCAGGGGCAGTGGGCGGCCTGTGGCCCGGGCAGGAGACTCTCCACGTGTGTCACAGGGACCCATCTGCCTGCGAACTTCGGTCCACGGGCAGGAAGCTAGGATGCTCAGACGTATGGTTAGCTGTGCAGCGAGGTGTACTGGGCGGACAGGTTCCACACACACTTCAAGTAAGAGGGTGGCCTGAGTGGAAAGTTGATAGTTTGGGCAGCTGTGCAGACAAAGATGGCGCCCTTTGGCCTGGGCCTAAATGCTTGTGACACCCCACTGGGCCTGCCTGGTTCTGAGGGCCCAGCCCTGGGCCCCCTGCTCCCCCGCCCTTTGTTCAGTCACAGCAGAGAAGGCCACAACCACTCCCTCAGTGAGGGTAGTGTTCCAACCTCCCTCAGCACCGCCCACTCTCCGCAGGATACCATGGACAATAAATGCTGCATTCTGAGGCCAGGGCTTTCTGAGAATGCCAAGGGCAGACATGATGACCTTAGATGATTTCCTCTTGTGTCAGATTTGGTAAACTTTAGGAGCTAGGAAATGGTCCACCTTTCAGAAATGTTCATATTTACTGGCATTTCATATATTCTCTGCTATAACATTGCCCTGATTCTTTCTGTATATTCTTAACTTATGTTTTTGTTTTCCTTAATCAAAGTGTGTCTTTTAAATCTTTTCAAAGAATATTCTTTGGACTTACTACATCACCTGAATTTTATTCGTTTTCTGTTGTATTAAGTGCTGCTCATATCGTTATTTTTCTTCTTTCTATATTCTCAGGGTTTATTATTTTGATATTCTGTTGTCAATTAAAACACTTGGTTTTTCAATTTAATAAATCTTTTTACTTATAATGATTTGAACTTTTGAAGATTCCAGCTAACTTGTAAGTTTCTAAGGGTCAGGTGCTCTACATTGTTGCTGGCCTAAAGACTTAGTTCACCCTATAGCAATGTATATATTGACCTATTTCCCCTCGACTTTCTGTGTTTACCTACATTTCACCTTCCTTTGCAGAAAGCCATTTGAAATACCCTTTACTTATTAAAGAGCCAATAAGTCTTTGAAATAATGTGTATTTTTTAGAGAAATATTCTTATATAATTAGGCAGAAAATCTGACCTGCCAGGGTTTTCAAATCAGCATAATTTCACTCTTCTCAGTGTTGAATCGGTTGTATTACACAACGTTTGAGTATTTAGCTTTATCAATGACATGTACTTTAAAAATGTTTGAGAGATCCTACCAGTCTTTGAAAACATCCTTGTTCCTTGTTTCCGTTCCAGTTTTATGTATATGTTCTGCCTTGCAACTGATTATTCCAACATATGATGGATGGCCTAGGGAATCTAAATCTGGTATTGATTGTTTTTGCAGATTGCCTCCCCTTGTAGCTGATTTCTTCATTATTGTGTAAATTTAGATCATGAGTTCATGTTTAGCTGAACAGCTGACCATGTAAGAGGGTTAGGTGTGAACGCTCGTAAGCTTCAGCAGAGGGTCGGCAAAGATTTATTTGTGTCTCTCCAATGAGGTTCCCGCGAGGACCCCGTTTTCTACAAGTTTTGGTCCAATACACCCTCTAGAGGCAGGGGACTCAGAGAGGGCTGCTTTGCGGCCCCCGATCTGGGGCAGAGGAAGGGGCGGCCTGTGGCCGGGGCAGGAATCTCTCCGCGTGTGTCCAAGGGACCTATCTGCCTGCGAACTTCGGTCACCTGGCAGGAAGCTATGATGCCGAGAACTATTGTTAGCTGTTCAGCGAGCTGGACTGCGCGGACAGGTTCCACACACACATCAAGTAAGAGGGCGGCTTGAGGGAAAAGGTGAGAGTTTGGGCATCTGTGCAGACAAAGAAGGCGCCATTTGACATGGTCCTAAATGGTTTTGACAACCCTCTGGGCCTGCCGGGCCCTGAGGGCCCTGCCCTGGACGACCTGCTCCCCTGACCTTTGTTCAGTCACATCAGAGATGGCCACACCCACTCCCTCAGTGAGGGCAGTGATCGAACCTCCCTCAGCCCCGCCCCCTCTCCGCAGTTTACCATGGACTACAGATGCTGCATTCTGAGGCCAGGACGTTCCGAGAATGCCAAGGGCTAACATAATCATCTTAAATGGTTTCCTCTTGTGTCAGTTTTGGAAAACTTTAGGAGCTAGTAAATGGTCCACTTATAGAAATGTTCACATTTACTGGCATTTCAGATATTCTCTGCTATAACATTGTCCTGATTCTTTCTGTATATTCTTGACTTATGTTTTTGTTTTCCTTAATCAAATTGTGTCTTTTAAATCTTTTCAAAGAATATTCTTTGACTTACTACATCACCTGAATTTCATACGTTTTCTGTTGTACTAAGTTCTGCTCATATCTTTATTTATCTTTTTTCTATGTTCTCAGGTTTTATTGTTTGGATCTTCTGATGCCAATTAAAACACTTGTTTATTCATTTTCATAAATATTTTTACTTATAAAAATTTGAACTTCTGAAGATCCCAACTTACATGTAAGTTTCTAAGGGTCACATAGTCTACATTGTTGCTTGCCAAAGGCTTAGTTCCCCATATAGCAATGTATATATTGATCTATTTTCCCCTCGGCTTTGTGTGATTCCCTACATCTCAACTTTCTTTGCAGACAAGCCATTTGCAATACCCTTAACTTATTTCACAGCCAATAAGTCTTTGAAATAATGTGTATTTTTTAGAGAAATCTTCTTATATAATTAGGCAGAAAATCTGACCTGCCATAGTTTTCAAAACAGCATAATTTCACTCTTCTCAATGATGAATCTGTTGTATTACACAACCTTTGAGTATTTAGCTTTATCAATGACATGTACTTTAAAAATGTTTTAGAGATCCTACCAGTCTTTGAAAACATCCTTGTTCCTTGTTTCAGTTCCAGTTTTATGTTTATTTTCTGCCTTGCACCTGATTATTCCAACATCTGTTGGATGGTCTAGGGAATCTAATCCTGGTATTGATTGGTTTTGGTGATTGTTTCCCCTTGTTGCTGCTTTCTTCATTATTGTGTAAATTTAGATGATGGTCTCATGTTTAGCTAAACCGCTGAACTTGTAAGAGGCTTAGCTGTGAACGGTTGTAAGCTTCATCAGAAAGTCGGCAAAGATTTATTTGTGTCCTTCCAATGAGTTGCCCGTGAGGACACCGTTTTCTACAAGTGTTGGTCCAATAATCCCTCCAGAGGCAGGGACTCAGACAGGGTGCTTTGCAGCCGCCGATCTGGAGCAGGGTCCTTGGGCCGCCCGTGGCCCACGCAGGAGCCTCTCCGCGTGTGTCCCACGGACCCATCTGCCTGCGAACTTAGGTCACCTGGAAGGAAGCTACAATGCCCACACATGTGGCTAGCTGTGCAGCAAGGTGTACTGCGCGGACATTTTCCTCACACACTTCAAGTAAGAGGGTGGCCTGAGTGGAAAGGTGAGAGTTTGGCAGGTGTGCAGACAAAGAAGGCGCACTTTGGCATGGGCCTAATTGCTTGTGACACCGCACTGGGCCTGCCGGTCTCTGAGGGCCATGCCCTGGACGCCCTGCTCCCCTGCCCTTTGTTCCATCACAGCAGAGAGGGCCACCCCCACTCCCTCAGAGAGTGCAGTGTTCCAACCTCCATCAGCCTCGCCCCCTCTCTGCAGGTTACCATGGACTACAGATGCTGCATTATGAGGCCAGGGCGTTCCGAGAATGCCAAGGGCCGACATGATGACCTTAAATGACTTCCTCTTGTGTCAGTTTTGGTAAACTTTAGGAGCTAGGAAATGGTCCACTTTAAAGAAATGTTCAAATTACTGGCATTTCAGATATTCTCTGCAATAACATTGCCCTGATTCTTTCTGTATATTCTTTTCTTATGTTTTTGTTTTCCTTAATCAAAGTGTGTCTTTTAAATCTTTTCAAAGAATATTCTTTCAACTTACTACATCACCTGATTTTATATGTTTTCTGTTGTACTAAGTTCTGCTCATATCTTTATTTATCTTTTTTCTATGTTGTCAGGGTTTATTGTTTTGATCTTCTTATGTCAAATAAAACACTTGGTTATTCATTTCAATAAATCTTTTTACTTATAAAGATTAGAACTTTTGAAGATTCCAGCTTACTTGTAAGTTACAAAGCGTCAGGTCCTCTACATTGTGGCTGGGGTAAGGCTGAGTTCACCATATAGCAATGTATATATTGACCTATTTTCCCCTCGCCTTTCTGTGATTCCCTACATCTCACCTTTCTTTGCTGACAAGCCATTTGCAATACCCATAACTTATTTCACAGGCAATAAGTCTTTGAAATAATGTGTATTTTTTAGATAAATCTTCTTATATAATTAGGCAAAAATCTGACATGCCATAGTTTTCAAAATAGCATAATGTCACTCTTCTCAATGATGTATCTGTTGTATTACACAAGCTTTGATTATTTAGCTTTATCAATGACATGTACTTTAAAAATGTTTTAGTGATCCTACCACTCTTTGAAAACATCCTTATTCCTTGTTTCAGTTCCAGTTTTATATATATTTTCTGCCTTGCACCTGATTATTCCAATATCTGATGGATGGCCTAGGGAATCTAATTCTGGTATTGATTGTTTTTGCTGATTGTCTCCGCCTTGTAGGTGATTTCTTCATTATTGTGTAAATTTAGATCATGAGCTCATGTTTAGCCAAACAGCTAAGCTTGTTAGAGGCTTAGGTGTGAACGCTCGTAAGCTTCATCAGAAAGTCGGCAAAGATTTATTTGTGTGCCACCAATGAGTTTCCCGTGAGGACCCCGTTTTCTACAAGTGTTGGTCCATTACTCACTTTAGAGTCAGGGACTCAGACAGGGCTGCGTTGCGGCCGCTGATCTACGGCAGGGTCTCTGTGCCGCCCGTGGCCCGGGCAGGAGCCTCTCCGCGTGTGTCCCACGGACCCATTTGCCTGCGAACTTCGGTCACCTGGCAGGAAGCTACGATGCCCAGACTTATGGTTAGCTGTGCAGCAAAGTGTACTGCGCGGATGGGTTCCACACACACTTCAAGTAAGAGGGCGGCTGAGAGGAAAGGTGAGTGTTTGGGCACCTGTGCAGACAAAGAAGTCGCCCTGTGGCCTGGGCCTAAATGCTTGTGATACTGCACTGGGCCTGCCGGGCTCTGAGGGCCCTTCTCTGGGTACCATGCTCTCCTGCACTTTGTTCAGTCACAGCAGAGATGGCCACACCCACTCCCTCAGTGAGGGCAATGTTGCAACCTCCCTCAGACATGCCCCCTTTCCTCAGGTTACCATGGACTACAGATGCTGCATTCTGAGGCCACGGCGTCCCGAGATTGCCAAGGGCAGACATGATGACCTTAAATGATTTCCTCTTGGGTCAGTTTTGGTAAACTTTAGGAGCTAGGAAATGGTCCACTTTACAGAAATGTTGAAATTTACTGGCATTTCACATATTCTCTGCTATAACATTGTCCTGATTCTTTCTGTATATTGTTTACTTATGTTTTTGTTTTCCTTACTCAAAGTTTGTCTTTTCAACTCTTTTCAAAGAATATTTTTTGACTTACTACATCACCTGAATCTTATACGTTTTCTGTTGTATTAAGTTCTGCTCATATCTTTATTTATCTTTTTTCTATGTTCTCAGGGTTTATTGTTTTGGTCTTCTGATGTCAATTAAAACACTTGGTTATTCATTTTCATAAATCTTTTTACTTATAAAGATTTGAACTTTTGAACATTCCCGCTTACTTGTAAGTTTCTAAGGGTTAGCTCCTCTACATTGTTGTGGTCTAAGTCTTAGTTCACCGTACAGCTATATCTGTATTGACCTATTTTTCCCTGGGCTTTCTGTGATTCCCTACATCTCACCTTTCTTTGCAGACAAGCCATTTGAAATACCCTTAACTTATTTCACAGCCAATAAGTCTTTGAAATAATGTATAATTTTTAGAGAAATCTTCGTATACAATTAGGCAGAAAATTTGACCTGCCATAGTTTTCAAAACAGCATAATTTCACTCTTCTCAATGATGAATCTGTTGTATTACACAACCTTTGAGTATTTAGGTTTATCAGTGACATGTACTTTAAAAATGTTTTAGAGATCCTACCAGTCTTTGAAAACATCCTTGTTCCTTGTTTTAGTTCCAGTTTTATGTATAATTTCTGCCTTGCCCCTGATTATTCCAACATCTGATGGATGGCCTAGGGAATCTACTTCTGGTATTGATTGTTTTTGCTGATTGTCTCCCCCTTTTAGCTGATTTCTTCATTATTGTGTAAATTTAGATCATGAGCTCATGTTTAGCTCAACAGCTGACCTTGTAAGAGGCTTAGGTTTGAATGCCCGTAAGCTTCATCAGAAAGTCGGCAAAGATTTATTTGTGTCCTTCCAATGAGTGGTCTGAGAGGTCCCCGTTTTCTACAAGTGTTTGTCGAATATTCCCTGTAGAGGCAGGGACTCAGACAGGGCTGCTTTGCGGCCCCCGATCTGGGGAAGGGGCTGTGGGCGGCCGGGGGCCCGGGCAGGAGCCTCTCCGCTGGTTTCCCAGGGACCCATCTGCCTGCGGACTTCGGTCACCTGGAAGGAAGCTACGATTCCCAGACCTATGGTTATCTGTGCAGTGAGGTGTACTGCACGGACAGGTTCCACACACACTTCAATTAAGAGGGCGGCCTGAGTGGAAAAGTGAGTGTCTGGGCAGATGTGCAGACAAAGAAGGCACCCTTTGGCCTGGGCCTAAATGATTGTAACACCACACTGGGCCGGCCGGGCTCTAAGGACCTGCCCTGGTTTCCCTCCTTTCCTGCCCTATGTTCAGTCACTGCAGAGATGGCCACACCCACTCCCTCAGTGAGGGCAGTGTTCCAAACTCCCTCAGCCCGGCCCCCTCTCTGCAGGTTACCATGGACTACAGATGCTGCCTTCTGAGGCCAGGGCATTCCGAGAATGCCAAGGGCAGACAGGATGACCTTAAATGATTTCCTCTTGTGTTACTTTTGGTAAAATTTAGGAGCAAGGAAATGGTCCACTTTACAGAAATGTTCAAATTTACTGGCATTTCATATATTCTCTGCTATAACATTGTCCTGATTCTTTCTGTATATTCTTGACTTATGTTTTTGTTTTCTTTAATTAAAGTGTGTCTTTTAAATATTTTCAAAGAATATTCTTTTGACTTACAAAAACACCTGAAATTTATACGTTTTCTATTGTACTAAGTTCTGCTCATATCTTTATTTATCTTTTTTCTATGTTCTCAAGGTTTATTTTTTTGATCTTCTGATGCCAATTAAAACACTTGGTTATTCATTTTAGTAAATCTTTTTACTTATAAAGATTTGAACTTTTGAAGATTCCAACTTACTTACTTGTAAGAGGTCAGGTCTTCTACATTGTTGCTGGCCTAAATCTTAGTTCACCATATAGCAATGTATATATTGAACTATTTTCCCCTGGGCTTTCTGTGATTTCCTACATCTCACCTTTCTTTGCAGACAAGCCATTTGAATTACCCTTAACTTATTTCACAGCCAATAAGTCTTTAAAATAATGTGTATTTTTTAGAGAAATCTTCTTATATAATTAGGCAGAAAATCTGACCTGCCATAGTTTTCAAAACAGCATAATTTCACTCTTCTCAATGATGAATGTGTTGTATTAAACAACCTTTGAGTATTTAGCTTGATCAATGACATGTACTTTTAAAATGTATTAGAGATCCTACCAGTCTTTGAGAACATCCTTCTTCCTTGTTTCAGTTCCAGTTTTATGTATATTTTCTGCCTTCCACCTGATTATACCAACATCTGATGGATGGCCGAGGGAATCTAATTCTGGTATTGATTGCTTTTGCTGATTGTCTCCACCTTGTAGCTGATTACTTCATTATTGTGTAAATTTAGATTATGAGCTCATGTTTAGCTAAATAGCTGACCTTGTAAGAGGCATAGGTGTGAACGCTCGTAAGCTTCATCACAAAGTCGGCAATGATTTATTTGTGTCCCTCCCATGAGTTCCCGCGAGGACCCCGTTTTCTACAAGTGATGGTCTAATACTCCCTCTAGTGGCAGGGACTCAGACAAGGTTGCTTTGCAGCCCCCGATCGGGTACAGGGGCAGTTGGAGGCCTGTGGCCCGGGCACGAGCCTCTCCGCGTGTGTCCCAGGGACGTATCTGCCTGCGAACTTCGGTCACCTGGCAGGAAGCTACGAATCCCACACCTATGGTTAGCTGTGCAGCAAAGTGTACTACGCGGACAGGTTCCACACACACTTCACGTAAGAGGGCGGGCTGAGTGGGAAGGTAATACTTTGGGCAGGTGTTCAGACAAAGAAGGCGCCCTTTGGCATGGGCCTAAATGCTTTTGACACCCCACTGGCCTCCCGGGCTCTGAGGGCCCTGCCCTGGATGCCCTGCTCCCCTGCCCTTTGTTCCGTCACATCAGATATGGCCACACCCACTTCCTCAGTGAGGGCAGTGTTCCAAACTCCATCAGCCCCGCCCCCTCTCCGGAGGTTACCATGGACTACAGATGCTGCATTCTGAGTCCAGGGCGTTCCGAGAATGCCATGATGACCTTAAATGATTTCCTCTTATGTCAGTTTTGGTAAACTTTAGGAGCTAGGAAATGGTCCACTTTACAGAAATGTTCAAATTACTGGCATTTCAGATATTCTCTGCTATAACATTGTCCTGATTCTTTCTGTATATTCTTTACTTATGTTTTTGTTTTCCTTAATCAAAGTGTGTCTTTTAAATCATTTCAAAGAATATTCTTTGGACTTACTACATCACCTTAATTTTATACGTTTTCTATTGTATTAAGTTCTGCTCATATCTTTATTTATCTTTTTTCTATGTTCTCAGGGTTTATTGTTTTGATCTTCTGATGTCAATTAAAACACTTGGTTATTCATTTTCATCAATCTTTTTACTTATAAAGATTTGAACTTTTGAAGATTCCAGCTTACTTATAAGTTTCTAAGGGTCTGGTACTCAACATTGTTGCTGGCCTAAGGCTTAGTTCACCGTACAGCAATGTATATATTGACCTATTTTCCCCTCGATTTTCTGTGATTCCCTATATCTCACCTTTCTTTGCATACAAGGCATTAGAAATTCCCTTATTTCACTGACATTAAGTCTTTGAAATAATGTGTATTTTTTAGAGAAATCTTCTTATATAATTAGGCAGAAAATCTGACCTGCCATACTTTTCAAAACAGCATAATTTCACTCTTCTCAATGATGAATCTGTTGTATTAAACAACCTTTGAGTATTTAGCTTTATCAATGACATGTACTCTAAAAATATTTTAGAGATCCTACCAGTCTTTGAAAACATCCTTGTTCCTTGTTTCACTTCCAGTTTTATGTATATTTTCTGCCTTGCACCTGGTTATTCCTACATCTGATGGATGGCCTAGGGAATCTAATTCTGGTATTGCTTGTTTTTGTTGATTGTCTCCCCCTTGTAGCTGATTTCTTCATTATTGTGTAAATTTAGATCAAGAACTCTTGTTTAGCCAAACAGCTGACCTTGTAACAGGCTTAGGTGTGAACGCTCGTAAGCTTCATCAGAAAGTCGGCAAATATTTATTTGTGTCCCTGCAATGAGTTGCCCGTGAGGACCCCGTTTTCTACAAGTGTTGGTCCATTACTCCCTCTAGAGGCAGGGACTCAGACAGGGATGCTTTGCGGCCGCCGATCTAGGGCAGGGTCTTTGAGCCGCCCGAGGCCCGTGCAGGAGCCTCTCCGCGTGTGTCCCACGGACCCATCTGCCTGCGAACTCTGGTCACCTGGCAGGAAGCTATGATGCCCAAACTTATGGTTAGCTGTGCAGCGAGGTGTACTGCGCGGAGAGGTTCCACACACACTTCAAGTAAGAGGGCGGCCTCAGTGGAAAAGTGAGAGTTTGGGCAGCTGTTCAGACACCGAAGGCGCACTTTGGCCTTGGCCTAAATGCTTGTGAAACCGCACCGCCCTGCCGGGCTCTGAGGAAGCTGCCCTTGGTTTCCTGCTCTCCTGCCCTTTGTTCAGTCACAGCAGAGATGGCCACACCCACTCCCTCAGTGAGGGCAGTGTTCCAACCTCCCTTAGACCCGCCCCGTCACGGCCGGTTACCATGGACTACAGATGCTGCATTCTGAGGCCAGGGCGTTTCGAGAATGCCAAGGAAGACATGATGACCTTAAATGATTTCCTCTTGTGGCAGTTTGTGTAAACTTTGGGAGCTAGGAAATGGTCCACTTTACAGAAATGTTCAAATGTATTGACATTTCATATCATCTCTGCTATAATATTGTCCTGATTCTTTCTGTATATTCTTGACTTATGTTTTTGTTCTCCTTAATCAAATTGTGTCTTTTAAATCTTTTCAAACAATATTCTTTGGACATACTACATCACCTGAATTTTATACGTTTTCTGTTGTATTAAGTTCTGCTCATATCTTTATTTATCATTTTTCTAGGTTCTCAGGGTTTATTGTTTTGCTCTTCTGATGTCAATTAAAACACTTGGTTATTCATTTTCATAAATCTTTTTACTTATGAAGATTAGAACTTTTGAAGATTCCCGCTTACTTGTAAGTTTCTAAAGGTTAGGTCCTCTACATTTTTGCTGGCCTAAGGCTTAGTTCACCGTATAGCTATATCTGTATTGACCTATTTTCCCCTGGGCTTTCTGTGATTCCCTACATCTCACGTTTCTTTGCAGACAACCCATTTGAAAAAAACCTTAACATATTTCACAGCCAATAAGTCTTTGAAATAATGTGTATTTTTTAGAGAAATCTTCGTATACAATTAGGCAGAAAATTTGACATGCCATAGTTTTCAAAACAGCATAATTTCACTCTTCTCAATGATGAATCTGTTGTATTACACAAACTTTGAATATTTAGCTTTATCAATGACATGTACTTTAAAAATGTTTTAGATATCCTACCAGTCTTTGAGAACATCCTTGTTCCTTGTTTCAGTGCCAGTTTTATGTATATTTTCTGCCTTTCACCTGATTATTCCAACATCTGCTGGATGGCCTAGGGAATCTAATTCTGGTATTGATTGGTTTTGGTGATTGTTTCCCCTTGTAGCTGATTTCTTCTTTATTGTGTAAATTTAGATGATGAGCTCATGTTTACCTAAAGCGCTTACCTTGTAAGAGGCTTAGCTGTGAATGGTTGTAAGCTTCATCAGAAAGTCGGCAAGGATTTCTTTGTGTCCTTCCAATGAGTTGCCCTCTAGGACACCGTTTTCTACAAGTGTTGGTCCAATACTCCCTCTAGAGGCAGGGACTCAGACAGGGCTGCTTTGCAGCCGCCGATCTGGGGCAGGGTCTATGGGCCGCCCGTGGCCCAGGCAGGAGCCTCTCCGCATGTGTCCCACGGACCCATCTGCCTGCGAACTTCGGTCACCTGGAAGGAAGCTACAATGCCCAGACCTGTGGCTAGCTGTGCAGCGAGGTGTACTGCGTGGACATTTTCCACACACACTTCAAGTAAGAGGGCGGCCTGCGTGGAAAGGTGAGAGTATGGCAGCTGTGCAGACAAAGAAATTGCACTTTGGCCTGGGCCTAAATGCTTGTGAAACAGCACTGGGCCTGCCGGGCTCTAAGAGCCCTGCACTGGACGCCCTGCTCCCCTGCCCTTTGTTCAGTCACAGCAGAGATGGCCACACCCACTCCCTCAGTGAGGGCAGTGTTCCAGCCTCCCTCAACCCCGCCCCCTTTCCGCAGGTTACCATGGACTACAGATGCTGAATTCTGAGGCCAGGGCGTTCCGAGAATGCCAAGGCAGACAGGATGACCTTAAATGATTTCCTCTTGTGTCAGTTTTGGTAAACTTTAGGAGCTAGGAAATGGTCCACTTTACAGAAATGTTCAAATTTACTGGCATTTCAGATATTCTCTGCTATAACATTGTCCTGATTCTTTCTGTATATTCTTGACTTATGTTTTTGTTTTCCTTAATCAAAGTGTGTCTTTTAAATCTTTTCAAAGAATATTCTATGGACTTACTACATCACCTGATTTTATACGTTTTCTATTGTATTAAGTTCTGCTCATATCTTTATTTATCTTTTTTCTATGTTCTCAAGGTTTATTGTTTTGATCTTCTGATGCCAATTAAAACACTTGGTTATTCATTTTAGTAAATCTTTTTACTTATAAAGATTTGAACTTTTTAAGATTCCAACTTACTTACTTGTAAGAGGTCAGGTCTTCTACATTGTTGCTGGCCTAAATCTTAGTTCACCATATAGCAATGTATATATTGAACTATTTTCCCCTGGGCTTTCTGTGATTTCCTACATCTCACCTTTCTTTGCAGACAAGCCATTTGAATTACCCTTAACTTATTTCACAGCCAATAAGTTTTTAAAATAATGTGTATTTTTTAGAGAAATCTTCTTATATAATCTGGCAAAAATCTGACTTGCGATAGTTTTCAAAATAGCATAATTTCACTCTTCTCAATGATGTATCTGTTGTATTACACAACCTTTGATTATTTAGCTTTATCAATGACATGTACTTTAAAAATGTTTTAGTGATGCTACCAGTCTTTGAAAACATCCTTATTCCTTGTTTCAGTTCCAGTTTTATGTATATTTTCTCCCTTGCACCTGATTATATCAATATCTGATGGATGGCCTAGGGAATCTAATTCTGCTATTGATTGTTTTTGCCGATTGTCTCCGCCTTGTAGCTGATTTCTTCATTATTGTGTAAATTTAGATCGTGAGCTCATGTTTAGCCAAACAGCTAACCTTGTTAGAGACTTAGATGTGAACGCTCGTAAGCTTCATCAGAAAGTCGGGAAAGATTTATTTCTGTCCCTCCAATGAGTTGCCCGCGAGGACCCCGTTTTCTACAAGTGTTGGTCCAATACAACCTCTAGAGGCAGGGGCTCATCAGGGCTGCTTTGCGGCTGCCGATCTGGCGCAGGGTCTTTGGGCCGCACGTGGCCCAGGCAGGAGCCTCTCCGCGTGTGTCCCACGGATACAACTGCCTGCGAACTTCGGTCACCTGGCAGGAAGCTTACGATGCCCAGACCTATGGTTAGCTTTGCAGCGAGGTGTACTGCGCGGACCAGTTCCACACACACTTCAAGTCAGAGTGTGGCCTGAGTGGAAAGGTGAGAGTTTGGGCAGCTGTGCTGACAAAGAAGGCTCACTTTGACCTGGGCCTAAATGCTTGTGACACAAGACTGGGCCTGCCGGGTTCTGAGGGCCTGCATGGGCCCCCCGCACCCTTGCCATTTGTTCAGTCACAGCAGAGTTGGCCACACCAACTCCCTCAGTGAGGGCAGTGTTCCAGCAGCCCTCCGCCCTGCCCGATCTCCGCAGGTTACGATGGACCGCAGATGATGCATTCTGAGGCCAGGGCGTTCCGAAAATGCCAAGGGCAGACATAATGACCTTAAATGATTTCCTCTTGTGTCAGTTCTGGTAAACTTTAGGAGATAGGAAATGGTCCGCTTTACAGAAATGTTCAAATTTACTGGCATTTCATATATTCTCTGCTATAATATGGTCCTGATACTTTCTCTGTATGCTTTACTTATGTTTTTGTTTTCTTTAATCAAAGTGTATATTTTAAATCTTTCAAAGAATATTATTTGGACATACTACAACACCTGAATTTTATACGTTTTCTGTTGTATTAAGTTCTGCTCATATCTTTATTTATCCTTTTTCTATGTTCTCAGGGTTTATTGTTTTGGTATTCTGATATCAATTAAAACACTTCGTTATTAATTTTATAAATCTTTTTACTTATAAAGATTTGAACTTTTGAAGATTTTTGCTTACTTGTAAGTTTCTAAGGGTCAGGTACTCTACATTGTTGCTGGCCTAAGGCTTAGTTCACCAAATAGCAATGTATATATTGACCTATTTTCCCCTCGACTTTCTGTGATTCCCTACATCTCTCCTTTCTTTGCAGACAGGCCATTGGAAATACCCTTAACTTATTTCACAGCCAATAAGTCTTTGAAATAATGTGTATTTTTTAGAGAAATCTCCTTATATAATTAGGCAGAAAATCTGACCTGCCATATTTTCAAAACAGCATAAATTCACTCTTCTCAAAGATTATTCTGTTGTATTACACAACCTTTGAGTACTTAGCTTTATCAATGACATGTACTTTAAAAATGTTTTAGAGATCCTAAAAGTCTTTGAAAACATTCTTGTTCCTTGTTTCAGTTCCAATTTTATGTATAATTTCTGCCTTGCACCTGATTATTCCAACATCTGATGGATGGCCTAGGGATTCTAATTCTGGTATTGATTGTTTTTGCTGTTTTTCTCCCCCTTGTAGCTGATTTCTTCATTATTGTGTAAATTTAGATCATGAGCTCATGTTTAGCCAAACAGCTGACTTTGTAAGAGGCTTAGTTGTGAACGCTCGTAACCTTCATCAGAAAGTCGGCAAAGATTTATTTGTGTCCCTGCAATGAGTGGCCCGCGAGGACCCAGTTTTCTACAAGTGTTCGTTCAATACTCCCTCTTGAGGCAGGGACTCAAAAAGGTTGCTTTCCGGCCCCCGATGTGGTGCAGGGGCAGTTGGCGGCCTGTGGCCTTGGCAGGAGCTTCTCCGCGTGTGTCCCAGGGACCCATCTGCCTGCGAATTTCTGTCACCTGGCACGAAGCTACGATGCCCAGACCTATGGTTAGCTGTGCAGCAAGGTGTACTGCGCAGACGGGTTCCACACACACTTCACGAAAGAGTTAGGGCTGAGTGGAATGGTGAGAGTTTGGGCAGGTGTGCAGACAAAGAAGGCGCCGTTTGACATGGGCCTAAATGGTTTTGACACCCCACTTGGCCTGCCGTGCTCTGAGGGCCCTGCCCTGGACGCCCTGCTCCCCTGACCTTTGTTCAGTCACAGCAGAGATGGCCACACCCACTCCCACAGTGAGGGCAGTGTTCCCACCTCCCTCAGCCACGCCCCCTCTCCGCAGGTTACCATGGACAGCAGATGCTGCATTCTGAGGCCAGGGCGTTCCGAGAATGCCAAGGGCTAACATAATCATCTTAAATGGTTTCCTCTTGTGTCAGTTTTGGTAAACTTTAGGAGCTAGGAAATGGTCCGCTTTACAGAAATGTTCAAATTTACAGGCATTTCAGATGTTCTCTGCTATAACATTGTCCTGATTCTTTCTGTATATTCTTGACTTATGTTTTTGTTTTCCTTAATCAAAGTGTGTCTTTTAAATCTTTTCAAAGAATATTCTTTGGACTTACTACATCACCTGAATTGTATACGTTTTCTGATTTATTAAGTTCTGCTCATATATTTATTTATCTTTTTTCTATGTTCTCAGGTTTCATTGTTTTTATCTTCTGATGCCAATTAAAACACTTGGTTATTCATTTTAATAAATCTTTTTACTTATAAAGATTTGAACTTTTGAAGATTCCTACTTACTTACTTGTAAGGGGTCAGGTCCTCTACATTGTTGCTGGCCTAAGTCTTAGTTCACCAAATAGCAATGTATATATTGAACTATTTTCCTCTGGGCTTTCTGTGATTCCCTACATCTCACCTTTCTTTGCAGACAAGCCATTTGAATTACCCTTAACTTATTTCACAGCCAATAAGTCTTTGAAATAATGTGTATTTTTTAGAGAAATCTTCTTATATAATTAGGCAGAAAATCTCACCTGCCATAGTTTGCAAAACAGCATAATTTCACTCTTCTCAATGATGAAACTGTTGTATTACACAACCTTTGAGTATTTAGCTTTATCAATAATATGTACTTTAAAAATGTGTTAGAGATCCTACCAGTCTTTGAGAACATCTTTGTTCCTTGTTTCAGTGCCAGTTTTATGTATATTTTCTGACTTGCACCTGATTATTCCAACATCTGATGGATGGCCTATGGAATCTAATTCTGGTATTGATTGCTTTTGCTAATTGTCTCCCCCTTGTAGCTGATTACTTCATTATTGTGTAAATTTAGATCATGAGATCATGTTTAGCTAAATAGCTGACCTTGTAAGATGCATAGGTTTGAACACTCGTAACCTTCATCACAAAGTCGGCAAAGATTTATTTGTGTCCCTCCAATGAGTTGCCCACGAGGGCCCCGTTTTCTACAAGTGATGGTCCAATACTCCCTCTAGTGGCAGGGATTCAGACAAGGTGCCTTTGCAGCCCCCGATCTGGTGCAGGGGCAGTTGGAGGCCTGTGGCCCGGGCAGGAGCCTCTCCGCGTGTATCCCAGGGACGTATCAGCCTGCGAACTTCGGTCACCTGGCAGGAAGATACGAATCCCACACCTATGGTTATCTGTGCAGCCAGGTGTACTACGCGGACAGGTTAAACACACACTTCACGTAAGAGGGCGGGGTGAGTGGGAAGGTGAGAGTTTGGGGGTTGTGCAGACAAAGAAGGCGCCCTTTTGCATGGGCCTAATTGCTTGTGACACCCCACTGGGCCTGCCGGGCTCTGAGGGCCCTGCCCTGGACGCCCTGCTCCCCTGCCCTTTGTTCCGTCACAGCAGAGATGGCCACACACACTCCCTCAGTGAGGGCAGTGTTCCAACCTCCATCAGCCCCGCCCCCTCTCCGCAGGTTACCATGGACTACAGATGCTGCATTCTGAGGCCAGGGCGTTCCGAGAATGCCATTATGACCTTAAATGATTTCCTCCTGTGTCAGTTTTGGTAAATTTTAGGAGCCAGGAAATGGTCCACTTTACAGAAATGTTCAAATTACTGGCATTTCAGATATTCTCTGCAATAACATTGTCCTGATTCTTTCTGTATATTCTTTACTTATGTTTTTGTTTTCCTTAATCAAAGTGTGTCTTTTAAATCAGTTCAAAGAATATTCTTTGGACTTACTACATCACCTGAATTTTATACGTTTTCTATTGTATAAAGTTCTGCTCATATCTTTATTTATCATTTTTCTATGTTCTCAGGGTTTATTGTTTTGATCTTCTGATGCCAATTAAAACACTTGGTTATTCATTTTCATAAATCTTTTTACTGATAATGATTTGAACTTTTGAAGATTCCAACTTACTTGTAAGTTTCTAAGGGTCAGGTCCTCAACATTGTTGCTGGCCTAAGTCTTAGTTCAACATATAGCAATGTATATATTGACCTATTTTCCCCTCGACTTTCTGTGATTCCCTACATCTCACCTTTCCTTACAGACAAGCCATTTGAAATACCCTTAACTTATTTCACAGCCAATAAGTCTTTGAAATAATGTGTATTTTTTAGAGAAATCTTCTTATATAATTAGGCAGAAAATGTGACCTGCCATAGTTTTCAAAACACCATAATTTCACTCTTCTCAATGATGAATCTGTTGTATTACACAACCTTTGAGTATTTAGCTTTATCAATGACATGTACTTTAAAAATGTTTTAGAGGTCCTACCAGTCTTTGAAAACATCCTTGTTCCTTGTTTCAGTTCCAATTTTATTTATAATTTCTGCCTTGCACCTGATTATTCCAACATCTGATGGATGGCCTAGGGAATCTAATACTGGTATTGATTGTTTTTGCTGTTTGTCTTCCCCTTGTAGCTGATTTCTTCATTATTGTGTAAATTTAGATCATGAGCTCATGTTTAGCTAAACAGCTGACCTTGTAAGAGGCTTATGTGTGAAAGCTCGTAAGCTTCAGCAGAAAGTTGGCAAAGATTTATTTATGTCCCTCCAATGAGTTGCCCGCGAGGACCCTGTTTTCTACAAGTGTAGGTCCAATACTCCCTCTAGAGGCAGGGACACAGACAGGGCTTCTTTGCGGGCCCCGATATGGGGCAGGGGCAGTCAGTGGCCGGTGGACCGGGCAGGATCATCTCCGCGTGTGTCGCAGGGACCCATCTGCCTACGAACTTCGGTCACCTGTAGGAAGCTACGATGCCCAGACTTATGGTTAGCTGTGCAGCGAGGTGTACTGCGCGGACAGGTTACACACACACTTCAAGTAAGAGGGAGGGCTACGTGGAAAGGTGAGAGTTTGGGCAGCTGTGCAGACAAAGATGGTGCCCTTTGGCATGGGACTAAATGCTTGTGAAACCGCACTGGGCCTGAGGGCTCTGAGGGCCCTGCACTGGACCACCTGCTCCCCTGCCCTTTGTTCAGTCAGAGCAGAGATGGCCACACACTCTCTCTTAGTGAGGGCATTGTTGCAGCCTCCCCCAGCCCCGCGCCCACTTCACAGGTTACCATGGACTACAGATGCTGCATTCTGAGGCCAGGGCGTTCCGAGAATGCCAAGGGCAGACAGGATGACCTTAAATGATTTCCTCTTGTGTCAGTTTTGGTAAACTTTAGGAGCTAGGAAATGGTCCACTTTACACAAATGTTCAAATTTACTGGCATTTCAGATCTTCACTGCTATAACATTGTCCTGATTCTTTCTGTATATTCTTCACTTATGTTTTTGTTTTCCTTAATCAATGTGTGCCTTTTAAATCTTTTCAAAGAAAATTATTTGGACTTACTACATCACCTGAATTTTATACGTTTTCTGTTGTATTAAGTTCTGCTCATATCTTTATTTATCTTTTTTCTATGTTCTCAGGGTTTATTGTTTTGATCTTCTGATGTCAATTAAAACACTTGGTTATTCATTTTCATAAATCTTTTTACTTATAAAGATTTCAACTTTTGAAGATTCCAGCTTACTTGTAAGTTTATAAGGGTCAGGTCCTCTACATTGTTGCTGGCCTAAGGTTTAGTTCACCATATAGCAATGTATATATTGACCTATTTTCCCCTCGGCTTTCTGTGATTCCCTACATCTCACCTTTCTTTGCAGACAAGCCATTTGAAATACCCTTAACTTATTTCACAGCCTATAAGTGGTTGAAATAATGCGTATTTTTTAGAGAAATGTTCTTATATAATAAGGCAGAATATCTGACCTGCCATAGTTT
The DNA here is from genome assembly GCF_964165515.1 of Mesoplodon bidens. Taxonomy (NCBI): domain Eukaryota; kingdom Metazoa; phylum Chordata; class Mammalia; order Artiodactyla; family Ziphiidae; genus Mesoplodon; species Mesoplodon bidens. The sequence goes on along the minus strand of NW_027671674.1, from coordinate 1,170,299 downwards.
TCAAAAGAGCATTATTTCACTCTTCTCAATGATGAATCTGTTGTCTTACACAACTTCTGAGTATTTAACTTTATCAAGGACATGTACTTTAAAAATGTTTTAGAGATCCTACCAGTCTTTGAAAACATCCTTGTTCCTTGTTTCAGTTTCAGTTTTGTGTATATTTTCTGCCTTGCACCTGATTATTCCAACATCTGTTTGATGGCCTAAGGAATCTAATTCTGATATTGATGGTTTTTCGTGATTGTTTCCCCTTGTAGCTGATTTCTTCATTATTTTGTAAATTTAGATGATGAGCTCATGTTTAGCTAAACAGCTGACCTTGTATGAGCCTTAGGTGTGAACGCTCGTAATCTTCAGCAAAAAGTCGGGAGAGATTTACTTGTGTCCCTCCAATGAGTTCCCCGCGAGGACCCCGTTTTCTACAAATGTTGGTCCAATAAACCCTCTAGTGGGAGGGGACACAGAGAGGGCTTTTTGCAGACCCCAATCATGGGCAGGGGCTCTGGGCGGCCTGTGGCCCGGGCAGGAAACTCTCCACGTCTCTCCCAGTGACCCCTCTGCCTGCGAATTCGGTCACCTGTCAGGAAGCTACGATGCCCAGACCTATGGTTAGCTGTTCAGGGAGGTGTACTGTGCGGACAGGTTCCACACACACTTCAAGTAAGAGGGCGGCCTGAGGGGAAATGTGAGAGTTTGGGCAGCTGTGCAGACAAAGATGGCGTCCTTTGGCCTGGGCCTAAATGCTTGTGACACCCCACTGGGACTGCCCGGCTCTGAGGGCCCCGCCCTGGGACCCTTGTTCCCCTGCCATTTGTTCAGTCACAGCAGAGATGGCCTCACCCACTCCCTCAGTGAGGGCAGTGTTCCAAACTCCCTCAGCCCCGCCCCCTCTCCGCAGGTTACCATGGACTACAGATGCAGCATTCTGAGGACAGGGCATTCCGAGGATGCCAAGGGCAGACATGATGACATTAAATGATTTCCTCTTGTGTCAGTTTTGGTAAACTTTAGGAGCTAGGAAATGGTCCACTTTACAGAAATGTTCAAATTTACGGGCATTTCATATATTATCTGCTATAACATTGTCCTTATTCTTTCTGTATATGTTTTACTTATGTTTTTGTTTTCCTTAATCAAACTCTGTCTTTTAAATCATTTAAAGAAAATTCTTTGGCCTTACTGCATCACCTGAATTGTATACGTTTTCTTTCGTATTATGTTCTGCTCATATCTTTATTTATCTTTTTTCTATGTTCTCAGGGCTTAATGTTTTGATCTTCTGATGTCAATTAAAACACTTGGTTATTCATTTTAATAAAACATTTTACTTATAAAGATTTGAAATTTTGAAGATTCCAGCTTACTTGTAAGTTTCTAAGGGTGAGGTCCTCTACATTGTTGCTGGCCTAAGGCTTAGTTCACCATATAGCAATGTATATATTCACCTATTTTCCCCTCGGCTTTCTGTGATTTCCTACATCTCTGCTTTCTTTGCAGTCAAGCCATTTGAAATACACTTAACTTCTTTCACAGCTAATAAGTCTTTGAAATAATGTGTATTTTTTAGAGAAATCTTCTTATATAATGAGGCAGAAAATCTCACCTGCCAAACTTTTCAAAACAGCATAATTTCATTCTTCTCAATGATGAATCTGTTGTATTACACAACCTTTGAGTATTCAGCTTTATCAATGACAAGTACTTTAAAAATGTTTTAGAGACCCTACCATTCTTTGAAAACATCCTTGTTCCTTGTTTCAGTTCCAGTTCTGTGTATATTTTCTGCCTTGCACCTGATTATTCCAACATCTGATGGATGGCCTAGGGAATCTAATTCTGGTATTGATTGTTTTTGGTGATTGTTTCCCCTTGTAGCTGATTTCTTCATTATTGTGTAAATTTAGATGATGAGCTCATGTTTAGAGAAACAGCTGACCTTGTAAGAGGCTTAGGTGTGAACGCTCGTAAGCTTCAGCAGAAAGTCGGCAAAGATTTATGTGTGTCTCTCCAATGAGTTGCCCGCGAGGACCCCGTTTTGTACAAGTGTTGGTCCAATACACCCTCTAGTGGCAGGGGACTAAGAGAGGGCTGTTTGCGGCCCCCGATCTGGGGCAGGGGCAGTGGGCGGCCTGTGGCCTGGGCAGGAGGCTCTCCACGTGTGTCACAGAGAACATCTGCCTGCAAACTTTGGTCAACCGGCAGGATGCTACGATGCCCGACCTATGGTTAGCTCTGCAGTGAGGTGTACTGCACGGACAGCTTCCACACACACTTCAAGTAAGAGGGCTGCCTGAGGGTAAAGGTGAGAGTTTGGGCAGCTGTGCAGGCAAAGAAGACGCCCTTTGCAATGGGCCTAAATGCTTGTGACACCCCACTGGGACTGCTGGGCTCTGAGGGCCCTGCCCTGGTCCCCCTTCTCCCCTGCCCTTTGTTCAGTCACAGCAGAGATGGCCACACCCACTCCCTCAGTGAGGGCAGTGTTCCAAACTCCCTCAGCCCCGCCCCCTCTCCGCAGGTTACCATGGACTACAGATGCTGCATTCTGAGGCCAGGGCGTTCTGAGAATGCCAAGGGCAGGCATGATGACCTTAAATGATTTCCTCTTGTGTCAGTTTTGGTAAACTTTAGGAGCTAGGAAATGGTCCACTTTACAGAAATGTTCAAATTTACTGGCATTTCATATATTCTCTGCTATAACATTGTTCTGATTCTCTTCTATATTTTTTACTTATGTTTTTGTTTTCCTTAATCAAAGTGTGTCTTTTAAGTCTGTTCAAAGAATATTCTTCAGACTTACTACATCACCTGAATTTTATACGTTTTCTGTTGTATTAAGTTCTGCTCATATCTTTATTTATCTTTTTTCTATGTTCTCATGGTTTATTGCTTTGATCTTCTGATGTCAATTAAAACACTTGGTTATTCATTTTCATAAATCTTTTTACTTATAAAGATTTGAACTTTTGAAGATTCCAGCTTACTTGTAAATTTCTAAGGGTCACGTCCTCTACATTGTTGCTGGCCTAAGGCTTAGTTCACCATACAGCAATGTATATATTAACCTATTTTTCCCTCAGCTTTCTGTGATTCCCTACATCTCACCTTTCTTTGCAGACAAGCCATTTGAAATATCCTTAACTTATTTCACAGCCAATAAGTCTTTGAAATAATGTGAATTTTATAGATAAATCTTCTTATATAATTAGGCAGAAAATCTGACCTGCCATAGTTTTCAAAACAGCATAATTTCACTCTTCTCAATGATGAATTTGTTGTATTAAGCAACCTTTGAGTATTTAGTTTTATCAATGACATGTACTTTAAAAATGTTTTAGAGATCCTATCAGGCTTTGAAAACATCCTTGTTCTTTGTTTCAGTTCCAGTTTTGTGTATAATTTCTGCCTTGCACCTGATTATTCCAACATCTGAGGGATGGCCTACAGAATCTAATTCTGGTATTGATTGTTTTTGCTGATTCTCTCCTCTTGTAACTGATTTCTTAATTATTGTGTAAATTTAGATCATGAGCTCATGTTGCGCTAAACAGCTTACCTTGTAAGAGGCTTAGGTGTGATTGCTCGTAAGCTTCAGCAGAAGGCGGCAATGGTTTATTTGTGTCCCTCAAATGAGTTGCCCGCGAGGACCCCATTTTCTAAAAGAGTTGTTCCAATCCTCCCTCTTGAGGCAGGGGAATCAGAGGGGGCTGCTTTGCGATCCCCGATCTGGGGCAGGGGCAGTGGGCGGCCGGTGGCCCGGGCAGGAGCCTGTGCGCGTGTGTCCCAGGGACCCATCTGACTGCGAACTTCAGTCACCTGGCAGGAAGCTACGATGCCCAGACATATGGTTAGCTGTGAAGCGAGGTGTACTGCGCAGACAGGTTCCACACACACTTCAAATAAGAGGGCGGCCTGAGGGGAAAGGTGAGAGTTTGGGCAGCTGTGCAGACAAAGATGGTGCCCTTTGCCTGGGCCTAAATGCTTGTGACACCCCACTGGGCCTGCAGGGCTCTGAGGGCCCTGCCATGCTCCCCTTGTTCCCCTGCCCTTTGTTCAGTCACAGCAGAGAATGCCACACCCTCTCCCTCAGTGAAGGCAGTGTTCCAACCTCCCTCAGCTCCGCCCCTTCTCCGCAGGTTACCATGGACTACAGATGCTGCATTCTGAGGCCAGGGCGTTCCTAGAATGCCAAGGGCAGACATGATGACCTTAAATGATTTCCACTTGTGTCAGTTTTGGTAAACTTTAGGAGCTAGGAAATGGTCCGCTTTACAGAAATGTTCAAATTTTCGGGCATTTCATATATTCTCTGCTATAACATTGTCCTAATTCTTTCTGTGTATGCTTTACTTATTTTTTTTTTGTTTTCCTTAATCAAACTCTGTCTTTTAAATCTTTTCAAAGAATATTCTTTGGACTTACTACATCACCTGAGTTGTATACGTTTTCTGTTGTATTAAGTTCTGCTCATATCTTTATTTATCTTTTTTCTATGTTCTCAGGGCTTAATGTATTGATCTTCTGATGTCAATTAAAACACCTGGTTATTCATATTAATAAATCTTTTTACTTATAAAGATTTGAAATTTTGAGGATTCCAGCTTACTTGTAAGTTTCTAAGGGTCAGTTCCTCTACATTGTTGCTGGCCTAAGGCTTAGTTCACCATATAGCAAATATATATTGACCTATTTTGCCCTCGACTTTCTGTGAGTCCCTACATCTCACCTTTCTTTGCAGACAAGTCATTTGCAATTCCCTTAACTTATTTCACAGCCAATAAGTCCTTGAAATAATGTGTATTTTTTAGAAAAATCTTCTTATATAATTAGGCAGAAAATCTGACCTGCCATAGTTTTCAAAAGAGCATAATTTCACTCTTCTGGACTACGAATCTATTGTATTATGCAACCTTTGAGTATTTAGCTTTATCAATGACATGTACTTTAAAAATGTTTTAGACATCTTATCAGTCTTTGATAACATCCTTGTTCCTTGTTTCAGTTCCAGTTTTGTGTATATTTTCTGCCTTGCACCTGATTATTCTAACATCTGATGGATGGCCTAGGGAATCTAATTCTGGTATTGATTGTTTTTGCTGTTTGTCTCCCCCTTGTAGCTGATTTCTTCATTATTGTGTAAATTTAGATCATGAGCAAATGTTTAGCTAAACAGCTGACCCTGTAAGAGTCTTAGGTGTGAACGGTCGTAAGCTTCAGCGGAAAGTAGGCAAAGGTTTATTTATGTCCCTCCAATGAGTTGCCCGCGTGGACCATGTTTTCTACAAATGTTGGTCCAATACTCTCTCTAGAGGCAGGGACACAGACAGGGCTGCTTTGCAGGCCCCGATATGGGGCAGGGGCAGTCAGTGGCCGGTGGACCGGGCAGGATCATCTCCGCGTGTGTCGCAGGGACCCATCTGCCTGCGAACTTCGGTCACCTGGCAGGAAGCTACGATGCCCAGACTTATGGTTAGCTGTGCAGCGAGGTGTACTGCGCGGACAGGTTACACACACACTTCAAGTAAGAGGGAGGGCTGCGTGGAAAGGTGAGAGTTTGGGCAGCTGTGCAGACAAAGATGGTGCCCTTTGGCTTGGGCCTAAATGCTTGTGAAACCGCATTGTGCCTGAGGGCTCTGAGGGCCCTGCACTGGACGACCTGCTCCCCTGCCCTTTGTTCAGTCACAGCAGAGATGGCCACACACTCTCCCTTCGTGAGGGCAGTGTTCCAGCCTCCCTCAGCCCCGCGCCCACTTCGCAGGTTATCATGGACTACAGATGCTGCATTCTGAGGCCAGGGCGTTCCGAGAATGCCAAGGGCAGACAGGATGACCTTAAATGATTTCCTCTTGTTTCAGTTTTGGTAAACTTAAGGAGACAGGAAATGGTCCACTTTACAGAAATGTTCAAATTTACTGGCATTTCAGATCTTCTCTGCTATAACATTGTCCTGATTCTTTCTGTATATTCTTAACTTATGTTTTTGTTTTCCTTAATCAAAGTGTGTCTTTTAAATCTTTTCAATGAATATTCTTTGGACGTACTACATCACATGAAATTTATACGTAATCTGTTGTATTAAGTTCTGCTCATATCTTTATTTATCTTTTTTCTATGTTCTCAGGGTTTATTGTTTTGATATTCTGATATCAATTAAAACACTTGGTTATTCATTTTCATAAATCTTTTTACTTATAAAGATTTGAACTTTTGAAGATTCCAGCTTACTTGTAAGTTTCTAAGGGTGAGGTCCTCTACATTGTTGCTGGCCTAAGGCTTAGTTCACCATATAGCAATGTATATATTCACCTATTTTCCCCTCGGCTTTCTGTGATTTCCTACATCTCTGCTTTCTTTGCAGTCAAGCCATTTGAAATGCACTTAACTTATTTCACAGCTAATAAGTCTTTGAAATAATGTGTATTTTTTAGAGAAATCTTCTTATATAATGAGGCAGAAAATCTCACCTGCCATACTTTTCAAAACAGCATAATTTCACTCTTCTCAATGATGAATCTGTTGTATTACACAACCTTTGAGTATTTAGCTTTATCAATCACATGTACTTTAAAAATATTCTATAGATCCTACCAGTCTTTGAAAACATCCTTGTTCCTTGTTTCAATTCCAGTTTTATGTATATTTTCAGCCTTGCACCTGATTATTCCAACATCTGATGGATGGCCTAGGGAATCTAATTCTGGTATTGATTGTTTTTGCTGATTGTCTCCCCCTTGTAGGTGATTTCTTCATTATTGTGTAAATTTAGATCATGAGCTCATGTTTAGCTAAACAGCTGACCTTGTAAGAGGCTTAGGTGTGAACGCTCGTAAGCTTCGTCAGAAAGTCAGCAAAGATTTATTTGTGTCCCTCCAATGAGTGGCCCGCGAGGACCCAGTTTTCTACAAGTGTTGGTCCAATACTCCCTCTTGTGGCACGGACTCGGAAAAGGTTGATTTGCGGCCCCTGATCTGGTGCAGGGGCAGTTGGAGGCCTGTGGCCCGGGCAGGAGCCTCTCCGCGTGTGTCCCAGGGACCCATCTGCCTGCGAACTTCGGTCTCCTGGCAGGAAGCTAGAGATGCCCAGACCTATGGTTAGGGGTGCAGCAAGTTGTACTGTACGGACAGGTTCCACACACACTTCACGTAAGAGGGCGGGCTGAGTGGAAAGGTGAGAGTTTGGACAGCTGTGCAGACAAAGAAGGCGCCCTTTGGCCTGGGCCTTAATGCTTTTGACACGCCACTGAGCCTTCCGGGCTCTGAGGGCCCTGCCCAGGACGCCCTTCTCCCCTGCCCTATGTTCAGACACAGCAGAGAGGGCCACACCCACTCCCTCAGTGAGGGCAGTGTTCCAATTCCCTCAGCCCCGCCCCCTCTCCGCAGTTTACCATGGACTACAGATGTTGCATTCCGAGGCCAGGGCGTTCCGAGAATGCCTAGGGCAGACATAATGATCTTAAATGGTTTCCTCTTGTGTCAGTTTTGGTAAACTGTAGGAGCTAGGAAATGGTCCACTTTAAAGAAATGTTCAATTTTACTGGCATTCCAGATGTTCTCTGCTATAACATTGTCCTGATTCTTTCTGTATATTCTTACTTATGTTTTTGTTTTCATTAATCAAAGTGTGTCTTTTACATCTTTTCAAAAATATTCTTTGGACTTACTACATCACCTGAACTTTATACGTTTTCTGTTGTATAAAGTTCTGCTCATATCTTTATTTATCTTTTTTCTATGTTCTCAGGGTTTATTGTTTTGATATTCTGATGCCAATTAAAACACTTGGTTATTCATTTTCATAAATCTTTTTACTTATAAAAATTTGAACTTTTGAATATTCCAACTTACTTGTAAGTTTCTAAGGGTCAGGTCCTCTACATTGTTGCTGCCATAAGGCTTAGTTCACCATAGAGCAATGTATATATTGACCTATTTTCCCCGCGACTTTCTGTGATTCCCTACATCTCACCTTTCTTTGCAGACAAGCCATTTGAAATACCCTTAACTTATTTCACAGCCAATAAGACTTTGAAATAATGTGTACTTTTTAGAGAAATCTTCTTATATAATTAGGAAGAAAATCTGACCTGCCATAATTTTCAAAACAGCATAATTTCACTCTTCTCAGTGATGGATCTGTTGTATTACAAAACCTTTGAGTATTTAGCTTTATCAATCACATGTACTATAAAAATGTTTTAGAGATCCTACCAGTATTTGAAAACATCCTTGTTCCTTGTTTCAGTTCCAGTTTAGTGTATATTTTCTGCCTTGCGACTGATTATGCCAACATATGATGGATGGCCTAGGGAATCTAATTCTGGTATTGATTGTTTTTGCTGATTGTCTCCCCCTTGTAGCTGATTTCTTCATTATTGTGTAAATTTAGATCATGAGCTCATGTTTAGCTAAACAGCTGACCTTGTAAGAGGCTTAGGTGTGAACGCTTGTAAGCTTCAGCAGAAAGTCGGCAAAGATTTATTTATGTTCCTCCAATGAGTTGCCCGTGAGGAACCCGTTTTCTACAAGTGTTGGTTCAATACTCCCTCTAGAGGCAGGGACACAGACAGGGCTGCTTTACAGACCCCGATATGGGGCAGGGGCAGTCGACGGCCTGTGGACCGGGCAGGATCCTCTCCGCGTATGTCGCAGGGACGCATCGGCCTGCGAACTTCTGTCTCCTTGCAGGAAACTACGATGCCCAGACCTATGGTTAGCTGTGCAGCGAGGTGTACTGCATGGACATGTTCCACACACACTTCAAGTAAGTGGGCGGGCTGAGTGGAAAGGTGAGAGTTTGGGCAGCTGTGCAGACAAAGAAGGCGCCCTTTGGCCTTGGCTTAAATTCTTGTGAAACCGCACTGGGCCTGCCGGGCTCTGAGGGCCCTGCACTGGACGACTTGCTCCCCTGCTCTTTGTTCAGTGACAGCAGAGATGGCCACGAGAACTCCCTCAGTGAGGGCAGGTTTCCAAACTCCCGCAGCACGGCCCCCTCTCCCCAGGTTACCATGCACTACAGATGCTGAATTCTGAGACCAGGGCGTTCCGAGAATGCCAAGGGCAGACATGATGACCTTAAATGATTTCCTCTAGTGTCAGTTTTGGTAAACTTTAGGAGCTAGGAAATGGTCCACTTTACAGAAATGTTCAAATTTACTGGCATTTCAGATCTTCTCTGCTATAATATTGTCTTGATTGTTTCTGTATATTCTTTACTTATGTTTTGTTTCCCTTAATCAAAGTGTGTCTTTTAAAGCTCTTTTCCACAAACATTCTTCAGACTTACTAAACCACCTCAATTTTATACGTTTTCTGTTGTATTAAGTTCTGCTCATATCTTTATTTATCTTTTTTCTATGTTCTCAGGGTTTATTGTTTTGATCTTCTGATGCCAATTAAAACACTTGGTTATTAATTTTCATAAAACTTTTTAGTTATAAAGATTTGAACTTTTGAAGATTCCAACTTACTTGTAAGTTTCTAAGGGTCTGGTCCTCTACATTTTTGCTGGCCTAAGGCTTAGTTCTCCACATAGCAATGTATAAATTGACCTATTTTTCCCTCGACTTTCTGTGATTCCCTACATCTCACCTTTCTTTGCAGACAAGCCATTTGAAAAAACCTTATCTTATTTCACAGCCAATAAGTCTTTGAAATAATGTGTATTTTTTAGAGAAATATTCTTATATAATTAGGCAGAAAATCTGACCTGCCATAGTTTTCAAAACAGCATAATTTCACTCTTCTCAATGATGAATCTGTTGTATAACACAACCTTTGAGTATTTAGCTTTATCAATGACATGTACTTTAAAAATGTTTTCGAGATCCTACCAGTCTTTGAAAACATCCTTGTTCCTTGTTTCAGTTCCAATTTTATGTATAATTTCTGCCTTGCACCTGATTATTCCAACATCTGATGGATGGCCTAGGGAATCTAATTCTGGTATTGATTGTTTTTGCTGATTGTCTCCCCCTTGTAGCTGATTTCTTCATTATTGTGTAAATTTAGATCATGAGCTCATGTTTAGCTAAACAACTGACCTTGTAAGAGGCTTATGTTTGAACGCTGGTAAGCTTCAGCAGAAAGTAGGCAAAGATTTATTTATGTCCCTCCAATGAGGTGTCCGCGAGGACCCCGTTTTCTACATGTGTTGGTCCAATACTCCCTCTAGAGGCAGGGACACAGACAGGGCTGCTTTGCGGCCCCCGATATGGGGCAAGTTCTGTCGGAGGCCTGTGGACCGGGCAGGATCCTCTCCGCGTGTGTCGCAGGGACGCATCTGCCTGCGAACTTCGGTCACCTGGCAGGAAGCTACGATGCCCAGACCTATGGTTAGCTGTTGAGCGAGGTGTACTGCGTGGACAGGTTCCACACACACTTCAAGTAAGAGGGCGGGCTGAGTGGAAAGGTGAGGCTTTGGGCAGCTGTGCAGACAATGAAGGCGCCCTTTGGCCTGGGCCTAAATGCTTTTGACACCACACTGGGCCTGCCGGGCTCGGAGGGCCATGCCCAGACTCTCTGCTCCCCTGCCCTTTGTTCAGTCAGAGCAGAGATGGCCACACACACTCCCTCAGTGAGGGCAGTGTTCCAAACTCCCGCAGCACCGCCCCCTCTCCGCTGGTTACCATGGACTACAGATGCTGCCTTCTGAGGCCAGGGCGTTCCGAGAATGCCAAGGGCAGACATGATGACCTTAAATGATTTCCTCTTGTGTCAGTTTTGGTAAACTTTAAGAGCTAGGAAATGGTCCACTTTACAGAAATGTTCAAATTTACTGGCATTTCAGATCTTCTCTGCTATAATATTGTCTTGATTCTTTCTGTATATTCTTTACTTATGTTTTGTTTTCCTTAATCAAAGTGTGTCTTTTAAAGCTCTTTTCCACAAACATTCTTCGGACTTACAAAACCACCTCAATTTTATACGTTTTCTGTTGTATTAAGTTCTGCTCATATCTTTATTTATCTTTTTTCTATGTTCTCAGGGTTTATTGTTTTGATCTTCTGATGCCAATTAAAACACTTGGTTATTCATTTTCATCAATCTTTTTACTTATAAAGATTTGAACTTTTGAAGATTCCGACTTACTTGTAAGTTTTTAAGGGTCAGGTCCTCTACATTGTTGCTGGCCTAAGGCTTAGTTCACCTTATAGCAAAGTATATATTGACCTATTTTCGCCTCGACTTTCTGTGATTCCTTACATCTCACCTTTCTTTGCAGACAAGCCATTTGAAATACCCTTATCTTATTTCACAGCCAATAAGTCTTTGAAATAACGTGTATTTTTTAGAGAAATCTTCTTATATAATTAGGCAGAAAATCTGACCTGCCATAGTTTTCAAAACAGCATAATTTCACTCTTCTCAATGATGAATCTGTTGTATTACATAACATTTGAGTATTTAGCATTATCAATGACATGTACTTTAAAAATGATTTAGTTATCCTACCTGTCTTTGAAAACATCCTTGTTCCTTGTTTCAGTTCCAGTTTTAGGTATATTTTCTTTCTTGCACCTGATTATTCCAACAGCTGATTGATTGCCTAGGGAATCAATTTCTGGTATTGATTGTTTTTGCTGATTGTCTCCCCCTTGTAGCTGATTTCTTCATTATTGTGTAAATTTAGATGATGAGCTCATGTTTAGCTAAACAGCTGACCTTGTAAGAGGCTTAGGTTTGAACTCTCGTAAGCTTCATCAGAAAGTCGGCAAAGATGTATTTGTGTCCCTCCAATGAGTGGCCCGCGAGGACCCAGTTTTCTACAAGTGTTGGTCCAATACTCCCTCTTGAGGCACGGACTCAGAAAAGGTTGCTTTGCGGCCCCCGATGTGTTACAGGGTCAGTTGGAGTCCTGTGGCCCTTGCAGGAGCCTCTCAGCGTGTGTCCCAACTACCCATCTGCCTGCGAACTTCGGTCTCCTGGCAGGAAGCTACGATGCCGAGACCTATGGTTAGCTATGCAGCAAGTTGTACTGCATGTACAGGTTCCACACACACTTCACGTAAGAGGGCGGGCTGAGTGGAAAGGTGAGAGTTTGGGCAGCTGTGCAGACAAAGAAGGCGCCCTTTGGCCTGGGCCTAAATGCTTGTGACACCCCACTGGGCCTGCCGGGCTCTGAGGGCCATGCCCAGACTCTCTGCTCCACTGCCCTTTGTTCAGTCACAGCAGAAATGGCCACACCCACTCCCTCAGTGAGGGCAGGGTTCCAAACTCCCTCAGCCCCGCCCCCTCTCCGCAGGTTACCATGGACTACAGATGTTGCATTCTGAGTCCAGGGCGTTCCGAGAATGCCAAGGGCAGACATAATGTTCTTTAATGGTTTCCTCTAGTGTCAGTTTTGGTAAACTTTAGGAGCTAGGAAATGGTCCACTTTACAGAAATGTTCAAATTTACTGGCATTATAGATCTTCTTTGCTATAATATTGTCTTGATTCTTTCTGTATATTCTTTACTTATGTTTTGTTTTCCTTAATCAAAGTGTGTCTTTTAAAGCTCTTTTCCACAAACATTCTTCAGACTTACTAAACCACCTCAATTTTATACGTTTTCTGTTGTATTAAGTTCTGCTCATATCTTTATTTATCTTTTTTCTATGTTCTCAGGGTTTATTGTTTTGATCTTCTGATGCCAATTAAAACACTTGGTTATTAATTTTCATAAAACATTTTACTTATAAAGATTTGAACTTTTGAAGATTCCAACTTACTTGTAAGTTTCTAAGGGTCTGGTCCTCTACATTTTTGCTGGCCTAAGGCTTAGTTCTCCACATAGCAATGTATAAATTGACCTATTTTTCCCTCGACTTTCTGTGATTCCCTACATCTCACCTTTCTTTGCAGACAAGCCATTTGAAATAACCTTATCTTATTTCACAGCCAATAAGTCTTTGAAATAATGTGTATTTTTTAGAGAAATCTTCGTATATAATTAGGCAGAAAATCTGACCTGCCATAGTTTTCAAAACAGCATAATTTCACTCTTTTCAATGATGAATCTGTTGTATTACACAACCTTTGAGTATTTAGCTTTATCAATCACATGTACTTTAAAAATATTTTATAGATCCTACCAGTCTTTGAAAACATCCTTGTTCCTTGTTTCAGTTCCAGTTTTATGTATATTTTCTGCCTTGCACCTGATTATTCCAACATCTGATGCATGGCCTAGGGAATCTAATTCTGGTATTGATTGTTTTTGCTGATTGTCTCCCCCTTGTAGCTGATTTCTTCATTATTGTGTAAATTTAGATCATGAGCTCATGTTTAGCTAAACAGCTGACCTTGTAAGAGGCTTAGGTGTGAACGCTCGTAAGCTTCGTCAGAAAGTCAGCAAAGATTTATTTGTGTCCCTCCAATGAGTGGCCCGCGAGGACCCAGTTTTCTACAAGTGTTGGTCCAATACTCCCTCTTGTGGCACGGACTCGGAAAAGGTTGATTTGCGGCCCCTGATCTGGTGCAGGGGCAGTTGGAGGCCTGTGGCCCGGGCAGGAGCCTCTCCTCGTGTGTCCCAGGGACCCATCTGCCTGCGAACTTCGGTCTCCTGGCAGGAAGCTAGAGATGCCCAGACCTATTGTTAGGGGTGCAGCAAGTTGTACTGTACGGACAGGTTCCACACACACTTCACGTAAGAGGGCGGGCTGAGTGGAAAGGTGAGAGTTTGGGCAGCTGTGCAGACAAAGAAGGCGCCCTTTGGCCTGGGCCTAAATGCTTTTGACACGCCACTGAGCCTGCCGGGCTCTGAGGGCCCTGCCCAGGACGCCCTTCTCCCCTGCCCTATGTTCAGACACAGCAGAGAGGGCCACACCCACTCCCTCAGTGAGGGCAGTGTTCCAATTCCCTCAGCCCCGCCCCCTCTCCGCAGTTTACCATGGACTACAGATGTTGCATTCCGAGGCCAGGGCGTTCCGAGAATGCCTAGGGCAGACATAATGATCTTAAATGGTTTCCTCTTGTGTCAGTTTTGGTAAACTGTAGGAGCTAGGAAATGGTCCACTTTACAGAAATGTTCAATTTTACTGGCATTCCAGATGTTCTCTGCTATAACATTGTCGTGATTCTTTCTGTATATTCTTACTTATGTTTTTGTTTTCCTTAATCAAAGTGTGTCTTTTAAATCTTTTCAATGAATATTCTTTGGACGTACTACATCACATGAAATTTATACGTAATCTGTTGTATTAAGTTCTGCTCATATCTTTATTTATCTTTTTTCTATGTTCTCAGGGTTTATTGTTTTGATATTCTGATGCCAATTAAAACACTTGGTTATTCATTTTCATAAATCTTTTTACTTATAAAAATTTGAACTTTTGAATATTCCAACTTACTTCTAAGTTTCTAAGGGTCAGGTCCTCTACATTGTTGCTGCCATAGGGCTTAGTTCACCATAGAGCAATGTATATATTGACCTATTTTCCCCGCGACTTTCTGTGATTCCCTACATCTCACCTTTCTTTGCAGACAAGCCATTTGAAATACCCTTAACTTATTTCACAGCCAATAAGACTTTGAAATAATGTGTACTTTTTAGAGAAATCTTCTTATATAATGAGGCAGAAAATCTGACCTGCCATAATTTTCAAAACAGCATAATTTCACTCTTCTCAGTGATGAATCTGTTGTATTACAAAACCTTTGAGTATTTAGCTTTATCAATCACATGTACTTTAAAAATGTTTTAGAGATTCTACCAGTATTTGAAAACATCCTTGTTCCTTGTTTCAGTTCCAGTTTAGTGTATATTTTCTGCCTTGCACCTGATTATTCCAACATATGTTGGATGGCCTAGGGAATCTAATTCTGGTATTGATTGTTTTTGCTGATTGTCTCCCCCTTGTAGCTGATTTCTTCATTATTGTGTAAATTTAGATCATGAGCAAATGTTTAGCTAAACAGCTGACCTTGTAAGAGGCTTAGGTGTGAACGCTTGTAAGCTTCAGCAGAAAGTCGGCAAAGATTTATTTATGTTCCTCCAATGAGTTGCCCGTGAGGACCCCGTTTTCTACAAATGTTGGTCCAATACTCCCTCTAGAGGCAGGGACACAGACAGGGCTGCTTTACAGACCCCGATATGGGGCAGGGGCTGTCGACGGCCTGTGGACCGGGCAGGATCCTCTCCGCGTATGTCGCAGGGACGCATCTTCCTGCGAACTTCTGTCTCCTTGCAGGAAACTACGATGCCCAGACCTATGGTTAGCTGTGCAGCGAGGTGTACTGCATGGGCATGTTCCACACACACTTCAAGTAAGTGGGCGGGCTGAGTGGAAAGGTGAGAGTTTGGGCAGCTGTGCAGACAAAGAAGGCGCCCTTTGGCCTTGGCTTAAATTCTTGTGAAACCGCACTGGGCCTGCCGGGCTCTGAGGGCCCTGCACTGGACGACTTGCTCCCCTGCTCTTTGTTCAGTGACAGCAGAGATGGCCACGACAACTCCCTCAGTGAGGGCAGGGTTCCAACCTCCCGCAGCACGGCCCCCACTCCGCAGGTTACCATGCACTACAGATGCTGAATTCTGAGGCCAGGGCGTTCCGAGAATGCCAAGGGCAGACATGATGACCTTAAATGATTTCCTCTAGTGTCAGTTTTGGTAAACTTTAGGAGCTAGGAAATGGTCCACTTTACAGAAATGTTCAAATTTACTGGCATTTCAGATCTTCTTTGCTATAATATTGTCTTGATTCTTTCTGTATATTCTTTACTTATGTTTTGTTTTCCTTAATCAAAGTGTGTCTTTTAAAGCTCTTTTCCACAAACATTCTTCAGACTTACTAAACCACCTCAATTTTATACGTTTTCTGTTGTATTAAGTTCTGCTCATATCTTTATTTATCTTTTTTCTATGTTCTCAGGGTTTATTGTTTTGATCTTCTGATGCCAATTAAAACACTTGGTTATTCATTTTCATAAAACTTTTTACTTATAAAGATTTGAACTTTTGAAGATTCCAACTTACTTGTAAGTTTCTAAGGGTCTGGTCCTCTACATTTTTGCTGGACTAAGGCTTAGTTCTCCACATAGCAATGTATAAATTGACCTATTTTTCCCTCGACTTTCTGTGATTCCCTACATCTCACCTTTCTTTGCAGACAAGCCATTTGAAATAACCTTATCTTATTTCACAGCCAATAAGTCTTTGAAATAATGTGTATTTTTTAGAGAAATATTCTTATATAATTAGGCAGAAAATCTGACCTGCCATAGTTTTCAAAACAGCATAATTTCACTCTTCTCAATGATGAATCTGTTGTATAACACAACCTTTGAGTATTTAGCTTTATCAATGACATGTACTTTAAAAATGTTTTCGAGATCCTACCAGTCTTTGAAAACATCCTTGTTCCTTGTTTCAGTTCCAATTTTATGTATAATTTCTGCCTTGCACCTGATTATTCCAACATCTGATTGATGGCCTAGTGAATCTAATTCTGGTATTGATTGTTTTTGCTGTTTGTCTCCCCCTTGTAGCTGATTTCTTCATTATTGTGTAAATTTAGATCATGAGCTCATGTTTAGCCAAACAGCTGACTTTGTAAGAGGCTTAGTTGTGAACGCTCGTAACCTTCATCAGAAAGTCGGCAAATATTTATTTGTGTCCCTGCAATGAGTGGCCTGCGAGGACCCAGTTTTCTACAAGTGTTCGTTCAATACTTCCTCTTGAGGCAGGGACTCAAAAAGGTTGCTTTGCGGCCCCCGATGTGGTGCAGGGGCAGTTGGCGGCCTGTGGCCTTGGCAGGAGCCTCTCCGCGTGTGTCCCAGGGACCCATCTGCCTGCGAATTTCTGTCACCTGGCACGAAGCTACGATGCCCAGACCTATGGTTAGCTGTGCAGCAAGGTGTACTGCGCAGACGGGTTCCACACACACTTCACGAAAGAGTTAGGGCTGAGTGGAATGGTGAGAGTTTGGGCAGGTGTGCAGACAAAGAAGGCGCCGTTTGACATGGGCCTAAATGGTTTTGACACCCCACTTGGCCTGCCGTGCTCTGAGGGCCATGCCCTGGACGCCCTGCTCCCCTGACCTTTGTTCAGTCACAGCAGAGATGGCCACACCCACTCCCACAGTGAGGGCAGTGTTCCCACCTCCCTCAGCCACGCCCCCTCTCCGCAGGTTACCATGGACAGCAGATGCTGCATTCTGAGGCCAGGGCGTTCCGAGAATGCCAAGGGCTAACATAATCATCTTAAATGGTTTCCTCTTGTGTCAGTTTTGGTAAACTTTAGGAGCTAGGAAATGGTCCGCTTTACAGAAATGTTCAAATTTACAGGCATTTCAGATGTTCTCTGCTATAACATTGTCCTGATTCTTTCTGTATATTCTTGACTTATGTTTTTGTTTTCCTTAATCAAAGTGTGTCTTTTAAATCTTTTCAAAGAATATTCTTTGGACTTACTACATCACCTGAATTGTATACGTTTTCTGATTTATTAAGTTCTGCTCATATATTTATTTATCTTTTTTCTATGTTCTCAGGTTTCATTGTTTTTATCTTCTGATGCCAATTAAAACACTTGGTTATTCATTTTAATAAATCTTTTTACTTATAAAGATTTGAACTTTTGAAGATTCCTACTTACTTACTTGTAAGGGGTCAGGTCCTCTACATTGTTGCTGGCCTAAGTCTTAGTTCACCAAATAGCAATGTATATATTGAACTATTTTCCTCTGGGCTTTCTGTGATTCCGTACATCTCACCTTTCTTTGCAGACAAGCCATTTGAATTATCCTTAACTTATTTCACAGCCAATAAGTCTTTGAAATAATGTGTATTTTTTAGAGAAATCTTCTTATATAATTAGGCAGAAAATCTCACCTGCCATAGTTTTCAAAACAGCATAATTTCACTCTTCTCAATGATGAATCTGTTGTATTACACAACCTTTGAGTATTTAGCTTTATCAATAATATGTACTTTAAAATGTGTTAGAGATCCTACCAGTCTTTGAGAACATCTTTGTTCCTTGTTTCAGTTCCAGTTTTATGTATATTTTCTGACTTGCACCTGATTATTCCAACATCTGATGGATGGCCTATGGAATCTAATTCTGGTATTGATTGCTTTTGCTAATTGTCTCCCCCTTGTAGCTGATTACTTCATTATTGTGTAAATTTAGATCATGAGCTCATGTTTAGCTAAATAGCTGACCTTGTAAGATGCATAGGTGTGAACACTCGTAACCTTCATCACAAAGTCGGCAAAGATTTATTTGTGTCCCTCCAATGAGTGGCCCGCGAGGGCCCCGTTTTCTACAAGTGATGGTCCAATACTCCCTCTAGTGGCAGGGACTCAGACAACGGTGCTTTGCAGCCCCCGATCTGGTGCAGGGGCAGTTGGAGGCCTGTGGCCCGGGCAGGAGCCTCTCCGCGTGTATCCCCGGGAAGTATCAGCCTGCGAACTTCGGTCACCCGGCAGGAAGATACGAATCCCACACCTATGGTTATCTATGCAGCAAGGTGTACTACGCGGACAGGTTAAACACACACTTCACGTAAGAGGGCGGGGTGAGTGGGAAGGTGAGAGTTTGGGGGTTGTGCAGACAAAGAAGGCGCTCTTTGGCATGGGCCTAATTGCTTGTGACACCCCACTGGGCCTGCCGGGCTCTGTGGGCCCTGCCCTGGACGCCCTGCTCCCCTGCCCTTTGTTCCGTCACAGCAGAGATGGCCACACACACTCCCTCAGTGAGGGCAGTGTTCCAACCTCCATCAGCCCCGCCCCCTCTCCGCAGGTTACCATGGACTACAGATGCTGCATTCTGAGGCCAGGGCCTTCCGAGAATGCCATTATGACCTTAAATGATTTCCTCCTGTGTCAGTTTTGGTAAATTTTAGGAGCCAGGAAATGGTCCACTTTACAGAAATGTTCAAATTACTGGCATTTCAGATATTCTCTGCAATAACATTGTCCTGATTCTTTCTGTATATTCTTTACTTATGTTTTTGTTTTCCTTAATCAAAGTGTGTCTTTTAAATCAGTTCAAAGAATATTCTTTGACTTACTACATCACCTGAATTTTATACGTTTTCTATTGTATAAAGTTCTGCTCATATCTTTATTTATCATTTTTCTATGTTCTCAGGGTTTATTGTTTTGATCTTCTGATGCCAATTAAAACACTTGGTTATTCATTTTCATAAATCTTTTTACTGATAATGATTTGAACTTTTGAAGATTCCAACTTACTTGTAAGTTTCTAAGGGTCAGGTCCTCAACATTGTTGCTGGCCTAAGTCTTAGTTTACCATATAGCAATGTATATATTGACCTATTTTCCTCTCGACTTTCTGTGATTCCCTACATCTCACCTTTCATTACAGACAAGCCATTTGAAATACCCTTAACTTATTTCACAGCCAATAAGTCTTTGAAATAATGTGTATTTTTTAGAGAAATCTTCTTATATAATTAGGCAGAAAATGTGACCTGCCATAGTTTTCAAAACACCATAATTTCACTCTTCTCAATGATGAATCTGTTGTATTACACAACCTTTGAGTATTTAGCTTTATCAATGACATGTACTTTAAAAATGTTTTAGAGGTCCTACCAGTCTTTGAAAACATCCTTGTTCCTTGTTTCAGTTCCAATTTTATTTATAATTTCTGCCTTGCACCTGATTATTCCAACATCTGATGGATGGCCTAGGGAATCTAATTCTGGTATTGATTGTTTTTGCTGTTTGTCTTCCCCTTGTAGCTGATTTCTTCATTATTGTGTAAATTTAGATCATGAGCTCATGTTTAGCTAAACAGCTGACCTTGTAAGAGGCTTATGTGTGAAAGCTCGTAAGCTTCAGCAGAAAGTTGGCAAAGATTTATTTATGTCCCTCCAATGAGTTGCCCGCGAGGACCCTGTTTTCTACAAGTGTAGGTCCAATACTCCCTCTAGAGGCAGGGACACAGACAGGGCTTCTTTGCGGGCCCCGATATGGGGCAGGGGCAGTCAGTGGCCGGTGGACCGGGCAGGATCATCTCCGCGTGTGTCGCAGGGACCCATCTGCCTACGAACTTCGGTCACCTGTAGGAAGCTACGATGCCCAGACTTATGGTTAGCTGTGCAGCGAGGTGTACTGCGCGGACAGGTTACACACACACTTCAAGTAAGAGGGAGGGCTACGTGGAAAGGTGAGAGTTTGGGCAGCTGTGCAGACAAAGATGGTGCCCTTTGGCATGGGCCTAAATGCTTGTGAAACCGCACTGGGCCTGAGGGCTCTGAGGGCCCTGCACTGGACCACCTGCTCCCCTGCCCTTTGTTCAGTCACAGCAGAGATGGCCACACACTCTCTCTTAGTGAGGGCATTGTTCCAGCCTCCCTCAGCCCCGCGCCCACTTCGCAGGTTACCATGGACTACAGATGCTGCATTCTGAGGCCAGGGCGTTCCGAGAATGCCAAGGGCAGACAGGATGACCTTAAATGATTGCCTCTTGTGTCAGTTTTGGTAAACTTTAGGAGCTAGGAAATGGTCCACTTTACACAAATGTTCAAATTTACTGGCATTTCAGATCTTCTCTGCTATAACATTGTCCTGATTCTTTCTGTATATTCTTCACTTATGTTTTTGTTTTCCTTAATCAATGTGTGTCTTTTAAATCTTTTCAAAGAAAATTATTTGGACTTACTACATCACCTGAATTTTATACGTTTTCTGTTGTATGAAGTTCTGCTCATATCTTTATTTATCTTTTTTCTATGTTCTCAGGGTTTATTGTTTTGATCTTCTGATGTCAATTAAAACACTTGGTTATTCATTTTCATAAATCTTTTTACTTATAAATATTTCAACTTTTGAAGATTCCAGCTTACTTGTAAGTTTATAAGGGTCAGGTCCTCTACATTGTTGCTGGCCTAAGGTTTAGTTCACCATATAGCAATGTATATATTGACCTATTTTCCCCTCGGCTTTCTGTGATTTCCTACATCTCACCTTTCTTTGCAGACAAGCCATTTGAAATACCCTTAACTTATTTCACAGCCAATAAGTGGTTGAAATAATGCGTATTTTTTAGAGAAATGTTCTTATATAATAAGGCAGAATATCTGACCTGCCATAGTTTTCAAAAGAGCATTATTTCACTCTTCTCAATGATGAATCTGTTGTCTTACACAACCTCTGAGTATTTACCTTTATCAATGACATGTACTTTAAAAATGTTTTAGAGATCCTACCAGTCTTTGAAAACATCCTTGTTCCTTGTTTCATTTCCAGTTTTGTGTATATTTTCTGCCTTGCATCTGATTATTCCAACATCTGTTTGATGGCCTAAGGAATCTAATTCTGATATTGATGGTTTTTCGTGATTGTTTCCCCTTGTAGCTGATTTCTTCATTATTTTGTAAATTTAGATGATGAGCTCATGTTTAGCTAAACAGCTGACCTTGTATGAGCCTTAGGTGTGAACGCTCGTAATCTTCAGCAAAAAGTCGGGAGAGATTTACTTGTGTCCCTCCAATGAGTTCCCCGCGAGGACCCCGTTTTCTACAAATGTTGGTCCAATAAACCCTCTAGTGGGAGGGGACACAGAGAGGGCTTTTTGCAGACCCCAATCATGGGCAGGGGCTCTGGGCGGCCTGTGGCCCGGGCAGGAAACTCTCCACGTCTCTCCCAGTGACCCCTCTGCCTGCGAATTCGGTCACCTGTCAGGAAGCTACGATGCCCAGACCTATGGTTAGCTGTTCAGGGAGGTGTACTGTGCGGACAGGTTCCACACACACTTCAAGTAAGAGGGCGGCCTGAGGGGAAATGTGAGAGTTTGGGCAGCTGTGCAGACAAAGATGGCGTCCTTTGGCCTGGGCCTAAATGCTTGTGACACCCCACTGGGACTGCCCGGCTCTGAGGGCCCCGCCCTGGGACCCTTGTTCCCCTGCCATTTGTTCAGTCACAGCAGAGATGGCCGCACCCACTCCCTCAGTGAGGGCAGTGTTCCAAACTCCCTCAGCCCCGCCCCCTCTCCGCAGGTTACCATGGACTACAGATGCAGCATTCTGAGGACAGGGCATTCCGAGGATGCCAAGGGCAGACATGATGACCTTAAATGATTTCCTCTTGTGTCAGTTTTGGTAAACTTTAGGAGCTAGGAAATGGTCCACTTTACAGAAATGTTCAAATTTACGGGCATTTCATATATTATCTGCTATAACATTGTCCTTATTCTTTCTGTATATGCTTTACTTATGTTTTTGTTTTCCTTAATCAAACTCTGTCTTTTAAATCTTTTAAAGAAAATTCTTTGGCCTTACTGCATCACCTGAATTGTATACGTTTTCTTTCGTATTATGTTCTGCTCATATCTTTATTTATCTTTTTTCTATGTTCTCAGGGCTTAATGTTTTGATCTTCTGATGTCAATTAAAACACTTGGTTATTCATTTTAATAAAACGTTTTACTTATAAAGATTTGAAATTTTGAAGATTCCAGCTTACTTGTAAGTTTCTAAGGGTGAGGTCCTCTACATTGTTGCTGGCCTAAGGCTTAGTTCACCATATAGCAATGTATATATTCACCTATTTTCCCCTCGGCTTTCTGTGATTTCCTACATCTCTGCTTTCTTTGCAGTCAAGCCATTTGAAATACACTTAACTTCTTTCACAGCTAATAAGTCTTTGAAATAATGTGTATTTTTTAGAGAAATCTTCTTATATAATGAGGCAGAAAATCTCACCTGCCAAACTTTTCAAAACAGCATAATTTCATTCTTCTCAATGATTAATCTGTTGTATTACACAACCTTTGAGTATTCAGCTTTATCAATGACAAGTACTTTAAAAATGTTTTAGAGACCCTACCATTCTTTGAAAACATCCTTGTTCCTTGTTTCAGTTCCAGTTCTGTGTATATTTTCTGCCTTGCACCTGATTATTCCAACATCTGATGGATGGCCTAGGGAATCTAATTCTGGTATTGATTGTTTTTGGTGATTGTTTCCCCTTGTAGCTGATTTCTTCATTATTGTGTAAATTTAGATGATGAGCTCATGTTTAGAGAAACAGCTGACCCAGTAAGAGGCTTAGGTGTGAACGCTCGTAAGCTTCAGCAGAAAGTCGGCAAAGATTTATGTGTGTCTCTCCAATGAGTTGCCCGCGAGGTCCCCGTTTTGTACAAGTGTTGGTCCAATACACCCTCTAGTGGCAGGGGACTAAGAGAGGGCTGTTTGCGGCCCCCGATCTGGGGCAGGGGCAGTGGGCGGCCTGTGGCCTGGGCAGGAGGCTCTCCACGTGTGTCACAGAGAACATCTGCCTGCAAACTTTGGTCAACCGGCAGGATGCTACGATGCCCGACCTATGGTTAGCTCTGCAGTGAGGTGTACTGCACGGACAGCTTCCACACACACTTCAAGTAAGAGGGCTGCCTGAGGGTAAAGGTGAGAGTTTGGGCAGCTGTGCAGGCAAAGAAGACGCCCTTTGCAATGGGCCTAAATGCTTGTGACACCCCACTGGGACTGCTGGGCTCTGAGGGCCCTGCCCTGGTCCCCCTTCTCCCCTGCCCTTTGTTCAGTCACAGCAGAGATGGCCACACCCACTCCCTCAGTGAGGGCAGTGTTCCAAACTCCCTCAGCCCCGCCCCCTCTCCGCAGGTTACCATGGACTACAGATGCTGCATTCTGAGGCCAGGGCGTTCCGAGAATGCCAAGGGCAGGCATGATGACCTTAAATGATTTCCTCTTGTGTCAGTTTTGGTAAACTTTAGGAGCTAGGAAATGGTCCACTTTACAGAAATGTTCAAATTTACTGGCATTTCATATATTCTCTGCTATAACATTGTTCTGATTCTCTTCTATATTTTTTACTTATGTTTTTGTTTTCCTTAATCAAAGTGTGTCTTTTAAGTCTGTTCAAAGAATATTCTTCAGACTTACTACATCACCTGAATTTTATACGTTTTCTGTTGTATTAAGTTCTGCTCATATCTTTATTTATCTTTTTTCTATGTTCTCATGGTTTATTGCTTTGATCTTCTGATGTCAATTAAAACACTTGGTTATTCATTTTCATAAATCTTTTTACTTATAAAGATTTGAACTTTTGAAGATTCCAGCTTACTTGTAAATTTCTAAGGGTCACGTCCTCTACATTGTTGCTGGCCTAAGGCTTAGTTCACCATACAGCAATGTATATATTAACCTATTTTTCCCTCAGCTTTCTGTGATTCCCTACATCTCACCTTTCTTTGCAGACAAGCCATTTGAAATATCCTTAACTTATTTCACAGCCAATAAGTCTTTGAAATAATGTGAATTTTATAGATAAATCTTCTTATATAATTAGGCAGAAAATCTGACCTGCCATAGTTTTCAAAACAGCATAATTTCACTCTTCTCAATGATGAATTTGTTGTATTAAGCAACCTTTGAGTATTTAGTTTTATCAATGACATGTACTTTAAAAATGTTTTAGAGATCCTATCAGGCTTTGAAAACATCCTTGTTCCTTGTTTCAGTTCCAGTTTTGTGTATAATTTCTGCCTTGCACCTGATTATTCCAACATCTGAGGGATGGCCTACAGAATCTAATTCTGGTATTGATTGTTTTTGCTGATTCTCTCCTCTTGTAACTGATTTCTTAATTATTGTGTAAATTTAGATCATGAGCTCATGTTGCGCTAAACAGCTTACCTTGTAAGAGGCTTAGGTGTGATTGCTCGTAAGCTTCAGCAGAAGGCGGCAATGGTTTATTTGTGTCCCTCAAATGAGTTGCCCGCGAGGACCCCATTTTCTAAAAGAGTTGTTCCAATCCTCCCTCTTGAGGCAGGGGAATCAGAGGGGGCTGCTTTGCGATCCCCGATCTGGGGCAGGGGCAGTGGGCGGCCGGTGGCCCGGGCAGGAGCCTGTGCGCGTGCGTCCCAGGGACCCATCTGACTGCGAACTTCAGTCACCTGGCAGGAAGCTACGATGCCCAGACATATGGTTAGCTGTGAAGCGAGGTGTACTGCGCAGACAGGTTCCACACACACTTCAAATAAGAGGGCGGCCTGAGGGGAAAGGTGAGAGTTTGGGCAGCTGTGCAGACAAAGATGGTGCCCTTTGCCTGGGCCTAAATGCTTGTGACACCCCACTGGGCCTGCAGGGCTCTGAGGGCCCTGCCATGCTCCCCTTGTTCCCCTGCCCTTTGTTCAGTCACAGCAGAGAATGCCACACCCTCTCCCTCAGTGAAGGCAGTGTTCCAACCTCCCTCAGCTCCGCCCCTTCTCCACAGGTTACCATGGACTACAGATGCTGCATTCTGAGGCCAGGGCGTTCCTAGAATGCCAAGGGCAGACATGATGACCTTAAATGATTTCCACTTGTGTCAGTTTTGGTAAACTTTAGGAGCTAGGAAATGGTCCGCTTTACAGAAATGTTCAAATTTTCGGGCATTTCATATATTCTCTGCTATAACATTGTCCTAATTCTTTCTGTGTATGCTTTACTTATTTTTTTTTTGTTTTCCTTAATCAAACTCTGTCTTTTAAATCTTTTCAAAGAATATTCTTTGGACTTACTACATCACCTGAGTTGTATACGTTTTCTGTTGTATTAAGTTCTGCTCATATCTTTATTTATCTTTTTTCTATGTTCTCAGGGCTTAATGTATTGATCTTCTGATGTCAATTAAAACACCTGGTTATTCATATTAATAAATCTTTTTACTTATAAAGATTTGAAATTTTGAGGATTCCAGCTTACTTGTAAGTTTCTAAGGGTCAGTTCCTCTACATTGTTGCTGGCCTAAGGCTTAGTTCACCATATAGCAAATATATATTGACCTATTTTGCCCTCGACTTTCTGTGAGTCCCTACATCTCACCTTTCTTTGCAGACAAGTCATTTGCAATTCCCTTAACTTATTTCACAGCCAATAAGTCCTTGAAATAATGTGTATTTTTTAGAAAAATCTTCTTATATAATTAGGCAGAAAATCTGACCTGCCATAGTTTTCAAAAGAGCATAATTTCACTCTTCTGGACTACGAATCTATTGTATTATGCAACCTTTGAGTATTTAGCTTTATCAATGACATGTACTTTAAAAATGTTTTAGACATCTTATCAGTCTTTGATAACATCCTTGTTCCTTGTTTCAGTTCCAGTTTTGTGTATATTTTCTGCCTTGCACCTGATTATTCTAACATCTGATGGATGGCCTAGGGAATCTAATTCTGGTATTGATTGTTTTTGCTGTTTGTCTCCCCCTTGTAGCTGATTTCTTCATTATTGTGTAAATTTAGATCATGAGCAAATGTTTAGCTAAACAGCTGACCCTGTAAGAGTCTTAGGTGTGAACGCTCGTAAGCTTCAGCGGAAAGTAGGCAAAGGTTTATTTATGTCCCTCCAATGAGTTGCCCGCGTGGACCATGTTTTCTACAAATGTTGGTCCAATACTCTCTCTAGAGGCAGGGACACAGACAGGGCTGCTTTGCAGGCCCCGATATGGGGCAGGGGCAGTCAGTGGCCGGTGGACCGGGCAGGATCATCTCCGTGTGTGTCGCAGGGACCCATCTGCCTGCGAACTTCGGTCACCTGGCAGGAAGCTACGATGCCCAGACCTATGGTTAGCTGTGCAGCGAGGTGTACTGCGCGGACAGGTTACACACACACTTCAAGTAAGAGGGAGGGCTGCGAGGAAAGGTGAGAGTTTGGGCAGCTGTGCAGACAAAGATGGTGCCCATTGGCTTGGGCCTAAATGCTTGTGAAACCGCATTGTGCCTGAGGGCTCTGAGGGCCCTGCACTGGACGACCTGCTCCCCTGCCCTTTGTTCAGTCACAGCAGAGATGGCCACACACTCTCCCTTCGTGAGGGCAGTGTTCCAGCCTCCCTCAGCCCCGCGCCCACTTCGCAGGTTATCATGGACTACAGATGCTGCATTCTGAGGCCAGGGCGTTCCGAGAATGCCAAGGGCAGACAGGATGACCTTAAATGATTTCCTCTTGTTTCAGTTTTGGTAAACTTAAGGAGACAGGAAATGGTCCACTTTACAGAAATGTTCAAATTTACTGGCATTTCAGATCTTCTCTGCTATAACATTGTCCTGATTCTTTCTGTATATTCTTAACTTATGTTTTTGTTTTCCTTAATCAAAGTGTGTCTTTTAAATCTTTTCAATGAATATTCTTTGGACGTACTACATCACATGAAATTTATACGTAATCTGTTGTATTAAGTTCTGCTCATATCTTTATTTATCTTTTTTCTATGTTCTCAGGGTTTATTGTTTTGATATTCTGATATCAATTAAAACACTTGGTTATTCATTTTCATAAATCTTTTTACTTATAAAGATTTGAACTTTTGAAGATTCCAGCTTACTTGTAAGTTTCTAAGGGTGAGGTCCTCTACATTGTTGCTGGCCTAAGGCTTAGTTCACCATATAGCAATGTATATATTCACCTATTTTCCCCTCGGCTTTCTGTGATTTCCTACATCTCTGCTTTCTTTGCAGTCAAGCCATTTGAAATGCACTTAACTTATTTCACAGCTAATAAGTCTTTGAAATAATGTGTATTTTTTAGAGAAATCTTCTTATATAATGAGGCAGAAAATCTCACCTGCCATACTTTTCAAAACAGCATAATTTCACTCTTCTCAATGATGAATCTGTTGTATTACACAACCTTTGAGTATTTAGCTTTATCAATCACATGTACTTTAAAAATATTTTATAGATCCTACCAGTCTTTGAAAACATCCTTGTTCCTTGTTTCAATTCCAGTTTTATGTATATTTTCAGCCTTGCACCTGATTATTCCAACATCTGATGGATGGCCTAGGGAATCTAATTCTGGTATTGATTGTTTTTGCTGATTGTCTCCCCCTTGTAGGTGATTTCTTCATTATTGTGTAAATTTAGATCATGAGCTCATGTTTAGCTAAACAGCTGACCTTGTAAGAGGCTTAGGTGTGAACGCTCGTAAGCTTCGTCAGAAAGTCAGCAAAGATTTATTTGTGTCCCTCCAATGAGTGGCCCGCGAGGACCCAGTTTTCTACAAGTGTTGGTCCAATACTCCCTCTTGTGGCACGGACTCGGAAAAGGTTGATTTGCGGCCCCTGATCTGGTGCAGGGGCAGTTGGAGGCCTGTGGCCCGGGCAGGAGCCTCTCCGCGTGTGTCCCAGGGACCCATCTGCCTGCGAACTTCGGTCTCCTGGCAGGAAGCTAGAGATGCCCAGACCTATGGTTAGGGGTGCAGCAAGTTGTACTGTACGGACAGGTTCCACACACACTTCACGTAAGAGGGCGGGCTGAGTGGAAAGGTGAGAGTTTGGACAGCTGTGCAGACAAAGAAGGCGCCCTTTGGCCTGGGCCTAAATGCTTTTGACACGCCACTGAGCCTTCCGGGCTCTGAGGGCCCTGCCCAGGACGCCCTTCTCCCCTGCCCTATGTTCAGACACAGCAGAGAGGGCCACACCCACTCCCTCAGTGAGGGCAGTGTTCCAATTCCCTCAGCCCCGCCCCCTCTCCGCAGTTTACCATGGACTACAGATGTTGCATTCCGAGGCCAGGGCGTTCCGAGAATGCCTAGGGCAGACATAATGATCTTAAATGGTTTCCTCTTGTGTCAGTTTTGGTAAACTGTAGGAGCTAGGAAATGGTCCACTTTACAGAAATGTTCAATTTTACTGGCATTCCAGATGTTCTCTGCTATAACATTGTCCTGATTCTTTCTGTATATTCTTACTTATGTTTTTGTTTTCATTAATCAAAGTGTGTCTTTTACATCTTTTCAAAAATATTCTTTGGACTTACTACATCACCTGAACTTTATACGTTTTCTGTTGTATAAAGTTCTGCTCATATCTTTATTTATCTTTTTTCTATGTTCTCAGGGTTTATTGTTTTGATATTCTGATGCCAATTAAAACACTTGGTTATTCATTTTCATAAATCTTTTTACTTATAAAAATTTGAACTTTTGAATATTCCAACTTACTTGTAAGTTTCTAAGGGTCAGGTCCTCTACATTGTTGCTGCCATAAGGCTTAGTTCACCATAGAGCAATGTATATATTGACCTATTTTCCCCGCGACTTTCTGTGATTCCCTACATCTCACCTTTCTTTGCAGACAAGCCATTTGAAATACCCTTAACTTATTTCACAGCCAATAAGACTTTGAAATAATGTGTACTTTTTAGAGAAATCTTCTTATATAATTAGGAAGAAAATCTGACCTGCCATAATTTTCAAAACAGCATAATTTCACTCTTCTCAGTGATGGATCTGTTGTATTACAAAACCTTTGAGTATTTAGCTTTATCAATCACATGTACTATAAAAATGTTTTAGAGATCCTACCAGTATTTGAAAACATCCTTGTTCCTTGTTTCAGTTCCAGTTTAGTGTATATTTTCTGCCTTGCGACTGATTATTCCAACATATGATGGATGGCCTAGGGAATCTAATTCTGGTATTGATTGTTTTTGCTGATTGTCTCCCCCTTGTAGCTGATTTCTTCATTATTGTGTAAATTTAGATCATGAGCTCATGTTTAGCTAAACAGCTGACCTTGTAAGAGGCTTAGGTGTGAACGCTTGTAAGCTTCAGCAGAAAGTCGGCAAAGATTTATTTATGTTCCTCCAATGAGTTGCCCGTGAGGAACCCGTTTTCTACAAGTGTTGGTTCAATACTCCCTCTAGAGGCAGGGACACAGACAGGGCTGCTTTACAGACCCCGATATGGGGCAGGGGCAGTCGACGGCCTGTGGACCGGGCAGGATCCTCTCCGCGTATGTCGCAGGGACGCATCTGCCTGCGAACTTCTGTCTCCTTGCAGGAAACTACGATGCCCAGACCTATGGTTAGCTGTGCAGCGAGGTGTACTGCATGGACATGTTCCACACACACTTCAAGTAAGTGGGCGGGCTGAGTGGAAAGGTGAGAGTTTGGGCAGCTGTGCAGACAAAGAAGGCGCCCTTTGGCCTTGGCTTAAATTCTTGTGAAACCGCACTGGGCCTGCCGGGCTCTGAGGGCCCTGCACTGGACGACTTGCTCCCCTGCTCTTTGTTCAGTGACAGCAGAGATGGCCACGAGAACTCCCTCAGTGAGGGCAGGGTTCCAAACTCCCGCAGCACGGCCCCCTCTCCCCAGGTTACCATGCACTACAGATGCTGAATTCTGAGACCAGGGCGTTCCGAGAATGCCAAGGGCAGACATGATGACCTTAAATGATTTCCTCTAGTGTCAGTTTTGGTAAACTTTAGGAGCTAGGAAATGGTCCACTTTACAGAAATGTTCAAATTTACTGGCATTTCAGATCTTCTCTGCTATAATATTGTCTTGATTGTTTCTGTATATTCTTTACTTATGTTTTGTTTCCCTTAATCAAAGTGTGTCTTTTAAAGCTCTTTTCCACAAACATTCTTCAGACTTACTAAACCACCTCAATTTTATACGTTTTCTGTTGTATTAAGTTCTGCTCATATCTTTATTTATCTTTTTTCTATGTTCTCAGGGTTTATTGTTTTGATCTTCTGATGCCAATTAAAACACTTGGTTATTAATTTTCATAAAACTTTTTACTTATAAAGATTTGAACTTTTGAAGATTCCAACTTACTTGTAAGTTTCTAAGGGTCTGGTCCTCTACATTTTTGCTGGCCTAAGGCTTAGTTCTCCACATAGCAATGTATAAATTGACCTATTTTTCCCTCGACTTTCTGTGATTCCCTACATCTCACCTTTCTTTGCAGACAAGCCATTTGAAAAAACCTTATCTTATTTCACAGCCAATAAGTCTTTGAAATAATGTGTATTTTTTAGAGAAATCTTCTTATATAATTAGGCAGAAAATCTGACCTGCCATAGTTTTCAAAACAGCATAATTTCACTCTTCTCAATGATGAATCTGTTGTATAACACAACCTTTGAGTATTTAGCTTTATCAATGACATGTACTTTAAAAATGTTTTCGAGATCCTACCAGTCTTTGAAAACATCCTTGTTCCTTGTTTCAGTTCCAATTTTATGTATAATTTCTGCCTTGCACCTGATTATTCCAACATCTGATGGATGGCCTAGGGAATCTAATTCTGGTATTGATTGTTTTTGCTGATTGTCTCCCCCTTGTAGCTGATTTCTTCATTATTGTGTAAATTTAGATCATGAGCTCATGTTTAGCTAAACAGCTGACCTTGTAAGAGGCTTATGTTTGAACGCTGGTAAGCTTCAGCAGAAAGTAGGCAAAGATTTATTTATGTCCCTCCAATGAGGTGTCCGCGAGGACCCCGTTTTCTACATGTGTTGGTCCAATACTCCCTCTAGAGGCAGGGACACAGACAGGGCTGCTTTGCGGCCCCCGATATGGGGCAAGGGCTGTCGGAGGCCTGTGGACCGGGCAGGATCCTCTCCGCGTGTGTCGCAGGGACGCATCTGCCTGCGAACTTCGGTCACCTGGCAGGAAGCTACGATGCCCAGACCTATGGTTAGCTGTTGAGCGAGGTGTACTGCGTGGACAGGTTCCACACACACTTCAAGTAAGAGGGCGGGCTGAGTGGAAAGGTGAGGCTTTGGGCAGCTGTGCAGACAATGAAGGCGCCCTTTGGCCTGGGCCTAAATGCTTTTGACACCACACTGGGCCTGCCGGGCTCGGAGGGCCATGCCCAGACTCTCTGCTCCCCTGCCCTTTGTTCAGTCAGAGCAGAGATGGCCACACACACTCCCTCAGTGAGGGCAGTGTTCCAAACTCCCGCAGCACCGCCCCCTCTCCGCTGGTTACCATGGACTACAGATGCTGCCTTCTGAGGCCAGGGCGTTCCGAGAATGCCAAGGGCAGACATGATGACCTTAAATGATTTCCTCTTGTGTCAGTTTTGGTAAACTTTAAGAGCTAGGAAATGGTCCACTTTACAGAAATGTTCAAATTTACTGGCATTTCAGATCTTCTCTGCTATAATATTGTCTTGATTCTTTCTGTATATTCTTTACTTATGTTTTGTTTTCCTTAATCAAAGTGTGTCTTTTAAAGCTCTTTTCCACAAACATTCTTCGGACTTACAAAACCACCTCAATTTTATACGTTTTCTGTTGTATTAAGTTCTGCTCATATCTTTATTTATCTTTTTTCTATGTTCTCAGGGTTTATTGTTTTGATCTTCTGATGCCAATTAAAACACTTGGTTATTCATTTTCATCAATCTTTTTACTTATAAAGATTTGAACTTTTGAAGATTCCGACTTACTTGTAAGTTTCTAAGGGTCAGGTCCTCTACATTGTTGCTGGCCTAAGGCTTAGTTCACCTTATAGCAAAGTATATATTGACCTATTTTCGCCTCGACTTTCTGTGATTCCTTACATCTCACCTTTCTTTGCAGACAAGCCATTTGAAATACCCTTATCTTATTTCACAGCCAATAAGTCTTTGAAATAACGTGTATTTTTTAGAGAAATCTTCTTATATAATTAGGCAGAAAATCTGACCTGCCATAGTTTTCAAAACAGCATAATTTCACTCTTCTCAATGATGAATCTGTTGTATTACATAACATTTGAGTATTTAGCATTATCAATGACATGTACTTTAAAAATGATTTAGTTATCCTACCTGTCTTTGAAAACATCCTTGTTCCTTGTTTCAGTTCCAGTTTTAGGTATATTTTCTGCCTTGCACCTGATTATTCCAACAGCTGATTGATTGCCTAGGGAATCAATTTCTGGTATTGATTGTTTTTGCTGATTGTCTCCCCCTTGTAGCTGATTTCTTCATTATTGTGTAAATTTAGATGATGAGCTCATGTTTAGCTAAACAGCTGACCTTGTAAGAGGCTTAGGTTTGAACTCTCGTAAGCTTCATCAGAAAGTCGGCAAAGATGTATTTGTGTCCCTCCAATGAGTGGCCCGCGAGGACCCAGTTTTCTACAAGTGTTGGTCCAATACTCCCTCTTGAGGCACGGACTCAGAAAAGGTTGCTTTGCGGCCCCCGATGTGTTACAGGGTCAGTTGGAGTCCTGTGGCCCTTGCAGGAGCCTCTCAGCGTGTGTCCCAACTACCCATCTGCCTGCGAACTTCGGTCTCCTGGCAGGAAGCTACGATGCCGAGACCTATGGTTAGCTATGCAGCAAGTTGTACTGCATGTACAGGTTCCACACACACTTCACGTAAGAGGGCGGGCTGAGTGGAAAGGTGAGAGTTTGGGCAGCTGTGCAGACAAAGAAGGCGCCCTTTGGCCTGGGCCTAAATGCTTGTGACACCCCACTGGGCCTGCCGGGCTCTGAGGGCCATGCCCAGACTCTCTGCTCCACTGCCCTTTGTTCAGTCACAGCAGAAATGGCCACACCCACTCCCTCAGTGAGGGCAGGGTTCCAAACTCCCTCAGCCCCGCCCCCTCTCCGCAGGTTACCATGGACTACAGATGTTGCATTCTGAGTCCAGGGCGTTCCGAGAATGCCAAGGGCAGACATAATGTTCTTTAATGGTTTCCTCTAGTGTCAGTTTTGGTAAACTTTAGGAGCTAGGAAATGGTCCACTTTACAGAAATGTTCAAATTTACTGGCATTATAGATCTTCTTTGCTATAATATTGTCTTGATTCTTTCTGTATATTCTTTACTTATGTTTTGTTTTCCTTAATCAAAGTGTGTCTTTTAAAGCTCTTTTCCACAAACATTCTTCAGACTTACTAAACCACCTCAATTTTATACGTTTTCTGTTGTATTAAGTTCTGCTCATATCTTTATTTATCTTTTTTCTATGTTCTCAGGGTTTATTGTTTTGATCTTCTGATGCCAATTAAAACACTTGGTTATTAATTTTCATAAAACATTTTACTTATAAAGATTTGAACTTTTGAAGATTCCAACTTACTTGTAAGTTTCTAAGGGTCTGGTCCTCTACATTTTTGCTGGCCTAAGGCTTAGTTCTCCACATAGCAATGTATAAATTGACCTATTTTTCCCTCGACTTTCTGTGATTCCCTACATCTCACCTTTCTTTGCAGACAAGCCATTTGAAATAACCTTATCTTATTTCACAGCCAATAAGTCTTTGAAATAATGTGTATTTTTTAGAGAAATCTTCGTATATAATTAGGCAGAAAATCTGACCTGCCATAGTTTTCAAAACAGCATAATTTCACTCTTTTCAATGATGAATCTGTTGTATTACACAACCTTTGAGTATTTAGCTTTATCAATCACATGTACTTTAAAAATATTTTATAGATCCTACCAGTCTTGGAAAACATCCTTGTTCCTTGTTTCAGTTCCAGTTTTATGTATATTTTCTGCCTTGCACCTGATTATTCCAACATCTGATGCATGGCCTAGGGAATCTAATTCTGGTATTGATTGTTTTTGCTGATTGTCTCCCCCTTGTAGGTGATTTCTTCATTATTGTGTAAATTTAGATCATGAGCTCATGTTTAGCTAAACAGCTGACCTTGTAAGAGGCTTAGGTGTGAACGCTCGTAAGCTTCGTCAGAAAGTCAGCAAAGATTTATTTGTGTCCCTCCAATGAGTGGCCCGCGAGGACCCAGTTTTCTACAAGTGTTGGTCCAATACTCCCTCTTGTGGCACGGACTCGGAAAAGGTTGATTTGCGGCCCCTGATCTGGTGCAGGGGCAGTTGGAGGCCTGTGGCCCGGGCAGGAGCCTCTCCTCGTGTGTCCCAGGGACCCATCTGCCTGCGAACTTCGGTCTCCTGGCAGGAAGCTAGAGATGCCCAGACCTATGGTTAGGGGTGCAGCAAGTTGTACTGTACGGACAGGTTCCACACACACTTCACGTAAGAGGGCGGGCTGAGTGGAAAGGTGAGAGTTTGGGCAGCTGTGCAGACAAAGAAGGCGCCCTTTGGCCTGGGCCTAAATGCTTTTGACACGCCACTGAGCCTGCCGGGCTCTGAGGGCCCTGCCCAGGACGCCCTTCTCCCCTGCCCTATGTTCAGACACAGCAGAGAGGGCCACACCCACTCCCTCAGTGAGGGCAGTGTTCCAATTCCCTCAGCCCCGCCCCCTCTCCGAAGTTTACCATGGACTACAGATGTTGCATTCCGAGGCCAGGGCGTTCCGAGAATGCCTAGGGCAGACATAATGATCTTAAATGGTTTCCTCTTGTGTCAGTTTTGGTAAACTGTAGGAGCTAGGAAATGGTCCACTTTACAGAAATGTTCAATTTTACTGGCATTCCAGATGTTCTCTGCTATAACATTGTCCTGATTCTTTCTGTATATTCTTACTTATGTTTTTGTTTTCCTTAATCAAAGTGTGTCTTTTAAATCTTTTCAATGAATATTCTTTGGACGTACTACATCACATGAAATTTATACGTAATCTGTTGTATTAAGTTCTGCTCATATCTTTATTTATCTTTTTTCTATGTTCTCAGGGTTTATTGTTTTGATATTCTGATGCCAATTAAAACACTTGGATATTCATTTTCATAAATCTTTTTACTTATAAAAATTTGAACTTTTGAATATTCCAACTTACTTGTAAGTTTCTAAGGGTCAGGTCCTCTACATTGTTGCTGCCATAAGGCTTAGTTCACCATAGAGCAATGTATATATTCACCTATTTTCCCCTCGGCTTTCTGTGATTTCCTACATCTCTGCTTTCTTTGCAGTCAAGCCATTTGAAATACACTTAACTTATTTCACAGCTAATAAGTCTTTGAAATAATGTGTATTTTTTAGAGAAATCTTCTTATATAATGAGGCAGAAAATCTCACCTGCCATACTTTTCAAAACAGCATAATTTCACTCTTCTCAATGATGAATCTGTTGTATTACACAACCTTTGAGTATTCAGCTTTATCAATGACAAGTACTTTAAAAATGTTTTAGAAACCCTACCATTCTTTGAAAACATCCTTGTTCCTTGTTTCAGTTCCAGTTTTGTGTATATTTTCTGCCTTGCACCTGATTATTCCAACATATGATGAATGGCCTAGGGAATCTAATTCTGGTATTGGTTGTTTTTGCTGATTGTCTCCCCCTTGTAGCTGAATTCTTCATTATTGTGTAAATTTAGATCATGAGCTCATGTTTAGCTAAACAGCTGACCTTGTAAGAGGCTTAGGTGTGAACGCTCGTAAGCTTCAGCAGAAAGTCAGCAAAGATTTATTTGTGTCCCTCCAATGAGTGGCCCGCGAGGAACCAGTTTTCTACAAGTGTTGGTCCAATACTCCCTCTTGTGGCACGGACTCGGAAAATGTTGATTTGCGGCCCCTGATCTGGTGCAGGGGCAGTTGGAGGCCTGTGGCCCGGGCAGGAGCCTCTCCGCGTGTGTCCCAGGGACCCATCTGCCTGCGAACTTCGGTCTCCTGGCAGGAAGCTAGAGATGCCCAGACCTATGGTTAGGGGTGCAGCAAGTTGTACTGTACGGACAGGTTCCACACACACTTCACGTAAGAGGGCGGGCTGAGTGGAAAGGTGAGAGTTTGGGCAGCTGTGCAGACAAAGAAGGCGCCCTTTGGCCTGGGCCTAAATGCTTTTGACACGCCACTGAGCCTGCCGGGCTCTGAGGGCCCTGCCCAGGACGCCCTTCTCCCCTGCCCTATGTTCAGACACAGCAGAGAGGGCCACACCCACTCCCTCAGTGAGGGCAGTGTTCCAATTCCCTCAGCACCGCCCCCTCTCGGCAGTTTACCATGGACTACAGATGTTGCATTCCGAGGCCAGGGCGTTCCGAGAATGCCTAGGGCAGACATAATGATCTTAAATGGTTTCCTCTTGTGTCAGTTTTGGTAAACTGTAGGAGCTAGGAAATGGTCCACTTTACAGAAATGTTCAATTTTACTGGCATTCCAGATGTTCTCTGCTATAACATTGTCCTGATTCTTTCTGTATATTCTTACTTATGTTTTTGTTTTCATTAATCAAAGTGTGTCTTTTACATCTTTTCAAAAATATTCTTTGGACTTACTACATCACCTGAACTTTATACGTTTTCTGTTGTATAAAGTTCTGCTCATATCTTTATTTATCTTTTTTCTATGTTCTCAGGGTTTATTGTTTTGATATTCTGATGCCAATTAAAACACTTGGTTATTCATTTTCATAAATCTTTTTACTTATAAAAATTTGAACTTTTGAATATTCCAACTTACTTGTAAGTTTCTAAGGGTCAGGTCCTCTACATTGTTGCTGCCATAAGGCTTAGTTCACCATAGAGCAATGTATATATTGACCTATTTTCCCCGCGACTTTCTGTGATTCCCTACATCTCACCTTTCTTTGCAGACAAGCCATTTGAAATACCCTTAACTTATTTCACAGCCAATAAGACTTTGAAATAATGTGTACTTTTTAGAGAAATCTTCTTATATAATTAGGCAGAAAATCTGACCTGCCATAATTTTCAAAACAGCATAATTTCACTCTTCTCAGTGATGAATCTGTTGTATTACAAAACCTTTGAGTATTTAGCTTTATCAATCACATGTACTTTAAAAATGTTTTAGAGATCCTACCAGTATTTGAAAACATCCTTGTTCCTTGTTTCAGTTCCAGTTTAGTGTATATTTTCTGCCTTGCACCTGATTATTCCAACATATGATGGATGGCCTAGGGAATCTAATTCTGGTATTGACTGTTTTTGCTGATTGTCTCCCCCTTGTAGCTGATTTCTTCATTATTGTGTAAATTTAGATCATGAGCTCATGTTTAGCTAAACAGCTGACCTTGTAAGAGGCTTAGGTGTGAACGCTTGTAAGCTTCAGCAGAAAGTCGGCAAAGATTTATTTATGTTCCTCCAATGAGTTGCCCGTGAGGACCCCGTTTTGTACAAGTGTTGGTCCAATACTCCCTCTAGAGGCAGGGACACAGACAGGGCTGCTTTACAGACCCCGATATGGGGCATGGGCAGTCGACGGCCTGTGGACCGGGCAGGATCCTCTCCGCGTGTGTCGCAGGGACGCATCAGCCTGCGAACTTCTGTCTCCTTGAAGGAAACTACGATGCCCAGACCTATGGTTAGCTGTGCAGCTAGGTGTACTGCATGGACATGTTCCACACACACTTCAAGTAAGTGGGCGGGCTGAGTGGAAAGGTGAGAGTTTGGGCAGCTGTGCAGACAAAGAAGGCGCCCTTTGGCCTAGGCTTAAATTCTTGTGAAACCGCACTGGGTCTGCCGGGCTCTGAGGGCCCTGCACTGGACGACTTGCTCCCCTGCTCTTTGTTCATTGACAGCAGAGATGGCCACAACAACTCCCTCAGTGAGGGCAGGGTTCCAACCTCCCGCAGCACGGCCCCCTCTCCGCAGGTTAACAAGCACTACAGATGCTGAATTCTGAGGCCAGGGCGTTCCGAGAATGCCAAGGGCAGACATGATGACCTTAAATGATTTCCTCTAGTGTCAGTTTTGGTAAACTTTAGGAGCTAGGAAATGGTCCACTTTACAGAAATGTTCAAATTTACTGGCATTTCAGATCTTCTCTGCTATAATATTGTCTTGATTCTTTCTGTATATTCTTTACTTATGTTTTGTTTTCCTTAATCAAAGTGTGTCTTTTAAAGCTCTTTTCCACAAACATTCTTCAGACTTACTAAACCACCTCAATTTTATACGTTTTCTGTTGTATTAAGTTCTGCTCATATCTTTATTTATCTTTTTTCTATGTTCTCAGGGTTTATTGTTTTGATCTTCTGATGCCAATTAAAACACTTGGTTATTAATTTTCATAAAACTTTTTACTTATAAAGATTTGAACTTTTGAAGATTCCAACTTACTTGTAAGTTTCTAAGGGTCTGGTCCTCTACATTTTTGCTGGCCTAAGGCTTAGTTCTCCACATAGCAATGTATAAATTGACCTATTTTTCCCTCGACTTTCTGTGATTCCCTACATCTCACGTTTCTTTGCAGACAAGCCATTTGAAATAACCTTATCTTATTTCACAGCCAATAAGTCTTTGAAATAATGTGTATTTTTTAGAGAAATCTTCGTATATAATTAGGCAGAAAATCTGACCTGCCATAGTTTTCAAAACAGCATAATTTCACTCTTTTCAATGATGAATTTGTTGTATTACACAACCTTTGAGTATTTAGCTTTATCAATCACATGTACTTTAAAAATATTTTATAGATCCTACCAGTCTTTGAAAACATCCTTGTTCCTTGTTTCAGTTCCAGTTTTATGTATATTTTCTGCCTTGCACCTGATTATTCCAACATCTGATGGATGGCCTAGGGAATCTAATTCTGGTATTGATTGTTTTTGGTGATTGTCTCCCCCTTGTAGGTGATTTCTTCATTATTGTGTAAATTTAGATCATGAGCTCATGTTTAGCTAAACAGCTGACCTTGTAAGAGGCTTAGGTGTGAACGCTCGTAAGCTTCGTCAGAAAGTCAGCAAAGATTTATTTGTGTCCCTCCAATGAGTGGCCCGCGAGGACCCAGTTTTCTACAAGTGTTGGTCCAATACTCCCTCTTGTGGCACGGACTCGGTAAAGGTTGATTTGCGGCCCCTGATCTGGTGCAGGGGCAGTTGGAGGCCTGTGGCCCGGGCAGGAGCCTCTCCTCGTGTGTCCCAGGGACCCATCTGCCTGCGAACTTCGGTCTCCTGGCAGGAAGCTAGAGATGCCCAGACCTATGGTTAGGGGTGCAGCAAGTTGTACTGTACGGACAGGTTCCACACACACTTCACGTAAGAGGGCGGGCTGAGTGGAAAGGTGAGAGTTTGGGCAGCTGTGCAGACAAAGAAGGTGCCCTTTGGCCTGGGCCTAAATGCTTTTGACACGCCACTGAGCCTGCCGGGCTCTGAGGGCCCTGCCCAGGACGCCCTTCTCCCCTGCCCTATGTTCAGACACAGCAGAGAGGGCCACACCCACTCCCTCAGTGAGGGCAGTGTTCCAATTCCCTCAGCCCCGCCCCTCTCCGCAGTTTACCATGGACTACAGATGTTGCATTCCGAGGCCAGGGCGTTCCGAGAATGCCTAGGGCAGACATAATGATCTTAAATGGTTTCCTCTTGTGTCAGTTTTGGTAAACTGTAGGAGCTAGGAAATGGTCCACTTTACAGAAATGTTCAATTTTACTGGCATTCCAGATGTTCTCTGCTATAACATTGTCCTGATTCTTTCTGTATAATCTTACTTATGTTTTTGTTTTCATTAATCAAAGTGTGTCTTTTACATCTTTTCAAAATATTCTTTGGACTTACTACATCACCTGAACTTTATACGTTTTCTGTTGTATAAAGTTCTGCTCATATCTTTATTTATCTTTTTTCTATGTTCTCAGGGATTATTGTTTTGATATTCTGATGCCAATTAAAACACTTGGTTATTCATTTTCATAAATCTTTTTACTTATAAAAATTTGAACTTTTGAATATTCCAACTTACTTGTAAGTTTCTAAGGGTCAGGTCCTCTACATTGTTGCTGCCATAAGGCTTAGTTCACCATAGAGCAATGTATATATTGACCTATTTTCCCCGCGACTTTCTGTGATTCCCTACATCTCACCTTTCTTTGCAGACAAGCCATTTGAAATACCCTTAACTTATTTCACAGCCAATAAGACTTTGAAATAATGTGTACTTTTTAGAGAAATCTTCTTATATAATTAGGCAGAAAATCTGACCTGCCATAATTTTCAAAACAGCATAATTTCACTCTTCTCAGTGATGAATCTGTTGTATTACAAAACCTTTGAGTATTTAGCTTTATCAATCACATGTACTTTAAAAATGTTTTAGAGATCCTACCAGTATTTGAAAACATCCTTGTTCCTTGTTTCAGTTCCAGTTTAGTGTATATTTTCTGCCTTGCACCTGATTATTCCAACATATGTTGGATGGCCTGGGGAATCTAATTCTGGTATTGATTGTTTTTGCTGATTGTCTCTCCCTTGTAGCTGATTTCTTCATTATTGTGTAAATTTAGATCATGAGCTCATGTTTAGCTAAACAGCTGACCTTGTAAGAGGCTTAGGTGTGAACGCTTGTAAGCTTCAGCAGAAAGTTGGCAAAGATTTATTTATGTTCCTCCAATGAGTTGCCCGTGAGGACCCCGTTTTCTACAAATGTTGGTCCAATACTCCCTCTAGAGGCAGGGACACAGACAGGGCTGCTTTACAGACACCGATATGGGGCAGGGGCAGTCGACGGCCTGTGGACCGGGCAGGATCCTCTCCGCGTATGTCGCAGGGACGCATCTGCCTGCGAACTTCTGTCTCCTTGAAGGAAACTACGATGCCCAGACCTATGGTTAGCTGTGCAGCGAGGTGTACTGCATGGACATGTTCCACACACACTTCAAGTAAGTGGGCGGGCTGAGTGGAAAGGTGAGAGTTTGGGCAGCTGTGCAGACAAAGAAGGCGCCCTTTGGCCTTGGCTTAAATTCTTGTGAAACCGCACTGGGCCTGCCGGGCTCTGAGGGCGCTGCACTGGACGACTTGCTCCCCTGCTCTTTGTTCAGTGACAGCAGAGATGGCCACGACAACTCCCTCAGTGAGGGCAGGGTTCCAACCTCCCGCAGCACGGCCCCCTCTCCCCAGGTTACCATGCACTACAGATGCTGAATTCTGAGGCCAGGGCGTTCCGAGAATGCCAAGGGCAGACATGATGACCTTAAATGATTTCCTCTAGTGTCAGTTTTGGTAAACTTTAGGAGCTAGGAAATGGTCCACTTTACAGAAATGTTCAAATTTACTGGCATTTCAGATCTTCTCTGCTATAATATTGTCTTGATTGTTTCTGTATATTCTTTACTTATGTTTTGTTTCCCTTAATCAAAGTGTGTCTTTTAAAGCTCTTTTCCACAAACATTCTTCAGACTTACTAAACCACCTCAATTTTATACGTTTTCTGTTGTATTAAGTTCTGCTCATATCTTTATTTATCTTTTTTCTATGTTCTCAAGGTTTATTGTTTTGATCTTCTGATGCCAATTAAAACACTTGGTTATTAATTTTCATAAAACTTTTTACTTATAAAGATTTGAACTTTTGAAGATTCCAACTTACTTGTAAGTTTCTAAGGGTCTGGTCCTCTACATTTTTGCTGGCCTAAGGCTTAGTTCTCCACATAGCAATGTATAAATTGACCTATTTTTCCCTCGACTTTCTGTGATTCCCTACATCTCACCTTTCTTTGCAGACAAGCCATTTGAAATAACCTTATCTTATTTCACAGCCAATAAGTCTTTGAAATAATGTGTATTTTTTAGAGAAATATTCTTATATAATTAGGCAGAAAATCTGACCTGCCATAGTTTTCAAAACAGCGTAATTTCATTCTTCTCAATGATGAATCTGTTGTATAACACAACCTTTGAGTATTTAGCTTTATCAATGACATGTACTTTAAAAATGTTTTCGAGATCCTACCAGTCTTTGAAAACATCCTTGTTCCGTGTTTCAGTTCCAATTTTATGTATAATTTCTGCCTTGCACCTGATTATTCCAACATCTGATTGATGGCCTAGGGAATCTAATTCTGGTATTGATTGTTTTTGCTGTTTGTCTCCCCCTTGTAGCTGATTTCTTCATTATTGTGTAAATTTAGATCATGAGCTCATGTTTAGCCAAACAGCTGACTTTGTAAGAGGCTTAGTTGTGAACGCTCGTAACCTTCATCAGAAAGTCGGCAAATATTTATTTGTGTCCCTGCAATGAGTGGCCCGCGAGGACCCAGTTTTCTACAAGTGTTCGTTCAATACTCCCTCTTGAGGCAGGGACTCAAAAAGGTTGCTTTGCGGCCCCCGATGTGGTGCAGGGGCAGTTGGCGGCCTGTGGCCTTGGCAGGAGCCTCTCCGCGTGTGTCCCAGGGACCCATCTGCCTGCGAATTTCTGTCACCTGGCACGAAGCTACGATGCCCAGACCTATGGTTAGCTGTGCAGCAAGGTGTACTGCGCAGACGGGTTCCACACACACTTCACGAAAGAGTTAGGGCTGAGTGGAATGGTGAGAGTTTGGGCAGGTGTGCAGACAAAGAAGGCGCCGTTTGACATGGGCCTAAATGGTTTTGACACCCCACTTGGCCTGCCGTGCTCTGAGGGCCCTGCCCTGGACGCCCTGCTCCCCTGACCTTTGTTCAGTCACAGCAGAGATGGCCACACCCACTC
This sequence comes from Mesoplodon bidens, assembly GCF_964165515.1. Taxonomy (NCBI): domain Eukaryota; kingdom Metazoa; phylum Chordata; class Mammalia; order Artiodactyla; family Ziphiidae; genus Mesoplodon; species Mesoplodon bidens. The sequence continues at coordinate 1,127,346 of NW_027671674.1, read as the reverse complement.
CCACAGTGAGGGCAGTGTTCCCACCTCCCTCAGCCACGCCCCCTCTCCGCAGGTTACCATGGACAGCAGATGCTGCATTCTGAGGCCAGGGCGTTCCGAGAATGCCAAGGGCTAACATAATCATCTTAAATGGTTTCCTCTTGTGTCAGTTTTGGTAAACTTTAGGAGCTAGGAAATGGTCCGCTTTACAGAAATGTTCAAATTTACAGGCATTTCAGATGTTCTCTGCTATAACATTGTCCTGATTCTTTCTGTATATTCTTGACTTATGTTTTTGTTTTCCTTAATCAAAGTGTGTCTTTTAAATCTTTTCAAAGAATATTCTTTGGACTTACTACATCACCTGAATTGTATACGTTTTCTGATTTATTAAGTTCTGCTCATATATTTATTTATCTTTTTTCTATGTTCTCAGGTTTCATTGTTTTTATCTTCTGATGCCAATTAAAACACTTGGTTATTCATTTTAATAAATCTTTTTACTTATAAAGATTTGAACTTTTGAAGATTCCTACTTACTTACTTGTAAGGGGTCAGGTCCTCTACATTGTTGCTGGCCTAAGTCTTAGTTCACCAAATAGCAATGTATATATTGAACTATTTTCCTCTGGGCTTTCTGTGATTCCGTACATCTCACCTTTCTTTGCAGACAAGCCATTTGAATTACCCTTAACTTATTTCACAGCCAATAATTCTTTGAAATAATGTGTATTTTTTAGAGAAATCTTCTTATATAATTAGGCAGAAAATCTCACCTGCCACAGTTTTCAAAACAGCATAATTTCACTCTTCTCAATGATGAATCTGTTGTATTACACAACCTTTGAGTATTTAGCTTTATCAATAATATGTACTTTAAAATGTGTTAGAGATCCTACCAGTCTTTGAGAACATCTTTGTTCCTTGTTTCAGTTCCAGTTTTATGTATATTTTCTGACTTGCACCTGATTATTCCAACATCTGATGGATGGCCTATGGAATCTAATTCTGGTATTGATTGCTTTTGCTAATTGTCTCCCCCTTGTAGCTGATTACTTCATTATTGTGTAAATTTAGATCATGAGCTCATGTTTAGCTAAATAGCTGACCTTGTAAGATGCATAGGTGTGAACACTCGTAACCTTCATCACAAAGTCGGCAAAGATTTATTTGTGTCCCTCCAATGAGTGGCCCGCGAGGGCCCCGTTTTCTACAAGTGATGGTCCAATACTCCCTCTAGTGGCAGGGACTCAGACAAGGTTGCTTTGCAGCCCCCGTTCTGGTGCAGGGGCAGTTGGAGGCCTGTGGCCCGGGCAGGAGCCTCTCCGCGTGTATCCCCGGGAAGTATCAGCCTGCGAACTTCGGTCACCTGGCAGGAAGATACGAATCCCACACCTATGGTTATCTGTGCAGCAAGGTGTACTACGCGGACAGGTTAAACACACACTTCACGTAAGAGGGCGGGGTGAGTGGGAAGGTGAGAGTTTGGGGGTTGTGCAGACAAAGAAGGCGCTCTTTGGCATGGGCCTAATTGCTTGTGACACCCCACTGGGCCTGCCGGGCTCTGTGGGCCCTGCCCTGGACGCCCTGCTCCCCTGCCCTTTGTTCCGTCACAGCAGAGATGGCCACACACACTCCCTCAGTGAGGGCAGTGTTCCAACCTCCATCAGCCCCGCCCCCTCTCCGCAGGTTACCATGGACTACAGATGCTGCATTCTGAGGCCAGGGCGTTCCGAGAATGCCATTATGACCTTAAATGATTTCCTCCTGTGTCAGTTTTGGTAAATTTTAGGAGCCAGGAAATGGTCCACTTTACAGAAATGTTCAAATTACTGGCATTTCAGATATTCTCTGCAATAACATTGTCCTGATTCTTTCTGTATATTCTTTACTTATGTTTTTGTTTTCCTTAATCAAAGTGTGTCTTTTAAATCAGTTCAAAGAATATTCTTTGGACTTACTACATCACCTGAATTTTATACGTTTTCTATTGTATAAAGTTCTGCTCATATCTTTATTTATCATTTTTCTATGTTCTCAGGGTTTATTGTTTTGATCTTCTGATGCCAATTAAAACACTTGGTTATTCATTTTCATAAATCTTTTTACTGATAATGATTTGAACTTTTGAAGATTCCAACTTACTTGTAAGTTTCTAAGGGTCAGGTCCTCAACATTGTTGCTGGCCTAAGTCTTAGTTCACCATATAGCAATGTATATATTGACCTATTTTCCCCTCGACTTTCTGTGATTCCCTACATCTCACCTTTCATTACAGACAAGCCATTTGAAATACCCTTAACTTATTTCACAGCCAATAAGTCTTTGAAATAATGTGTATTTTTTAGAGAAATCTTCTTATATAATTAGGCAGAAAATGTGACCTGCCATAGTTTTCAAAACACCATAATTTCACTCTTCTCAATGATGAATCTGTTGTATTACACAACCTTTGAGTATTTAGCTTTATCAATGACATGTACTTTAAAAATGTTTTAGAGGTCCTACCAGTCTTTGAAAACATCCTTGTTCCTTGTTTCAGTTCCAATTTTATTTATAATTTCTGCCTTGCACCTGATTATTCCAACATCTGATGGATGGCCTAGGGAATCTAATTCTGGTATTGATTGTTTTTGCTGTTTGTCTTCCCCTTGTAGCTGATTTCTTCATTATTGTGTAAATTTAGATCATGAGCTCATGTTTAGCTAAACAGCTGACCTTGTAAGAGGCTTATGTGTGAAAGCTCGTAAGCTTCAGCAGAAAGTTGGCAAAGATTTATTTATGTCCCTCCAATGAGTTGCCCGCGAGGACCCTGTTTTCTACAAGTGTAGGTCCAATACTCCCTCTAGAGGCAGGGACACAGACAGGGCTTCTTTGCGGGCCCCGATATGGGGCAGGGGCAGTCAGTGGCCGGTGGACCGGGCAGGATCATCTCCGCGTGTGTCGCAGGGACCCATCTGCCTACGAACTTCGGTCACCTGTAGGAAGCTACGATGCCCAGACTTATGGTTAGCTGTGCAGCGAGGTGTACTGCGCGGACAGGTTACACACACACTTCAAGTAAGAGGGAGGGCTACGTGGAAAGGTGAGAGTTTGGGCAGCTGTGCAGACAAAGATGGTGCCCTTTGGCATGGGCCTAAATGCTTGTGAAACCGCACTGGGCCTGAGGGCTCTGAGGGCCCTGCACTGGACCACCTGCTCCCCTGCCCTTTGTTCAGTCACAGCAGAGATGGCCACACACTCTCTCTTAGTGAGGGCATTGTTCCAGCCTCCCTCAGCCCCGCGCCCACTTCGCAGGTTACCATGGACTACAGATGCTGCATTCTGAGGCCAGGGCGTTCCGAGAATGCCAAGGGCAGACAGGATGACCTTAAATGATTGCCTCTTGTGTCAGTTTTGGTAAACTTTAGGAGCTAGGAAATGGTCCACTTTACACAAATGTTCAAATTTACTGGCATTTCAGATCTTCTCTGCTATAACATTGTCCTGATTCTTTCTGTATATTCTTCACTTATGTTTTTGTTTTCCTTAATCAATGTGTGTCTTTTAAATCTTTTCAAAGAAAATTATTTGGACTTACTACATCACCTGAATTTTATACGTTTTCTGTTGTATGAAGTTCTGCTCATATCTTTATTTATCTTTTTTCTATGTTCTCAGGGTTTATTGTTTTGATCTTCTGATGTCAATTAAAACACTTGGTTATTCATTTTCATAAATCTTTTTACTTATAAATATTTCAACTTTTGAAGATTCCAGCTTACTTGTAAGTTTATAAGGGTCAGGTCCTCTACATTGTTGCTGGCCTAAGGTTTAGTTCACCATATAGCAATGTATATATTGACCTATTTTCCCCTCGGCTTTCTGTGATTTCCTACATCTCACCTTTCTTTGCAGACAAGCCATTTGAAATACCCTTAACTTATTTCACAGCCAATAAGTGGTTGAAATAATGCGTATTTTTTAGAGAAATGTTCTTATATAATAAGGCAGAATATCTGACCTGCCATAGTTTTCAAAAGAGCATTATTTCACTCTTCTCAATGATGAATCTGTTGTCTTACACAACCTCTGAGTATTTACCTTTATCAATGACATGTACTTTAAAAATGTTTTAGAGATCCTACCAGTCTTTGAAAACATCCTTGTTCCTTGTTTCATTTCCAGTTTTGTGTATATTTTCTGCCTTGCACCTGATTATTCCAACATCTGTTTGATGGCCTAAGGAATCTAATTCTGATATTGATGGTTTTTCGTGATTGTTTCCCCTTGTAGCTGATTTCTTCATTATTTTGTAAATTTAGATGATGAGCTCATGTTTAGCTAAACAGCTGACCTTGTATGAGCCTTAGGTGTGAACGCTCGTAATCTTCAGCAAAAAGTCGGGAGAGATTTACTTGTGTCCCTCCAATGAGTTCCCCGCGAGGACCCCGTTTTCTACAAATGTTGGTCCAATAAACCCTCTAGTGGGAGGGGACACAGAGAGGGCTTTTTGCAGACCCCAATCATGGGCAGGGGCTCTGGGCGGCCTGTGGCCCGGGCAGGAAACTCTCCACGTCTCTCCCAGTGACCCATCTGCCTGCGAATTCGGTCACCTGTCAGGAAGCTACGATGCCCAGACCTATGGTTAGCTGTTCAGGGAGGTGTACTGTGCGGACAGGTTCCACACACACTTCAAGTAAGAGGGCGGCCTGAGGGGAAATGTGAGAGTTTGGGCAGCTGTGCAGACAAAGATGGCGTCCTTTGGCCTGGGCCTAAATGCTTGTGACACCCCACTGGGACTGCCCGGCTCTGAGGGCCCCGCCCTGGGACCCTTGTTCCCCTGCCATTTGTTCAGTCACAGCAGAGATGGCCGCACCCACTCCCTCAGTGAGGGCAGTGTTCCAAACTCCCTCAGCCCCGCCCCCTCTCCGCAGGTTACCATGGACTACAGATGCAGCATTCTGAGGACAGGGCATTCCGAGGATGCCAAGGGCAGACATGATGACCTTAAATGATTTCCTCTTGTGTCAGTTTTGGTAAACTTTAGGAGCTAGGAAATGGTCCACTTTACAGAAATGTTCAAATTTACGGGCATTTCATATATTATCTGCTATAACATTGTCCTTATTCTTTCTGTATATGCTTTACTTATGTTTTTGTTTTCCTTAATCAAACTCTGTCTTTTAAATCTTTTAAAGAAAATTCTTTGGCCTTACTGCATCACCTGAATTGTATACGTTTTCTTTCGTATTATGTTCTGCTCATATCTTTATTTATCTTTTTTCTATGTTCTCAGGGCTTAATGTTTTGATCTTCTGATGTCAATTAAAACACTTGGTTATTCATTTTAATAAAACGTTTTACTTATAAAGATTTGAAATTTTGAAGATTCCAGCTTACTTGTAAGTTTCTAAGGGTGAGGTCCTCTACATTGTTGCTGGCCTAAGGCTTAGTTCACCATATAGCAATGTATATATTCACCTATTTTCCCCTCGGCTTTCTGTGATTTCCTACATCTCTGCTTTCTTTGCAGTCAAGCCATTTGAAATACACTTAACTTCTTTCACAGCTAATAAGTCTTTGAAATAATGTGTATTTTTTAGAGAAATCTTCTTATATAATGAGGCAGAAAATCTCACCTGCCAAACTTTTCAAAACAGCATAATTTCATTCTTCTCAATGATGAATCTGTTGTATTACACAACCTTTGAGTATTCAGCTTTATCAATGACAAGTACTTTAAAAATGTTTTAGAGACCCTACCATTCTTTGAAAACATCCTTGTTCCTTGTTTCAGTTCCAGTTCTGTGTATATTTTCTGCCTTGCACCTGATTATTCCAACATCTGATGGATGGCCTAGGGAATCTAATTCTGGTATTGATTGTTTTTGGTGATTGTTTCCCCTTGTAGCTGATTTCTTCATTATTGTGTAAATTTAGATGATGAGCTCATGTTTAGAGAAACAGCTGACCCAGTAAGAGGCTTAGGTGTGAACGCTCGTAAGCTTCAGCAGAAAGTCGGCAAAGATTTATGTGTGTCTCTCCAATGAGTTGCCCGCGAGGTCCCCGTTTTGTACAAGTGTTGGTCCAATACACCCTCTAGTGGCAGGGGACTAAGAGAGGGCTGTTTGCGGCCCCCGATCTGGGGCAGGGGCAGTGGGCGGCCTGTGGCCTGGGCAGGAGGCTCTCCACGTGTGTCACAGAGAACATCTGCCTGCAAACTTTGGTCAACCGGCAGGATGCTACGATGCCCGACCTATGGTTAGCTCTGCAGTGAGGTGTACTGCACGGACAGCTTCCACACACACTTCAAGTAAGAGGGCTGCCTGAGGGTAAAGGTGAGAGTTTGGGCAGCTGTGCAGGCAAAGAAGACGCCCTTTGCAATGGGCCTAAATGCTTGTGACACCCCACTGGGACTGCTGGGCTCTGAGGGCCCTGCCCTGGTCCCCCTTCTCCCCTGCCCTTTGTTCAGTCACAGCAGAGATGGCCACACCCACTCCCTCAGTGAGGGCAGTGTTCCAAACTCCCTCAGCCCCGCCCCCTCTCCGCAGGTTACCATGGACTACAGATGCTGCATTCTGAGGCCAGGGCGTTCCGAGAATGCCAAGGGCAGGCATGATGACCTTAAATGATTTCCTCTTGTGTCAGTTTTGGTAAACTTTAGGAGCTAGGAAATGGTCCACTTTACAGAAATGTTCAAATTTACTGGCATTTCATATATTCTCTGCTATAACATTGTTCTGATTCTCTTCTATATTTTTTACTTATGTTTTTGTTTTCCTTAATCAAAGTGTGTCTTTTAAGTCTGTTCAAAGAATATTCTTCAGACTTACTACATCACCTGAATTTTATACGTTTTCTGTTGTATTAAGTTCTGCTCATATCTTTATTTATCTTTTTTCTATGTTCTCATGGTTTATTGCTTTGATCTTCTGATGTCAATTAAAACACTTGGTTATTCATTTTCATAAATCTTTTTACTTATAAAGATTTGAACTTTTGAAGATTCCAGCTTACTTGTAAATTTCTAAGGGTCACGTCCTCTACATTGTTGCTGGCCTAAGGCTTAGTTCACCATACAGCAATGTATATATTAACCTATTTTTCCCTCAGCTTTCTGTGATTCCCTACATCTCACCTTTCTTTGCAGACAAGCCATTTGAAATATCCTTAACTTATTTCACAGCCAATAAGTCTTTGAAATAATGTGAATTTTATAGATAAATCTTCTTATATAATTAGGCAGAAAATCTGACCTGCCATAGTTTTCAAAACAGCATAATTTCACTCTTCTCAATGATGAATTTGTTGTATTAAGCAACCTTTGAGTATTTAGTTTTATCAATGACATGTACTTTAAAAATGTTTTAGAGATCCTATCAGGCTTTGAAAACATCCTTGTTCCTTGTTTCAGTTCCAGTTTTGTGTATAATTTCTGCCTTGCACCTGATTATTCCAACATCTGAGGGATGGCCTACAGAATCTAATTCTGGTATTGATTGTTTTTGCTGATTCTCTCCTCTTGTAACTGATTTCTTAATTATTGTGTAAATTTAGATCATGAGCTCATGTTGCGCTAAACAGCTTACCTTGTAAGAGGCTTAGGTGTGATTGCTCGTAAGCTTCAGCAGAAGGCGGCAATGGTTTATTTGTGTCCCTCAAATGAGTTGCCCGCGAGGACCCCATTTTCTAAAAGAGTTGTTCCAATCCTCCCTCTTGAGGCAGGGGAATCAGAGGGGGCTGCTTTGCGATCCCCGATCTGGGGCAGGGGCAGTGGGCGGCCGGTGGCCCGGGCAGGAGCCTGTGCGCGTGTGTCCCAGGGACCCATCTGACTGTGAACTTCAGTCACCTGGCAGGAAGCTACGATGCCCAGACATATGGTTAGCTGTGAAGCGAGGTGTACTGCGCAGACAGGTTCCACACACACTTCAAATAAGAGGGCGGCCTGAGGGGAAAGGTGAGAGTTTGGGCAGCTGTGCAGACAAAGATGGTGCCCTTTGCCTGGGCCTAAATGCTTGTGACACCCCACTGGGCCTGCAGGGCTCTGAGGGCCCTGCCATGCTCCCCTTGTTCCCCTGCCCTTTGTTCAGTCACAGCAGAGAATGCCACACCCTCTCCCTCAGTGAAGGCAGTGTTCCAACCTCCCTCAGCTCCGCCCCTTCTCCGCAGGTTACCATGGACTACAGATGCTGCATTCTGAGGCCAGGGCGTTCCTAGAATGCCAAGGGCAGACATGATGACCTTAAATGATTTCCACTTGTGTCAGTTTTGGTAAACTTTAGGAGCTAGGAAATGGTCCGCTTTACAGAAATGTTCAAATTTTCGGGCATTTCATATATTCTCTGCTATAACATTGTCCTAATTCTTTCTGTGTATGCTTTACTTATTTTTTTTTTGTTTTCCTTAATCAAACTCTGTCTTTTAAATCTTTTCAAAGAATATTCTTTGGACTTACTACATCACCTGAGTTGTATACGTTTTCTGTTGTATTAAGTTCTGCTCATATCTTTATTTATCTTTTTTCTATGTTCTCAGGGCTTAATGTATTGATCTTCTGATGTCAATTAAAACACCTGGTTATTCATATTAATAAATCTTTTTACTTATAAAGATTTGAAATTTTGAGGATTCCAGCTTACTTGTAAGTTTCTAAGGGTCAGTTCCTCTACATTGTTGCTGGCCTAAGGCTTAGTTCACCATATAGCAAATATATATTGACCTATTTTGCCCTCGACTTTCTGTGAGTCCCTACATCTCACCTTTCTTTGCAGACAAGTCATTTGCAATTCCCTTAACTTATTTCACAGCCAATAAGTCCTTGAAATAATGTGTATTTTTTAGAAAAATCTTCTTATATAATTAGGCAGAAAATCTGACCTGCCATAGTTTTCAAAAGAGCATAATTTCACTCTTCTGGACTACGAATCTATTGTATTATGCAACCTTTGAGTATTTAGCTTTATCAATGACATGTACTTTAAAAATGTTTTAGACATCTTATCAGTCTTTGATAACATCCTTGTTCCTTGTTTCAGTTCCAGTTTTGTGTATATTTTCTGCCTTGCACCTGATTATTCTAACATCTGATGGATGGCCTAGGGAATCTAATTCTGGTATTGATTGTTTTTGCTGTTTGTCTCCCCCTTGTAGCTGATTTCTTCATTATTGTGTAAATTTAGATCATGAGCAAATGTTTAGCTAAACAGCTGACCTTGTAAGAGTCTTAGGTGTGAACGCTCGTAAGCTTCAGCGGAAAGTAGGCAAAGGTTTATTTATGTCCCTCCAATGAGTTGCCCGCGTGGACCATGTTTTCTACAAATGTTGGTCCAATACTCTCTCTAGAGGCAGGGACACAGACAGGGCTGCTTTGCAGGCCCCGATATGGGGCAGGGGCAGTCAGTGGCCGGTGGACCGGGCAGGATCATCTCCGCGTGTGTCGCAGGGACCCATCTGCCTGCGAACTTCGGTCACCTGGCAGGAAGCTACGATGCCCAGACCTATGGTTAGCTGTGCAGCGAGGTGTACTGCGCGGACAGGTTACACACACACTTCAAGTAAGAGGGAGGGCTGCGTGGAAAGGTGAGAGTTTGGGCAGCTGTGCAGACAAAGATGGTGCCCATTGGCTTGGGCCTAAATGCTTGTGAAACCGCATTGTGCCTGAGGGCTCTGAGGGCCCTGCACTGGACGACCTGCTCCCCTGCCCTTTGTTCAGTCACAGCAGAGATGGCCACACACTCTCCCTTCGTGAGGGCAGTGTTCCAGCCTCCCTCAGCCCCGCGCCCACTTCGCAGGTTATCATGGACTACAGATGCTGCATTCTGAGGCCAGGGCGTTCCGAGAATGCCAAGGGCAGACAGGATGACCTTAAATGATTTCCTCTTGTTTCAGTTTTGGTAAACTTAAGGAGACAGGAAATGGTCCACTTTACAGAAATGTTCAAATTTACTGGCATTTCAGATCTTCTCTGCTATAACATTGTCCTGATTCTTTCTGTATATTCTTAACTTATGTTTTTGTTTTCCTTAATCAAAGTGTGTCTTTTAAATCTTTTCAATGAATATTCTTTGGACGTACTACATCACATGAAATTTATACGTAATCTGTTGTATTAAGTTCTGCTCATATCTTTATTTATCTTTTTTCTATGTTCTCAGGGTTTATTGTTTTGATATTCTGATATCAATTAAAACACTTGGTTATTCATTTTCATAAATCTTTTTACTTATAAAGATTTGAACTTTTGAAGATTCCAGCTTACTTGTAAGTTTCTAAGGGTGAGGTCCTCTACATTGTTGCTGGCCTAAGGCTTAGTTCACCATATAGCAATGTATATATTCACCTATTTTCCCCTCGGCTTTCTGTGATTTCCTACATCTCTGCTTTCTTTGCAGTCAAGCCATTTGAAATGCACTTAACTTATTTCACAGCTAATAAGTCTTTGAAATAATGTGTATTTTTTAGAGAAATCTTCTTATATAATGAGGCAGAAAATCTCACCTGCCATACTTTTCAAAACAGCATAATTTCACTCTTCTCAATGATGAATCTGTTGTATTACACAACCTTTGAGTATTTAGCTTTATCAATCACATGTACTTTAAAAATATTTTATAGATCCTACCAGTCTTTGAAAACATCCTTGTTCCTTGTTTCAATTCCAGTTTTATGTATATTTTCAGCCTTGCACCTGATTATTCCAACATCTGATGGATGGCCTAGGGAATCTAATTCTGGTATTGATTGTTTTTGCTGATTGTCTCCCCCTTGTAGGTGATTTCTTCATTATTGTGTAAATTTAGATCATGAGCTCATGTTTAGCTAAACAGCTGACCTTGTAAGAGGCTTAGGTGTGAACGCTCGTAAGCTTCGTCAGAAAGTCAGCAAAGATTTATTTGTGTCCCTCCAATGAGTGGCCCGCGAGGACCCAGTTTTCTACAAGTGTTGGTCCAATACTCCCTCTTGTGGCACGGACTCGGAAAAGGTTGATTTGCGGCCCCTGATCTGGTGCAGGGGCTGTTGGAGGCCTGTGGCCCGGGCAGGAGCCTCTCCGCGTGTGTCCCAGGGACCCATCTGCCTGCGAACTTCGGTCTCCTGGCAGGAAGCTAGAGATGCCCAGACCTATGGTTAGGGGTGCAGCAAGTTGTACTGTACGGACAGGTTCCACACACACTTCACGTAAGAGGGCGGGCTGAGTGGAAAGGTGAGAGTTTGGACAGCTGTGCAGACAAAGAAGGCTCCCTTTGGCCTGGGCCTAAATGCTTTTGACACGCCACTGAGCCTGCCGGGCTCTGAGGGCCCTGCCCAGGACGCCCTTCTCCCCTGCCTTATGTTCAGACACAGCAGAGAGGGCCACACCCACTCCCTCAGTGAGGGCAGTGTTCCAATTCCCTCAGCCCCGCCCCCTCTCCGCAGTTTACCATGGACTACAGATGTTGCATTCCGAGGCCAGGGCGTTCCGAGAATGCCTAGGGCAGACATAATGATCTTAAATGGTTTCCTCTTGTGTCAGTTTTGGTAAACTGTAGGAGCTAGGAAATGGTCCACTTTAAAGAAATGTTCAATTTTACTGGCATTCCAGATGTTCTCTGCTATAACATTGTCCTGATTCTTTCTGTATATTCTTACTTATGTTTTTGTTTTCATTAATCAAAGTGTGTCTTTTACATCTTTTCAAAAATATTATTTGGACTTACTACATCACCTGAACTTTATACGTTTTCTGTTGTATAAAGTTCTGCTCATATCTTTCTTTATCTTTTTTCTATGTTCTCAGGGTTTATTGTTTTGATATTCTGATGCCAATTAAAACACTTGGTTATTCATTTTCATAAATCTTTTTACTTATAAAAATTTGAACTTTTGAATATTCCAACTTACTTGTAAGTTTCTAAGGGTCAGGTCCTCTACATTGTTGCTGCCATAAGGCTTAGTTCACCATAGAGCAATGTATATATTGACCTATTTTCCCCGCGACTTTCTGTGATTCCCTACATCTCACCTTTCTTTGCAGACAAGCCATTTGAAATACCCTTAACTTATTTCACAGCCAATAAGACTTTGAAATAATGTGTACTTTTTAGAGAAATCTTCTTATATAATTAGGCAGAAAATCTGACCTGCCATAATTTTCAAAACAGCATAATTTCACTCTTCTCAGTGATGGATCTGTTGTATTACAAAACCTTTGAGTATTTAGCTTTATCAATCACATGTACTATAAAAATGTTTTAGAGATCCTACCAGTATTTGAAAACATCCTTGTTCCTTGTTTCAGTTCCAGTTTAGTGTATATTTTCTGCCTTGCGACTGATTATTCCAACATATGATGGATGGCCTAGGGAATCTAATTCTGGTATTGATTGTTTTTGCTGATTGTCTCCCCCTTGTAGCTGATTTCTTCATTATTGTGTAAATTTAGATCATGAGCTCATGTTTAGCTAAACAGCTGACCTTGTAAGAGGCTTAGGTGTGAACGCTTGTAAGCTTCAGCAGAAAGTCGGCAAAGATTTATTTATGTTCCTCCAATGAGTTGCCCGTGAGGAACCCGTTTTCTACAAATGTTGGTTCAATACTCCCTCTAGAGGCAGGGACACAGACAGGGCTGCTTTACAGACCCCGATATGGGGCAGGGGCAGTCGACGGCCTGTGGACCGGGCAGGATCCTCTCCGCGTATGTCGCAGGGACGCATCTGCCTGCGAACTTCTGTCTCCTTGCAGGAAACTACGATGCCCAGACCTATGGTTAGCTGTGCAGCGAGGTGTACTGCATGGACATGTTCCACACACACTTCAAGTAAGTGGGCGGGCTGAGTGGAAAGGTGAGAGTTTGGGCAGCTGTGCAGACAAAGAAGGCGCCCTTTGGCCTTGGCTTAAATTCTTGTGAAACCGCACTGGGCCTGCCGGGCTCTGAGAGCCCTGCACTGGACGACTTGCTCCCCTGCTCTTTGTTCAGTGACAGCAGAGATGGCCACGAGAACTCCCTCAGTGAGGGCAGGGTTCCAAACTCCCGCAGCACGGCCCCCTCTCCCCAGGTTACCATGCACTACAGATGCTGAATTCTGAGACCAGGGCGTTCCGAGAATGCCAAGGGCAGACATGATGACCTTAAATGATTTCCTCTAGTGTCAGTTTTGGTAAACTTTAGGAGCTAGGAAATGGTCCACTTTACAGAAATGTTCAAATTTACTGGCATTTCAGATCTTCTCTGCTATAATATTGTCTTGATTGTTTCTGTATATTCTTTACTTATGTTTTGTTTCCCTTAATCAAAGTGTGTCTTTTAAAGCTCTTTTCCACAAACATTCTTCAGACTTACTAAACCACCTCAATTTTATACGTTTTCTGTTGTATTAAGTTCTGCTCATATCTTTATTTATCTTTTTTCTATGTTCTCAGGGTTTATTGTTTTGATCTTCTGATGCCAATTAAAACACTTGGTTATTAATTTTCATAAAACTTTTTACTTATAAAGATTTGAACTTTTGAAGATTCCAACTTACTTGTAAGTTTCTAAGGGTCTGGTCCTCTACATTTTTGCTGGCCTAAGGCTTAGTTCTCCACATAGCAATGTATAAATTGACCTATTTTTCCCTCGACTTTCTGTGATTCCCTACATCTCACCTTTCTTTGCAGACAAGCCATTTGAAAAAACCTTATCTTATTTCACAGCCAATAAGTCTTTGAAATAATGTGTATTTTTTAGAGAAATATTCTTATATAATTAGGCAGAAAATCTGACCTGCCATAGTTTTCAAAACAGCATAATTTCACTCTTCTCAATGATGAATCTGTTGTATAACACAACCTTTGAGTATTTAGCTTTATCAATGACATGTACTTTAAAAATGTTTTCGAGATCCTACCAGTCTTTGAAAACATCCTTGTTCCTTGTTTCAGTTCCAATTTTATGTATAATTTCTGCCTTGCACCTGATTATTCCAACATCTGATGGATGGCCTAGGGAATCTAATTCTGGTATTGATTGTTTTTGCTGATTGTCTCCCCCTTGTAGCTGATTTCTTCATTATTGTGTAAATTTAGATCATGAGCTCATGTTTAGCTAAACAGCTGACCTTGTAAGAGGCTTATGTTTGAACGCTGGTAAGCTTCAGCAGAAAGTAGGCAAAGATTTATTTATGTCCCTCCAATGAGGTGTCCGCGAGGACCCCGTTTTCTACATGTGTTGGTCCAATACTCCCTCTAGAGGCAGGGACACAGACAGGGCTGCTTTGTGGCCCCCGATATGGGGCAAGGGCTGTCGGAGGCCTGTGGACCGGGCAGGATCCTCTCCGCGTGTGTCGCAGGGACGCATCTGCCTGCGAACTTCGGTCACCTGGCAGGAAGCTACGATGCCCAGACCTATGGTTAGCTGTTGAGCGAGGTGTACTGCGTGGACAGGTTCCACACACACTTCAAGTAAGAGGGCGGGCTGAGTGGAAAGGTGAGGCTTTGGGCAGCTGTGCAGACAATGAAGGCGCCCTTTGGCCTGGGCCTAAATGCTTTTGACACCACACTGGGCCTGCCGGGCTCGGAGGGCCATGCCCAGACTCTCTGCTCCCCTGCCCTTTGTTCAGTCAGAGCAGAGATGGCCACACACACTCCCTCAGTGAGGGCAGTGTTCCAAACTCCCGCAGCACCGCCCCCTCTCCGCTGGTTACCATGGACTACAGATGCTGCCTTCTGAGGCCAGGGCGTTCCGAGAATGCCAAGGGCAGACATGATGACCTTAAATGATTTCCTCTTGTGTCAGTTTTGGTAAACTTTAAGAGCTAGGAAATGGTCCACTTTACAGAAATGTTCAAATTTACTGGCATTTCAGATCTTCTCTGCTATAATATTGTCTTGATTCTTTCTGTATATTCTTTACTTATGTTTTGTTTTCCTTAATCAAAGTGTGTCTTTTAAAGCTCTTTTCCACAAACATTCTTCGGACTTACAAAACCACCTCAATTTTATACGTTTTCTGTTGTATTAAGTTCTGCTCATATCTTTATTTATCTTTTTTCTATGTTCTCAGGGTTTATTGTTTTGATCTTCTGATGCCAATTAAAACACTTGGTTATTCATTTTCATCAATCTTTTTACTTATAAAGATTTGAACTTTTGAAGATTCCGACTTACTTGTAAGTTTCTAAGGGTCAGGTCCTCTACATTGTTGCTGGCCTAAGGCTTAGTTCACCTTATAGCAAAGTATATATTGACCTATTTTCGCCTCGACTTTCTGTGATTCCTTACATCTCACCTTTCTTTGCAGACAAGCCATTTGAAATACCCTTATCTTATTTCACAGCCAATAAGTCTTTGAAATAACGTGTATTTTTTAGAGAAATCTTCTTATATAATTAGGCAGAAAATCTGACCTGCCATAGTTTTCAAAACAGCATAATTTCACTCTTCTCAATGATGAATCTGTTGTATTACATAACATTTGAGTATTTAGCATTATCAATGACATGTACTTTAAAAATGATTTAGTTATCCTACCTGTCTTTGAAAACATCCTTGTTCCTTGTTTCAGTTCCAGTTTTAGGTATATTTTCTGCCTTGCACCTGATTATTCCAACAGCTGATTGATTGCCTAGGGAATCTATTTCTGGTATTGATTGTTTTTGCTGATTGTCTCCCCCTTGTAGCTGATTTCTTCATTATTGTGTAAATTTAGATGATGAGCTCATGTTTAGCTAAACAGCTGACCTTGTAAGAGGCTTAGGTTTGAACTCTCGTAAGCTTCATCAGAAAGTCGGCAAAGATGTATTTGTGTCCCTCCAATGAGTGGCCCGCGAGGACCCAGTTTTCTACAAGTGTTGGTCCAATACTCCCTCTTGAGGCACGGACTCAGAAAAGGTTGCTTTGCGGCCCCCGATGTGTTACAGGGTCAGTTGGAGTCCTGTGGCCCTTGCAGGAGCCTCTCAGCGTGTGTCCCAACTACCCATCTGCCTGCGAACTTCGGTCTCCTGGCAGGAAGCTACGATGCCGAGACCTATGGTTAGCTATGCAGCAAGTTGTACTGCATGTACAGGTTCCACACACACTTCACGTAAGAGGGCGGGCTGAGTGGAAAGGTGAGAGTTTGGGCAGCTGTGCAGACAAAGAAGGCGCCCTTTGGCCTGGGCCTAAATGCTTGTGACACCCCACTGGGCCTGCCGGGCTCTGAGGGCCATGCCCAGACTCTCTGCTCCACTGCCCTTTGTTCAGTCACAGCAGAAATGGCCACACCCACTCCCTCAGTGAGGGCAGGGTTCCAAACTCCCTCAGCCCCGCCCCCTCTCCGCAGGTTACCATGGACTACAGATGTTGCATTCTGAGTCCAGGGCGTTCCGAGAATGCCAAGGGCAGACATAATGTTCTTTAATGGTTTCCTCTAGTGTCAGTTTTGGTAAACTTTAGGAGCTAGGAAATGGTCCACTTTACAGAAATGTTCAAATTTACTGGCATTATAGATCTTCTTTGCTATAATATTGTCTTGATTCTTTCTGTATATTCTTTACTTATGTTTTGTTTTCCTTAATCAAAGTGTGTCTTTTAAAGCTCTTTTCCACAAACATTCTTCAGACTTACTAAACCACCTCAATTTTATACGTTTTCTGTTGTATTAAGTTCTGCTCATATCTTTATTTATCTTTTTTCTATGTTCTCAGGGTTTATTGTTTTGATCTTCTGATGCCAATTAAAACACTTGGTTATTAATTTTCATAAAACATTTTACTTATAAAGATTTGAACTTTTGAAGATTCCAACTTACTTGTAAGTTTCTAAGGGTCTGGTCCTCTACATTTTTGCTGGCCTAAGGCTTAGTTCTCCACATAGCAATGTATAAATTGACCTATTTTTCCCTCGACTTTCTGTGATTCCCTACATCTCACCTTTCTTTGCAGACAAGCCATTTGAAATAACCTTATCTTATTTCACAGCCAATAAGTCTTTGAAATAATGTGTATTTTTTAGAGAAATCTTCGTATATAATTAGGCAGAAAATCTGACCTGCCATAGTTTTCAAAACAGCATAATTTCACTCTTTTCAATGATGAATCTGTTGTATTACACAACCTTTGAGTATTTAGCTTTATCAATCACATGTACTTTAAAAATATTTTATAGATCCTACCAGTCTTTGAAAACATCCTTGTTCCTTGTTTCAGTTCCAGTTTTATGTATATTTTCTGCCTTGCACCTGATTATTCCAACATCTGATGCATGGCCTAGGGAATCTAATTCTGGTATTGATTGTTTTTGCTGATTGTCTCCCCCTTGTAGGTGATTTCTTCATTATTGTGTAAATTTAGATCATGAGCTCATGTTTAGCTAAACAGCTGACCTTGTAAGAGGCTTAGGTGTGAACGCTCGTAAGCTTCGTCAGAAAGTCAGCAAAGATTTATTTGTGTCCCTCCAATGAGTGGCCCGCGAGGACCCAGTTTTCTACAAGTGTTGGTCCAATACTCCCTCTTGTGGCACGGACTCGGAAAAGGTTGATTTGCGGCCCCTGATCTGGTGCAGGGGCAGTTGGAGGCCTGTGGCCCGGGCAGGAGCCTCTCCTCGTGTGTCCCAGGGACCCATCTGCCTGCGAACTTCGGTCTCCTGGCAGGAAGCTAGAGATGCCCAGACCTATGGTTAGGGGTGCAGCAAGTTGTACTGTACGGACAGGTTCCACACACACTTCACGTAAGAGGGCGGGCTGAGTGGAAAGGTGAGAGTTTGGGCAGCTGTGCAGACAAAGAAGGCGCCCTTTGGCCTGGGCCTAAATGCTTTTGACACGCCACTGAGCCTGCCGGGCTCTGAGGGCCCTGCCCAGGACGCCCTTCTCCCCTGCCCTATGTTCAGACACAGCAGAGAGGGCCACACCCACTCCCTCAGTGAGGGCAGTGTTCCAATTCCCTCAGCCCCGCCCCCTCTCCGCAGTTTACCATGGACTACAGATGTTGCATTCCGAGGCCAGGGCGTTCCGAGAATGCCTAGGGCAGACATAATGATCTTAAATGGTTTCCTCTTGTGTCAGTTTTGGTAAACTGTAGGAGCTAGGAAATGGTCCACTTTACAGAAATGTTCAATTTTACTGGCATTCCAGATGTTCTCTGCTATAACATTGTCCTGATTCTTTCTGTATATTCTTACTTATGTTTTTGTTTTCCTTAATCAAAGTGTGTCTTTTAAATCTTTTCAATGAATATTCTTTGGACGTACTACATCACATGAAATTTATACGTAATCTGTTGTATTAAGTTCTGCTCATATCTTTATTTATCTTTTTTCTATGTTCTCAGGGTTTATTGTTTTGATATTCTGATGCCAATTAAAACACTTGGTTATTCATTTTCATAAATCTTTTTACTTATAAAAATTTGAACTTTTGAATATTCCAACTTACTTGTAAGTTTCTAAGGGTCAGGTCCTCTACATTGTTGCTGCCATAAGGCTTAGTTCACCATAGAGCAATGTATATATTGACCTATTTTCCCCGCGACTTTCTGTGATTCCCTACATCTCACCTTTCTTTGCAGACAAGCCATTTGAAATACCCTTAACTTATTTCACAGCCAATAAGACTTTGAAATAATGTGTACTTTTTAGAGAAATCTTCTTATATAATTAGGCAGAAAATCTGACCTGCCATAATTTTCAAAACAGCATAATTTCACTCTTCTCAGTGATGAATCTGTTGTATTACAAAACCTTTGAGTATTTAGCTTTATCAATCACATGTACTTTAAAAATGTTTTAGAGATTCTACCAGTATTTGAAAACATCCTTGTTCCTTGTTTCAGTTCCAGTTTAGTGTATATTTTCTGCCTTGCACCTGATTATTCCAACATAT
Organism: Mesoplodon bidens; assembly: GCF_964165515.1. Classification (NCBI taxonomy): domain Eukaryota; kingdom Metazoa; phylum Chordata; class Mammalia; order Artiodactyla; family Ziphiidae; genus Mesoplodon; species Mesoplodon bidens. The sequence goes on along the minus strand of NW_027671674.1, from coordinate 1,108,577 downwards.
GTTGGATGGCCTAGGGAATCTAATTCTGGTATTGATTGTTTTTGCTGATTGTCTCCCCCTTGTAGCTGATTTCTTCATTATTGTGTAAATTTAGATCATGAGCTCATGTTTAGCTAAACAGCTGACCTTGTAAGAGGCTTAGGTGTGAACGCTTGTAAGCTTCAGCAGAAAGTCGGCAAAGATTTATTTATGTTCCTCCAATGAGTTGCCCGTGAGGACCCCGTTTTCTACAAATGTTGGTCCAATACTCCCTCTAGAGGCAGGGACACAGACAGGGCTGCTTTACAGACCCCGATATGGGGCAGGGGCAGTCGACGGCCTGTGGACCGGGCAGGATCCTCTCCGCGTATGTCGCAGGGACGCATCGGCCTGCGAACTTCTGTCTCCTTGCAGGAAACTACGATGCCCAGACCTATGGTTAGCTGTGCAGCGAGGTGTACTGCATGGACATGTTCCACACACACTTCAAGTAAGTGGGCGGGCTGAGTGGAAAGGTGAGAGTTTGGGCAGCTGTGCAGACAAAGAAGGCGCCCTTTGGCCTTGGCTTAAATTCTTGTGAAACCGCACTGGGCCTGCCGGGCTCTGAGGGCCCTGCACTGGACGACTTGCTCCCCTGCTCTTTGTTCAGTGACAGCAGAGATGGCCACGACAACTCCCTCAGTGAGGGCAGGGTTCCAACCTCCCGCAGCACGGCCCCCACTCCGCAGGTTACCATGCACTACAGATGCTGAATTCTGAGGCCAGGGCGTTCCGAGAATGCCAAGGGCAGACATGATGACCTTAAATGATTTCCTCTAGTGTCAGTTTTGGTAAACTTTAGGAGCTAGGAAATGGTCCACTTTACAGAAATGTTCAAATTTACTGGCATTTCAGATCTTCTTTGCTATAATATTGTCTTGATTCTTTCTGTATATTCTTTACTTATGTTTTGTTTTCCTTAATCAAAGTGTGTCTTTTAAAGCTCTTTTCCACAAACATTCTTCAGACTTACTAAACCACCTCAATTTTATACGTTTTCTGTTGTATTAAGTTCTGCTCATATCTTTATTTATCTTTTTTCTATGTTCTCAGGGTTTATTGTTTTGATCTTCTGATGCCAATTAAAACACTTGGTTATTAATTTTCATAAAACTTTTTACTTATAAAGATTTGAACTTTTGAAGATTCCAACTTACTTGTAAGTTTCTAAGGGTCTGGTCCTCTACATTTTTGCTGGCCTAAGGCTTAGTTCTCCACATAGCAATGTATAAATTGACCTATTTTTCCCTCGACTTTCTGTGATTCCCTACATCTCACCTTTCTTTGCAGACAAGCCATTTGAAATAACCTTATCTTATTTCACAGCCAATAAGTCTTTGAAATAATGTGTATTTTTTAGAGAAATATTCTTATATAATTAGGCAGAAAATCTGACCTGCCATAGTTTTCAAAACAGCATAATTTCACTCTTCTCAATGATGAATCTGTTGTATAACACAACCTTTGAGTATTTAGCTTTATCAATGACATGTACTTTAAAAATGTTTTCGAGATCCTACCAGTCTTTGAAAACATCCTTGTTCCTTGTTTCAGTTCCAATTTTATGTATAATTTCTGCCTTGCACCTGATTATTCCAACATCTGATGGATGGCCTAGGGAATCTAATTCTGGTATTGATTGTTTTTGCTGTTTGTCTCCCCCTTGTAGCTGATTTCTTCATTATTGTGTAAATTTAGATCATGAGCTCATGTTTAGCCAAACAGCTGACTTTGTAAGAGGCTTAGTTGTGAACGCTCGTAACCTTCATCAGAAAGTCGGCAAATATTTATTTGTGTCCCTGCAATGAGTGGCCTGCGAGGACCCAGTTTTCTACAAGTGTTCGTTCAATACTCCCTCTTGAGGCAGGGACTCAAAAAGGTTGCTTTGCGGCCCCCGATGTGGTGCAGGGGCAGTTGGCGGCCTGTGGCCTTGGCAGGAGCCTCTCCGCGTGTGTCCCAGGGACCCATCTGCCTGCGAATTTCTGTCACCTGGCACGAAGCTACGATGCCCAGACCTATGGTTAGCTGTGCAGCAAGGTGTACTGCGCAGACGGGTTCCACACACACTTCACGAAAGAGTTAGGGCTGAGTGGAATGGTGAGAGTTTGGGCAGGTGTGCAGACAAAGAAGGCGCCGTTTGACATGGGCCTAAATGGTTTTGACACCCCACTTGGCCTGCCGTGCTCTGAGGGCCCTGCCCTGGACGCCCTGCTCCCCTGACCTTTGTTCAGTCACAGCAGAGATGGCCACACCCACTCCCACAGTGAGGGCAGTGTTCCCACCTCCCTCAGCCACGCCCCCTCTCCGCAGGTTACCATGGACAGCAGATGCTGCATTCTGAGGCCAGGGCGTTCCGAGAATGCCAAGGGCTAACATAATCATCTTAAATGGTTTCCTCTTGTGTCAGTTTTGGTAAACTTTAGGAGCTAGGAAATGGTCCGCTTTACAGAAATGTTCAAATTTACAGGCATTTCAGATGTTCTCTGCTATAACATTGTCCTGATTCTTTCTGTATATTCTTGACTTATGTTTTTGTTTTCCTTAATCAAAGTGTGTCTTTTAAATCTTTTCAAAGAATATTCTTTGGACTTACTACATCACCTGAATTGTATACGTTTTCTGATTTATTAAGTTCTGCTCATATATTTATTTATCTTTTTTCTATGTTCTCAGGTTTCATTGTTTTTATCTTCTGATGCCAATTAAAACACTTGGTTATTCATTTTAATAAATCTTTTTACTTATAAAGATTTGAACTTTTGAAGATTCCTACTTACTTACTTGTAAGGGGTCAGGTCCTCTACATTGTTGCTGGCCTAAGTCTTAGTTCACCAAATAGCAATGTATATATTGAACTATTTTCCTCTGGGCTTTCTCTGATTCCGTACATCTCACCTTTCTTTGCAGACAAGCCATTTGAATTATCCTTAACTTATTTCACAGCCAATAATTCTTTGAAATAATGTGTATTTTTTAGAGAAATCTTCTTATATAATTAGGCAGAAAATCTCACCTGCCATAGTTTTCAAAACAGCATAATTTCACTCTTCTCAATGATGAATCTGTTGCATTACACAACCTTTGAGTATTTAGCTTTATCAATAATATGTACTTTAAAATGTGTTAGAGATCCTACCAGTCTTTGAGAACATCTTTGTTCCTTGTTTCAGTTCCAGTTTTATGTATATTTTCTGACTTGCACCTGATTATTCCAACATCTGATGGATGGCCTATGGAATCTAATTCTGGTATTGATTGCTTTTGCTAATTGTCTCCCCCTTGTAGCTGATTACTTCATTATTGTGTAAATTTAGATCATGAGCTCATGTTTAGCTAAATAGCTGACCTTGTAAGATGCATAGGTGTGAACACTCGTAACCTTCATCACAAAGTCGGCAAAGATTTATTTGTGTCCCTCCAATGAGTGGCCCGCGAGGGCCCCGTTTTCTACAAGTGATGGTCCAATACTCCCTCTAGTGGCAGGGACTCAGACAAGGTTGCTTTGCAGCCCCCGATCTGGTGCAGGGGCAGTTGGAAGCCTGTGGCCCGGGCAGGAGCCTCTCCGCGTGTATCCCCGGGAAGTATCAGCCTGCGAACTTCGGTCACCTGGCAGGAAGATACGAATCCCACACCTATGGTTATCTGTGCAGCAAGGTGTACTACGCGGACAGGTTAAACACACACTTCACGTAAGAGGGCGGGGTGAGTGGGAAGGTGAGAGTTTGGGGGTTGTGCAGACAAAGAAGGCGCTCTTTGGCATGGGCCTAATTGCTTGTGACACCCCACTGGTCCTGCCGGGCTCTGTGGGCCCTGCCCTGGACGCCCTGCTCCCCTGCCCTTTGTTCCGTCACAGCAGAGATGGCCACACACACTCCCTCAGTGAGGGCAGTGTTCCAACCTCCATCAGCCCCGCCCCCTCTCCGCAGGTTACCATGGACTACAGATGCTGCATTCTGAGGCCAGGGCGTTCCGAGAATGCCATTATGACCTTAAATGATTTCCTCCTGTGTCAGTTTTGGTAAATTTTAGGAGCCAGGAAATGGTCCACTTTACAGAAATGTTCAAATTACTGGCATTTCAGATATTCTCTGCAATAACATTGTCCTGATTCTTTCTGTATATTCTTTACTTATGTTTTTGTTTTCCTTAATCAAAGTGTGTCTTTTAAATCAGTTCAAAGAATATTCTTTGGACTTACTACATCACCTGAATTTTATACGTTTTCTATTGTATAAAGTTCTGCTCATATCTTTATTTATCATTTTTCTATGTTCTCAGGGTTTATTGTTTTGATCTTCTGATGCCAATTAAAACACTTGGTTATTCATTTTCATAAATCTTTTTACTGATAATGATTTGAACTTTTGAAGATTCCAACTTACTTGTAAGTTTCTAAGGGTCAGGTCCTCAACATTGTTGCTGGCCTAAGTCTTAGTTCACCATATAGCAATGTATATATTGACCTATTTTCCTCTCGACTTTCTGTGATTCCCTACATCTCACCTTTCATTACAGACAAGCCATTTGAAATACCCTTAACTTATTTCACAGCCAATAAGTCTTTGAAATAATGTGTATTTTTTAGAGAAATCTTCTTATATAATTAGGCAGAAAATGTGACCTGCCATAGTTTTCAAAACACCATAATTTCACTCTTCTCAATGATGAATCTGTTGTATTACACAACCTTTGAGTATTTAGCTTTATCAATGACATGTACTTTAAAAATGTTTTAGAGGTCCTACCAGTCTTTGAAAACATCCTTGTTCCTTGTTTCAGTTCCAATTTTATTTATAATTTCTGCCTTGCACCTGATTATTCCAACATCTGATGGATGGCCTAGGGAATCTAATTCTGGTATTGATTGTTTTTGCTGTTTGTCTTCCCCTTGTAGCTGATTTCTTCATTATTGTGTAAATTTAGATCATGAGCTCATGTTTAGCTAAACAGCTGACCTTGTAAGAGGCTTATGTGTGAAAGCTCGTAAGCTTCAGCAGAAAGTTGGCAAAGATTTATTTATGTCCCTCCAATGAGTTGCCCGCGAGGACCCTGTTTTCTACAAGTGTAGGTCCAATACTCCCTCTAGAGGCAGGGACACAGACAGGGCTTCTTTGCGGGCCCCGATATGGGGCAGGGGCAGTCAGTGGCCGGTGGACCGGGCAGGATCATCTCCGCGTGTGTCGCAGGGACCCATCTGCCTACGAACTTCGGTCACCTGTAGGAAGCTACGATGCCCAGACTTATGGTTAGCTGTGCAGCGAGGTGTACTGCGCGGACAGGTTACACACACACTTCAAGTAAGAGGGAGGGCTACGTGGAAAGGTGAGAGTTTGGGCAGCTGTGCAGACAAAGATGGTGCCCTTTGGCATGGGCCTAAATGCTTGTGAAACCGCACTGGGCCTGAGGGCTCTGAGGGCCCTGCACTGGACCACCTGCTCCCCTGCCCTTTGTTCAGTCACAGCAGAGATGGCCACACACTCTCTCTTAGTGAGGGCATTGTTCCAGCCTCCCTCAGCCCCGCGCCCACTTCGCAGGTTACCATGGACTACAGATGCTGCATTCTGAGGCCAGGGCGTTCCGAGAATGCCAAGGGCAGACAGGATGACCTTAAATGATTGCCTCTTGTGTCAGTTTTGGTAAACTTTAGGAGCTAGGAAATGGTCCACTTTACACAAATGTTCAAATTTACTGGCATTTCAGATCTTCTCTGCTATAACATTGTCCTGATTCTTTCTGTATATTCTTCACTTATGTTTTTGTTTTCCTTAATCAATGTGTGTCTTTTAAATCTTTTCAAAGAAAATTATTTGGACTTACTACATCACCTGAATTTTATACGTTTTCTGTTGTATGAAGTTCTGCTCATATCTTTATTTATCTTTTTTCTATGTTCTCAGGGTTTATTGTTTTGATCTTCTGATGTCAATTAAAACACTTGGTTATTCATTTTCATAAATCTTTTTACTTATAAATATTTCAACTTTTGAAGATTCCAGCTTACTTGTAAGTTTATAAGGGTCAGGTCCTCTACATTGTTGCTGGCCTAAGGTTTAGTTCACCATATAGCAATGTATATATTGACCTATTTTCCCCTCGGCTTTCTGTGATTTCCTACATCTCACCTTTCTTTGCAGACAAGCCATTTGAAATACCCTTAACTTATTTCACAGCCAATAAGTGGTTGAAATAATGCGTATTTTTTAGAGAAATGTTCTTATATAATAAGGCAGAATATCTGACCTGCCATAGTTTTCAAAAGAGCATTATTTCACTCTTCTCAATGATGAATCTGTTGTCTTACACAACCTCTGAGTATTTACCTTTATCAATGACATGTACTTTAAAAATGTTTTAGAGATCCTACCAGTCTTTGAAAACATCCTTGTTCCTTGTTTCATTTCCAGTTTTGTGTATATTTTCTGCCTTGCACCTGATTATTCCAACATCTGTTTGATGGCCTAAGGAATCTAATTCTGATATTGATGGTTTTTCGTGATTGTTTCCCCTTGTAGCTGATTTCTTCATTATTTTGTAAATTTAGATGATGAGCTCATGTTTAGCTAAACAGCTGACCTTGTATGAGCCTTAGGTGTGAACGCTCGTAATCTTCAGCAAAAAGTCGGGAGAGATTTACTTGTGTCCCTCCAATGAGTTCCCCGCGAGGACCCCGTTTTCTACAAATGTTGGTCCAATAAACCCTCTAGTGGGAGGGGACACAGAGAGGGCTTTTTGCAGACCCCAATCATGGGCAGGGGCTCTGGGCGGCCTGTGGCCCGGGCAGGAAACTCTCCACGTCTCTCCCAGTGACCCCTCTGCCTGCGAATTCGGTCACCTGTCAGGAAGCTACGATGCCCAGACCTATGGTTAGCTGTTCAGGGAGGTGTACTGTGCGGACAGGTTCCACACACACTTCAAGTAAGAGGGCGGCCTGAGGGGAAATGTGAGAGTTTGGGCAGCTGTGCAGACAAAGATGGCGTCCTTTGGCCTGGGCCTAAATGCTTGTGACACCCCACTGGGACTGCCCGGCTCTGAGGGCCCCGCCCTGGGACCCTTGTTCCCCTGCCATTTGTTCAGTCACAGCAGAGATGGCCGCACCCACTCCCTCAGTGAGGGCAGTGTTCCAAACTCCCTCAGCCCCGCCCCCTCTCCGCAGGTTACCATGGACTACAGATGCAGCATTCTGAGGACAGGGCATTCCGAGGATGCCAAGGGCAGACATGATGACCTTAAATGATTTCCTCTTGTGTCAGTTTTGGTAAACTTTAGGAGCTAGGAAATGGTCCACTTTACAGAAATGTTCAAATTTACGGGCATTTCATATATTATCTGCTATAACATTGTCCTTATTCTTTCTGTATATGCTTTACTTATGTTTTTGTTTTCCTTAATCAAACTCTGTCTTTTAAATCTTTTAAAGAAAATTCTTTGGCCTTACTGCATCACCTGAATTGTATACGTTTTCTTTCGTATTATGTTCTGCTCATATCTTTATTTATCTTTTTTCTATGTTCTCAGGGCTTAATGTTTTGATCTTCTGATGTCAATTAAAACACTTGGTTATTCATTTTAATAAAACGTTTTACTTATAAAGATTTGAAATTTTGAAGATTCCAGCTTACTTGTAAGTTTCTAAGGGTGAGGTCCTCTACATTGTTGCTGGCCTAAGGCTTAGTTCACCATATAGCAATGTATATATTCACCTATTTTCCCCTCGGCTTTCTGTGATTTCCTACATCTCTGCTTTCTTTGCAGTCAAGCCATTTGAAATACACTTAACTTCTTTCACAGCTAATAAGTCTTTGAAATAATGTGTATTTTTTAGAGAAATCTTCTTATATAATGAGGCAGAAAATCTCACCTGCCAAACTTTTCAAAACAGCATAATTTCATTCTTCTCAATGATGAATCTGTTGTATTACACAACCTTTGAGTATTCAGCTTTATCAATGACAAGTACTTTAAAAATGTTTTAGAGACCCTACCATTCTTTGAAAACATCCTTGTTCCTTGTTTCAGTTCCAGTTCTGTGTATATTTTCTGCCTTGCACCTGATTATTCCAACATCTGATGGATGGCCTAGGGAATCTAATTCTGGTATTGATTGTTTTTGGTGATTGTTTCCCCTTGTAGCTGATTTCTTCATTATTGTGTAAATTTAGATGATGAGCTCATGTTTAGAGAAACAGCTGACCTTGTAAGAGGCTTAGTTGTGAACGCTCGTAAGCTTCAGCAGAAAGTCGGCAAAGATTTATGTGTGTCTCTCCAATGAGTTGCCCGCGAGGACCCCGTTTTGTACAAGTGTTGGTCCAATACACCCTCTAGTGGCAGGGGACTAAGAGAGGGCTGTTTGCGGCCCCCGATCTGGGGCAGGGGCAGTGGGCGGCCTGTGGCCTGGGCAGGAGGCTCTCCACGTGTGTCACAGAGAACATCTGCCTGCAAACTTTGGTCAACCGGCAGGATGCTACGATGCCCGACCTATGGTTAGCTCTGCAGTGAGGTGTAATGCACGGACAGCTTCCACACACACTTCAAGTAAGAGGGCTGCCTGAGGGTAAAGGTGAGAGTTTGGGCAGCTGTGCAGGCAAAGAAGACGCCCTTTGCAATGGGCCTAAATGCTTGTGACACCCCACTGGGACTGCTGGGCTCTGAGGGCCCTGCCCTGGTCCCCCTTCTCCCCTGCCCTTTGTTCAGTCACAGCAGAGATGGCCACACCCACTCCCTCAGTGAGGGCAGTGTTCCAAACTCCCTCAGCCCCGCCCCCTCTCCGCAGGTTACCATGGACTACAGATGCTGCATTCTGAGGCCAGGGCGTTCCGAGAATGCCAAGGGCAGGCATGATGACCTTAAATGATTTCCTCTTGTGTCAGTTTTGGTAAACTTTAGGAGCTAGGAAATGGTCCACTTTACAGAAATGTTCAAATTTACTGGCATTTCATATATTCTCTGCTATAACATTGTTCTGATTCTCTTCTATATTTTTTACTTATGTTTTTGTTTTCCTTAATCAAAGTGTGTCTTTTAAGTCTGTTCAAAGAATATTCTTCAGACTTACTACATCACCTGAATTTTATACGTTTTCTGTTGTATTAAGTTCTGCTCATATCTTTATTTATCTTTTTTCTATGTTCTCATGGTTTATTGCTTTGATCTTCTGATGTCAATTAAAACACTTGGTTATTCATTTTCATAAATCTTTTTACTTATAAAGATTTGAACTTTTGAAGATTCCAGCTTACTTGTAAATTTCTAAGGGTCACGTCCTCTACATTGTTGCTGGCCTAAGGCTTAGTTCACCATACAGCAATGTATATATTAACCTATTTTTCCCTCAGCTTTCTGTGATTCCCTACATCTCACCTTTCTTTGCAGACAAGCCATTTGAAATATCCTTAACTTATTTCACAGCCAATAAGTCTTTGAAATAATGTGAATTTTATAGATAAATCTTCTTATATAATTAGGCAGAAAATCTGACCTGCCATAGTTTTCAAAACAGCATAATTTCACTCTTCTCAATGATGAATTTGTTGTATTAAGCAACCTTTGAGTATTTAGTTTTATCAATGACATGTACTTTAAAAATGTTTTAGAGATCCTATCAGGCTTTGAAAACATCCTTGTTCCTTGTTTCAGTTCCAGTTTTGTGTATAATTTCTGCCTTGCACCTGATTATTCCAACATCTGAGGGATGGCCTACAGAATCTAATTCTGGTATTGATTGTTTTTGCTGATTCTCTCCTCTTGTAACTGATTTCTTAATTATTGTGTAAATTTAGATCATGAGCTCATGTTGCGCTAAACAGCTTACCTTGTAAGAGGCTTAGGTGTGATTGCTCGTAAGCTTCAGCAGAAGGCGGCAATGGTTTATTTGTGTCCCTCAAATGAGTTGCCCGCGAGGACCCCATTTTCTAAAAGAGTTGTTCCAATCCTCCCTCTTGAGGCAGGGGAATCAGAGGGGGCTGCTTTGCGATCCCCGATCTGGGGCAGGGGCAGTGGGCGGCCGGTGGCCCGGGCAGGAGCCTGTCCGCGTGTGTCCCAGGGACCCATCTGACTGCGAACTTCAGTCACCTGGCAGGAAGCTACGATGCCCAGACATATGGTTAGCTGTGAAGCGAGGTGTACTGCGCAGACAGGTTCCACACACACTTCAAATAAGAGGGCGGCCTGAGGGGAAAGGTGAGAGTTTGGGCAGCTGTGCAGACAAAGATGGTGCCCTTTGCCTGGGCCTAAATGCTTGTGACACCCCACTGGGCCTGCAGGGCTCTGAGGGCCCTGCCATGCTCCCCTTGTTCCCCTGCCCTTTGTTCAGTCACAGCAGAGAATGCCACACCCTCTCCCTCAGTGAAGGCAGTGTTCCAACCTCCCTCAGCTCCGCCCCTTCTCCGCAGGTTACCATGGACTACAGATGCTGCATTCTGAGGCCAGGGCGTTCCTAGAATGCCAAGGGCAGACATGATGACCTTAAATGATTTCCACTTGTGTCAGTTTTGGTAAACTTTAGGAGCTAGGAAATGGTCCGCTTTACAGAAATGTTCAAATTTTCGGGCATTTCATATATTCTCTGCTATAACATTGTCCTAATTCTTTCTGTGTATGCTTTACTTATTTTTTTTTTTGTTTTCCTTAATCAAACTCTGTCTTTTAAATCTTTTCAAAGAATATTCTTTGGACTTACTACATCACCTGAGTTGTATACGTTTTCTGTTGTATTAAGTTCTGCTCATATCTTTATTTTTCTTTTTTCTATGTTCTCAGGGCTTAATGTATTGATCTTCTGATGTCAATTAAAACACCTGGTTATTCATATTAATAAATCTTTTTACTTATAAAGATTTGAAATTTTGAGGATTCCAGCTTACTTGTAAGTTTCTAAGGGTCAGTTCCTCTACATTGTTGCTGGCCTAAGGCTTAGTTCACCATATAGCAAATATATATTGACCTATTTTGCCCTCGACTTTCTGTGAGTCCCTACATCTCACCTTTCTTTGCAGACAAGTCATTTGCAATTCCCTTAACTTATTTCACAGCCAATAAGTCCTTGAAATAATGTGTATTTTTTAGAAAAATCTTCTTATATAATTAGGCAGAAAATCTGACCTGCCATAGTTTTCAAAAGAGCATAATTTCACTCTTCTGGACTACGAATCTATTGTATTATGCAACCTTTGAGTATTTAGCTTTATCAATGACATGTACTTTAAAAATGTTTTAGACATCTTATCAGTCTTTGATAACATCCTTGTTCCTTGTTTCAGTTCCAGTTTTGTGTATATTTTCTGCCTTGCACCTGATTATTCTAACATCTGATGGATGGCCTAGGGAATCTAATTCTGGTATTGATTGTTTTTGCTGTTTGTCTCCCCCTTGTAGCTGATTTCTTCATTATTGTGTAAATTTAGATCATGAGCAAATGTTTAGCTAAACAGCTGACCTTGTAAGAGTCTTAGGTGTGAACGCTCGTAAGCTTCAGCGGAAAGTAGGCAAAGGTTTATTTATGTCCCTCCAATGAGTTGCCCGCGTGGACCATGTTTTCTACAAATGTTGGTCCAATACTCTCTCTAGAGGCAGGGACACAGACAGGGCTGCTTTGCAGGCCCCGATATGGGGCAGGGGCAGTCAGTGGCCGGTGGACCGGGCAGGATCATCTCCGCGTGTGTCGCAGGGACCCATCTGCCTGCGAACTTCGGTCACCTGGCAGGAAGCTACGATGCCCAGACCTATGGTTAGCTGTGCAGCGAGGTGTACTGCGCGGACAGGTTACACACACACTTCAAGTAAGAGGGAGGGCTGCGTGGAAAGGTGAGAGTTTGGGCAGCTGTGCAGACAAAGATGGTGCCCATTGGCTTGGGCCTAAATGCTTGTGAAACCGCATTGTGCCTGAGGGCTCTGAGGGCCCTGCACTGGACGACCTGCTCCCCTGCCCTTTGTTCAGTCACAGCAGAGATGGCCACACACTCTCCCTTCGTGAGGGCAGTGTTCCAGCCTCCCTCAGCCCCGCGCCCACTTCGCAGGTTATCATGGACTACAGATGCTGCATTCTGAGGCCAGGGCGTTCCGAGAATGCCAAGGGCAGACAGGATGACCTTAAATGATTTCCTCTTGTTTCAGTTTTGGTAAACTTAAGGAGACAGGAAATGGTCCACTTTACAGAAATGTTCAAATTTACTGGCATTTCAGATCTTCTCTGCTATAACATTGTCCTGATTCTTTCTGTATATTCTTAACTTATGTTTTTGTTTTCCTTAATCAAAGTGTGTCTTTTAAATCTTTTCAATGAATATTCTTTGGACGTACTACATCACATGAAATTTATACGTAATCTGTTGTATTAAGTTCTGCTCATATCTTTATTTATCTTTTTTCTATGTTCTCAGGGTTTATTGTTTTGATATTCTGATATCAATTAAAACACTTGGTTATTCATTTTCATAAATCTTTTTACTTATAAAGATTTGAACTTTTGAAGATTCCAGCTTACTTGTAAGTTTCTAAGGGTGAGGTCCTCTACATTGTTGCTGGCCTAAGGCTTAGTTCACCATATAGCAATGTATATATTCACCTATTTTCCCCTCGGCTTTCTGTGATTTCCTACATCTCTGCTTTCTTTGCAGTCAAGCCATTTGAAATGCACTTAACTTATTTCACAGCTAATAAGTCTTTGAAATAATGTGTATTTTTTAGAGAAATCTTCTTATATAATGAGGCAGAAAATCTCACCTGCCATACTTTTCAAAACAGCATAATTTCACTCTTCTCAATGATGAATCTGTTGTATTACACAACCTTTGAGTATTTAGCTTTATCAATCACATGTACTTTAAAAATATTTTATAGATCCTACCAGTCTTTGAAAACATCCTTGTTCCTTGTTTCAATTCCAGTTTTATGTATATTTTCAGCCTTGCACCTGATTATTCCAACATCTGATGGATGGCCTAGGGAATCTAATTCTGGTATTGATTGTTTTTGCTGATTGTCTCCCCCTTGTAGGTGATTTCTTCATTATTGTGTAAATTTAGATCATGAGCTCATGTTTAGCTAAACAGCTGACCTTGTAAGAGGCTTAGGTGTGAACGCTCGTAAGCTTCGTCAGAAAGTCAGCAAAGATTTATTTGTGTCCCTCCAATGAGTGGCCCGCGAGGACCCAGTTTTCTACAAGTGTTGGTCCAATACTCCCTCTTGTGGCACGGACTCGGAAAAGGTTGATTTGCGGCCCCTGATCTGGTGCAGGGGCTGTTGGAGGCCTGTGGCCCGGGCAGGAGCCTCTCCGCGTGTGTCCCAGGGACCCATCTGCCTGCGAACTTCGGTCTCCTGGCAGGAAGCTAGAGATGCCCAGACCTATGGTTAGGGGTGCAGCAAGTTGTACTGTACGGACAGGTTCCACACACACTTCACGTAAGAGGGCGGGCTGAGTGGAAAGGTGAGAGTTTGGACAGCTGTGCAGACAAAGAAGGCTCCCTTTGGCCTGGGCCTAAATGCTTTTGACACGCCACTGAGCCTGCCGGGCTCTGAGGGCCCTGCCCAGGACGCCCTTCTCCCCTGCCTTATGTTCAGACACAGCAGAGAGGGCCACACCCACTCCCTCAGTGAGGGCAGTGTTCCAATTCCCTCAGCCCCGCCCCCTCTCCGCAGTTTACCATGGACTACAGATGTTGCATTCCGAGGCCAGGGCGTTCCGAGAATGCCTAGGGCAGACATAATGATCTTAAATGGTTTCCTCTTGTGTCAGTTTTGGTAAACTGTAGGAGCTAGGAAATGGTCCACTTTAAAGAAATGTTCAATTTTACTGGCATTCCAGATGTTCTCTGCTATAACATTGTCCTGATTCTTTCTGTATATTCTTACTTATGTTTTTGTTTTCATTAATCAAAGTGTGTCTTTTACATCTTTTCAAAAATATTATTTGGACTTACTACATCACCTGAACTTTATACGTTTTCTGTTGTATAAAGTTCTGCTCATATCTTTCTTTATCTTTTTTCTATGTTCTCAGGGTTTATTGTTTTGATATTCTGATGCCAATTAAAACACTTGGTTATTCATTTTCATAAATCTTTTTACTTATAAAAATTTGAACTTTTGAATATTCCAACTTACTTGTAAGTTTCTAAGGGTCAGGTCCTCTACATTGTTGCTGCCATAAGGCTTAGTTCACCATAGAGCAATGTATATATTGACCTATTTTCCCCGCGACTTTCTGTGATTCCCTACATCTCACCTTTCTTTGCAGACAAGCCATTTGAAATACCCTTAACTTATTTCACAGCCAATAAGACTTTGAAATAATGTGTACTTTTTAGAGAAATCTTCTTATATAATTAGGCAGAAAATCTGACCTGCCATAATTTTCAAAACAGCATAATTTCACTCTTCTCAGTGATGGATCTGTTGTATTACAAAACCTTTGAGTATTTAGCTTTATCAATCACATGTACTATAAAAATGTTTTAGAGATCCTACCAGTATTTGAAAACATCCTTGTTCCTTGTTTCAGTTCCAGTTTAGTGTATATTTTCTGCCTTGCGACTGATTATTCCAACATATGATGGATGGCCTAGGGAATCTAATTCTGGTATTGATTGTTTTTGCTGATTGTCTCCCCCTTGTAGCTGATTTCTTCATTATTGTGTAAATTTAGATCATGAGCTCATGTTTAGCTAAACAGCTGACCTTGTAAGAGGCTTAGGTGTGAACGCTTGTAAGCTTCAGCAGAAAGTCGGCAAAGATTTATTTATGTTCCTCCAATGAGTTGCCCGTGAGGAACCCGTTTTCTACAAGTGTTGGTTCAATACTCCCTCTAGAGGCAGGGACACAGACAGGGCTGCTTTACAGACCCCGATATGGGGCAGGGGCAGTCGACGGCCTGTGGACCGGGCAGGATCCTCTCCGCGTATGTCGCAGGGACGCATCTGCCTGCGAACTTCTGTCTCCTTGCAGGAAACTACGATGCCCAGACCTATGGTTAGCTGTGCAGCGAGGTGTACTGCATGGACATGTTCCACACACACTTCAAGTAAGTGGGCGGGCTGAGTGGAAAGGTGAGAGTTTGGGCAGCTGTGCAGACAAAGAAGGCGCCCTTTGGCCTTGGCTTAAATTCTTGTGAAACCGCACTGGGCCTGCCGGGCTCTGAGGGCCCTGCACTGGACGACTTGCTCCCCTGCTCTTTGTTCAGTGACAGCAGAGATGGCCACGAGAACTCCCTCAGTGAGGGCAGGGTTCCAAACTCCCGCAGCACGGCCCCCTCTCCCCAGGTTACCATGCACTACAGATGCTGAATTCTGAGACCAGGGCGTTCCGAGAATGCCAAGGGCAGACATGATGACCTTAAATGATTTCCTCTAGTGTCAGTTTTGGTAAACTTTAGGAGCTAGGAAATGGTCCACTTTACAGAAATGTTCAAATTTACTGGCATTTCAGATCTTCTCTGCTATAATATTGTCTTGATTGTTTCTGTATATTCTTTACTTATGTTTTGTTTCCCTTAATCAAAGTGTGTCTTTTAAAGCTCTTTTCCACAAACATTCTTCAGACTTACTAAACCACCTCAATTTTATACGTTTTCTGTTGTATTAAGTTCTGCTCATATCTTTATTTATCTTTTTTCTATGTTCTCAGGGTTTATTGTTTTGATCTTCTGATGCCAATTAAAACACTTGGTTATTAATTTTCATAAAACTTTTTACTTATAAAGATTTGAACTTTTGAAGATTCCAACTTACTTGTAAGTTTCTAAGGGTCTGGTCCTCTACATTTTTGCTGGCCTAAGGCTTAGTTCTCCACATAGCAATGTATAAATTGACCTATTTTTCCCTCGACTTTCTGTGATTCCCTACATCTCACCTTTCTTTGCAGACAAGCCATTTGAAAAAACCTTATCTTATTTCACAGCCAATAAGTCTTTGAAATAATGTGTATTTTTTAGAGAAATATTCTTATATAATTAGGCAGAAAATCTGACCTGCCATAGTTTTCAAAACAGCATAATTTCACTCTTCTCAATGATGAATCTGTTGTATAACACAACCTTTGAGTATTTAGCTTTATCAATGACATGTACTTTAAAAATGTTTTCGAGATCCTACCAGTCTTTGAAAACATCCTTGTTCCTTGTTTCAGTTCCAATTTTATGTATAATTTCTGCCTTGCACCTGATTATTCCAACATCTGATGGATGGCCTAGGGAATCTAATTCTGGTATTGATTGTTTTTGCTGATTGTCTCCCCCTTGTAGCTGATTTCTTCATTATTGTGTAAATTTAGATCATGAGCTCATGTTTAGCTAAACAGCTGACCTTGTAAGAGGCTTATGTTTGAACGCTGGTAAGCTTCAGCAGAAAGTAGGCAAAGATTTATTTATGTCCCTCCAATGAGGTGTCCGCGAGGACCCCGTTTTCTACATGTGTTGGTCCAATACTCCCTCTAGAGGCAGGGACACAGACAGGGCTGCTTTGCGGCCCCCGATATGGGGCAAGGGCTGTCGGAGGCCTGTGGACCGGGCAGGATCCTCTCCGCGTGTGTCGCAGGGACGCATCTGCCTGCGAACTTCGGTCACCTGGCAGGAAGCTACGATGCCCAGACCTATGGTTAGCTGTTGAGCGAGGTGTACTGCGTGGACAGGTTCCACACACACTTCAAGTAAGAGGGCGGGCTGAGTGGAAAGGTGAGGCTTTGGGCAGCTGTGCAGACAATGAAGGCGCCCTTTGGCCTGGGCCTAAATGCTTTTGACACCACACTGGGCCTGCCGGGCTCGGAGGGCCATGCCCAGACTCTCTGCTCCCCTGCCCTTTGTTCAGTCAGAGCAGAGATGGCCACACACACTCCCTCAGTGAGGGCAGTGTTCCAAACTCCCGCAGCACCGCCCCCTCTCCGCTGGTTACCATGGACTACAGATGCTGCCTTCTGAGGCCAGGGCGTTCCGAGAATGCCAAGGGCAGACATGATGACCTTAAATGATTTCCTCTTGTGTCAGTTTTGGTAAACTTTAAGAGCTAGGAAATGGTCCACTTTACAGAAATGTTCAAATTTACTGGCATTTCAGATCTTCTCTGCTATAATATTGTCTTGATTCTTTCTGTATATTCTTTACTTATGTTTTGTTTTCCTTAATCAAAGTGTGTCTTTTAAAGCTCTTTTCCACAAACATTCTTCGGACTTACAAAACCACCTCAATTTTATACGTTTTCTGTTGTATTAAGTTCTGCTCATATCTTTATTTATCTTTTTTCTATGTTCTCAGGGTTTATTGTTTTGATCTTCTGATGCCAATTAAAACACTTGGTTATTCATTTTCATCAATCTTTTTACTTATAAAGATTTGAACTTTTGAAGATTCCGACTTACTTGTAAGTTTCTAAGGGTCAGGTCCTCTACATTGTTGCTGGCCTAAGGCTTAGTTCACCTTATAGCAAAGTATATATTGACCTATTTTCGCCTCGACTTTCTGTGATTCCTTACATCTCACCTTTCTTTGCAGACAAGCCATTTGAAATACCCTTATCTTATTTCACAGCCAATAAGTCTTTGAAATAACGTGTATTTTTTAGAGAAATCTTCTTATATAATTAGGCAGAAAATCTGACCTGCCATAGTTTTCAAAACAGCATAATTTCACTCTTCTCAATGATGAATCTGTTGTATTACATAACATTTGAGTATTTAGCATTATCAATGACATGTACTTTAAAAATGATTTAGTTATCCTACCTGTCTTTGAAAACATCCTTGTTCCTTGTTTCAGTTCCAGTTTTAGGTATATTTTCTGCCTTGCACCTGATTATTCCAACAGCTGATTGATTGCCTAGGGAATCTATTTCTGGTATTGATTGTTTTTGCTGATTGTCTCCCCCTTGTAGCTGATTTCTTCATTATTGTGTAAATTTAGATGATGAGCTCATGTTTAGCTAAACAGCTGACCTTGTAAGAGGCTTAGGTTTGAACTCTCGTAAGCTTCATCAGAAAGTCGGCAAAGATGTATTTGTGTCCCTCCAATGAGTGGCCCGCGAGGACCCAGTTTTCTACAAGTGTTGGTCCAATACTCCCTCTTGAGGCACGGACTCAGAAAAGGTTGCTTTGCGGCCCCCGATGTGTTACAGGGTCAGTTGGAGTCCTGTGGCCCTTGCAGGAGCCTCTCAGCGTGTGTCCCAACTACCCATCTGCCTGCGAACTTCGGTCTCCTGGCAGGAAGCTACGATGCCGAGACCTATGGTTAGCTATGCAGCAAGTTGTACTGCATGTACAGGTTCCACACACACTTCACGTAAGAGGGCGGGCTGAGTGGAAAGGTGAGAGTTTGGGCAGCTGTGCAGACAAAGAAGGCGCCCTTTGGCCTGGGCCTAAATGCTTGTGACACCCCACTGGGCCTGCCGGGCTCTGAGGGCCATGCCCAGACTCTCTGCTCCACTGCCCTTTGTTCAGTCACAGCAGAAATGGCCACACCCACTCCCTCAGTGAGGGCAGGGTTCCAAACTCCCTCAGCCCCGCCCCCTCTCCGCAGGTTACCATGGACTACAGATGTTGCATTCTGAGTCCAGGGCGTTCCGAGAATGCCAAGGGCAGACATAATGTTCTTTAATGGTTTCCTCTAGTGTCAGTTTTGGTAAACTTTAGGAGCTAGGAAATGGTCCACTTTACAGAAATGTTCAAATTTACTGGCATTATAGATCTTCTTTGCTATAATATTGTCTTGATTCTTTCTGTATATTCTTTACTTATGTTTTGTTTTCCTTAATCAAAGTGTGTCTTTTAAAGCTCTTTTCCACAAACATTCTTCAGACTTACTAAACCACCTCAATTTTATACGTTTTCTGTTGTATTAAGTTCTGCTCATATCTTTATTTATCTTTTTTCTATGTTCTCAGGGTTTATTGTTTTGATCTTCTGATGCCAATTAAAACACTTGGTTATTAATTTTCATAAAACATTTTACTTATAAAGATTTGAACTTTTGAAGATTCCAACTTACTTGTAAGTTTCTAAGGGTCTGGTCCTCTACATTTTTGCTGGCCTAAGGCTTAGTTCTCCACATAGCAATGTATAAATTGACCTATTTTTCCCTCGACTTTCTGTGATTCCCTACATCTCACCTTTCTTTGCAGACAAGCCATTTGAAATAACCTTATCTTATTTCACAGCCAATAAGTCTTTGAAATAATGTGTATTTTTTAGAGAAATCTTCGTATATAATTAGGCAGAAAATCTGACCTGCCATAGTTTTCAAAACAGCATAATTTCACTCTTTTCAATGATGAATCTGTTGTATTACACAACCTTTGAGTATTTAGCTTTATCAATCACATGTACTTTAAAAATATTTTATAGATCCTACCAGTCTTTGAAAACATCCTTGTTCCTTGTTTCAGTTCCAGTTTTATGTATATTTTCTGCCTTGCACCTGATTATTCCAACATCTGATGCATGGCCTAGGGAATCTAATTCTGGTATTGATTGTTTTTGCTGATTGTCTCCCCCTTGTAGGTGATTTCTTCATTATTGTGTAAATTTAGATCATGAGCTCATGTTTAGCTAAACAGCTGACCTTGTAAGAGGCTTAGGTGTGAACGCTCGTAAGCTTCGTCAGAAAGTCAGCAAAGATTTATTTGTGTCCCTCCAATGAGTGGCCCGCGAGGACCCAGTTTTCTACAAGTGTTGGTCCAATACTCCCTCTTGTGGCACGGACTCGGAAAAGGTTGATTTGCGGCCCCTGATCTGGTGCAGGGGCAGTTGGAGGCCTGTGGCCCGGGCAGGAGCCTCTCCTCGTGTGTCCCAGGGACCCATCTGCCTGCGAACTTCGGTCTCCTGGCAGGAAGCTAGAGATGCCCAGACCTATGGTTAGGGGTGCAGCAAGTTGTACTGTACGGACAGGTTCCACACACACTTCACGTAAGAGGGCGGGCTGAGTGGAAAGGTGAGAGTTTGGGCAGCTGTGCAGACAAAGAAGGCGCCCTTTGGCCTGGGCCTAAATGCTTTTGACACGCCACTGAGCCTGCCGGGCTCTGAGGGCCCTGCCCAGGACGCCCTTCTCCCCTGCCCTATGTTCAGACACAGCAGAGAGGGCCACACCCACTCCCTCAGTGAGGGCAGTGTTCCAATTCCCTCAGCCCCGCCCCCTCTCCGCAGTTTACCATGGACTACAGATGTTGCATTCCGAGGCCAGGGCGTTCCGAGAATGCCTAGGGCAGACATAATGATCTTAAATGGTTTCCTCTTGTGTCAGTTTTGGTAAACTGTAGGAGCTAGGAAATGGTCCACTTTACAGAAATGTTCAATTTTACTGGCATTCCAGATGTTCTCTGCTATAACATTGTCTTGATTCTTTCTGTATATTCTTACTTATGTTTTTGTTTTCCTTAATCAAAGTGTGTCTTTTAAATCTTTTCAATGAATATTCTTTGGACGTACTACATCACATGAAATTTATACGTAATCTGTTGTATTAAGTTCTGCTCATATCTTTATTTATCTTTTTTCTATGTTCTCAGGGTTTATTGTTTTGATATTCTGATGCCAATTAAAACACTTGGTTATTCATTTTCATAAATCTTTTTACTTATAAAAATTTGAACTTTTGAATATTCCAACTTACTTGTAAGTTTCTAAGGGTCAGGTCCTCTACATTGTTGCTGCCATAAGGCTTAGTTCACCATAGAGCAATGTATATATTGACCTATTTTCCCCGCGACTTTCTGTGATTCCCTACATCTCACCTTTCTTTGCAGACAAGCCATTTGAAATACCCTTAACTTATTTCACAGCCAATAAGACTTTGAAATAATGTGTACTTTTTAGAGAAATCTTCTTTATAATTAGGCAGAAAATCTGACCTGCCATAATTTTCAAAACAGCATAATTTCACTCTTCTCAGTGATGAATCTGTTGTATTACAAAACCTTTGAGTATTTAGCTTTATCAATCACATGTACTTTAAAAATGTTTTAGAGATTCTACCAGTATTTGAAAACATCCTTGTTCCTTGTTTCAGTTCCAGTTTAGTGTATATTTTCTGCCTTGCACCTGATTATTCCAACATATGTTGGATGGCCTAGGGAATCTAATTCTGGTATTGATTGTTTTTGCTGATTGTCTCCCCCTTGTAGCTGATTTCTTCATTATTGTGTAAATTTAGATCATGAGCTCATGTTTAGCTAAACAGCTGACCTTGTAAGAGGCTTAGGTGTGAACGCTTGTAAGCTTCAGCAGAAAGTCGGCAAAGATTTATTTATGTTCCTCCAATGAGTTGCCCGTGAGGACCCCGTTTTCTACAAATGTTGGTCCAATACTCCCTCTAGAGGCAGGGACACAGACAGGGCTGCTTTACAGACCCCGATATGGGGCAGGGGCAGTCGACGGCCTGTGGACCGGGCAGGATCCTCTCCGCGTATGTCGCAGGGACGCATCTGCCTGCGAACTTCTGTCTCCTTGCAGGAAACTACGATGCCCAGACCTATGGTTAGCTGTGCAGCGAGGTGTACTGCATGGACATGTTCCACACACACTTCAAGTAAGTGGGCGGGCTGAGTGGAAAGGTGAGAGTTTGGGCAGCTGTGCAGACAAAGAAGGCGCCCTTTGGCCTTGGCTTAAATTCTTGTGAAACCGCACTGGGCCTGCCGGGCTCTGAGGGCCCTGCACTGGACGACTTGCTCCCCTGCTCTTTGTTCAGTGACAGCAGAGATGGCCACGACAACTCCCTCAGTGAGGGCAGGGTTCCAACCTCCCGCAGCACGGCCCCCACTCCGCAGGTTACCATGCACTACAGATGCTGAATTCTGAGGCCAGGGCGTTCCGAGAATGCCAAGGGCAGACATGATGACCTTAAATGATTTCCTCTAGTGTCAGTTTTGGTAAACTTTAGGAGCTAGGAAATGGTCCACTTTACAGAAATGTTCAAATTTACTGGCATTTCAGATCTTCTTTGCTATAATATTGTCTTGATTCTTTCTGTATATTCTTTACTTATGTTTTGTTTTCCTTAATCAAAGTGTGTCTTTTAAAGCTCTTTTCCACAAACATTCTTCAGACTTACTAAACCACCTCAATTTTATACGTTTTCTGTTGTATTAAGTTCTGCTCATATCTTTATTTATCTTTTTTCTATGTTCTCAGGGTTTATTGTTTTGATCTTCTGATGCCAATTAAAACACTTGGTTATTAATTTTCATAAAACTTTTTACTTATAAAGATTTGAACTTTTGAAGATTCCAACTTACTTGTAAGTTTCTAAGGGTCTGGTCCTCTACATTTTTGCTGGCCTAAGGCTTAGTTCTCCACATAGCAATGTATAAATTGACCTATTTTTCCCTCGACTTTCTGTGATTCCCTACATCTCACCTTTCTTTACAGACAAGCCATTTGAAATAACCTTATCTTATTTCACAGCCAATAAGTCTTTGAAATAATGTGTATTTTTTAGAGAAATATTCTTATATAATTAGGCAGAAAATCTGACCTGCCATAGTTTTCAAAACAGCATAATTTCACTCTTCTCAATGATGAATCTGTTGTATAACACAACCTTTGAGTATTTAGCTTTATCAATGACATGTACTTTAAAAATGTTTTCGAGATCCTACCAGTCTTTGAAAACATCCTTGTTCCTTGTTTCAGTTCCAATTTTATGTATAATTTCTGCCTTGCACCTGATTATTCCAACATCTGATTGATGGCCTAGGGAATCTAATTCTGGTATTGATTCTTTTTGCTGTTTGTCTCCCCCTTGTAGCTGATTTCTTCATTATTGTGTAAATTTAGATCATGAGCTCATGTTTAGCCAAACAGCTGACTTTGTAAGAGGCTTAGTTGTGAACGCTCGTAA
This sequence comes from Mesoplodon bidens, assembly GCF_964165515.1. Classification (NCBI taxonomy): domain Eukaryota; kingdom Metazoa; phylum Chordata; class Mammalia; order Artiodactyla; family Ziphiidae; genus Mesoplodon; species Mesoplodon bidens. The sequence goes on along the minus strand of NW_027671674.1, from coordinate 1,085,752 downwards.
CCTTCATCAGAAAGTCGGCAAATATTTATTTGTGTCCCTGCAATGAGTGGCCTGCGAGGACCCAGTTTTCTACAAGTGTTCGTTCAATACTCCCTCTTGAGGCAGGGACTCAAAAAGGTTGCTTTGCGGCCCCCGATGTGGTGCAGGGGCAGTTGGCGGCCTGTGGCCTTGGCAGGAGCCTCTCCGCGTGTGTCCCAGGGACCCATCTGCCTGCGAATTTCTGTCACCTGGCACGAAGCTACGATGCCCAGACCTATGGTTAGCTGTGCAGCAAGGTGTACTGCGCAGACGGGTTCCACACACACTTCACGAAAGAGTTAGGGCTGAGTGGAATGGTGAGAGTTTGGGCAGGTGTGCAGACAAAGAAGGCGCCGTTTGACATGGGCCTAAATGGTTTTGACACCCCACTTGGCCTGCCGTGCTCTGAGGGCCCTGCCCTGGACGCCCTGCTCCCCTGACCTTTGTTCAGTCACAGCAGAGATGGCCACACCCACTCCCACAGTGAGGGCAGTGTTCCCACCTCCCTCAGCCACGCCCCCTCTCCGCAGGTTACCATGGACAGCAGATGCTGCATTCTGAGGCCAGGGCGTTCCGAGAATGCCAAGGGCTAACATAATCATCTTAAATGGTTTCCTCTTGTGTCAGTTTTGGTAAACTTTAGGAGCTAGGAAATGGTCCGCTTTACAGAAATGTTCAAATTTACAGGCATTTCAGATGTTCTCTGCTATAACATTGTCCTGATTCTTTCTGTATATTCTTGACTTATGTTTTTGTTTTCCTTAATCAAAGTGTGTCTTTTAAATCTTTTCAAAGAATATTCTTTGGACTTACTACATCACCTGAATTGTATACGTTTTCTGATTTATTAAGTTCTGCTCATATATTTATTTATCTTTTTTCTATGTTCTCAGGTTTCATTGTTTTTATCTTCTGATGCCAATTAAAACACTTGGTTATTCATTTTAATAAATCTTTTTACTTATAAAGATTTGAACTTTTGAAGATTCCTACTTACTTACTTGTAAGGGGTCAGGTCCTCTACATTGTTGCTGGCCTAAGTCTTAGTTCACCAAATAGCAATGTATATATTGAACTATTTTCCTCTGGGCTTTCTCTGATTCCGTACATCTCACCTTTCTTTGCAGACAAGCCATTTGAATTATCCTTAACTTATTTCACAGCCAATAATTCTTTGAAATAATGTGTATTTTTTAGAGAAATCTTCTTATATAATTAGGCAGAAAATCTCACCTGCCATAGTTTTCAAAACAGCATAATTTCACTCTTCTCAATGATGAATCTGTTGCATTACACAACCTTTGAGTATTTAGCTTTATCAATAATATGTACTTTAAAATGTGTTAGAGATCCTACCAGTCTTTGAGAACATCTTTGTTCCTTGTTTCAGTTCCAGTTTTATGTATATTTTCTGACTTGCACCTGATTATTCCAACATCTGATGGATGGCCTATGGAATCTAATTCTGGTATTGATTGCTTTTGCTAATTGTCTCCCCCTTGTAGCTGATTACTTCATTATTGTGTAAATTTAGATCATGAGCTCATGTTTAGCTAAATAGCTGACCTTGTAAGATGCATAGGTGTGAACACTCGTAACCTTCATCACAAAGTCGGCAAAGATTTATTTGTGTCCCTCCAATGAGTGGCCCGCGAGGGCCCCGTTTTCTACAAGTGATGGTCCAATACTCCCTCTAGTGGCAGGGACTCAGACAAGGTTGCTTTGCAGCCCCCGATCTGGTGCAGGGGCAGTTGGAGGCCTGTGGCCCGGGCAGGAGCCTCTCCGCGTGTATCCCCGGGAAGTATCAGCCTGCGAACTTCGGTCACCTGGCAGGAAGATACGAATCCCACACCTATGGTTATCTGTGCAGCAAGGTGTATTACGCGGACAGGTTAAACACACACTTCACGTAAGAGGGCGGGGTGAGTGGGAAGGTGAGAGTTTGGGGGTTGTGCAGACAAAGAAGGCGCTCTTTGGCATGGGCCTAATTGCTTGTGACACCCCACTGGGCCTGCCGGGCTCTGTGGGCCCTGCCCTGGACGCCCTGCTCCCCTGCCCTTTGTTCCGTCACAGCAGAGATGGCCACACACACTCCCTCAGTGAGGGCAGTGTTCCAACCTCCATCAGCCCCGCCCCCTCTCCGCAGGTTACCATGGACTACAGATGCTGCATTCTGAGGCCAGGGCGTTCCGAGAATGCCATTATGACCTTAAATGATTTCCTCCTGTGTCAGTTTTGGTAAATTTTAGGAGCCAGGAAATGGTCCACTTTACAGAAATGTTCAAATTACTGGCATTTCAGATATTCTCTGCAATAACATTGTCCTGATTCTTTCTGTATATTCTTTACTTATGTTTTTGTTTTCCTTAATCAAAGTGTGTCTTTTAAATCAGTTCAAAGAATATTCTTTGGACTTACTACATCACCTGAATTTTATACGTTTTCTATTGTATAAAGTTCTGCTCATATCTTTATTTATCATTTTTCTATGTTCTCAGGGTTTATTGTTTTGATCTTCTGATGCCAATTAAAACACTTGGTTATTCATTTTCATAAATCTTTTTACTGATAATGATTTGAACTTTTGAAGATTCCAACTTACTTGTAAGTTTCTAAGGGTCAGGTCCTCAACATTGTTGCTGGCCTAAGTCTTAGTTCACCATATAGCAATGTATATATTGACCTATTTTCCTCTCGACTTTCTGTGATTCCCTACATCTCACCTTTCATTACAGACAAGCCATTTGAAATACCCTTAACTTATTTCACAGCCAATAAGTCTTTGAAATAATGTGTATTTTTTAGAGAAATCTTCTTATATAATTAGGCAGAAAATGTGACCTGCCATAGTTTTCAAAACACCATAATTTCACTCTTCTCAATGATGAATCTGTTGTATTACACAACCTTTGAGTATTTAGCTTTATCAATGACATGTACTTTAAAAATGTTTTAGAGGTCCTACCAGTCTTTGAAAACATCCTTGTTCCTTGTTTCAGTTCCAATTTTATTTATAATTTCTGCCTTGCACCTGATTATTCCAACATCTGATGGATGGCCTAGGGAATCTAATTCTGGTATTGATTGTTTTTGCTGTTTGTCTTCCCCTTGTAGCTGATTTCTTCATTATTGTGTAAATTTAGATCATGAGCTCATGTTTAGCTAAACAGCTGACCTTGTAAGAGGCTTATGTGTGAAAGCTCGTAAGCTTCAGCAGAAAGTTGGCAAAGATTTATTTATGTCCCTCCAATGAGTTGCCCGCGAGGACCCTGTTTTCTACAAGTGTAGGTCCAATACTCCCTCTAGAGGCAGGGACACAGACAGGGCTTCTTTGCGGGCCCCGATATGGGGCAGGGGCAGTCAGTGGCCGGTGGACCGGGCAGGATCATCTCCGCGTGTGTCGCAGGGACCCATCTGCCTACGAACTTCGGTCACCTGTAGGAAGCTACGATGCCCAGACTTATGGTTAGCTGTGCAGCGAGGTGTACTGCGCGGACAGGTTACACAAACACTTCAAGTAAGAGGGAGGGCTACGTGGAAAGGTGAGAGTTTGGGCAGCTGTGCAGACAAAGATGGTGCCCTTTGGCATGGGCCTAAATGCTTGTGAAACCGCACTGGGCCTGAGGGCTCTGAGGGCCCTGCACTGGACCACCTGCTCCCCTGCCCTTTGTTCAGTCACAGCAGAGATGGCCACACACTCTCTCTTAGTGAGGGCATTGTTCCAGCCTCCCTCAGCCCCGCGCCCACTTCGCAGGTTACCATGGACTACAGATGCTGCATTCTGAGGCCAGGGCGTTCCGAGAATGCCAAGGGCAGACAGGATGACCTTAAATGATTGCCTCTTGTGTCAGTTTTGGTAAACTTTAGGAGCTAGGAAATGGTCCACTTTACACAAATGTTCAAATTTACTGGCATTTCAGATCTTCTCTGCTATAACATTGTCCTGATTCTTTCTGTATATTCTTCACTTATGTTTTTGTTTTCCTTAATCAATGTGTGTCTTTTAAATCTTTTCAAAGAAAATTATTTGGACTTACTACATCACCTGAATTTTATACGTTTTCTGTTGTATGAAGTTCTGCTCATATCTTTATTTATCTTTTTTCTATGTTCTCAGGGTTTATTGTTTTGATCTTCTGATGTCAATTAAAACACTTGGTTATTCATTTTCATAAATCTTTTTACTTATAAATATTTCAACTTTTGAAGATTCCAGCTTACTTGTAAGTTTATAAGGGTCAGGTCCTCTACATTGTTGCTGGCCTAAGGTTTAGTTCACCATATAGCAATGTATATATTGACCTATTTTCCCCTCGGCTTTCTGTGATTTCCTACATCTCACCTTTCTTTGCAGACAAGCCATTTGAAATACCCTTAACTTATTTCACAGCCAATAAGTGGTTGAAATAATGCGTATTTTTTAGAGAAATGTTCTTATATAATAAGGCAGAATATCTGACCTGCCATAGTTTTCAAAAGAGCATTATTTCACTCTTCTCAATGATGAATCTGTTGTCTTACACAACCTCTGAGTATTTACCTTTATCAATGACATGTACTTTAAAAATGTTTTAGAGATCCTACCAGTCTTTGAAAACATCCTTGTTCCTTGTTTCATTTCCAGTTTTGTGTATATTTTCTGCCTTGCACCTGATTATTCCAACATCTGTTTGATGGCCTAAGGAATCTAATTCTGATATTGATGGTTTTTCGTGATTGTTTCCCCTTGTAGCTGATTTCTTCATTATTTTGTAAATTTAGATGATGAGCTCATGTTTAGCTAAACAGCTGACCTTGTATGAGCCTTAGGTGTGAACGCTCGTAATCTTCAGCAAAAAGTCGGGAGAGATTTACTTGTGTCCCTCCAATGAGTTCCCCGCGAGGACCCCGTTTTCTACAAATGTTGGTCCAATAAACCCTCTAGTGGGAGGGGACACAGAGAGGGCTTTTTGCAGACCCCAATCATGGGCAGGGGCTCTGGGCGGCCTGTGGCCCGGGCAGGAAACTCTCCACGTCTCTCCCAGTGACCCCTCTGCCTGCGAATTCGGTCACCTGTCAGGAAGCTACGATGCCCAGACCTATGGTTAGCTGTTCAGGGAGGTGTACTGTGCGGACAGGTTCCACACACACTTCAAGTAAGAGGGCGGCCTGAGGGGAAATGTGAGAGTTTGGGCAGCTGTGCAGACAAAGATGGCGTCCTTTGGCCTGGGCCTAAATGCTTGTGACACCCCACTGGGACTGCCCGGCTCTGAGGGCCCCGCCCTGGGACCCTTGTTCCCCTGCCATTTGTTCAGTCACAGCAGAGATGGCCGCACCCACTCCCTCAGTGAGGGCAGTGTTCCAAACTCCCTCAGCCCCGCCCCCTCTCCGCAGGTTACCATGGACTACAGATGCAGCATTCTGAGGACAGGGCATTCCGAGGATGCCAAGGGCAGACATGATGACCTTAAATGATTTCCTCTTGTGTCAGTTTTGGTAAACTTTAGGAGCTAGGAAATGGTCCACTTTACAGAAATGTTCAAATTTACGGGCATTTCATATATTATCTGCTATAACATTGTCCTTATTCTTTCTGTATATGCTTTACTTATGTTTTTGTTTTCCTTAATCAAACTCTGTCTTTTAAATCTTTTAAAGAAAATTCTTTGGCCTTACTGCATCACCTGAATTGTATACGTTTTCTTTCGTATTATGTTCTGCTCATATCTTTATTTATCTTTTTTCTATGTTCTCAGGGCTTAATGTTTTGATCTTCTGATGTCAATTAAAACACTTGTTTATTCATTTTAATAAAACGTTTTACTTATAAAGATTTGAAATTTTGAAGATTCCAGCTTACTTGTAAGTTTCTAAGGGTGAGGTCCTCTACATTGTTGCTGGCCTAAGGCTTAGTTCACCATATAGCAATGTATATATTCACCTATTTTCCCCTCGGCTTTCTGTGATTTCCTACATCTCTGCTTTCTTTGCAGTCAAGCCATTTGAAATACACTTAACTTCTTTCACAGCTAATAAGTCTTTGAAATAATGTGTATTTTTTAGAGAAATCTTCTTATATAATGAGGCAGAAAATCTCACCTGCCAAACTTTTCAAAACAGCATAATTTCATTCTTCTCAATGATGAATCTGTTGTATTACACAACCTTTGAGTATTCAGCTTTATCAATGACAAGTACTTTAAAAATGTTTTAGAGACCCTACCATTCTTTGAAAACATCCTTGTTCCTTGTTTCAGTTCCAGTTCTGTGTATATTTTCTGCCTTGCACCTGATTATTCCAACATCTGATGGATGGCCTAGGGAATCTAATTCTGGTATTGATTGTTTTTGGTGATTGTTTCCCCTTGTAGCTGATTTCTTCATTATTGTGTAAATTTAGATGATGAGCTCATGTTTAGAGAAACAGCTGACCTTGTAAGAGGCTTAGTTGTGAACGCTCGTAAGCTTCAGCAGAAAGTCGGCAAAGATTTATGTGTGTCTCTCCAATGAGTTGCCCGCGAGGACCCCGTTTTGTACAAGTGTTGGTCCAATACACCCTCTAGTGGCAGGGGACTAAGAGAGGGCTGTTTGCGGCCCCCGATCTGGGGCAGGGGCAGTGGGCGGCCTGTGGCCTGGGCAGGAGGCTCTCCACGTGTGTCACAGAGAACATCTGCCTGCAAACTTTGGTCAACCGGCAGGATGCTACGATGCCCGACCTATGGTTAGCTCTGCAGTGAGGTGTACTGCACGGACAGCTTCCACACACACTTCAAGTAAGAGGGCTTCCTGAGGGTAAAGGTGAGAGTTTGGGCAGCTGTGCAGGCAAAGAAGACGCCCTTTGCAATGGGCCTAAATGCTTGTGACACCCCACTGGGACTGCTGGGCTCTGAGGGCCCTGCCCTGGTCCCCCTTCTCCCCTGCCCTTTGTTCAGTCACAGCAGAGATGGCCACACCCACTCCCTCAGTGAGGGCAGTGTTCCAAACTCCCTCAGCCCCGCCCCCTCTCCGCAGGTTACCATGGACTACAGATGCTGCATTCTGAGGCCAGGGCGTTCCGAGAATGCCAAGGGCAGGCATGATGACCTTAAATGATTTCCTCTTGTGTCAGTTTTGGTAAACTTTAGGAGCTCGGAAATGGTCCACTTTACAGAAATGTTCAAATTTACTGGCATTTCATATATTCTCTGCTATAACATTGTTCTGATTCTCTTCTATATTTTTTACTTATGTTTTTGTTTTCCTTAATCAAAGTGTGTCTTTTAAGTCTGTTCAAAGAATATTCTTCAGACTTACTACATCACCTGAATTTTATACGTTTTCTGTTGTATTAAGTTCTGCTCATATCTTTATTTATCTTTTTTCTATGTTCTCATGGTTTATTGCTTTGATCTTCTGATGTCAATTAAAACACTTGGTTATTCATTTTCATAAATCTTTTTACTTATAAAGATTTGAACTTTTGAAGATTCCAGCTTACTTGTAAATTTCTAAGGGTCACGTCCTCTACATTGTTGCTGGCCTAAGGCTTAGTTCACCATACAGCAATGTATATATTAACCTATTTTTCCCTCAGCTTTCTGTGATTCCCTACATCTCACCTTTCTTTGCAGACAAGCCATTTGAAATATCCTTAACTTATTTCACAGCCAATAAGTCTTTGAAATAATGTGAATTTTATAGATAAATCTTCTTATATAATTAGGCAGAAAATCTGACCTGCCATAGTTTTCAAAACAGCATAATTTCACTCTTCTCAATGATGAATTTGTTGTATTAAGCAACCTTTGAGTATTTAGTTTTATCAATGACATGTACTTTAAAAATGTTTTAGAGATCCTATCAGGCTTTGAAAACATCCTTGTTCCTTGTTTCAGTTCCAGTTTTGTGTATAATTTCTGCCTTGCACCTGATTATTCCAACATCTGAGGGATGGCCTACAGAATCTAATTCTGGTATTGATTGTTTTTGCTGATTCTCTCCTCTTGTAACTGATTTCTTAATTATTGTGTAAATTTAGATCATGAGCTCATGTTGCGCTAAACAGCTTACCTTGTAAGAGGCTTAGGTGTGATTGCTCGTAAGCTTCAGCAGAAGGCGGCAATGGTTTATTTGTGTCCCTCAAATGAGTTGCCCGCGAGGACCCCATTTTCTAAAAGAGTTGTTCCAATCCTCCCTCTTGAGGCAGGGGAATCAGAGGGGGCTGCTTTGCGATCCCCGATCTGGGGCAGGGGCAGTGGGCGGCCGGTGGCCCGGGCAGGAGCCTGTCCGCGTGTGTCCCAGGGACCCATCTGACTGCGAACTTCAGTCACCTGGCAGGAAGCTACGATGCCCAGACATATGGTTAGCTGTGAAGCGAGGTGTACTGCGCAGACAGGTTCCACACACACTTCAAATAAGAGGGCGGCCTGAGGGGAAAGGTGAGAGTTTGGGCAGCTGTGCAGACAAAGATGGTGCCCTTTGCCTGGGCCTAAATGCTTGTGACACCCCACTGGGCCTGCAGGGCTCTGAGGGCCCTGCCATGCTCCCCTTGTTCCCCTGCCCTTTGTTCAGTCACAGCAGAGAATGCCACACCCTCTCCCTCAGTGAAGGCAGTGTTCCAACCTCCCTCAGCTCCGCCCCTTCTCCGCAGGTTACCATGGACTACAGATGCTGCATTCTGAGGCCAGGGCGTTCCTAGAATGCCAAGGGCAGACATGATGACCTTAAATGATTTCCACTTGTGTCAGTTTTGGTAAACTTTAGGAGCTAGGAAATGGTCCGCTTTACAGAAATGTTCAAATTTTCGGGCATTTCATATATTCTCTGCTATAACATTGTCCTAATTCTTTCTGTGTATGCTTTACTTATTTTTTTTTTGTTTTCCTTAATCAAACTCTGTCTTTTAAATCTTTTCAAAGAATATTCTTTGGACTTACTACATCACCTGAGTTGTATACGTTTTCTGTTGTATTAAGTTCTGCTCATATCTTTATTTATCTTTTTTCTATGTTCTCAGGGCTTAATGTATTGATCTTCTGATGTCAATTAAAACACCTGGTTATTCATATTAATAAATCTTTTTACTTATAAAGATTTGAAATTTTGAGGATTCCAGCTTACTTGTAAGTTTCTAAGGGTCAGTTCCTCTACATTGTTGCTGGCCTAAGGCTTAGTTCACCATATAGCAAATATATATTGACCTATTTTGCCCTCGACTTTCTGTGAGTCCCTACATCTCACCTTTCTTTGCAGACAAGTCATTTGCAATTCCCTTAACTTATTTCACAGCCAATAAGTCCTTGAAATAATGTGTATTTTTTAGAAAAATCTTCTTATATAATTAGGCAGAAAATCTGACCTGCCATAGTTTTCAAAAGAGCATAATTTCACTCTTCTGGACTACGAATCTATTGTATTATGCAACCTTTGAGTATTTAGCTTTATCAATGACATGTACTTTAAAAATGTTTTAGACATCTTATCAGTCTTTGATAACATCCTTGTTCCTTGTTTCAGTTCCAGTTTTGTGTATATTTTCTGCCTTGCACCTGATTATTCTAACATCTGATGGATGGCCTAGGGAATCTAATTCTGGTATTGATTGTTTTTGCTGTTTGTCTCCCCCTTGTAGCTGATTTCTTCATTATTGTGTAAATTTAGATCATGAGCAAATGTTTAGCTAAACAGCTGACCTTGTAAGAGTCTTAGGTGTGAACGCTCGTAAGCTTCAGCGGAAAGTAGGCAAAGGTTTATTTATGTCCCTCCAATGAGTTGCCCGCGTGGACCATGTTTTCTACAAATGTTGGTCCAATACTCTCTCTAGAGGCAGGGACACAGACAGGGCTGCTTTGCAGGCCCCGATATGGGGCAGGGGCAGTCAGTGGCCGGTGGACCGGGCAGGATCATCTCCGCGTGTGTCGCAGGGACCCATCTGCCTGCGAACTTCGGTCACCTGGCAGGAAGCTACGATGCCCAGACCTATGGTTAGCTGTGCAGCGAGGTGTACTGCGCGGACAGGTTACACACACACTTCAAGTAAGAGGGAGGGCTGCGTGGAAAGGTGAGAGTTTGGGCAGCTGTGCAGACAAAGATGGTGCCCATTGGCTTGGGCCTAAATGCTTGTGAAACCGCATTGTGCCTGAGGGCTCTGAGGGCCCTGCACTGGACGACCTGCTCCCCTGCCCTTTGTTCAGTCACAGCAGAGATGGCCACACACTCTCCCTTCGTGAGGGCAGTGTTCCAGCCTCCCTCAGCCCCGCGCCCACTTCGCAGGTTATCATGGACTACAGATGCTGCATTCTGAGGCCAGGGCGTTCCGAGAATGCCAAGGGCAGACAGGATGACCTTAAATGATTTCCTCTTGTTTCAGTTTTGGTAAACTTAAGGAGACAGGAAATGGTCCACTTTACAGAAATGTTCAAATTTACTGGCATTTCAGATCTTCTCTGCTATAACATTGTCCTGATTCTTTCTGTATATTCTTAACTTATGTTTTTGTTTTCCTTAATCAAAGTGTGTCTTTTAAATCTTTTCAATGAATATTCTTTGGACGTACTACATCACATGAAATTTATACGTAATCTGTTGTATTAAGTTCTGCTCATATCTTTATTTATCTTTTTTCTATGTTCTCAGGGTTTATTGTTTTGATATTCTGATATCAATTAAAACACTTGGTTATTCATTTTCATAAATCTTTTTACTTATAAAGATTTGAACTTTTGAAGATTCCAGCTTACTTGTAAGTTTCTAAGGGTGAGGTCCTCTACATTGTTGCTGGCCTAAGGCTTAGTTCACCATATAGCAATGTATATATTCACCTATTTTCCCCTCGGCTTTCTGTGATTTCCTACATCTCTGCTTTCTTTGCAGTCAAGCCATTTGAAATGCACTTAACTTATTTCACAGCTAATAAGTCTTTGAAATAATGTGTATTTTTTAGAGAAATCTTCTTATATAATGAGGCAGAAAATCTCACCTGCCATACTTTTCAAAACAGCATAATTTCACTCTTCTCAATGATGAATCTGTTGTATTACACAACCTTTGAGTATTTAGCTTTATCAATCACATGTACTTTAAAAATATTTTATAGATCCTACCAGTCTTTGAAAACATCCTTGTTCCTTGTTTCAATTCCAGTTTTATGTATATTTTCAGCCTTGCACCTGATTATTCCAACATCTGATGGATGGCCTAGGGAATCTAATTCTGGTATTGATTGTTTTTGCTGATTGTCTCCCACTTGTAGGTGATTTCTTCATTATTGTGTAAATTTAGATCATGAGCTCATGTTTAGCTAAACAGCTGACCTTGTAAGAGGCTTAGGTGTGAACGCTCGTAAGCTTCGTCAGAAAGTCAGCAAAGATTTATTTGTGTCCCTCCAATGAGTGGCCCGCGAGGACCCAGTTTTCTACAAGTGTTGGTCCAATACTCCCTCTTGTGGCACGGACTCGGAAAAGGTTGATTTGCGGCCCCTGATCTGGTGCAGGGGCTGTTGGAGGCCTGTGGCCCGGGCAGGAGCCTCTCCGCGTGTGTCCCAGGGACCCATCTGCCTGCGAACTTCGGTCTCCTGGCAGGAAGCTAGAGATGCCCAGACCTATGGTTAGGGGTGCAGCAAGTTGTACTGTACGGACAGGTTCCACACACACTTCACGTAAGAGGGCGGGCTGAGTGGAAAGGTGAGAGTTTGGACAGCTGTGCAGACAAAGAAGGCTCCCTTTGGCCTGGGCCTAAATGCTTTTGACACGCCACTGAGCCTGCCGGGCTCTGAGGGCCCTGCCCAGGACGCCCTTCTCCCCTGCCTTATGTTCAGACACAGCAGAGAGGGCCACACCCACTCCCTCAGTGAGGGCAGTGTTCCAATTCCCTCAGCCCCGCCCCCTCTCCGCAGTTTACCATGGACTACAGATGTTGCATTCCGAGGCCAGGGCGTTCCGAGAATGCCTAGGGCAGACATAATGATCTTAAATGGTTTCCTCTTGTGTCAGTTTTGGTAAACTGTAGGAGCTAGGAAATGGTCCACTTTAAAGAAATGTTCAATTTTACTGGCATTCCAGATGTTCTCTGCTATAACATTGTCCTGATTCTTTCTGTATATTCTTACTTATGTTTTTGTTTTCATTAATCAAAGTGTGTCTTTTACATCTTTTCAAAAATATTATTTGGACTTACTACATCACCTGAACTTTATACGTTTTCTGTTGTATAAAGTTCTGCTCATATCTTTCTTTATCTTTTTTCTATGTTCTCAGGGTTTATTGTTTTGATATTCTGATGCCAATTAAAACACTTGGTTATTCATTTTCATAAATCTTTTTACTTATAAAAATTTGAACTTTTGAATATTCCAACTTACTTGTAAGTTTCTAAGGGTCAGGTCCTCTACATTGTTGCTGCCATAAGGCTTAGTTCACCATAGAGCAATGTATATATTGACCTATTTTCCCCGCGACTTTCTGTGATTCCCTACATCTCACCTTTCTTTGCAGACAAGCCATTTGAAATACCCTTAACTTATTTCACAGCCAATAAGACTTTGAAATAATGTGTACTTTTTAGAGAAATCTTCTTATATAATTAGGCAGAAAATCTGACCTGCCATAATTTTCAAAACAGCATAATTTCACTCTTCTCAGTGATGGATCTGTTGTATTACAAAACCTTTGAGTATTTAGCTTTATCAATCACATGTACTATAAAAATGTTTTAGAGATCCTACCAGTATTTGAAAACATCCTTGTTCCTTGTTTCAGTTCCAGTTTAGTGTATATTTTCTGCCTTGCGACTGATTATTCCAACATATGATGGATGGCCTAGGGAATCTAATTCTGGTATTGATTGTTTTTGCTGATTGTCTCCCCCTTGTAGCTGATTTCTTCATTATTGTGTAAATTTAGATCATGAGCTCATGTTTAGCTAAACAGCTGACCTTGTAAGAGGCTTAGGTGTGAACGCTTGTAAGCTTCAGCAGAAAGTCGGCAAAGATTTATTTATGTTCCTCCAATGAGTTGCCCGTGAGGAACCCGTTTTCTACAAGTGTTGGTTCAATACTCCCTCTAGAGGCAGGGACACAGACAGGGCTGCTTTACAGACCCCGATATGGGGCAGGGGCAGTCGACGGCCTGTGGACCGGGCAGGATCCTCTCCGCGTATGTCGCAGGGACGCATCTGCCTGCGAACTTCTGTCTCCTTGCAGGAAACTACGATGCCCAGACCTATGGTTAGCTGTGCAGCGAGGTGTACTGCATGGACATGTTCCACACACACTTCAAGTAAGTGGGCGGGCTGAGTGGAAAGGTGAGAGTTTGGGCAGCTGTGCAGACAAAGAAGGCGCCCTTTGGCCTTGGCTTAAATTCTTGTGAAACCGCACTGGGCCTGCCGGGCTCTGAGGGCCCTGCACTGGACGACTTGCTCCCCTGCTCTTTGTTCAGTGACAGCAGAGATGGCCACGAGAACTCCCTCAGTGAGGGCAGGGTTCCAAACTCCCGCAGCACGGCCCCCTCTCCCCAGATTACCATGCACTACAGATGCTGAATTCTGAGACCAGGGCGTTCCGAGAATGCCAAGGGCAGACATGATGACCTTAAATGATTTCCTCTAGTGTCAGTTTTGGTAAACTTTAGGAGCTAGGAAATGGTCCACTTTACAGAAATGTTCAAATTTACTGGCATTTCAGATCTTCTCTGCTATAATATTGTCTTGATTGTTTCTGTATATTCTTTACTTATGTTTTGTTTCCCTTAATCAAAGTGTGTCTTTTAAAGCTCTTTTCCACAAACATTCTTCAGACTTACTAAACCACCTCAATTTTATACGTTTTCTGTTGTATTAAGTTCTGCTCATATCTTTATTTATCTTTTTTCTATGTTCTCAGGGTTTATTGTTTTGATCTTCTGATGCCAATTAAAACACTTGGTTATTAATTTTCATAAAACTTTTTACTTATAAAGATTTGAACTTTTGAAGATTCCAACTTACTTGTAAGTTTCTAAGGGTCTGGTCCTCTACATTTTTGCTGGCCTAAGGCTTAGTTCTCCACATAGCAATGTATAAATTGACCTATTTTTCCCTCGACTTTCTGTGATTCCCTACATCTCACCTTTCTTTGCAGACAAGCCATTTGAAAAAACCTTATCTTATTTCACAGCCAATAAGTCTTTGAAATAATGTGTATTTTTTAGAGAAATATTCTTATATAATTAGGCAGAAAATCTGACCTGCCATAGTTTTCAAAACAGCATAATTTCACTCTTCTCAATGATGAATCTGTTGTATAACACAACCTTTGAGTATTTAGCTTTATCAATGACATGTACTTTAAAAATGTTTTCGAGATCCTACCAGTCTTTGAAAACATCCTTGTTCCTTGTTTCAGTTCCAATTTTATGTATAATTTCTGCCTTGCACCTGATTATTCCAACATCTGATGGATGGCCTAGGGAATCTAATTCTGGTATTGATTGTTTTTGCTGATTGTCTCCCCCTTGTAGCTGATTTCTTCATTATTGTGTAAATTTAGATCATGAGCTCATGTTTAGCTAAACAGCTGACCTTGTAAGAGGCTTATGTTTGAACGCTGGTAAGCTTCAGCAGAAAGTAGGCAAAGATTTATTTATGTCCCTCCAATGAGGTGTCCGCGAGGACCCCGTTTTCTACATGTGTTGGTCCAATACTCCCTCTAGAGGCAGGGACACAGACAGGGCTGCTTTGCGGCCCCCGATATGGGGCAAGGGCTGTCGGAGGCCTGTGGACCGGGCAGGATCCTCTCCGCGTGTGTCGCAGGGACGCATCTGCCTGCGAACTTCGGTCACCTGGCAGGAAGCTACGATGCCCAGACCTATGGTTAGCTGTTGAGCGAGGTGTACTGCGTGGACAGGTTCCACACACACTTCAAGTAAGAGGGCGGGCTGAGTGGAAAGGTGAGGCTTTGGGCAGCTGTGCAGACAATGAAGGCGCCCTTTGGCCTGGGCCTAAATGCTTTTGACACCACACTGGGCCTGCCGGGCTCGGAGGGCCATGCCCAGACTCTCTGCTCCCCTGCCCTTTGTTCAGTCAGAGCAGAGATGGCCACACACACTCCCTCAGTGAGGGCAGTGTTCCAAACTCCCGCAGCACCGCCCCTTCTCCGCTGGTTACCATGGACTACAGATGCTGCCTTCTGAGGCCAGGGCGTTCCGAGAATGCCAAGGGCAGACATGATGACCTTAAATGATTTCCTCTTGTGTCAGTTTTGGTAAACTTTAAGAGCTAGGAAATGGTCCACTTTACAGAAATGTTCAAATTTACTGGCATTTCAGATCTTCTCTGCTATAATATTGTCTTGATTCTTTCTGTATATTCTTTACTTATGTTTTGTTTTCCTTAATCAAAGTGTGTCTTTTAAAGCTCTTTTCCACAAACATTCTTCGGACTTACAAAACCACCTCAATTTTATACGTTTTCTGTTGTATTAAGTTCTGCTCATATCTTTATTTATCTTTTTTCTATGTTCTCAGGGTTTATTGTTTCGATCTTCTGATGCCAATTAAAACACTTGGTTATTCATTTGCATCAATCTTTTTACTTATAAAGATTTGAACTTTTGAAGATTCCGACTTACTTGTAAGTTTCTAAGGGTCAGGTCCTCTACATTGTTGCTGGCCTAAGGCTTAGTTCACCTTATAGCAAAGTATATATTGACCTATTTTCGCCTCGACTTTCTGTGATTCCTTACATCTCACCTTTCTTTGCAGACAAGCCATTTGAAATACCCTTATCTTATTTCACAGCCAATAAGTCTTTGAAATAACGTGTATTTTTTAGAGAAATCTTCTTATATAATTAGGCAGAAAATCTGACCTGCCATAGTTTTCAAAACAGCATAATTTCACTCTTCTCAATGATGAATCTGTTGTATTACATAACATTTGAGTATTTAGCATTATCAATGACATGTACTTTAAAAATGATTTAGTTATCCTACCTGTCTTTGAAAACATCCTTGTTCCTTGTTTCAGTTCCAGTTTTAGGTATATTTTCTGCCTTGCACCTGATTATTCCAACAGCTGATTGATTGCCTAGGGAATCTATTTCTGGTATTGATTGTTTTTGCTGATTGTCTCCCCCTTGTAGCTGATTTCTTCATTATTGTGTAAATTTAGATGATGAGCTCATGTTTAGCTAAACAGCTGACCTTGTAAGAGGCTTAGGTTTGAACTCTCGTAAGCTTCATCAGAAAGTCGGCAAAGATGTATTTGTGTCCCTCCAATGAGTGGCCCGCGAGGACCCAGTTTTCTACAAGTGTTGGTCCAATACTCCCTCTTGAGGCACGGACTCAGAAAAGGTTGCTTTGCGGCCCCCGATGTGTTACAGGGTCAGTTGGAGTCCTGTGGCCCTTGCAGGAGCCTCTCAGCGTGTGTCCCAACTACCCATCTGCCTGCGAACTTCGTTCTCCTGGCAGGAAGCTACGATGCCGAGACCTATGGTTAGCTATGCAGCAAGTTGTACTGCATGTACAGGTTCCACACACACTTCACGTAAGAGGGCGGGCTGAGTGGAAAGGTGAGAGTTTGGGCAGCTGTGCAGACAAAGAAGGCGCCCTTTGGCCTGGGCCTAAATGCTTGTGACACCCCACTGGGCCTGCCGGGCTCTGAGGGCCATGCCCAGACTCTCTGCTCCACTGCCCTTTGTTCAGTCACAGCAGAAATGGCCACACCCACTCCCTCAGTGAGGGCAGGGTTCCAAACTCCCTCAGCCCCGCCCCCTCTCCGCAGGTTACCATGGACTACAGATGTTGCATTCTGAGTCCAGGGCGTTCCGAGAATGCCAAGGGCAGACATAATGTTCTTTAATGGTTTCCTCTAGTGTCAGTTTTGGTAAACTTTAGGAGCTAGGAAATGGTCCACTTTACAGAAATGTTCAAATTTACTGGCATTATAGATCTTCTTTGCTATAATATTGTCTTGATTCTTTCTGTATATTCTTTACTTATGTTTTGTTTTCCTTAATCAAAGTGTGTCTTTTAAAGCTCTTTTCCACAAACATTCTTCAGACTTACTAAACCACCTCAATTTTATACGTTTTCTGTTGTATTAAGTTCTGCTCATATCTTTATTTATCTTTTTTCTATGTTCTCAGGGTTTATTGTTTTGATCTTCTGATGCCAATTAAAACACTTGGTTATTAATTTTCATAAAACATTTTACTTATAAAGATTTGAACTTTTGAAGATTCCAACTTACTTGTAAGTTTCTAAGGGTCTGGTCCTCTACATTTTTGCTGGCCTAAGGCTTAGTTCTCCACATAGCAATGTATAAATTGACCTATTTTTCCCTCGACTTTCTGTGATTCCCTACATCTCACCTTTCTTTGCAGACAAGCCATTTGAAATAACCTTATCTTATTTCACAGCCAATAAGTCTTTGAAATAATGTGTATTTTTTAGAGAAATCTTCGTATATAATTAGGCAGAAAATCTGACCTGCCATAGTTTTCAAAACAGCATAATTTCACTCTTTTCAATGATGAATCTGTTGTATTACACAACCTTTGAGTATTTAGCTTTATCAATCACATGTACTTTAAAAATATTTTATAGATCCTACCAGTCTTTGAAAACATCCTTGTTCCTTGTTTCAGTTCCAGTTTTATGTATATTTTCTGCCTTGCACCTGATTATTCCAACATCTGATGCATGGCCTAGGGAATCTAATTCTGGTATTGATTGTTTTTGCTGATTGTCTCCCCCTTGTAGGTGATTTCTTCATTATTGTGTAAATTTAGATCATGAGCTCATGTTTAGCTAAACAGCTGACCTTGTAAGAGGCTTAGGTGTGAACGCTCGTAAGCTTCGTCAGAAAGTCAGCAAAGATTTATTTGTGTCCCTCCAATGAGTGGCCCGCGAGGACCCAGTTTTCTACAAGTGTTGGTCCAATACTCCCTCTTGTGGCACGGACTCGGAAAAGGTTGATTTGCGGCCCCTGATCTGGTGCAGGGGCAGTTGGAGGCCTGTGGCCCGGGCAGGAGCCTCTCCTCGTGTGTCCCAGGGACCCATCTGCCTGCGAACTTCGGTCTCCTGGCAGGAAGCTAGAGATGCCCAGACCTATGGTTAGGGGTGCAGCAAGTTGTACTGTACGGACAGGTTCCACACACACTTCACGTAAGAGGGCGGGCTGAGTGGAAAGGTGAGAGTTTGGGCAGCTGTGCAGACAAAGAAGGCGCCCTTTGGCCTGGGCCTAAATGCTTTTGACACGCCACTGAGCCTGCCGGGCTCTGAGGGCCCTGCCCAGGACGCCCTTCTCCCCTGCCCTATGTTCAGACACAGCAGAGAGGGCCACACCCACTCCCTCAGTGAGGGCAGTGTTCCAATTCCCTCAGCCCCGCCCCCTCTCCGCAGTTTACCATGGACTACAGATGTTGCATTCCGAGGCCAGGGCGTTCCGAGAATGCCTAGGGCAGACATAATGATCTTAAATGGTTTCCTCTTGTGTCAGTTTTGGTAAACTGTAGGAGCTAGGAAATGGTCCACTTTACAGAAATGTTCAATTTTACTGGCATTCCAGATGTTCTCTGCTATAACATTGTCCTGATTCTTTCTGTATATTCTTACTTATGTTTTTGTTTTCCTTAATCAAAGTGTGTCTTTTAAATCTTTTCAATGAATATTCTTTGGACGTACTACATCACATGAAATTTATACGTAATCTGTTGTATTAAGTTCTGCTCATATCTTTATTTATCTTTTTTCTATGTTCTCAGGGTTTATTGTTTTGATATTCTGATGCCAATTAAAACACTTGGTTATTCATTTTCATAAATCTTTTTACTTATAAAAATTTGAACTTTTGAATATTCCAACTTACTTGTAAGTTTCTAAGGGTCAGGTCCTCTACATTGTTGCTGCCATAAGGCTTAGTTCACCATAGAGCAATGTATATATTGACCTATTTTCCCCGCGACTTTCTGTGATTCCCTACATCTCACCTTTCTTTGCAGACAAGCCATTTGAAATACCCTTAACTTATTTCACAGCGAATAAGACTTTGAAATAATGTGTACTTTTTAGAGAAATCTTCTTATATAATTAGGCAGAAAATCTGACCTGCCATAATTTTCAAAACAGCATAATTTCACTCTTCTCAGTGATGAATCTGTTGTATTACAAAACCTTTGAGTATTTAGCTTTATCAATCACATGTACTTTAAAAATGTTTTAGAGATTCTACCAGTATTTGAAAACATCCTTGTTCCTTGTTTCACTTCCAGTTTAGTGTATATTTTCTGCCTTGCACCTGATTATTCCAACATATGTTGGATGGCCTAGGGAATCTAATTCTGGTATTGATTGTTTTTGCTGATTGTCTCCCCCTTGTAGCTGATTTCTTCATTATTGTGTAAATTTAGATCATGAGCTCATGTTTAGCTAAACAGCTGACCTTGTAAGAGGCTTAGGTGTGAACGCTTGTAAGCTTCAGCAGAAAGTCGGCAAAGATTTATTTATGTTCCTCCAATGAGTTGCCCGTGAGGACCCCGTTTTCTACAAATGTTGGTCCAATACTCCCTCTAGAGGCAGGGACACAGACAGGGCTGCTTTACAGACCCCGATATGGGGCAGGGGCAGTCGACGGCCTGTGGACCGGGCAGGATCCTCTCCGCGTATGTCGCAGGGACGCATCTGCCTGCGAACTTCTGTCTCCTTGCAGGAAACTACGATGCCCAGACCTATGGTTAGCTGTGCAGCGAGGTGTACTGCATGGACATGTTCCACACACACTTCAAGTAAGTGGGCGGGCTGAGTGGAAAGGTGAGAGTTTGGGCAGCTGTGCAGACAAAGAAGGCGCCCTTTGGCCTTGGCTTAAATTCTTGTGAAACCGCACTGGGCCTGCCGGGCTCTGAGGGCCCTGCACTGGACGACTTGCTCCCCTGCTCTTTGTTCAGTGACAGCAGAGATGGCCACGACAACTCCCTCAGTGAGGGCAGGGTTCCAACCTGCCGCAGCATGGCCCCCTCTCCGCAGGTTACCATGCACTACAGAAGCTGAATTCTGAGGCCAGGGCATTCCGAGAATGCCAAGGGCAGACATGATGACCTTAAATGATTTCCTCTAGTGTCAGTTTTGGTAAACTTTAGGAGCTAGGAAATGGTCCACTTTACAGAAATGTTCAAATTTACTGGCATTTCAGATCTTCTCTGCTATAATACTGTCTTGATTGTTTCTGTATATTCTTTACTTATGTTTTGTTTTCCTTAATCAAAGTGTGGCTTTTAAAGCTCTTTTCCACAAACATTCTTCAGACTTACTAAACCACCTCAATTTTATACGTTTTCTGTTGTATTAAGTTCTGCTCATATCTTTATTTATCTTTTTTCTATGTTCTCAGGGTTTATTATTTTGATCTTCTGATGCCAATTAAAACACTTGGTTATTAATTTTCATAAAACTTTTTACTTATAAAGATTTGAACTTTTGAAGATTCCAACTTACTTGTAAGTTTCTAAGGGTCTGGTCCTCTACATTTTTGCTGGCCTAAAGCTTAGTTCTCGACATAGCAATGTATAAATTGACCTATTTTTCCCTCGACTTTCTGTGATTCCCTACATCTCACCTTTCTTTGCAGACAAGCCATTTGAAATAACCTTATCTTATTTCACAGCCAATAAGTCTTTGAAATAATGTGTATTTTTTAGAGAAATATTCTTATATAATTAGGCAGAAAATCTGACCTGCCATAGTTTTCAAAACTGCATAATTTCACTCTTCTCAATGATGAATCTGTTGTATAACACAACCTTTGAGTATTTAGCTTTATCAATGACATGTACTTTAAAAATGTTTTCGAGATCCTACCAGTCTTTGAAAACATCCTTGTTCCTTGTTTCAGTTCCAATTTTATGTATAATTTCTGCCTTGCACCTGATTATTCCAACATCTGATGGATGGCCTAGGGAATCTAATTCTGGTATTGATTGTTTTTGCTGTTTGTCTCCCCCTTGTAGCTGATTTCTTCATTATTGTGTAAATTTAGATCATGAGCTCATGTTTAGCTAAACTGCTGACCTTGTAAGAGGCTTATGTGTGAACGCTGGTAAGCTTCAGCAGAAAGTAGGCAAAGATTTATTTATGTCCCTCCAATGAGGTGTCCGCGAGGACCCCGTTTTCTACATGTGTTGGTCCAATACTCCCTCTAGAGGCAGGGACACAGACAGGGCTGCTTTGCGGCCCCCGATATGGGGCAAGGGCTGTCGGAGGCCTGTGGACCGGGCAGGATCCTCTCCGCGTGTGTCGCAGGGACGCATCTGCCTGCGAACTTCGGTCACCTGGCAGGAACCTACGATGCCCAGACCTATGGTTAGCTGTTGAGCGAGGTGTACTGCGTGGACAGGTTCCACACACACTTCAAGTAAGAGGGCGGGCTGAGTGGAAAGGTGAGGGTTTGGGCAGCTGTGCAGACAATGAAGGCGCCCTTTGGCCTGGGCCTAAATGCTTTTGACACCCCACTGGGCCTGCCGGGCTCTGAGGGCCATGCCCAGACTCTCTGCTCCCCTGCCCTTTGTTCAGTCAGAGCAGAGATGGCCACACACACTCCCTCAGTGAGGGCAGTGTTCCAACCTCCCGCAGAACCGCCCCCTCTCCGCTGGTTACCATGGACTACAGATGCTGCCTTCTGAGGCCAGGGAGTTCCGAGAATGCCAAGGGCAGACATGATGACCTTAAATGATTTCCTCTTGTGTCAGTTTTGGTAAACTTTAAGAGCAAGGAAATGGTCCACTTTACAGAAATGTTCAAATTTACTGGCATTTCAGATCTTCTCTGCTATAATATTGTCTTGATTCTTTCTGTATATTCTTTACTTATGTTTTGTTTTCCTTAATCAAAGTGTGTCTTTTAAAGCTCTTTTCCACAAACATTCTTCGGACTTACAAAACCACCTCAATTTTATACGTTTTCTGTTGTATTAAGTTCTGCTCATATCTTTATTTATCATTTTTCTATGTTCTCAGGGTTTATTGTTTTGATCTTCTGATGCCAATTAAAACACTTGGTTATTCATTTTCATAAATCGTTTTACTTATAAAGATTTGAACTTTTGAAGATTCCGACTTACTTGTAAGTTTCTAAGGGTCAGGTCCTCTACATTGTTGCTGGCCTAAGGCTTAGTTCACCTTATAGCAAAGTATATATTGACCTATTTTCGCCTCGACTTTCTGTGATTCCTTACATCTCACCTTTCTTTGCAGACAAGCCATTTGAAATACCCTTATCTTATTTCACAGCCAATAAGTCTTTGAAATAACGTGTATTTTTTAGAGAAATCTTCTTATATAATTAGGCAGAAAATCTGACCTGCCATAGTTTTCAAAACATCATAATTTCACTCTTCTCAATGATGAATCTGTTGTATTACATAACATTTGAGTATTTAGCATTATCAATGACATGTACTTTAAAAATGATTTAGTTATCCTACCAGTCTTTGAAAACATCCTTGTTCCTTGTTTCAGTTCCAGTTTTAGGTATATTTTCTGCCTTGCGCCTGATTATTCCAACAGCTGATTGATTGCCTAGGGAATCTATTTCTGGTATTGATTGTTTTTGCTGATTGTCTCCCCCTTGTAGCTGATTTCTTCATTATTGTGTAAATTTAGATCATGAGCTCATGTTTAGCTAAACAGCTGACCTTGTAAGAGTCTTAGGTTTGAACTCTCATAAGCTTCATCAGAAAGTCGGCAAAGATGTATTTGTGTCCCTCCAATGAGTGGCCCGCGAGGATCCAGTTTTCTACAAGTGTTGGTCCAATACTCCCTCTTGAGGCACGGACTCAGAAAAGGTTGCTTTGCGGCCCCCGATGTGGTACAGGGTCAGTTGGCGTCCTGTGGCCCTTGCAGGAGCCTCTCAGCGTGTGTCCCAACTACCCATCTGCCTGCGAACTTCGGAGTCCTGGCAGGAAGCTACGATGCCGAGACCTATGGTTAGCTATGCAGCAAGTTGTACTGCATGGCCAGGTTCCACACACACTTCACGTAAGAGGGCGGGCTGAGTGGAAAGGTGAGAGTTTGGGCAGCTGTGCAGACAAAGAAGGCGCCCTTTGGCCTGGGCATAAATGCTTGTGACACCCCACTGGGCCTGCCGGGCTCTGAGGGCCATGCCCAGACTCTCTGCTCCACTGCCCTTTGTTCAGTCACAGCAGAAATGGCCACACCCACTCCCTCAGTGAGGGCAGTGTTCCAAACTCCCTCAGCCCCGCCCCCTCTCCGCAAGTTACCATGGACTACAGATGCTGCCTTCTGAGGCCAGGGCGTTCCGAGAATGCCAAGGGCAGACATAATGTTCTTTAATGGTTTCCTCTAGTGTCAGTTTTGGTAAACTTTAGGAGCTAGGAAATGGTCCACTTTACAGAAATGTTCAAATTTACTGGCATTTCAGATCTTCTCTGCTATAATATTGTCTTGATTCTTTCTGTATATTCTTTACTTATGTTTTGTTTTCCTTAATCAAAGTGTGTCTTTTAAAGCTCTTTTCCACCATCATTCTTCAGACTTACTAAACCACCTCAATTTTATACGTTTCCTGTTGTATTAAGTTCTGCTCATATCTTTATTTATCTTTTTTCTATGTTCTCAGGGTTTATTGTTTTGATCTTCTGATGCCAATTAAAACACTTGGTTATTAATTTTCATAAAACTTTTTAATTATAAAGATTTGAACTTTTGAAGATTCCAACTTACTTGTAAGTTTCTAAGGGTCTGGTCCTCTACATTTTTGCTGGCCTAAGGCTTAGTTCTCCACATAGCAATGTATAAATTGACCTATTTTTCCCTCAACTTTCTGTGATTCCCTACATCTCACCTTTCTTTGCAGACAAGCCATTTGAAATAACCTTATCTTATTTCACAGCCAATAAGTCTTTGAAATAATGTGTATTTTTTAGAGAAATATTCTTATATAATTAGGCAGAAAATCTGACCTGCCATAGTTTTCAAAACAGCATAATTTCACTCTTCTCAATGATGAATCTGTTGTATTACACAAACTTTGAGTATTTAGCTTTATCAATGACATGTACTTTAAAAATGTTTTCGAGATCCTACCAGTCTTTGAAAACATCCTTGTTCCTTGTTTCAGTTCCAATTTTATGTATAATTTCTGCCTTGCACCTGATTATTCCAACATCTGATGGATGGCCTAGGGAATCTAATTCTGGTATTGATTGTTTTTGCTGTTTGTCTCCCCCTTGTAGCTGATTTCTTCATTATTGTGTAAATTTAGATCATGAGCTCATGTTTAGCTAAACAGCTGACCTTGTAAGAGGCTTATGTGTGAACGCTTGTAAGCTTCAGCAGAAAGTAGGCAAAGATTTATTTATGTCCCTACAATGAGGTGTCCGCGAGGACCCCGTTTTCTACATGTGTTGGTCCAATACTCCCTATAGAGGCAGGGACACAGACAGGGCTGCTTTGCGGCCCCCGATATGGGGCAAGGGCTGTCGGAGGCCTGTGGACCGGGCAGGATCTTCTCCGCGTGCGTCGCAGGGACGCATCTGCCTGCGAACTTCGGTCACCTGGCATGAAGCTACGATGCCCAGACTTATGGTTAGCTGTTCAGCGAGGTGTACTGCGTGGACAGGTTCCACACACACTTCAAGTAAGAGGGCGGGCTGAGTGGAAAGGTGAGGGTTTGGGCAGCTGTGCAGACAATGAAGTCTCCCTTTGGCCTGGGCCTTAATGCTTTTGACACCCCACTGGGCCTGCAGGGCTCTTAGGGCCATGCACAGACTCTCTGCTCCCCTGCCCTTTGTTCAGTCAGAGCAGAGATAGCCACACACACTCCCTCAGTGAGGGCAGAGTTCCAACCTCCCGCAGCACCACCCCCTCTCCGCTGGTTACCATGGACTACAGATGCTGCCTTCTGAGGCCAGGGCGTTCCGAGAATGCCAAGGGCAGACATGATGACCTTAAATGATTTCCTCTTGTGTCAGTTTTGGTAATCTTTAAGAGCTAGGAAATGGTCCACTTTACAGAAATGTTCAAATTTACTGGCATTTCAGATCTTCTCTGCTATAATATTGTCTTGATTCTTTCTGTATATTCTTTACTTATGTTTTGTTTTCCTTAATCAAAGTGTGTCTTTTAAAGCTCTTTTCCACAAACATTCTTCGGACTTACAAAACCACCTCAATTTTATACGTTTTCTGTTGTATTAAGTTCTGCTCATATCTTTATTTATCTTTTTTCTATGTTCTCAGGGTTTATTGTTTTGATCTTCTGATGCCAATTAAAACACTTGGTTATTCATTTTCATAAATCTTTTTACTTATAAAGATTTGAACTTTTGAAGATTCCGACTTACTTGTAAGTTTCTAAGGGTCAGGTCCTCTACATTGTTGCTGGCCTAAGGCTTAGTTCACCATATAGCAAAGTATATATTGACCTATTTTCCCCTCGACTTTCTGTGATTCCCTACATCTCACCTTTCTTTGCAGACAAGCCATTTGAAATACCCTTATCTTATTTCACAGCCAATAAGTCTTTAAAATAACGTGTATTTTTTAGAGAAATCTTCTTATATAATTAGGCAGAAAATCTGACCTGCCATAGTTTTCAAAACAGCATAATTTCACTCTTCTCAATGATGAATCTGTTGTATTACATAACATTTGAGTATTTAGCATTATCAATGACATGTACTTTAAAAATGATTTAGTTATCCTACCAGTCTTTGAAAACATCCTTGTTCCTTGTTTCAGTTCCAGTTTTAGGGATATTTTCTGAATTGCACCTGATTATTCCAACATCTGATTGATTGCCTAGGGAATCTATTTCTGGTATTGATTGTTTTTGCTGATTGTCTCCCCCTTGTAGCTGATTTCTTCATTATTGTGTAAATTTAGATCATGAGCTCATGTTTAGCTAAACAGCTGACCTTGTAAGAGGCTTAGGTTTGAACTCTCGTAAGCTTCATCAGAAAGTCGGCAAAGATGTATTTGTGTCCCTCCAATGAGTGGCCCGCGAGGACCCAGTTTTCTACAAGTGTTGGTCCAATACTCCCTCTTGAGGCACGGACTCAGAAAAGGTTGCTTTGCGGCCCCCGATGTGGTACAGGGTCTGTTGGAGTCCTGTGGCCCGTGCAGGAGCCTCTCAGAGTGTGTCCCAACTACCCATCTGCCTGCGAACTTCGGTCTCCTGGCAGGAAGCTACGATGCCCAGACCTATGGTTAGCTGTGCAGCAAGTTGTACAGCATGGACAGGTTCCACACACACTTCACGTAAGAGGGCGGGCTGAGTGGAAAGGTGAGAGTTTGGGCAGCTGTGCAGACAAAGAAGGCGCCCTTTGGCCTGGGCCTAAATGCTTGTGACACCCCACTGGGCCTGCCGGGCTCTGAGGGCCCTGCCCAGACTCTCTGCTCCACTGCCCTTTGTTCAGTCACAGCAGAAATGGCCACACCCACTCCCTCAGTGAGGGCAGTGTTCCAAACTCCCTCAGCCCCGCCCCCTCTCCGCAGGTTACCATGGACTACAGATGTTGCATTCTGAGTCCAGGGCGTTCCGAGAATGCCAAGGGGAGACATAATGTTCTTAAATGGTTTCCTCTAGTGTCAGTTTTGGTAAACTTTAGGAGCTAGGAAATGGTCCACTTTACAGAAATGTTCAAATTTACTGGCATTCCAGATGTTCTCTGCTATAACATTGTCCTGATTCTTTCTGTATATTCTTTACTTATGTTTATGTTTTCCTTAATCAAAGTGTGTCTTTTAAATCTTTTACAAAATATTCTTTGGACTTACTACCTCACCTGAATTTTATACGTTTTCTGTTGTATTAAGTTCTGCTCATATCTTTATTTATCTTTTATCTATGTTCTCAGGGTTTATTGTTTTGATCTTCTGATGTCAATTAAAACACTTGGTTATTCATTTTCATAAATCTTTTTACATATAAAGATTTGAACTTTTGAAGATTCCAACTTACATGTAAGTTTCTAAGGGTCAGGTCCTCTACACTGTTGCTCGCCTAAGGCTTATTTCACCATAGAGCCATGTATATATTGACCTATTTTCCCCTCGACTTTCTATGATTCCCTACATCTCACCTTTCTTTGCAGACAAGCCATTTGAAATACCCTTAACTTATTTCACAGCCAATAAGTCTTTGAAATAATGTGTAATTTTTAGAGAAATCTTCTTATATAATTAGGCAGAAAATCTGACCTGCCATAGTTTTCAAAACAGCATAATTTCACTCTTCTCAGTGATGAATCTGTTGTATGACACAACCTTTGAGTATTTAGCTTTATCAATGACATGTACTTTAAAAATGTTTTAGAGATCCTACCAGTCTTTGAAAACATCCTAGTTCCTTGTTTCAGTTCCAGTTTTATGTATATTTTCTGCCTTGCACCTGATTATTACAACATCTGATGGATGTCCTAGGGAATCTAATTCTGGTATTGATTGTTTTTGCTGATTGTCTCCCCCTTGTAGCTGATTTCTTCATTATTGTGTAAATTTAGATCATGAGCTCATGTTTAGCTAAACAGCTGACCTTGTATGACGCTTAGGTGTGAACTCTCGTAAGCTTCATCAGAAAGTCGGCAAATAATTATTTGTGTCCCTCCAATGAGTGGCCCGCGAGGACCCAGTTTTCTACAAGTGATTGTCCAATACTCCCTCTAGAGGCATGGACACAGACAAGGTTGCTTTGCGGCACCCATTCTGGTTCAGGGGCAGCTGGAACCCTTTTGCCCGGGCAGGAGCCTCTCCGCGTGTGTCCCAGGGACGTATCTGCCTGCAAACTTCGGTCACCTGGCAGGGAGCTACGATTCCCAGACCTATGGTTAGCTGTGCAGGAATGTGTACTGCTCGGACAGGTTCCACACACACTTCACGTAAGAGGGCGGGTTGAGTGGAAAAGTGAGAGTTTGGGCAGTTGTGCAGACCAAGAAGGCGCCCTTTGGCTTGGGCCTAAATGCTTGTGACACCCCACTGGGCATGCCGGGCTCTGAGGGCCCTGCCCTGGACGCCCTGCTCCCCTGCCCTTTGTTCCGTCACAGCAGAGATGGCCACACCCACTCCCTCAGTGAGGGCAGTGTTCCAACCTCCCTCAGCCGTGCCCCCTCTCCGCAGTTTACCATGGAATACAGATGCTGCATTCGGAGGCCAGGGCGTTCCGAGAATGCCAAGGGCAGACATGATGACCTTAAATGATTTCCTCTTGTGTCAGTTTTGGTAAACTTTAGGAGCTAGGAAATGGTCCACTTTACAGAAATGTTCAAATTTACTGGCATTTCAGATCTTCTCTGCTATAACATTGTCCTGATTCTTTCTGTATATTCTTTACTTTTTTTTTGTTTTCCTTAATCAAATTGTGTCTTTTAAATCTTTTCAATGAATATTCTTTGGACTTACTACATCACCTGAATTTTATACGTTTTCTGTTGTATTAAGTTCTGCTCATATCTTTATTTATCTTTTTTCTATGTTCTCAGGATTTATTGTTTTGATCTTCTGATGCGAATTAAAACACTTGGTTATTCATTTTAATAAATCTTTTTCTTATAAAGATTTGAACTTTTGAAGATTCCAGCTTACTTGCAAGTTTCTAAGGGTCGTGTACTCTACACTGCTGCTGGCCTAAGGCTTAGTTCACCATATAGCAATGTATATATTGACCTATTTTCTCCTCGGCTTTCTGTGATTCACTACATCTCACCTTTCTTTTCAGACAAGCCATTTGAAATACCCTTAACTTATTTCACAGCCAAATAGTCTTTGAAATAATGTGTATTTTTTAGAGAAATCTTCTTATATAATTAGGCAGAAAATCTGACCTGCCATAGTTTTCAAAACAGCATAATTTCACTCTTCTCAATGATGAATCTGTTGTATTACAGAACCTTTGAGTATTTAGCATTAACAATGACATATACTTTAAAAATGTTTTAGAGATCCTACCCGTCTTTGAAAACATCCCTGTTCCTTGTTTCATTTCCAGTTTTATGTATATTTTCTGCCTTGCACCTGATTATTACAACATCTGATAGATGGGCTTGGGAATCTAATTCTGGTATTGATGGTTTTTGCTGTTTGTCTCCCCCTTGTAGCTGATTTCTTCATTATTGTGTAAATTTAGATCATGAGCTCATGTTTAGCTAAACAGCTGACCTTGTAAGAGGCTTAGGTGTGAACGCACGTAAGCTTCAGCAGAAAGTCCACAAAGATTTATTTGTGTCCCTCCAATGAGTTGCCTGCGAGGACCCCGTTTTCTACAAGTGTTGATTCAATACACCCTCTAGAGGCAGGGGACTCAGAGAGAGTTGCTTTGCAGCCCCCGATCTGGGGCAGGGGCAGTGGGCGGCCTGTGGCCCGGGCAGGAGCCTCTCCGCGTGTTTACCAGGGACCCATCTGCTTGAGAACTTCGGTCAACCTGCAGGAAGCTACTATGCCCGGACCTATGGTTATCTCTGAAGCGAGGTGTACTGCACAGACAGGTTCCACACACACTTCAAATAAGAGGGCGGCCTGAGGGGAAAGGTGAGAGTTTGGGCTGCTGTGCAGACAAAGAAGGCATCCTTTGGCCTGGGCCTAAATGCTTGTGACAACCCACTGGGACTGCCGGGCTCTGAGGGCCCTGCCCTGGGCCTCCTGCTCCCCTGCCCTTTGTTCAGTCACGGCAGAGATGGCTGCACCCATCCCCTCCGTGAGGGCAGTGTTCCAACCTCCCTCAGCGTCGCCCCCTATCCGCAGGTTACCATGGACTACATATGCTGCATTCTGAGGCCATGGCGTTCCGAGAATGCCAAGGGCAGACATGATGACCTTAAATGATTTCCTCTTGTGTCAGTTTTGGTAAACTTTAGGAACTAGGAAATGGTCCACTTTACAGAAATGTTCAAATTTACTGGCATTTCAGATATTCTCTGCTATAACATTGTCCTGATTCTTTCTGTATATTCTTCACTTATGTTTTTGTTTTCCTTAATCAAAGTGTGTCTTTTAAATCTTTTCAAAGAAAATTCTTTGGACTTACTACATCACCTGAATTTTATACGTTTTCTGTTGTATAAAGTTCTGCTCATATCTTTACTTATCTTTTTTCTATGTTCTCAGGGTTTATTGTTTTGATCTTCTGATGTCAATTAAAACACTTGGTTATTCATTTTCATAAATCTTTTTACTTATAAAGATTTCAACTTTTGAAGATTCCAGCTTACTTGTAAGTTTATAAGGGTCAGGTCCTCTACATTGTTGCTGGCCTAAGGTTTAGTTCACCATATAGCAATGTATATATTGACCTATTTTCCCGTCGGCTTTCTGTGATTTCCTACATCTCACCTTTCTTTGCAGACAAGCCATTTGAAATACCCTTAACTTATTTCACAGCCAATAAGTGGTTGAAATAATGCGTATTTTTTAGAGAAATGTTCTTATATAATTAGGCAGAAAATCTGACCTGCCATAGTTTTCAAAAGAGCATTATTTCACTCTTCTCAATGATGAATCTGTTGTCTTACACAACCTCTGAGTATTTACCTTTATCAATGACATATACTTTAAAAATGTTTTAGAGATCCTACCAGTCTTTGAAAACATCCTTGTTCCTTGTTTCAGTTCCAGTTTTGTGTATATTTTCTGACTTGCACCTGATTATTCCAACATCTGATTGATGGCCTAAGGAATCTAATTCTGATATTGATGGTTTTTCGTGATTGTTTCCCCTTGTAGCTGATTTCTTCATTATTTTGTAAATTTAGATGATGAGCTCATGTTTAGCTAAACAGCTGACCTTGTATGAGCCTTAGGTGTGAACGCTCGTAAGCTTCAGCAAAAAGTCGGCAAAGATTTACTTGTGTCCCTCCAATGAGTTGCCCGCGAGGACCCCGTTTTCTACAAATGTTGGTCCAATACTCCCTCTAGTGGCAGGGGACTCAGAGAGGGCTGTTTGCAGACCCCGATCATGGGCAGGGGCTCTGGGCGGCCTGTGGCCCGGGCAGGAACCTCTCCACGTCTCTCCCAGTGACCACTCTGCCTGCGAACTTCGGTCACCTGTCAGGAAGCTACGATGCCCAGAACTATGGTTAGCTGTTCAGGGAGGTGTACTGCGCGTACAGGTTCCACACACAATTCAAGTAAGAGGGCGGCCTGAGGGGAAAGGTGAGAGTTTGGGCAGCTGTGCAGACAAAGATGGCGTCCTTTGGCCTGGGCCTAAATGCTTGTGACACCCCACTGGGACTGCCCGGCTCTGAGGGCCCCGCCCTGGGACCCTTGTTCCCCTGCCATTTGTTCAGTCACAGCAGAGATGGCCTCACCCACTCCCTCAGTGAGGGCAGTGTTCCAAACTCCCTCAGCCCCGCCCCCTCTCCGCAGGTTACCATGGACTACAGATGCAGCATTCTGAGGACAGGGCATTCCGAGGATGCCAAGGGCAGACATGATGACCTTAAATGATTTCCTCTTGTGTCAGTTTTGGTAAACTTTAGGAGCTAGGAAATGGTCCACTTTACAGAAATGTTCAAATTTACGGGCATTTCATATATTATCTGCTATAACATTGTCCTTATTCTTTCTGTATATGCTTTACTTATGTTTTTGTTTTCCTTAATCAAACTCTATCTTTTAAATCTTTTAAAGAAAATTCTTTGGCCTTACTACATCACCTGAATTGTATACGTTTTCTTTCGTATTAAGTTCTGCTCATATCTTTATTTATCTTTTTTCTATGTTCTCATGGTTTATTTCTTTGATCTTCTGATGTCAATTAAAACACTTGGTTATTCATTTTCGTAAATATTTTTACTTATAAAGATTTCCACTTTTGAAGATTCCAGCTTACTTGTAAATTTCTAAGGGTCACGTCCTCTACATTGATGCTGGCCTAAGGCTTAGTTCACCATACAACAATGTATATATTAACCTATTTTTCCCTCGGCTTTCTGTGATTCCCTACATCTCACCTTTCTTTGCAGACAAGCCATTTGAAATATCCTTAACTTATTTCACAGCCAATAAGTCTTTGAAATAATGTGAATTTTTTAGATAAATCTTCTTATATAATTAGGCAAAAAATCTGACCTGCCATAGTTTTCAAAACAGCATAATTTCACTCTTCTCAATGATGAATTTGTTGTATTAAGCAACCTTTGAGTATTTGGTTTTATCAATGACATGTACTTTAAAAATATTTTAGAGATCCTATCAGGCTTTGAAAACATCCTTGTTCCTTGTTTCAGTTCCAGTTTTGTGTATATTTTCTGCCTTGCACCTGATTATTCCAACATCTGATGGATGGCGTACAGAATCTAATTCTGGTATTGATTGTTTTTGCTGATTCTCTCTTCTTGTAACTGATTTCTTAATTATTGTGTAAATTTAGATCATGAGCTCATGTTGAGCTAAACAGCTTAGCTTGTAAGAGGCTTAGGTGTGATTGCTCGTAAGCTTCAGCAGAAGGCGGCAATGGTTTATTTGTGTCCCTCAAATGAGTTGCCTGCGAGGACCCCATTTTCTACAAGAGTTGTTCCAATCCTCCCTCTTGAGGCAGGGGAATCAGAGGGGGCTGCTTTGCGATCCCCGATCTGGGGCAGGGGCAGTGGGCGGCCGGTGGCCCGGGCAGGAGCCTGTCCGCGTGTGTCCCAGGGACCCATCTGCCTGCGATCTTCAGTCACCTGGCAGGAAGCTACGATGCCCAGACATATGGTTAGCTGTGCAGCGAGGTGTACTGCGCGGACAGGTTCCACACACACTTCAAATAAGAGGGCGGCCTGAGGGGAAAGGTGAGAGTTTGGGCAGATGTGCAGACAAAGATGGTGCCCTTTTCCTGGACCTAAATGCTTGTGACACCCCACTGCGCCTGCAGGGCTCTGAGGGCCCTGCCATGCTCCCCTTGTTCCCCTGCCCTTTGTTCAGTCACAGCAGAGAATGCCACACCCTCTCCCTCAGTGAGGGCAGTGTTCCAACCTCCCTCAGCTCCGCTCCTTCTCCCCAGGTTACCATGGACTACAGATGCTGCATTCTGAGGCCAGGGCGTTCCTAGAATGCCAAGGGCAGACATGATGACCTTAAATGATTTCCACTTGTGTCAGTTTTGGTAAACTTTAGGAGCTAGGAAATGGTCCACTTTACAGAAATGTTCAAATTTTCGGGCATTTCATATATTCTCTGCTATAACATTGTCCTAATTCTTTCTGTATATGCTTTACTTATTTTTTTTTGTTTTCCTTAATCAAACTCTGTCTTTTAAATCTTTTCAAAGAATATTCTTTGGACTTACTACATCACCTGAATTTTATACATTTTCTATTGTATTAAGTTCTCCTCATATCCTTATTTATATTTTTTCTGTGTTCTCCGGTTTATTGTTTTGATATTCTGATGTCAATTAAAAGACTTGGTCATTCATTTTAATAAATGTTGTTACTTATAAAGATTTCAACTTTTCTAGATTCCAGATTACTTGTAAGTTTCTAAGGGTCAGTTCCTCTACATTGTTGCTGGCCTAAGGCTTAGTTCACCATATAGCAATTATATATTGACCTATTTTGCCCTCGACTTTCTGTGAGTCCCAACATCTCACCTTTCTTTGCAGACAAGTCATTTGCAATTCCCTTAACTTATTTCACAGCCAATAAGTCCTTGAAATAATGTGTATTTTTTAGAAAAATCTTCTTATATAATTAGGCAGAAAATCTGACCAGCCATAGTTTTCAAAAGAGCATAATTTCACTCTTCAGGACTACGAATCTATTGTATTATGCAACCTTTGAATATTTAGCTTTATCAATGACATGTACTTTAAAAATGTTTTAGACATCTTATCAGTCTTTGATAACATCCTTGTTCCTTGTTTCAGTTCCAGTTTTGTGTATATTTTCTGCCTTGCACCTGATTATTCTAACATCTGATGGATGGCCTAGGGAATCTAATTCTGGTATTGATTGTTTTTGCTGTTTGTCTCCCCCTTGTAGCTGATTTCTTCATTATTGTGTAAATTTAGATCATGAGCAAATGTTTAGCTAAACAGCTGACCTTGTAAGAGGCTTAGGTGTGAACGCTCATAAGCTTCAGCAGAAAGTAGGCAAAGGTTTATTTATGTCCCTCCAATGAGTTGCCCGCGAGGACCCTGTTTTCTACAAGTGTTGGTCCAATACTCTCTCTAGAGGCAGGGACACAGACAGGGCTGCTTTGCGGGCCCCGATATGGGGCAGGGGCAGTCAGTGGCCGGTGGAACGGGCAGGATCATCTCCGCGTGTGTCGCAGGGACCCATCTGCCTGCGAACTTCGGTCACCTGGCAGGAAGCTACGATGCCCAGACCTATGGTTAGCTGTGCAGCGAGGTGTACTGCGCAGACAGGTTACACACACACTTCAAGTAAGAGGGAGGGCTGCGTGGAAAGGTGAGAGTTTGGGCAGCTGTGCAGACAAAGATGGTGCCCTTTGGCCTGGGCCTAAATGCTTGTGAAACCGCACTGGGCCTGAGGGCTCTGAGGGCCCAGCACAGGACGACCTGCTCCCCTGCCCTTTGTTCAGTCACAGCAGAGATGGCCACACACTCTCCCTTAGTGAGGGCAGTGTTCCAGCCTCCCTCAGCCCCGTGCCCTCTTCGCAGGTTACCATGGACTACAGATGCTGCATTCTGAGGCCAGGGCGTTCCGAGAATGCCAAGGGCAGACAGGATGACCTTAAATGATTTCCTCTTGTGTCAGTTTTGGTAAACTTTAGGAGCTAGGAAATGGTCCACTTTACAGAAATGTTCAAATTTACTGGCATTTCAGATCTTCTCTGCTATAACATTGTCCTGATTCTTTCTGTATATTCTTAACTTATGTTTTTGTTTTCCTTAATCAAAGTGTGTCTTTTAAATCTTTTCAATGAATATTCTTTGGACGTACTACATCACATGAATTTTATACGTAATCTGTTGTATTAAGTTCTGCTCATATCTTTATTTATCTTTTATCTATGTTCTCAGGGTTTATTGTTTGGATCTTCTGATGTCAATTAAAACACTTGGTTATTCATTTTAATAAATATTCTTACTTATAAAGATTTCAACTTTTGAAGATTCCAGCTTACTTGTAAGTTTCTAAGGGTTACGTCCTCTACATTATTGCTAGCCTAAGGCTTAGTTTACCGTGTAGCTATATATGTATTGACCTATTTTCCCCTGGGCTTTCTGTGATTCCCTACATCTCACCTTTCTTTGCAGACAAGCCATTTGAAATACCCTTAACTTATTTCACAGCCAATAAGTCTTTGAAATAATGTGTATTTTTTAGAGAAATCTTCGTATATAATTAGGCAGAAAATCTGACCTGCCATAGTTTTCAAAACAGCATAATTTCACTCTTCTCAATGATGAATCGGTTGTATGACACAACCTTTGAGTATTTAGCTTTATCAATCACATGTACTTTAAAAATGTTTTATAGATCCTACCAGTCTTTGAAAATATCCTTGTTCCTTGTTTCAGTTCCAGTTTTAGGTATATTTTCTGCCTTGCACCTGATTATTCCAACATCTGATGGATGGCCTAGGGAATCTAATTCTGGTATTGATTGTTTTTGCTGATTGTCTCCCCCTTGTAGCTGATTTCTTCATTATTGTGTAAATCTAGATCATGAGCTCATGTTTAGCTAAACAGCTGACCTTGTAAGAGGCTTAGATGTGAACGCTCGTAAGCTTCGTCAGAAAGTCAGCAAAGATTTATTTGTGTCCCTCCAATGAGTGGCCCGCGAGGACCCAGATTTCTACAAGTGTTGGTCCAATACTCCCTCTTGAGGCACGGACTCAGAAAAGGTTGATTTGCGGCCCCTGATCTGGTGCAGGGGCAGTTGGAGGCCTGTGGCCCGGGCAGGAGCCTCTCCGCGTGTGTCCCAGGGACCCATCTGCCTGCGAACTTCGGTCTCCTGGCAGGAAG
The DNA here is from genome assembly GCF_964165515.1 of Mesoplodon bidens. Taxonomy (NCBI): domain Eukaryota; kingdom Metazoa; phylum Chordata; class Mammalia; order Artiodactyla; family Ziphiidae; genus Mesoplodon; species Mesoplodon bidens. Next base: position 1,049,887 of record NW_027671674.1, on the reverse strand, counting down.
CGACGATGCCCAGACCTATGGTTAGCTGTGCAGCAAGTTGTACTGCATGGACAGGTTCCACACACACTTCACGTAAGAGGGCGGGCTGAGTGGAAAGGTGAGAGTTTGGGCAGCTGTGCAGACAAAGAAGGCGCCCTTTGGCCTGGGCCTAAATGCTTTTGACACGCCACTGAGCCTGCCGGGCTCTGAGGGCCCTGCCCAGGACGCCCTTCTCCCCTGCCCTATGTTCAGACACAGCAGAGAGGGCCACACCCACTCCCTCAGTGAGGGCAGTGTTCCAACCTCCCTCAGCCCCACCCCCTCTCCGCAGTTTACCATGGACTACAGATGTTGCATTCCGAGGCCAGGGCGTTCCGAGAATGCTTAGGGCAGACATAATGATCTTAAATGGATTCCTCTTCTGTCAGTTTTGGTAAACTGTAGGAGCTAGGAAATGGTCCACTTTACAGAAATGTTCAATTTCACTGGCATTCCAGATGTTCTCTGCTATAACATTGTCCTGATTCTTTCTGTATATTCTTACTTATGTTTTTGTTTTCATTAATCAAAGTGTGCCTTTTACATCTTTTCAAAAATATTCTTTGGACTTACTACATCACCTGAACTTTATACGTTTTCTGTTGTATTAAGTTCTGCTCATATCTCTATTTATCTTTTTTCTATGTTCTCAGGGTTTATTGTTTTGATATTCTGATGCCAATTAAAACACTTGGTTATTCATTTTCATAAATCTTTTTACTTATAAAAATTTGAACTTTTGAATATTCCAACTTACTTGTAAGTTTCTAAGAGTCAGGTCCTCTACATTTTTGCTGCCATAAGGCTTAGTTCACCATATAGCAATGTATATATTGACCTATTTTCCCCGCGACTTTCTGTGATTCCCTACATCTCACCTTTCTTTGCAGACAAGCCATTATAAATACCCTTAACTTATTTCACAGCCAATAAGACTTTGAAATAATGTGTACTTTTTAGAGAAATCTTCTTATATAATTAGGCAGAAAATCTGACCTGCCATAATTTTCAAAACAGCATAATTTCACTCTTCTCAGTGATGAATCTGTTGTATTACAAAACCTTTGAGTATTTAGCTTTATCAATCACATGTACTTTAAAAATGTTTTAGAGATCCTACCAGTGTTTGAAAACATCCTTGTTCCTTGTTTCAGTTCCAGTTTAGTGTATATTTTCTGCCTTGCACCTGATTTTTCCAACATCTGATGGATGGCCTAGGGAATCTAATTCTGGTATTGATTGTTTTTGCTCTTTGTCTCCCCCTTGTAGCTGATTTCTTCATTATTGTGTAAATTTAGATCATGAGCTCATGTTTAGCTAAACAGCTGACCTTGTAAGAGGCTTATGTGTTAACGCTGGTAAGCTTCAGCAGAAAGTAGGCAAAGATTTATTTATGTCCCTCCAATGAGGTGTCCGCGAGGACCCCGTTTTCTACATGTGTTGGTCCAATACTCCCTCTAGAGGCAGGGACACAGACAGGGCTGCTTTGCGGCCCCCGATATGGGGCAAGGGCTGTCGGAGGCCTGTGGACCGGGCAGGATCCTCTCCGCGTGTGTCGCAGGGACGCATCTGCCTGCGAACTTCGGTCACCTGGCAGGAAGCTACGATGCCCAGACCTATGGTTAGCTGTTGAGCGAGGTGTACTGCGTGGACAGGTTCCACACACACTTCAAGTAAGAGGGCGGGCTGAGTGGAAAGGTGAGGCTTTGGGCAGCTGTGCAGACAATGAAGGCGCCCTTTGGCCTGGGCCTGAATGCTTTTGACACCCCACTGGGCCTGCAGGGCTCTGAGGGCCATGCACAGACTCTCTGCTCCCCTGCCCTTTGTTCAGTCAGAGCAGAGATGGCCACACACACTCCCTCAGTGAGGGCAGTGTTCCAACCTCCCGCGGCTCCGCCCCCTCTCCGCTGGTTACCATGGACTACAGATGCTGCCTTCTGAGGCCAGGGCGTTCCGAGAATGCCAAGGGCAGACATGATGACCTTAAATGATTTCCTCTTGTGTCAGTTTTGGTAAACTTTAAGAGCTAGGAAATGGTCCACTTTACAGAAATGTTCAAATTTACTGGCATTTCAGATCTTCTCTGCTATAATATTGTCTTGATTCTTTCTGTATATTCTTTACTTATGTTTTGTTTTCCTTAATCAAAGTGTGTCTTTTAAAGCTCTTTTCCACAAACATTCTTCGGACTTACAAAACCACCTCAATTTTATACGTTTTCTGTTGTATTAAGTTCTGCTCATATCTTTATTTATCTTTTTTCTATGTTCTCAGGGTTTATTGTTTTGATCTTCTGATGCCAATTAAAACACTTGGTTATTCATTTTCAAAAATCTTTTTACTTATAAAGATTTGAACTTTTGAAGATTCCGACTTACTTGTAAGTTTCTAAGGGTCAGGTCCTCTACATTTTTGCTGGCCTAAGGCTTAGTTCACCATATAGCAAAGTATATATTGACCTATTTTCCCCTCGACTTTCTGTGATTCCCTACATCTCACCTTTCTTTGCAGACAAGCCATTTGAAATAACCTTATCTTATTTCACAGCCAATAAGTCTTTGAAATAATGTGTATTTTTTAGAGAAATCTTCTTATATAATTAGGCAGAAAATCTGACCTGCCTTAGTTTTCAAAACAGCATAATTTCACTCTTCTCAATGATGAATCTGTTGTATTACATAACATTTGAGTATTTAGCATTATCAATGACATGTACTTTAAAAATGATTTAGTTATCCTACCAGTCTTTGAAAACATCCTTGTTCCTTGTTTCAGTTCCAGTTTTAGGGATATTTTCTGCCTTGCACCTGATTATTCCAACATCTGATTGATTGCCTAGGGAATCTATTTCTGGTATTGATTGTTTTTGCTGATTGTCTCCCCCTTGTAGCTGATTTCTTCATTATTGTGTAAATTTAGATCATGAGCTCATGTTTAGCTACACAGCTGACCTTGTAAGAGGCTTAGGTTGGAACTCTCGTAAGCTTCATCAGAAAGTCGGCAAAGATGTATTTGTGTCCCTCCAATGAGTGGCCCGCGAGGACCCAGTTTTCTACAAGTGTTGGTCCAATACTCCCTCTTGAGGCACGGACTCAGAAAAGGTTGCTTTGCGGCCCCCGATGTGGTACAGGGTCAGTTGGAGTCCTGTAGCCCGTGCAGAAGCCTCTCAGAGTGTGTCCCAACTACCCATCTAACTGCGAACTTCGGTCTCCTGGCAAGAAGCTACGATGCCGAGACCTATGGTTAGCTGTGCAGCAAGTTGTACTGCATGGACAGGTTCCACACACACTTCACGTAAGAGGGCGAGCTGAGTGGAAAGGTGAGAGTTTGGGCAGCTGTGCAGACAAAGAAGGCGCCCTTTGGCCTGGGCCTAAATGCTTGTGACACCCCCCTGGGCCTGCCGGGCTCTGAGGGCCCTGCCCAGACTCTCTGCTCCACTGCCCTTTGTTCAGTCACAGCAGAAATGGCCACAGCCACTCCCTCAGTGAGGGCAGTGTTCCAAACTCCCTCAATCCCGCCCCCTCTCCGCAGGTTACCATGGACTACAGATGTTGCATTCTGAGTCCAGGGCGTTCCGAGAATGCCAAGGGGAGACACAATGTTCTTAAATGGTTTCCTCTAGTGTCAGTTTTGGTAAACTTTAGGAGCTAGGAAATGGTCCACTTTACAGAAATGTTCAAATTTACTGGCATTCCAGATGTTCTCTGCTATAACATTGTCCTGATTCTTTCTGTATATTCTTTACTTATGTTTTGTTTTCCTTAATCAAAGTGTGTCTTTTAAATCTTTTACAAAATATTCTTTGGACTTACTACATCACCTGAATTTTATACGTTTTCTGTTGTATTAAGTTCTGCTCATATCTTTATTTATCTTTTTTCTATGTTCTCAGGGTTTATTGTTTTGATCTTCTGATGTCAATTAAAACACTTGGTTATTCATTTTCATAAATCTTTTTACATATAAAGATTTGAACTTTTGAAGATTCCAACTTACATGTAAGTTTCTAAGGGTAAGGTCCTCTACACTGTTGCTCGCCTAAGGTTTAGTTCACCATAGATCAATGTATATATTGACCTATATTCCCCTCGACTTTCTATGATTCCCTACATCTCACCTTTCTTTGCAGACAAGCCATTTGAAATACCCTTAACTTATTTCACAGCCAATAAGTCTTTGAAATGATGTGTAATTTTTAGAGAAATCTTCTTATATAATTAGGCAGAAAATCTGACCTGCCATAGTTTTCAAAACAGCATAATTTCACTCTTCTCAGTGATGAATCTGTTGTATGACACAACCTTTGAGTATTTAGCTTTATCAATGACATGTACTTTAAAAATGTTTTAGAGATCCTACCAGTCTTTGAAAACATCCTTGTTCCTTGTTTCACTTCCAGTTTTATGTATATTTTCTGCCTTGCACCTGATTATTACAACATCTGATGGATGTCCTAGGGAATCTAATTCTGGTATTGATTGTTTTTGCTGATTGTCTCCCCCTTGTAGCTGATTTCTTCATTATTGTGTAAATTTAGATCATGAGCTCATGTTTAGCTAAACAGCTGACCTTGTAAGACGCTTAGGTGTGAACTCTCGTAAGCTTCATCAGAAAGTCGGCAAATAATTATTTGTGTCCCTCCAATGAGTGGCCCGCGAGGACCCAGTTTTCTACAAGTGATTGTCCAATACTCCCTCTAGAGGCAGGGACACAGACAAGGTTGCTTTGCGGCACCCAATCTGGTGCAGGGGCAGTTGGAACCCTGTTGCCCCGGCAGCAGGCTCTCCGCGTGTGTCCCTGGGACGTATCTGCCTGCAAACTTCGGTCACCTGGCAGGGAGCTACGATTCCCAGACCTATGGTTAGCTGTGCAGGAAGGTGTACTGCTCGGACATGTTCCACACACACTTCACGTAAGAGGGCGGGTTGAGTGGAAAAGTGAGAGTTTGGGCAGTTGTGCAGACCAAGAAGGCGCCCTTTGGCTTGGGCCTAAATGCTTGTGACACCCCACTGGGCAGGCCGGGCTCTGAGTGCCCTGCCCTGGACGCCCTGCTCCCCTGCCCTTTGTTCCGTCACAGCAGAGATGGCCACACCCACTCCCTCAGTGAGGGCAGTGTTCCAACCTCCCTCAGCCGTGCCCGCTCTCCGCAGTTTACCATGGAATACAGATGCTGCATTCGGAGGCCAGGGCGTTCCGAGAATGCCAAGGGCAGACATGATGACCTTAAATGATTTCCTCTTGTGTCAGTTTGGGTAAACTTTAGGAGCTAGGAAATGGTCCACTTTACAGAAATGTTCAAATTTACTGGCATTTCAGATCTTCTCTGCGATAACATTGTCCTGATTCTTTCTGTATATTCTTTACTTTTTTTTTGTTTTCCTTAATCAAATTGTGTCTTTTAAATCTTTTCAATGAATATTCTTTGGACTTACTACATCACCTGAATTTTATATGTTTTCTGTTGTATTAAGTTCTGCTCATATCTTTATTTATCTTTTTTCTATGTTCTCAGGGTTTATTGTTTTGATCTTCTGATGCGAATTAAAACACTTGGTTATTCATTTTAATAAATCTTTTTCTTATAAAGATTTAAACTTTTGAAGATTCCAGCTTACTTGTAAGTTTCTAAGGGTCGTGTACTCTACACTGCTGCTGGCCTAAGGCTTAGTTCACCATATAGCAATGTATATATTGACCTATTTTCTCCTCGGCTTTCTGTGATTCCCTACATCTCACCTTTCTTTTCAGACAAGCCATTTGAAATACCCTTAACTTATTTCACAGCCAAATAGTCTTTGAATTAATGTGTATTTTTTAGAGAAATCTTCTTATATAATTAGGCAGAAAATCTGACCTGCCATAGTTTTCAAAACAGCATAATTTCACTCTTCTCAATGATGAATCTGTTGTATTACAGAACCTTTGAGTATTTAGCATTATCAATGACATATACTTTAAAAATGTTTTAGAGATCCTACCCGTCTTTGAAAACATCCCTGTTCCTTGTTTCAGTTCCAGTTTTATGTATATTTTCTGCCTTGCACCTGATTATTCCAACATCTGATAGATGGGCTTGGGAATCTAATTCTGGTATTGATGGTTTTTGCTGATTGTCTCCCCTTGTAGCTGATTTCTTCATTATTGTGTAAATTTAGATCATGAGCTCATGTTTAGCTAAACAGCTGACCTTGTAAGAGGCTTAGGTGTGAACGCACGTAAGCTTCAGCAGAAAGTCCACAAAGATTTATTTGTGTCCCTCCAATGAGTTGCCTGCGAGGACCCCGTTTTCTACAAGTGTTGATTCAGTACACCCTCTAGAGGCAGGGGACTCAGAGAGAGCTGCTTTGCAGCCCCCGATCTGGGGCAGGGGCTGTGGGTGGCCTGTGGCCTGGGCAGGAGGCTCTCCACGTGTGTCACAGAGAACATCTGCCTGCAAACTTTGTTCAACCGGCAGGATGCTACGATGCCCGACCTATGGTTAGCTCTGCAGTGAGGTGTACTGCACGGACAGCTTCCACACACACTTCAAGTAAGAGGGCTGCCTGAGGGTAAAGGTGAGAGTTTGGGCAGCTGTGCAGGCAAAGAAGACGCCTTTGCAAAGGGCCTAAATGCTTGTGACACCCCACTGGGACTGCTGGGCTCTGAGGGCCCTGCCCTGGTCCCCCTTCTCCCCTGCCCTTTGTTCAGTCACAGCAGAGATGGCCACACCCACTCCCTCAGTGAGGGCAGTGTTCCAAACTCCCTCAGCCCCGCTCCCTCTCCGCAGCTTACCATGGACTACAGATGCTGCATTCTGAGGCCAGGGCGTTTCAGAATGCCAAGGGCAGGCATGATGACCTTAAATGAATTCCTCTTGTGTCAGTTTTGGTAAATTTTAGGAGCTAGGAAATGGTCCACTTTACAGAAATGTTCAAATTTACTGGCATTTCATATATTCTCTGCTATAACATTGTTCTGATTCTCTTCTATATTTTTTACTTATGTTTTTGTTTTCCTTAATCAAAGTGTGTCTTTTAAGTCTTTTCAAAGAATATTCTTCAGATTTACTACATCACCTGAAGTTTATACGTTTTCTGTTGTATTAAGTTCTGCTCATATCTTTATTTATCTTTTTTCTATGTTCTCAGGGTTTATTGTTTTGATATTCTGATGCCAATTAAAACACTTGGTTATTCATTTTCATAAATCTTTTTACTTATAAAAATTTGAACTTTTGAACATTCCAACTTACTTGTAAGTTTCTAAGGGTCAGGTCCTCTACATTGTTGCTGCCATAAGGCTTAGTTCACCATAGAGCAATGTATATATTGACCTATTTTCCCCGCGACTTTCTGTGATTCCCTACATCTCACCTTTCTTTGCAGACAAGCCATTTGAAATACCCTTAACTTATTTCACAGCCAATAAGACTTTGAAATAATGTGTACTTTTTAGAGAAATCTTCTTATATAATTAGGCAGAAAATCTGACCTGCCATAATTTTCAAAACAGCATAATTTCACTCTTCTCAGTGATGAATCCGTTGTATTACAAAACCTTTGAGTATTTAGCTTTATCAATCACATGTACTTTAAAAATGTTTTAGAGATCCTACCAGGTTTTGAAAACATCCTTGTTCCTTGTTTCAGTTCCAGTTTAGTGTATATTTTCTGCCTTGCACCTGATTATTCCAACATATGATGGATGGCCTAGGGAATCTAATTCTGGTGTTGATTGTTTTTGCTGATTGTCTCCCCCTTGTAGCTGATTTCTTCATTATTGTGTAAATTTAGATCATGAGCTCATGTTTAGCTAAACAGCTGACCTTGTAAGAGGCTTAGGTGTGAACGCTTGTAAGCTTCAGCAGAAAGTCGGCAAAGATTTATTTATGTTCCTCCAATGAGTTGCCCGTGAGGACCCCGTTTTCTACAAGTGTTGGTCCAATACTCCCTCTAGAGGCAGGGACACAGACAGGGCTGCTTTACAGACCCAGATATGGGGCAGGGGCAGTCGACGGCCTGTGGACCAGGCAGGATCCTCTCTGCGTATGTCGCAGGGACGCATCTGCCTGCGAACTTCTGTCTCCTTGCAGGAAACTACGATGCCCAGACCTATCGTTAGCTGTGCAGCGAGGTGTACTGCATGGACATGTTCCACACACACTTCAAGTAAGTGGGCGGGCTGAGTGGAAAGGTGAGAGTTTGGGCAGCTGTGCAGACAAAGAAGGCGCCCTTTGGACTTGGCTTAAATTCTTGTGAAACCGCACTGGGCCTGCCGGGCTCTGAGGGCCCTGCACTGGACGACTTGCTCCCCTCCTCTTTGTTCAGTGACAGCAGAGATGGCCACAACAACTCCCTCAGTGAGGGCAGGGTTCCAACCTACCGCAGCACCGCCCCCTCTCCGCAGGTTACCATGGACTACAGATGCTGAATTCTGAGGCCAGGGCGTTCCGAGAATGCCAAGGGCAGACATGATGACCTTAAATGATTTCCTCTAGTGTCAGTTTTGGTAAACTTTAGGAGCTAGGAAATGGTCCACTTTACAGAAATGTTCAAATTTACTGGCATTTCAGATCTTCTCTGCTATAATATTGTCTTGATTCTTTCTGTATATTCTTTACTTATGTTTTGTTTTCCTTAATCAAAGTGTGTCTTTTAAAGCTCTTTTCCACAAACATTCTTCAGACTTACTAAACCACCTCAATTTTATACGTTTTCTGTTGTATTAAGTTCTGCTCATATCTTTATTTATCTTTTTTCTATGTTCTCAGGGTTTATTGTTTTGATCTTCTGATGCCAATTAAAACACTTGGTTATTAATTTTTATAAAACTTTTTACTTATAAAGATTTGAACTTTTGAACATTTCAACTTACTTGTAAGTTTCTAAGCGTCTGGTCCTCTACATTTTTGCTGGCCTAAGGCTTAGTTCTCCACATAGCAATGTATAAATTGACCTATTTTTCCCTCGACTTTCTGTGATTCCCTACATCTCACCTTTCTTTGCAGACAAGCCATTTGAAATAACCTTATCTTATTTCACAGCCAATAAGTCTTTGAAATAATGTGTATTTTTTAGAGAAATCTTCTTATATAATTAGGCAGAAAATCTGACCTGCCATAGTTTTCAAAACAGCATAATTGAACTCTTCTCAATGATGAATCTGTTGTATAACACAACCTTTGAGTATTTAGCTTTATCAATGACATATACTTTAAAAATGTTTTAGAGATCCTACCAGTCTTTGAAAACATCCTTGTTCCTTGTTTCAGTTCCAATTTTATGTATAATTTCTGCCTTGCACCTGATTATTCCAACATCTGATGGATGGCCTAGGGAATCTAATTCTGGTATTGATTGTTTTTGCTGTTTGTCTCCCCCTTGTAGCTGATTTCTTCATTATTGTGTAAATTTAGATCATGAGCTCATGTTTAGCTAAACAGCTGACCTTGTAAGAGGCTTATGTGTGAACGCTGGTAAGCTTCAGCAGAAATTAGGCAAAGATTTATTTATGTCCCTGCAATGAGGTGTCCGCGAGGACCCCGTTTTCTACATGTGTTGGTCCAATACTCCCTCTAGAGGCAGGGACACAGACAGGGCTGCTTTGCGTCCCCCGATATGGGGCAAGAGCTGTCGGAGGCCTGTGGACCGGGCAGGATCCTCTCCGCGTGTGTCGCAGGGACGCATGTGCCTGCGAACTTCGGTCACCTGGCAGGAAGCAACGATGCCCAGACCTATGGTTAGCTGTTGAGCGAGGTGTACTGCGTGGACAGGTTCCACACACACTTCAAGTAAGAGGGCGGGCTGAGTGGAAAGGTGAGGGTTTGGGCAGCTGTGCAGACAATGAAGGCGCCCTTTGGCCTGGGCCTAAATGCTTTTGACACCCCACTGGGCCTGCCGGTCTCTGAGGGCCATGCACAGACTCTCTGCTCCCCTGCCCTTTGTTCTGTCAGAGCAGAGATGGCCACACACACTCCCTCGGTGAGGGCAGTGTTCCAACATCCCGCAGCACCGCCCCCTCTCCGCAGGTTACCATGGACTACAGATGCTGAATTCTGAGGCCAGGGCGTTCCGAGAATGCCAAGGGCAGACATGATGACCTTAAATGATTTCCTCTTGTGTCAGTTTTGGTAAACTTTAAGAGCTAGGAAATGGTCCACTTTACAGAAATGTTCAAATTTACTGGCATTTCAGATCTTCTCTGCTATAATATTGTCTTGATTCTTTCTGTATATTCTTTACTTATGTTTTGTTTTCCTTAATCAAAGTGTGTCTTTTAAAGCTCTTTTCCACAAACATTCTTCGGACTTACAAAACCACCTCAATTTTATACGTTTTCTGTTGTATTAAGTTCTGCTCATGTCTTTATTTATCTTTTTTCTATGTTCTCAGGGTTTATTGTTTTGATCTTCTGATGCCAATTAAAACACTTGGTTATTCATTTTCATAAATCGTTTTACTTATAAAGATTTGAACTTTTGAATATTCCGACTTACTTGTAAGTTTCTAAGGGTCAGGTCCTCTACATTGTTGCTGGCCTAAGGCTTAGTTCACCATATAGCAAAGTATATATTGACCTATATTCCCCTCGACTTTCTGTGATTCCCTACATCTCACCTTTCTTTGCAGACAAGCCATTTGAAATACCCTTATCTTATTTCACAGCCAATAAGTCTTTGAAATAACGTGTATTTTTTAGAGAAATCTTCTTATATAATTAGGCAGAAAATCTGACCTGCCATAGTTTTCAAAACAGCATAATTTCACTCTTCTCAATGATGAATCTGTTGTATTACATAACATTTGAATATTTAGCATTATCAATGACATGTACTTTAAAAATGATCTAGTTATCCTACCAGTCTTTGAAAACATCCTTCTTCCTTGTTTCAGTTCCAGTTTTAGGTATATTTTCTGCCTTGCACCTGATTATTCCAACATCTGATTGATTGCCTAGGGAATCTATTTCTGGTATTGATTGTTTTTGCTGATTGTCTCCCCCTTGTAGCTGATTTCTTCATTATTTTGTAAATTTAGATCATGAGCTCATGTTTAGCTAAACAGCTGACCTTGTAAGAGGCTTAGGTTTGAACTCTCGTAAGCTTCATCAGAAAGTCGGCAAAGATGTATTTGTGTCCCTCCAATGAGTGTCCCGCGAGGACCCAGTTTTCTACAAGTGTTGGTCCAATACTCCCTCTTTATGTACGGACTCAGAAAAGGTTGCTTTGCGGCCCCCGATGTGGTACAGGGTCAGTTGGCGTCCTGTGGCCCTTGCAGGAGCCTCTCAGCCTGTGTCCCAACTACCCATCTGTCTGCGAACTTCGGTCTCCTGGAAGGAAGCTACGATGCCCAGACCTATGGTTAGCTGCGCAGCAAGTTGTACTGCATGGACAGGTTCCACACACACTTCACGTAAGAGGGCGGGCTGAGTGGAAAGGTGAGAGTTTGGGCAGCTGTGCAGACAAAGAAGGCGCCCTTTGGCCTGGGCCTAAATGCTTGTGACACCGCACTGGGCCTGCCGGGCTCTGAGGGCCATGCCCAGACTCTCTGCTCCACAGCCCTTTGTGCAGTCACAGCAGAAATGGCCACAACAACTCCCTCAGTGAGGGCAGGGTTCCAAACTCCCTCAGCCCCGCCCCCTCTCCGCAGGTTACCATGGACTACAGATGTTGCATTCTGAGTCCAGGGCGTTCCGAGAATGCCAAGGGCAGACATAATGTTCTTAAATGGTTTCCTCTAGTGTCAGTTTTGGTAAACTTTAGGAGCTAGGAAATGGTCCACTTTACAGAAATGTTCAAATTTACTGGCATTTCAGATCTTCTCTGCTATAATATTGTCTTGATTCTTTCTGTATATTCTTTACATATGTTTTGTTTTCCTTAATCAAAGTGTGTCTTTTAAAGCTCTTTTCCACAAACATTCTTCAGACTTACTAAACCACCTCAATTTTATACGTTTTCTGTTGTATTAAGTTCTGCTCATATCTTTTTTATCTTTTTTCTATTTTCTCAGGGTTTATTGTTTTGATCTTCTGATGCCAATTAAAACACTTCGTTATTAATTTTCATAAAACTTTTTACTTATAAAGATTTGAACTTTTGAAGATTCCAACTTACTTGTAAGTTTCTAAGCGTCTGGTCCTCTACATTTTTGCTGGCCTAAGGCTTAGTTCTCCACATAGCAATGTATAAATTGACCTATTTTTCCCTCGACTTTCTGTGATTCCCTACATCTCACCTTTCTTTGCAGACAAGCCATTTGAAATAACCTTATCTTATTTCACAGCCAATAAGTCTTTGAAATAATGTGTATTTTTTAGAGAAATCTTCTTATATAATTAGGCAGAAAATCTGACCTGCCATAGTTTTCAAAACAGCATAATTGCACTCTTCTCAATGATGAATCTGTTGTATTACACAACCTTTGAGTATTTAGCTTTATCAATGACATGTACTTTAAAAATGTTTTCGAGATCCTACCAGTCTTTGAAAACATCCTTGTTCCTTGTTTCAGTTCCAATTTTATGTATAATTTCTGCCTTGCACCTGATTATTCCAACATCTGATGGATGGCCTATGGAATCTAATTCTGGTGTTGATTGTTTTTGCTGTTTGACTTCCCCTTGTAGCTGATTTCTTCATTATTGTGTAAATTTAGATCATGAGCTCATGTTTAGCTAAACAGCTGACCTTGTAAGAGGCTTATGTGTGAACGCTGGTATGCTTCAGCAGAAAGTAGGCAAAGATTTATTTATGTCCCTGCAATGAGGTGTCCGCGAGGACCCCGTTTTCTACATGTGTTGGTCCAATACTCCCTCTAGAGGCAGGGACACAGACAGGGCTGCTTTGCGGCCCCCGATATGGGGCAAGGGCTGTCGGAGGCCTGTGGACCGGGCAGGATCCTCTCCGCGTGTGTCGCAGGGACGCATCTGCCTGCGAACTTCGGTCACCTGGCAGGAAGCTACGATGCCCAGACCTATGGTTAGATGTTGAGCGAGGTGTACTGCGTGGACAGGTTCCACACACACTTCAAGTAAGAGGTCCGGCTGAGTGGAAAGGTGAGGGTTTGGGCAGCTGTGCAGACAATGAAGGCACCCTTTGGCCTGGGCCTAAATGCTTTTGACACCCCACTGGGCCTGCCGGTCTCTGAGGGCCATGCACAGACTCTCTGCTCCCCTGCCCTTTGTTCAGTCAGAGCAGAGATGGCCACACACACTCCCTCAGTGAGGGCAGTGTTCCAACATCCCGCAGCACCGCCCCCTCTCCGCAGGTTACCATGGACTACAGATGCTGCTTTCTGAGGCCAGGGCGTTCCGAGAATGCCAAGGGCAGACATGATGACCTTAAATGATTTCCTCTTGTGTCAGTTTTGGTAAACTTTAAGAGCTAGGAAATGGTCCACTTTACAGAAATGTTCAAATTTACTGGCATTTCAGATCTTCTCTGCTATAATATTGTCTTGATTCTTTCTGTATATTCTTTACTTATGTTTTGTTTTCCTTAATCAAAGTGTGTCTTTTAAAGCTCTTTTCCACAAACATTCTTCGGACTTACAAAACCACCTCAATTTTATACGTTTTCTGTTGTATTAAGTTCTGCTCATATCTTTATTTATCTTTTTTCTATGTTCTCAGGGTTTATTGTTTTGATCTTCTGATGCCAATTAAAACACTTGGTTATTCATTTTCATAAATCGTTTTACTTATAAAGATTTGAACTTTTGAAGATTCCGAATTACTTGTAAGTTTCTAAGGGTCAGGTCCTCTACATTGTTGCTGGCCTAAGGCTTAGTTCACCATATAGCAATGTATATATTGACCTATTTTCTCCTCGGCTTTCTGTGATTCCCTACATCTCACCTTTCTTTGCAGACAAGCCATTTGAAATACCCTTAACTTATTTCACAGCCAAATAGTCTTTGAAATAATGTGTATTTTTTAGAGAAATCTTCTTATATAATTAGGCAGAAAATCTGACCTGCCATAGTTTTCAAAACAGCATAATTTCACTCTTCTCAATGATGAATCTGTTGTATTACATAACATTTGAGTATTTAGCATTATCAATGACATGTACTTTAAAAATGATTTAGTTATCCTACCAGTCTTTGAAAACATCCTTGTTCCTTGTTTCAGTTCCAGTTTTAGGTATATTTTCTGCCTTGCACCTGATTATTCCAACATCTGATTGATTGCCTAGGGAATCTATTTCTGGTATTGATTGTTTTTGCTGATTGTCTCCCCTTGTAGCTGATTTCTTCATTATTGTGTAAATTTAGATCATGAGCTCATGTTTAGCTAAACAGCTGACCTTGTAAGAGGCTTAGGTTTGAACTCTCGTAAGCTTCCTCAGAAAGTCGGCAAAGATTTATTTGTGTCCCTCCAATGACTGGCCCGCGAGGACCCAGTTTTCTACAAGTGTTGGTCCAATACTCCCTCTTGAGGCACGGACTCAGAAAAGGTTGCTTTGAGGCCCCCGATGTGGTACAGGGTCAGTTGGAGTCCTGTGGCCCGTGCTGGAGCCTCTCAGCGTGTGTCCCAACTACCCATCTGCCTGCGAACTTTGTTCTCCTGGCAAGAAGCTACGATGCCCAGACCTATGGTTAGCTGTGCAGCAAGGTGTACTGCATGGACAGGTTCCACACACACTTCACGTAAGAGGGCGGACTGAGTGGAAAGGTGAGAGTTTGGGCAGCTGTGCAGACAAAGAAGGCGCCCTTTGGCCTGGGCCTAAATGCTTGTGACACCCCACTGGGCCTGCCGGGCTCTGAGGGCCCTGCCCAGACTCTCTGCTCCACTGCCCTTTGTTCAGTCACAGCAGAAATGGCCACAGCCACTCCCTCAGTGAGGGCAGTGTTCCAAACTCCCTCAACCCCGCCCCCTCTCCGCAGGTTACCATGGACTACAGATGTTGCATTCTGAGTCCAGGGCGTTCCGAGAATGCCAAGGGGAGACATAATGTTCTTAAATGGTTTCCTCTAGTGTCAGTTTTGGTAAACTTTAGGAGCTAGGAAATGGTCCACTTTACAGAAATGTTCAAATTTACTGGCATTCCAGATGTTCTCTGCTATAACATTGTCCTGATTCTTTCTGTATATTCTTTACTTATGTTTTTGTTTTCCTTAATCAAAGTGTGTGTTTTAAAGCTTTTACAAAATATTCTTTGGACTTACTACATCACCTGAATTTTATACGTTTTCTGTTGTATTAAGTTCTGCTCATATCTTTATTTATATTTTTTCTATGTTCTCAGGGTTTATTGTTTTGATCTTCTGATGTCAATTAAAACACTTGGTTATTCATTTTCATAAATCTTTTTACATATAAAGATTTGAACTTTTGAAGATTCCATCTTACATGTAAGTTTCTAAGGGTCAGGTCCTCTACATTGTTGCTCGCCTAAGGCTTATTTCACCATAGAGCCATGTATATATTGACCTATTTTCCCCTCGACTTTCTATGATTCCCTACATCTCACCTTTCTTTGCAGACAAGCCATTTGAAATACCCTTAAATTATTTCCCAGCCAATAAGTCTTTGAAATAATGTGTAATTTTTAGAGAAATCTTCTTATATAAATAGGCAGAAAATCTGACCTGCCCTAGTTTTCAAAACAGCATAATTTCACTCTTCTCAGTGATGAATCTGTTGTATGACACAACCTTTGAGTATTTAGCTTTATCAATGACATGTACTTTAAAAATGTTTTAGAGATCCTACCAGTCTTTGAAAACATCCTAGTTCCTTGTTTCAGTTCCAGTTTTATGTATATTTTCTGCCTTGCACCTGATTATTACAACATCTGATGGATGTCCTAGGGAATCTAATTCTTGTATTGATTGTTTTTGCTGATTGTCTCCCCCTTGTAGCTGATTTCTTCATTATTGTGTAAATTTAGATCATGAGCTCATGTTTAGCTAAACAGCTGACCTTGTAAGACGCTTCGGTGTGAACTCTCGTAAGCTTCATCAGAAAGTCGGCAAATAATTATTTGTGTCCCTCCAATGAGTGGCCCGCGAGGACCCAGTTTTCTACAAGTGATTGTCCAATACTCCCTCTAGAGGCAGGGACACAGACAAGGTTGCTTTGCGGCACCCAATCTGGTGCAGGGGCAGTTGGAACCCTGTTGCCCGGGCAGGAGCCTCTCCGCGTGTGTCCCAGGGACGTATCTGCCTGCAAACTTCGGTCACCTGGCAGGGAGCTACGATTCCCAGACCTATGGTTAGCTGTGCAGGAAGGTGTACTGCTCGGACAGGTTCCACACACCCTTCACGTAAGAGGGCGTGTTGAGTGGAAAAGTGAGAGTTTGGGCAGTTGTGCAGACCAAGAAGGCGCCCTTTGGCTTGGGCCTAAATGCTTGTGACACCCCACTGGGCATGCCGGGCTCTGAGGGCCCTGCCCTGGACGCCCTGCTCCCCTGCCCTTTGTTCCGTCACAGCAGAGATGGCCACACCCACTCCCTCAGTGAGGGCAGTGTTCCAACCTCCCTCAGCCGTGCCCCCTCTCCGCAGTTTACCATGGAATACAGATGCTGCATTCGGAGGCCAGGGCGTTCCGAGAATGCCAAGGGCAGACATGATGACCTTAAATGATTTCCTCTTGTGTCAGTTTTGGTAAACTTTAGGAGCTAGGAAATGGTCCACTTTACAGAAATGTTCAAATTTACTGGCATTTCAGATCTTCTCTGCTATAACATTGTCCTGATTCTTTCTGTATATTCTTTACTTTTTTTTTGTTTTCCTTAATCAAATTGTGTCTTTTAAATCTTTTCAATGAATATTCTTTGGACTTACTACATCACCTGAATTTTATACGTTTTCTGTTGTATTAAGTTCTGCTCATATCTTTATTTATCTTTTTTCTATGTTCTCAGGGTTTATTGTTTTGATCTTCTGATGCGAATTAAAACACTTGGTTATTCATTTTAATAAATTTTTTTCTTATAAAGATTTGAACTTTTGAAGATTCCAGCTTACTTGTAAGTTTCTAAGGGTCGTGTACTCTACACTGCTGCTGGCCTAAGGCTTAGTTCACCATATAGCAATGTATATATTGACCTATTTTCTCCTCGGCTTTCTGTGATTCCCTACAGCTCACCTTTCTTTGCAGACAAGCCATTTGAAATACCCTTAACTTATTTCACAGCCAAATAGTCTTTGAAATAATGTGTATTTTTTAGAGAAATCTTCTTATATAATTAGGCAGAAAATCTGACCTGCCATAGTTTTCAAAACAGCATAATTTCACTCTTCTCAATGATGAATCTGTTGTATTACAGAACCTTTGAGTATTTAGCATTATCAATGACATATACTTTAAAAATGTTTTAGAGATCCTACCCGTCTTTGAAAACATCCCTGTTCCTTGTTTCAGTTCCAGTTTTATGTATATTTTCTGCCTTGCACCTGATTATTCCAACATCTGATAGATGGGCTTGGGAATCTAATTCTGGTATTGATGGATTTTGCTGATTGTCTCCCCTTGTAGCTGATTTCTTCATTATTGTGTAAATTTAGATCATGAGCTCATGTTTAGCTAAACAGCTGACCTTGTAAGAGGCTTAGGTGTGAACGCACGTAAGCTTCAGCAGAAAGTCCACAAAGATTTATTTGTGTCCCTCCAATGAGTTGCCTGCGAGGACCCCGTTTTCTACAAGTGTTGATTCAATACACCCTCTAGAGGCAAGGGACTCAGAGAGAGCTGCTTTGCAGCCCCTGATCTGGGGCAGGGGCAGTGGGCGGCCTGTGGCCCGGGCAGGATCCTCTCCGCGTGTTTACCAGGGACCCATCTGCTTGAGAACTTCGGTCAACCTGCAGGAAGCTACTATGCCCGGACCTATGGTTATCTCTGAAGCGAGGTGTACTGCACAGACAGGTTCCACACACACTTCAAATAAGAGGGCGGCCAGAGGGGAAAGGTGAGAGTTTGGGCTGCTGTGCAGACAAAGATGGCATCCTTTGTCCTGGGCCTAAATGCTTGTGACAACCCACTGGGACTGCCGGGCTCTGAGGTCCCTGCCCTGGGCCTCCTGCTCCCCTGCCCTTTGTTCAGTCACGGCAGAGATGGCTGCACCCACTCCCTCAGTGAGGGCAGTGTTCCAACCTCCCTCAGCGCCGCCCCCTATCCGCAGGTTACCATGGACTACATATGCTGCATTCTGAGGCCATGGCGTTCCGAGAATGCCAAGGGCAGACATGATGACCTTAAATGATTTCCTCTTGTGTCAGTTTTGGTAAACTTTAGGAACTAGGAAATGGTCCACTTTACAGAAATGATCAAATTTACTGGCATTTCAGATATTCTCTGCTATATCATTCTCCTGATTCTTTCTGTATATTCTTCACTTATGTTTTTGTTTTCTTAATCAAAGTGTGTCTTTTAAATCTTTTCAAAGAAAATTCTTTGGACTTACTACATCACCTGAATTTTATACGTTTTCTGTTGTATAAAGTTCTGCTCATATCTTTATTTATCTTTTTTCAATGTTCTCAGGGTTTATTGTTTTGATCTTCTGATGTCAATTAAAACACTTGGTTATTCATTTTCATAAATCTTTTTACTTATAAAGATTTCAACTTTTGAAGATTCCAGCTTAATTGTAAGTTTATAAGGGTCAGGTCCTCTACATTGTTGCTGGCCTAAGGTTTAGTTCACCATATAGCAATGTATATATTGACCTATTTTCCCGTCGGCTTTCTGTGATTTCCTACATCTCACCTTTCTTTGCAGACAAGCCATTTGAAATACCCTTAACTTATTTCACAGCCAATAAGTGGTTGAAATAATGCGTATTTTTTAGAGAAATGTTCTTATATAATTAGGCAGAAAATCTGACCTGCCATAGTTTTCAAAAGAGCATTATTTCACTCTTCTCAATGATGAATCTGTTGTCTTACACAACCTCTGAGTATTTTCCTTTATCAATGACATGTACTTTAAAAATGTTTTAGAGATCCTACCAGTCTTTGAAAACATCCTTGTTCCTTGTTTCAGTTCCAGTTTTGTGTATATTTTTTGCCTTGCACCTGATTATTCCAACATCTGATTGATGGCCTAAGGAATCTAATTCTGATATTGATGGTTTTTCGTGATTGTTTCCCCTTGTAGCTGATTTCTTCATTATTTTGTAAATTTAGATGATGAGCTCATGTTTAGCTAAACAGCTGACCTTGTATGAGCCTTAGGTGTGAACGCTCGTAAGCTTCAGCAAAAAGTCGGCAAAGATTTACTTGTGTCCCTCCAATGAGTTGCCCGCGAGGACCCCGTTTTCTACAAATGTTGGTCCAATACTCCCTCTAGTGGCAGGGGACTCAGAGAGGGCTGTTTGCAGACCCCGATCATGGGCAGGGGCTCTGGGCGGCCTGTGGCCCGGGCAGGAACCTCTCCACGTCTCTCCCAGTGACCCCTCTGCCTGCGAACATCGGTCACCTGTCAGGAAGCTACGATGCCCAGACCTATGGTTAGCTGTTCAGGGAGGTGTACTGCGCGTACAGGTTCCACTCACACTTCAAGTAAGAGGGCGGCCTGAGGGGAAAGGTGAGAGTTTGGGCAGCTGTGCAGACAAAGATGGCGTCCTTTGGCCTGGGCCTAAATGCTTGTGACACCCCACTGGGACTGCCCGGCTCTGAGGGCCCCGCCCTGGGACCCTTGTTCCCCTGCCATTTGTTCAGTCACAGCAGAGATGGCCTCACCCACTCCCTCAGTGAGGGCAGTGTTCCAAACTTCCTCAGCCCCGTCCCCTCTCCGCAGGTTACCATGGACTACAGATGCAGCATTCTGAGGACAGGGCATTCCGAGGATGCCAAAGGCAGACATGATGACCTTAAATGATTTCCTCTTGTGTCAGTTTTGGTAAACTTTAGGAGCTAGGAAATGGTCCCCTTTACAGAAATGTTCAAATTTACGGGCATTTCATATATTCTCTGCTGTAACATTATCCTGATTCTTTCTGTATATTCTTTACTTTTTTTTTGGTTTCCTTAATCAAATTGTGTCTTTTAAATCTTTTCAATGAATATTCTTTGGACTTAGTACATCACCTGAATTGTATGCGTTTTCTTTCGTATTTAGTTCTGCTCATATCTTTAGTTATCTTTTTTCTATGTTCTCAGGGTTTATTGTTTTGATCTTCTGATGTCAATTAAAACACTTGGTTTTTCATTTTAATAAATCTTTTTCTTATAAAGATTTGAACTTTTGAAGATTCCAGCTTACTTGTAACTTTCTAAGGTTCGTGTACTCTACACTGCTGCTGGCCTAAAGCTTAGTTCCTCATATAGCAATGTATATATTGACCTATTTTCTCCTCGGCTTTCTGTGATTCCCTACATCTCACCTTTCTTTTCAGACAAGCCATTTGAAATACCCTTAACTTATTTCACAGCCAAATAGTCTTTGAAATAATGTGTATTTTTTAGAGAAATCTTCTTATATAATTAGGCAGAAAATCTGACCTGCCATAGTTTTCAAAACAGCATAATTTCACTCTTCTCAATGATGAATCTGTTGTATTACAGAACCTTTGAGTATTTAGCATTATCAATAACATATACTTTAAAAATGTTTAGAGATCCTACCCGTCTTTGAAAACATCCCTGTTCCTTGTTTCATTTCAAGTTTTATGTATATTTTCTGCCTTGCACCTGATTATTCCAACATCTGATAGATGGGCTTGGGAATCTAATTCTAGTATTGATTGTTTTTGCTGATTGTCTCCCCTTGTAGCTGATTCCTTCATTATTGTGTAAATTTAGATCATGAGCTCATGTTTAGCTATACAGCTGACCTTGTAAGAGGCTTAGGTGTGAACGCACGTAAGCTTAAGCAGAAAGTCCTCAAAGATTTATTTGTGTCCCTCCAATGAGTTGCCTGCGAGGACCCCGTTTTCTACAAGTGTTGATTCAATACACCCTCTAGAGGCAGGGGACTCAGAGAGAGCTGCTTTGCAGCCCCCGATCTGGGGCAGGGGCTGTGGGCGGCCTGTGGCCCGGGCAGGAGCCTCTCCGTGTGTTTACCAGGGACCCATCTGCTTGAGAACTTCGGTCAACCTGCAGGAAGCTACTATGCCAGGACCTATGATTATCTCTGAAGCGAGGTGTACTGCACAGACAGGTTCCACACACACTTCAAATAAGAGAGTGGCCTGAGGGGAAAGGTGAGAGTTTGGGCTGCTGTGCAGAAAAAGAAGGCATCCTTTGGCCTGGGCCTAAATGCTTGTGACAACCCACTGGGTCTGCCGGGCTCTGAGGGCCCTGCCCTGGTCCCCCTTCTCCCCTGCCCTTTGTTCAGTCACAGCAGAGATGGCCACACCCTCTCCCTCAGTGAGGGCAGGGTTCCAAACTCCCTCAGCCCCACCCCCTCTCCGCAGGTTACCATGGACTACAGATGTTGCATTCTGAGTCCAGGGCGTTCCGAGAATGCCAAGGGCAGACATAATATTGTTAAATGGTTTCCTCTAGTGTCAGTTTTGGTAAACTTTAGGAGCTAGGAAATGGTCCACTTTACAGAAATGTTCAAATTTACTGGCATTTCAGATCTTCTCTGCTATAATATTGTCTTGATTCTTTCTGTATATTCTTTACTTATGTTTTGTTTTCCTTAATCAAAGTGTGTCTTTTAAAGCTCTTTTCCACAAACATTCTTCAGACTTACTAAACCACCTCAATTTTATACGTTTTCTGTTGTATTAAGTTCTGCTCATATCTTTATTTATCTTTTTTCTATGTTCTCAGGGTTTATTGTTTTGATCTTCTGATGCCAATTAAAACACTTGGTTATTAATTTTCATAAAACTTTTTACTTATAAAGATTTGAACTTTTGAAGATTCCGACTTACTTGTAAGTTTCTAAGGGTCAGTTCCTCTACATTGTTGCTGGCATAAGGCTTAGTTCACCATATAGCAAATATATATTGACTTATTTTGCCCTCGACTTTCTGTGAGTCCCTACATCTCACCTTTCTTTGCAGACAAGTCATTTGCAATTCCCTTAACTTCTTTCACAGCCAATAAGGCCTTGAAATAATGTGTATTTTTTAGAAAAATCTTTATATAATTAGGCAGAAAATCTGACCTGCCATAGTTTTCAAAAGAGCATAATTTCACTCTTCTGAACTATGAATCTGTTGTATTACACAACCTTTGAGTATTTATCTTTATCAATGACTAGTACTTTAAAAATGTTTTAGAGATCCTACCAGTCTTTGAAAACATCCTTGTTCCTTGTTTCAGTTCCAGTTTGGTATATATTTTCTGCCTTGCATCTGATTATTCCAACATCTGATGGATGGCCTAGTGAATCTAATTCTGGAATTGATTGTTTTTGCTGATTGTCTTCCCTTGTAGCTGATTTTTTCATTATTGTGTAAATTTAGATCATGAGCTCATGTTTAGCTAAACAGCTGACATTGTAAGAGGCTTAGGTGTGAACGCACGTAAGCTTCAGCAGAAATTCGGCCAAGAGTTATTTGTGTCCCTCCAATGAATTGCCCGCGAGGAACCCGTTTTCTACAAGTGTTGGTCCAATACACCCTATAGAGGCAGGGGATTAAGACAGGGCTGCTTTGCGGCCCCTGATCTGGGGCAGGGGCAGAGGGCGGCCTGTAGCCCGGGCAGGAGCCTCTCCGCATGTGTCCCAGGGACCCATCCTGCCTGCGAACTTCGGTCACATATCAGGAAGCTACGATGCCCAGACCTATGTTTAGCTGTGCATCGAGGTGTACTGCGCGGACAGGTTCCACCCACACTTCAAGTAAGAGGGCGGCCTGAGTGGAAAGATGAGAATTTGGGCCGCTGTGCAGACAAAGAAGGCGTCCCTTGGCCTGGGCCTAAATGCTGTGACACCCCACTGGGCCTGCCGGTATCTGAGGGCACTGCCCTGGGACCCTTGCTCCCCTGCCCTTTGTTCAGTCACAGCAGAGATGACCACACCAACTCCCTCAGTGAGGGCAGTGTTCCAACCTCCCTCAGCCCCGCCCCTCCTCCGCAGCTTACCATGGACTACAGATGCTGCATTCTCAGTCCAGTGCGTACCGAGAATGACAAGGGCATACAGGATGACCATAAATGATATCCTCTTGCGTCAGTTTTGGTAAACTTTAGGAGCTAGGAAATGGTCCACTTTACAGAAATGTTCAAATTTACGGGCATTTCATATATTCTCTGCTATAACTTTATCCTAATACTTTCTGTATATGCTTTACTTCTTTTTTTGTTTTCCTTAATAAAACTCTGTCTTTTAAATCTTTTCAAAGAATATTCTTCGGACTTACTACATCACCTGAATTTTATACGTTTTCTGTGGTATTAAGTTCTGCTCCTATCTTTATTTATCTTTTTTCTCTGTTCTCAGGGCTTAATGTATTGATCTTCTGATGTCAATTACAACACTTGGTTATTCATTTTAATAAATCTTTTTACTTATAAAGATTTGAAATTTTGAGGATTCCAGCTTACTTGTAAGTTTCTAAGGGTCAGGTCCTCTACATTGTTGCTGGCCTAAGGCTTAGTTCACCATATATCAATTATATATTGACCTATTTTGCCCTCGACTTTCTGTGATTCCCTACATCTCACCTTTCTTGGCAGACAAGCCATTTGCAATTCCCTTAACTAATTTGACAGCCAATAAGTCTTTGAAATAATGTGTATTTTTTAGAAAAATCGTCTTATATAATTAGGCAGAAAATCTGACCTGCCATAGTTTTCAAAAGTGCATAATTTCACTTTTCTGAACTATGAATCTCTTGTACTACACAACCATTGAGTATTTAGCTTTATCAATGACATGTACTTTAAAAATGTTTTAGACATCTTATCAGTCTTTGATAACATCCTTGTTCCTTGTTTCAGTTCCAGTTTTGTGTATATTTTCTGCCTTGCACCTGATTATTCCAACATCTGATGGATGGCCTAGGGTATCTAATTCTGGTATTGATTGTGTTTGCTGATTGTTTCCCCTTGTAGATAATTTCTTCATTATTTAGTAAATATAGATCATGAGCTCATGTTTAGCTAAACAGCTGACCTTGTAAGAATCTTAAGTGTGAATGCACGTAAGCTTCAGCAGAAATTCGGCAACGAGTTATTTGTGTCCCTCCAATGAGTTGCCCGCGAGGAACCCGTTTTCTACAAGTGTTGGTCCAATACTCCCTGTAGAGGCAGGGGACTCAGACAGGGCGGCTTTCGGCCCCCGATCTACGGCAGGGGCAGTGGGCCGCCTGTGGCCCAGTCAGGAGCCTCTCCGCGTGTGTCCCAGGGACCCATCTGCCTGCGAACTTCGGTCACCTGGCAGGAAGCTACGATGCCCAGACCTATGGTTAGCTGTGCAGCGAGGTGTACTGCGCGGACAGTTTCCACCCACACTTCAAGTAATAGGGCGGACTGAGTGGAAAGGTGAGAGTTTGGACAGCTGTGCAGACAAAGAAGGCGCCCTTTGGCCAGGGCTTAAATGCCTGTGGCATCCCACTGGGCCTGCCGGTCTCTGAGGGCCCTGCCCTGGGCCCCCTGCTCCCCTGCCTTTGTTCAGTCACAGCAGAGATGGCCACACACACTCCCTCAGTGAGGGCAGTGTTCCAACCTCCCTCAGCCCCTCCCCCTCTCCGCAGGTTACCATGGACTACAGATGCTGCATTCTGAGGCCAGGATGTTCCGAGATTGCCAAGGGCAGACATGATGACCTGAAATGATTTCCTCTTGTGTCTGCTTTCTTAAACTTTAGGAGCTAGGAAATGGTCCACTTTACACAAATGTTCAAATTTACTAGCATTTCATATATTCTCTGCTATAACATTGTCCTGATTCTTTCTATATATTCTTTAATTATGTTTGTGTTTTCCTTAATCAAATTGTGTCTTTTAAATCTTTTCAAAGATTATTCATTGGACTTACTACCTCACCTGAATTTTATACTTTTTCTGTGGTATTAAGTTCTGCTCATATCTTTATTTATCTTTTTTCTATGTTCTCAGGGTTTATTGTTTTGATATTCTGATGTCAATTAAAACACTTGTTTATTCATTTTCATAAATCTTTTTACTTATAAAGATTTGAACTTTTAAAGATTCCAGCTCACTTTTAAGTTTCTAAGGGTCAGGTCCTCTACATTGTGGCTGGCCTACGGCTTAGTTCACCATATAGCAATTATATATTGACCTATTTTACCCTCGGCTTTCTGTGATTTCCTACATGTCACCTTTCTTTGCAGACAAGCCATTTGAAATACCCTTAACTTATTTCACAGCCAATAAGTCTTTGAAATAATGTGTATTATTTAGAGAAATATTCTTATATAATGAGGCAGAAAATCTGTCCTGCCCTAGTTTTCAAAACAGCAGAATTTCACTCTTCTCAATGATGAATCAGTTGTCTTACACAACCTTTGAGTATTTAGCTTTATCAATGACATGTACTTTAAAAATGTTTTAGACATCCTACCAGTCTTTGAAAACATCCTTGTTTTTGTTTCATTTCCAGGTTTATGTATATTTTCTGCCTAGCACCTGATTATTCCAACATCTGATGGATGGCCTAGGGAATCTAATTCTGGTATTGATTGTTTTTGCTGATTGTCTCACTTTGTAGCTGATTTCTTCATTATTGTGTAAATTTAGATCATGAGCTCATGTTTAGCTTAACAGCTGACCTTGTAAGAGGCTTAAGTGTTAACGCTCGTAAGTTTCAGCAAAAAGTCGGCAAAGATTTATTTGTGTCCTTCAATGAGTTGCCCACAAGGACTCCGTTTTCTAGAAGTGTTGGTCCAATACTCCCTCTAGGGGTAGGGGACTTATAAAGGCTGCTTTCGGCCCCCGATCTTGGGCAGGGGCAGTGGGCGGCCTGTGGCCCGTCAGGAGCCTCTCTGCGTGTGAACCTGGGAATCATCTCTCCTGCGTACTTGGGTCACCTGGCAGGAAGCTACGATGCACAGACCTATGGTTAGTTGTGCAGCGAGGTATACTGCACGGACAGGTTCCAAACACACTTCAACTAAGAGGGTGATCTGAGTGGAAAAGTGAGAGTTTGGGCAGCGGTGCAGACAAAGAAGGCGCCCTATGTCCTGGGCCTAAATGCTTGTGACACCCCACTGGGCCTTCCGGGCTCTGAGGGCCCTGCCCTGGGCCACCTGCTCCCCTGCCCTTTGTTCAGTCACAGCAGAGATGGCCACACCCACTCCCTCAGTGAGGGCAGTGTTCCAGCCTCCCTCAGCCCCGCTCACTCTCCGCAGGTTACCATGGACTACAGATGCTGCATTCTGAGGCCAGGGTGTTCCGAGAATTCCAAGGGCCGACATGATGACCTTAAATGATTCCCTCTTGTGTCAGTTTTGGTAAACTGTAGGAGCTAGGAAATGGTCCACTTTACCGAAATGTTCAAATTTACTGGCATTTCATATATTCTCTGCTATAACATTGTCCTGATTCTTTCTATATATTCTTTAATTATGTTTGTGTTTACCTTAATCAAAGTGTGTCTTTTAAATCTTTTCAAAGAATATTCTTTGGACTTACTACCTCACCTGAATTTTATACGTTTTCTGTGGTATTAAGTTCTGCTCATATCTTTATTTATCTTTTTTCTATGTTCTCAGGGTTTATTGTTTTGATTTTCTGAAGTCAATTAAAACACTTGGTTATTCATTTTCATAAATCTGTTTACTTATAAACAATTGAACTTTAAAAGATTCCAGCTCACTTTTAAGTTTTTAAGGGTCAGGTCCTCTACATTGTGGCTGGCCTAAGGCTTAGTTCACCATATAGCAATGTATATATTGACATTTTCCCCTCGACTTTCTGTGATTCCCTACATCTCAGCTTTCTTTGCAGACAAGCCATTTGTAATACACTTAACTTATTTCACAGCCAATAAGTCTTTGAAATAATGTCTATTTTTTAGAGAAATCTTCTTATATAATTAGGCAGAAAATCCCACCTGCCATAGTTTTCAAAACAACATAATTTCACTCTTCTCCAAGTTTAATCTGTGGTATTAAACAACCTTTGAGTATTTAGGTTTATCAACGACATGTACTTTAAAAATGTTTTAGAGATCCTACAAACCTTTGAAAACCTCCTGGTTCTTTGTTTCATTTCAAGTTTTATGTATATTTTCTGCCTTGCACCTTATTATTCCAACATCAGATATATGGCCTAGGGAATCTAATTCTGGTATTGATTGTTTTTGCTGATTGTCTCACTTTGTAGCTGATTTCTTCAATATTGTGTAAATTTGGATCATGAGCTCATGTTTAGCTAAACAGCTGACCTTGTAAGAGGCTTAGGTGTGAACGCTGGTAAGCTTCAGCAGAAAGTCGGCAAAGATTTATTTTTGTCCCTCCAATGAGTTGCCCGCAAGGACCCCGTTTACTACAAGTGTTCGTCTTATACTCCTGCGAGAGGCAGTGGACTCAGACATGGCTGCTTTTCAGCCTTCGATCTTTGGCAGGGCCTGTGGGAGGCCTGTGGCCCGGGCAGGAGCCTCTCTGCATGTGTTCCAGGGACCCATTTGCCTGCGAACTTCGGTCACCTGGCAGGAAGCTACGATGCCCTGACCTATGGTTAGCAGTGCAGCGAAGTGTACTGCGCGGACAGGTTCCAAACACACTTCAAAATAGATGGAGGCCTGGGTGGAAAGGTGAGAGTTTGAGCAGCTGTGCAGAAAAAGAAGTCGCCCTTTGTCCTGGGCCTAAATGCTTGTGACACCCCACTGGGTCTGCCGTACTCTGAGGGCACTGCCCTGGGCCCCATGCTCCCCTGCCCTTTGTTCAGTCACAGCAGAGATGGCCACACCCATTCCCTCACTGAGGGCAGTCTTCCAACCTCCCTCAGCCACGCCCCCTCTCCGCAGGTTACCATGGACTACAGATGCTGCATTCTGAGGCCAGGGCGTTCCGAGAATGACAAGGGCAGACATGATGACCTTAAATGATTTCCTCTTGTGTCAGTTTTGGTAAAATTTAGGAGCTAGGAAATGGTCCACTTTACAGAAATGTTCAAATTTACTGGCATTTCATATATTCTCTGCTATAACTTTGTCCTGATTCTTTCTGTATATTCTTTACTTATGTTTTTTTTTCATTAATCAAAGTGCGTCTTTTAAATCTTTTCAAAGAATATTCTTTGGACTTACTAAATCACCTGAATTTTATACGTTTTCTGTGGTATTATGTTCTGCTCATATCTTTATTTATCTTTTTTCTATGTTCTCAGGGTTTATTGTTTTGATCTTCTGATGTCAATTAAAACAATTGGTTATTCATTTTAATAAATGTTTTTCCATATAAAGATTTGAACTTTTAAAGATTCCAGCTTACTTGTACGTTTCTAAGGGTCCATTCCTCTACACTGTTGCCTGCCTAAGGCTTAGTTCACCATATAGCAATGTATATATTGACATATTATACCCTCGGCTTTCTGTGATTCCCTACATCTCACCTTTCTTTGCAGACAAAACATTTGAAATACCGTTAACTTATTTCACAGCCAATAAGTCTTTGAAATAATGGGAATTTTTTAGAGAAATCATCTTATATAATTAGGCAGAAAATCTCACCTTCCATAGTTTTCTAAACAGCATAATTTCACTCTACTCACTGCTTAATTTGTTGTATTAAACCACCTATGAGTATTTAGCTTTATCAATGACATGTACTTTAAAAATGTTTTAGAGATCCTACCAGTCTTTGAAAACATCCTTGTTCTTTGTTTCATTCCCAGGTTTATGTATATTTTCTGCCTAGCACCTGATTATTCCAACATCTGATGGATGGCCTAGGGAATCTAATTCTGGTATTGATTCTTTTTGCTGATTGTCTCCCTTTGTAGCTGATTTCTTCATTATTGTGTAAATTTAGATCATGAGCTCATGTTGAGCTAAACAGCTGACCTTGTAAGAGGCTTAGGTGGGAACGCTCGTAAGTTTCAGCAAAAAGTCGGCAACGATTTATTTGTGTCCCTCCAATGAGTTGCCCACAAGGACCCCGTTTTCTAGAAGTGTTGGTCCAATACTCCCTCTAGTGGTAGGGGACTTAGACAGGGCTGCTTTCGGCCCCCGATCTTGGGCATGGGCAGTGGGCGGCCTGTGGCCCGGGCAGGAGCCTCTCTGCGTGTGAACCAAGGAATCATCTCTCCTGTGAACTTCGGTCACCTGGCAGGAAGGTACGATGCCCAGACCTATGGATAGCTGTGCAGCGAGGTATACTGCGCTGACAGGTTCCACACACACTTCAACTAAGTGGGCGGCCTGAAAGGAAAAGTGAGAGTGTGGGCAGCTGTGCAGACAAAGAAGGCGCCCTATGGCCTGGGCGTAAATGCTTGTGACACCCCACTGGGCCTGCCGGCTCTGAGGGCCCAGCCCTGGGCCCCCTGCTCCCCTGCCCTTTGTTCAGTCACAGCAGAGATGGCCACACCCACTCCCTCAGTGAGGGCAGTCTTCCAACCTCCCTCAGGAACGCCCCCTCTCTGCAGGTTACCATGGACTACAGATGCTGCATTCTGAGGCCAGGGCGTTCCGAGAATGCCAAGGGCAGACAGGATGACCATAAATGATTTCCTCTTTTGTCAGTTTTGGTAAACTTTAGGCGCTAGGAAATGGTCCACTTTACAGAAATGTTCAAATTTACTGGCATTTCATATATTCTCTGCTATAACATTGTCCTGATTCTTTCTGTGTATTCTTTACTTTTTTTTTGTTTTCCTTAATCAAAGTGTGTCTTTTAAATCTTTTCAAAGAATATTCTTTGGACTTATTAAATCACCTGAATTTTATACGTTTTCTGTTGTATTATGTTCTGCTCATATCTTTATTTATCTTTTTTCTATGTTCTCACGGTTTATTGTTTTGATTTTCTGATGTAAATTAAAACACTTGTTTATTCATTTTAATAAAGCTTTTTACTTATAAAGATTTGAACTTTTAAAGATTCCAGCTTACTTGTAAGTTTCCAAGGGTCCATTCCTATACACTGTTGCCGGCCTAAGGCTTAGTTCACCATATAGCAATGTATATATTGACATATTATCCCCTCGGCTTTCTGTGATTCCCTACATCTCACCTATCTTTGCAGACAAGCCATTTGAAATAACCTTAACTTATTTCACAGCCAATAAGTCTTTGAAATAATGTGTATTTTTTAGAGAAATCATCTTATATAATTAGGCAGAAAATCTCACCTTCCATAGTTTTCTAAACAGCATAATTTCACTCTTCTCACTGCTTAATTTGTTGTATTAAAGAACCTTTGATTATTTAGCTTTATCAATGCCATGTACTTTAAAAATGTTTTAGAGATCCTACCAGTCTTTGAAAACATGCTTGTTCCTTGTTTCATTTCCAGGTTTATGTATATTTTCTGCCTAGCACCTGATTATTCCAACATCTCAAGGATGGCCTAGGGAATCTAATTCTGGTATTGATTGTTTTTGCTGATTGTCTCCCTATGTAGCTGATTTCTTCATTACTGTGTAAATTTAGATCATGAGCTCATGCTTAGCTAAACAGCTGACCTTGTAAGAGGCTTAGGTGTGAACGCTCGCAATTTTCAGCAAAAAGTCGGCAAAGATTTATTTGTGTCCCTCCAATGAGTTGCCCACAAGGACCCCGTTTTCTAGAAGTGTTGGTCCAATACTCCCTCTAGGGGTAGGGGACTTAGACAGGGCTGCTTTCGACCCCCGATCTTGGGCAGGGGCATGGGCGGCCTGTGGCCCGTGCAGGAGCCTCTCTGCGTGACAACCTGGGAATCATCTCTCCTGCGAACTTCGGTCACCTGGCAGGAAGCTACGATGCCCTGACCTATGGATAGCTGTGCAGCGAGGTGTACAGCGCGGACAGGTTCCACACACACTTCAACTAAGTGGGCGGCCTGAGTAGAAAATTGTGAGTTTGGGCAGCTGCGCAGACAAAGAAGGCGCCCTATTGCCTGGGACTTAATGCTTGCGACACCCCACTGGGCCTTCCGGGCTCTGATGGCCCTGCCATGGGGCCCCTGCTCCCCTGCCTTTTGTTCAGTCACAGCAGAGATGGCCACACCCACTCCCTCAGTATGGGCATTGTTCCAGCCTCCCTCAGCCCCGCCCACTCTCCGCAGGTTACCATGGACTACAGATGCTGCATTCTGTGGCCAGGGCGTTCCGAGAATGCCAAGGGCAGACATGATGACCCTAAATGATTTCCTCTTGTGTCAGTTTTGGTAAACAATAGGAGCTAGGAAATGGTCTACTTTACAGAAATGTTCAAATTTACTGGCATTTCATATATTCTCTGCTATAACATTGTCCTGATACTTTCTATATATTATTTAATTATGTTTGTGTTTTCCTTAATCAAAGTGTGTCTTTTAAATCTTTTCAAAGCATATTCTTTGGACTTACTACCTCACCTGAATTTTATAAGTTTTCTGTGGTATTAAGTTCTGCTCATATCTTTATTTATCTTTTTTCTATGTTCTCAGGGTTTATTGTTTTGATATTCTGATATCAATTAAAACACTTCGTTATTCATTTTCATCAATCTTTTTACTTATAAAGATTTGAACTTTAAAGATTCCAGCTCACTTTTAAGTTTCTAAGGGTCAGGTCCTCTACATTGTGTCTGGCCAAAGGCTTAGTTCACCATATAACAATGTATATATTGACATTTTCCCCTCGACTTTCTGTGATTCCCTACATCTTACCGTTCTTTGCAGACAAGCCATTTGAAATATACTTAACTTATTTCACAGCCTATAAGTCTTTAAAATAATGTCTATTTTTTAGAGAAATCTTCTTATATAATTAGGCAGAAAATCTCACCTGCCATAGTTTTCAAAACAACATAATTTCACTCTTCTCAATGCTTAATCTGTGGTATTAAACAACCTTTGAGTATTTAGGTTTATCAACGACATGTACTTTAAAAATGTTTTAGAGATCCTACCAGCCTTTGAAAACCTCCTTGTTCCTTGTTTCAGTCCCAGTTTTATGTATATTTTCTGCCTTGCACCTGATTATTCCAACATCAGATGGATGGCCTAGGGAATCTAATTCTGTTATTGATTGTTTTTGCTGATTGTCTCACTTTGTAGTTGATTTCTTCAATATTGTGTAAATTTAGAACATGAGCTCATTATTAGCTAAACAGCTGACCTTGTAAGAGGCTTAGGTGTGAACGCTGGTAAGCTTCAGCAGAAAGTCGGCAAAGATTTATTTGTGTCCCTCCAATGAGTTGCCCGCAAGTACCCGGTTTTCTACAAGTGTTGGTCCAATACTCCTTCGAGAGGCAGTGGACACAGACATGGCTGCTTTTCAGCCTTCGATCTGGGGCGGGGGCAGTGGGCGCCCTGGGGCCCGGGCAGGAGCCTCTCCGCATGTGTCCCAGGGACCCATTTGCCTGCGAACTTCGGTCAGCTGGCAGGAAGCTACGATGCCCTGACTTATGGTTAGCTGTGCAGCGAGGTGTACTGCGCGGACAGGTTCCAAACACACTTCAAATAAGAGGGAGGCCTGAGTGGAAATGTGAGAGTTTGGGCAGCTGTGCAGACAAAGAAGGCGACCTTTGGCCTGGGCCTAAATGCTTGTGACACCCCACTGGGTCTGCCGGGCTCTGAGGGCCCTGCCCTGGGCCCCCTGCTCCCCTGCACTTTGTTCAGTCACAGCAGAGATGGCCACACCCACTCCCTCAGTGAGGGCAGTCTTCCAACCTCCCTCAGCCACGCCCCCTCTCCGCAGTTTACCATGGACTACAGATGCTGCATTCTGAGGCCAGGGCGTTCCGAGAATGCCAAGGGCAGACATGAGGACCTTAAATGATTTTCTCTTGTGTCAGTTTTGGTAAACTTTAGGAGCCAGGAAATGGTCCACTTTACAGAAATGTTCAAATTTACTGGCATTTCATATATTTTCTGCTATAACATTGTCCTGACTCTTTCTGTATATTATTTACTTATGTTTTTGTTTTCCTTAATCAAAATCTGTACTTTAAATCTTTTCAAAGAATATTCTTTGGACTTACTACATCACCTGAATTGTATACGTTTTCTGTTGTATTAAGTGATGCTCATATCTTTATTTATCTTTTTTCTATGTTCTCAGGGTTTATTGTTTTGATCTTCTGATGTCAATTAAAACACTTGGTTATTCATTTTAATAAATATTTTTACTTATAAAGATTTGAACTTTTCAAGATTCCAGCTTACTTGTAAGTTTCTAAGGGTCCATTCCTCTACACTGTTGCTGGCCTAAGGCTTAGTTCATCTTATAGCAATGTATATATTGTCATATTTTCCCCTCGACTTTCTGTGATTCCCTACATCTCACCTTTCTTTGCAGACAAGCCATTTGAAATACACTTAACTTATTTCACAACCAATAATTGTTTGAAATAATGTCTATTTTTTAGAGAAATCTTCTTATATAATTAGGCGGAAAATCTCACTTGCCATAGTTTTCAAAACAGCATAATTTCACTCTTCTCAATACTTAATCTGTGGTATTAAACAACCTTTGAGTATTTAGGTTTATCAACGACGTGTACTTTAAAAATGTTTTATAGATCCTACCAGCCTTTGAAAACCTCCTTGTACCTTGTTTCAGTTCCCGTTTTATGTATATTTTCTGCCTTGCACCTGATTATTCCAACATCAGATGGATGGCCTAGGGAATCTAATTCTGGTATTGGTTGTTTTTGCTGATTGTCTCACTTTGTAGCTGATTTCTTCAATATTGTGTAAATTTAGATCATGAGCTCATGTTTAGCTAAACAGCTGACCTTGTAAGAGGCTTAGGTGTGAACGCGTGTAAGCTTCAGCAGAAAGTCGGCAAAGATTTATTTGTGCCCCTCCAATGAGTTGCCCACAAAGACCCCGTTTTCTACAATTGTTGGTCCAATACTCCCTCTTGGGGTAGGGGAATTAGACAGGGCTGCTTTCGGCCCCCGATCTTGGGCAGGGGCAGTGGGCGGCCTGCGGACCGGGCAGGAGCATCTCTGCGTGTGATCCTGGGAATCATCTCTCCTGTGAACTTCGGTCACCTGGCAGGAAGCTACGATACCCAGACCTATGGTTAGCTGTGCCGCGAGGTGTGCGGCGCAGACCGGTTCCACACCCACTTGAACTAAGTGGGCGGCCTGAGTGGAAAAGTGAGAGTTTGGGCAGCTGTGCAGACAAAGAAGGCGCCCTATGGCCTGGGCCTAAATGCTTGTGACACCCCACTGGTCCTGCCGGGCTCTGAGGGCCCTGCCCTGGGCCCCCTGCTCCCCTGCCCTTTGTTCAGTCACAGCAGAGATGGCCACACCCACTCCCTCAGTGAGGGCAGTGTTCCACCCTCCATCAGCCCCGCCCACGCTCCGCAGGTTACCATGGACTACAGATGCTGCATTCTGAGGCCAGGGCGTTCTGAGAATGCCAAGGACAGACATGATGACCTTAAATGATTTCCTCTTGTGTCAGTTTTGGTAAACTGTAGGAGCTAGGAAATGGTCCCCTTTACAGAAATGTTTAAATTTACTGGCATTTCATATATTCTCTGCTATAACATTGTCCTGATTCTTTCTATATATTCTTTAATTAATTTTTTGTTTTCCTTAATCAAAGTGTGTCTTTTAAATCTTTTCAAAGAATATTCTTTGGACTTACTAAATCACCTGAATTTTATACGTTTTCTGTGGTATTAAGTTCTGCTCATTTCTTTATTTATCTTTTTCTATGTTCTCAGGGTTTATTGTTTTGATCTTCTGATGTCAATTAAAACACTTGGTTATTCATTTTCATAAATCTTTTTACTTATAAAGATTTGAACTTTTAAAGATTCCAGCTCACTTTTAAGTTTCTAAGGGTCAGGTCCTCTACATTGTGGCTGGCCTAAGGCTTAGTTCACCATATAGCAATGTATATATTGACATTTTCCCCTCGACTTTCTGTGATTCCCTACATCTCACCTTTCTTTGCAGACAAGCCATTTGAAATACACTTAACTTATTTCACAGCCAATAAGTCTTTGAAATAATGTCTATTTTTTAGAGAAATCTTTTTATATAATTAGGCAGAAAATCTCACCTGCCATAGTTTTCAAAACAGCATAATTTCACTCTTCTCAATGCTTAATCTGTGGTATTAAACAACCTTTGAGTATTTAGGGTATCAACGACATGTACTTTAAAAACGTTTTAGAGATCCTACCAGCCTTTGAAAACCTCCTTGTTCCTTGTTTCAGTCCCAGTTTTATGTATATTTTCTGCCTTGCACCTGATTATTCCAACATCAGATGGATGGCCTAGGGAATCTCATTCTGGTATTGATTGTTTTTGCTGATTGTCTCACTTTGTAGCTGATTTCTTCAATATTGTGTAAATTTAGAACATGAGCTCATTATTAGCTAAACAGCTGACCTTGTAAGAGGCTTAGGTGTGAACGCTGGTAAGCTTCAGCAGAAAGTCGGCAAAGATTTATTTGTGTCCCTCCAATGAGTTGCCCGCAAGGACCCCGTTTTCTACAAGTGTTGGTCCAATACTCCTTCGAGAGGCAGTGGACTCAGACATGGCTGCTTTTCAGCCTTCGATCTTTGGCAGGGCCTGTGTGCGGCCTGTGGCCCGGGCAGGAGCCTCTCCGCATGTGTCCCAGGGACCCATTTGCCTGCGAACTTCGGTCACCTGGCAGGAAGCTACGATGCCCTGACCTATGGTTAGCTGTGCAGCGAGGTGTACTGCACGGACAGGTTCCAAACACACTTCAAATAAGAGGGCGGCCTTTGTGGAAAGGTGAGAGTTTGGGCAGCTGTGCAGGCACAGAAGGCGCCCTTTGTCCTGGGCCTAAATGCTTGTGACACCCCTCTGGTTCTGCCGGGCTCTGAGGGCCCTGCCCTGGGCCCCCTGCTCCCCTGCCCTTTCTTCAGTCACAGCAGAGATGGCCACACCCACTCCCTCAGTGAGGGCTGTCTTCCAACCTCCCTCAGCCACGCCCCCTCTCCGCAGGTTACCATGGACTACAGATGCTGCATTCTGAGTCCATGGCGTTCCGAGAATGCCAAGGGCAGTCATGATGACCTTAAATGATTTCCTCTTGTGTCAGTTGTGGTAAACTTTAGGAGCTAGGAAATGGTCCACTTTACAGAAATGTTCAAATTTACTGGCATTTCATATATTCTCTGCTATAACATTGTCCTGATTCTTTCTGTATATTCTTTACTTATGTTTTTGTTTTCCTTTATCAATGTGTGTCTTTTAAATCTTTTCAAAGAATATTCTTTGGACTTACTAAATCACCTGAATTTTATACGTTTTCTGTTGTATTAAGTTCTGCTCATTTCTATATTTATCTTTTTTCTATGTTCTCAGGGTTTATTGTTTTGATTTTCTGATGTCAAGTAAAACACTTGGTTATTCATTTTAATAAATCTTTTTACTTATAAAGATTCTAACTTTTAAAGATTCCAGCTTACTTGTACGTTTCTAAGGGTCAATTCCTCTACACTGTGTCTGGCCTAAGGCTTAGCTCACCATATAGCAATGTATATATTGACATATTATCCCATCGGCTTTCTGTGATTCCCTACATGTCACCTTTCTTTGCAGACAAGCCATTTGAAATACCATTAACTTATTTCACAGCCAATAAGTCTTTGAAATAATGCGTATTTTTTAGAGAAATCATCTTATATAATTAGGCAGAAAATCTCACCTTCCATAGTTTTCTAAACAGCATAATTTCACTCTTCTCACTGCTTAATTTGTTGTATTAAAGAACCTTTGAGTATTTAGCTTTATCAATGCCATGTACTTTAAAAATGTTTTAGAGATCCTACCAGTCTTTGAAAACATCCTTGTTCCTTGTTTCATTTCCAGGTTTATGTATATTTTCTGCCTAGCACCTGATTATTCCAACATCTGATGGATGGCCTAGGGAATCTAATTCTGGTATTGATTGTGTTTGCTGATTGTCTCCCTTTGTAGCTGATTTCCTCTTTATTGTGTAAATTTAGATCATGAGCTCATGTTTAGCTAAACAGCTGACCTTGTAAGAGGCTTAGGTGTGAACGCTCGTAAGTTTCAGCAAAAAGTCAGCAAGGATTTATTTCTGTTCCTCCAATGAGTTGCCCACAAGGACCCCGTTTTCTAGAAGTGTTGGTCCAATACTCCCTCTAGGGGTAGGGGACTTAGACAGGGCTGCTTTCGGTCCCCGAACTTGGGCTGGGGCAGTGGGCGGCCTGTGCCCCGGGCAGGAGCCTCTCTGCGTGTGAACCTGGGAATCATCTCTCCTGCGAACTTCGGTCACCTGGCAGGAAGCTACGATGCCCTGACCTATGGTTAGATGTGCAGCGAGGTATACTGCGCGGACAGGTTCCACACACATTTCAACTAAGTGGGCGGCCTGAGTGGAAAAGTGAGAGTTTGGGCTACTGTGCAGACAAAGAAGGCGCCCTATGGCCTGGGCCTAAATGCTTGTGACACTCCACTGGGCCTGCCGTGCTCTGAGGGCCCTGCCCTGGGCCACCTGATCCCCTGCCCTTTGTTCAGTCACAGCAGAGATGGCCACACCCAATCCCTCAGTGAGGGCAGGGTTCCAACCTCCATCAGCACCACCCCCTTTCCGCAGGTTACCATGGACTACAGATGCTGCTTTCTGAGGCCAGG
Source organism: Mesoplodon bidens (assembly GCF_964165515.1). NCBI lineage: Eukaryota > Metazoa > Chordata > Mammalia > Artiodactyla > Ziphiidae > Mesoplodon > Mesoplodon bidens. The sequence continues at coordinate 1,012,301 of NW_027671674.1, read as the reverse complement.
GCATTCCGAGAATGGCAAGGGCAGACATGATGACCTTAAATGATTTCCTCTTGTGTCAGTTTTGGTAAACTTCAGGAGCTAGGAAATGGTCCACTTTACAGAAATGTTCAAATTTACTGGCATTTCATATATTCTCTGCTATAACATTGTCCTGATTCTTTCTGTATATTATTTACTTATGTTTTTGTTTTCCTTAATCAAAATCTGTCCTTTAAATCTTTTCAAAGAATATTCTTTGTACTTACTACATCACCTGAATTGTATACGTTTTCTGTTGTATTAAGTGATGCTCATATCTTTATTTATCTTTTTTCTATGTTCTCAGGGTTTAATGTTTTGATCTTCTGATGTCAATTAAAACAGTTGGATATTCATTTTAATAAATCTTTTTACTTATAAAGATTTGATCTTTTAAAGATTCCAGCTTACTTGTGAGTTTCTAAGGGTCCATTCCTCTACACTGTTGCCGGCCTAAGGCTTAGTTCACCAATAGCAATGTATATATTGTCATATTTTCCCCTCGACTTTCTGTTATTCCCTACATCTCACCTTTCTTTGCAGACAAGCCATTTGAAATACCCTTAACTTATTTCACAGCCTATAAGTCTTTGAAATAATGTGTATTTTTTAGAGAAATCTTCTTATATAATTAGGCAAAAATCTCACCTGCCATAGTTTTCAAAACAGCATAATTTCACTCTTCTCAATGCTTAATCTGTGGTATTAAACAACCTTTGAGTATTTAGGTTTATCAACGACATGTAATTTAAAAATATTTTAGAGATCCTACCAGCCTTTGAAAACCTCCTTGTTCCTTGTTTCAGTTCCAGTTTTATGTATATTTTCTGCCTTGCACCTGATTATTCCAACATCAGATGGATGGCCTAGGGAATCTCATTCTGGTATTGATTGTTTTTGCTGATTGTCTCACTTTGTAGTTGATTTCTTCAATATTGTGTAAATTTAGATCATGAGCTCATGTTTAGCTAAACAGCTGACCTTGTAAGAGGCTTAGTTGTGAACGCTGGTAAGCTTCAGCAGAAAGTCGGCAAAGATTTATTGGTGTCCCTCCAATGAGTTGCCCGCAAGGACCCGGTTTTCTACAAGTGTTGGTCCAATACTCCTTCGAGAGTCAGTGGACTCAGACATGGCTGCTTTTCAGCCTTCGATCTGGGGCAGGGCCAGTGGGCGGCCTATGACCCTGGCAGGAGCCTCTCCGCATGTGTCCCACGGACCCATTTGCCTGCGAACTTCGGTAACCTGGCAGGAAGCTACGATGCCCTGACCTATGGTTAGCTGTGCAGCGAGGTGTACTGCGCGGACAAGTTCCAAACACACTTCAAATAAGAGGGCGGCCTGAGTGGAAAGTTGAGAGTTTGGGCTGCTGTGCAGACAAAGAAGGCGCCGTTTGGCCTGGGCCTAAATGCTTGTGACACCCCACTGGGTCTGCCGGCCTCTGAGGGCCCTGCCCTGGGCCCCCTGCTCCCTGTCCTTTGTTCAGTCACAGCAGAGATGGCCACACACACTCCCTCAGTTAGGGCTGTCTTCCAACCTCCCTCAGCCAAGCCCCCTCTCCGCAGGTTACCATGGACTACAGATGCTGCATTCTGAAGCCAGGGCGTTCCGAGAATGCCAAGGGCAGACATGATGACCTTATATGATTTCCTTTTGTGTCAGTTTTGGTAAACTTTAGGAGCTAGGAAATGGTCCACTTTACAGAAATGTTCAAATTTACTGGCATTTCATATATTCTCTGCTATAACATTGTCCTGATTCTTTCTGTATATTCTATACTTATGTTTTTGTTTTCCTTAATCAAAATCTGTCCTTTAAATCTTTTCAAAGAATATTCTTTGGAATTACTACATCACCTGAATTGTATACGTTTTCTGTTGTATTAAGTGATGCTCATATCTTTATTTATATTTTTTCTATGTTCTCAGGGTTCATTGTTTTGATATTCTGATGTCAATTAAAACACTTGGTTATTCATTTTAATAAATATTTTTACTTATAAAGATTTGAACTTTTGAAGATTCCAGCTTACTTGTAAGTTTCTAAGGGTCAGGTCCTCTACATTGTGGCTGGCATAAGGCTTAGTTCACCCAATAGCAATGTATAAATTGACCTATTTTCCCCTCGAATTTCTGTGATTCCCTACATCTCATCTTTCTTTGCAGACAAGCCAGTTGAAATACCCTTTACTTATTTCACCACCAATAAGTCTTTGAAATAATGTGTATTTTTTAGAGAAATCATCTTATATAATTAGGCAGAAAATTTCACCTTCCATAGTTTTCCAAACAGCATAATTTCACTCTTCTCACTGCTTAATTTGTTGTATTAAACAACCTTTGAGTATTTAGCTTTATTAATGCCATGAACTTTAAAAAGGTTTTAGAGATCCTACCATTCTTTGAAAACATCCATGTTCCTTGTTTCATTTCCAGGTTTATGTATATTTTCTGCCTAGCACCTGATTATTCCAACATCTGACGGATGGCCTAGGGAATCTAATTCTGGTATTGATTGTTTTTGCTGATTGTCTCCCTTTGTAGCTGATTTCTTCATTATTGTGTAAATTTAGATCATTAGTTCATGTTTAGCTAAACAGCTGACCTTGTAAGAGGATTAGGTGTGACCGCTCGTAAGTTTCAGCAAAAAGTCGGCAAAGATTTATTTGTGTCCCTCCAATGAGTTGCCCACAAGGACCCCGTTTTCTAGAAGTGTTGGTCCAATAATCCCTCTAGGGGAAGGGGACTGAGACAGGGCTGCTTTCGGCTTCCGAACTGGGCAGGGGCAGTGGGCGGCCTGTGCCCCGTGCAGGAGTCTCTCTGTGTGTGAACCTGGGAATCATCTCTCCTGCGAACTTGTGTCAACTGGCTGGAAGCTACGATGCCCAGACCTATGGTTAGCTGTGCAGCAAGGTGTACTGCGCGGACAGGTTCCACACACACTTCAACTAAGAGGGCGGCCTGAGTGGAAAAGAGAGAGTTTGGACAGCTGTGCAGACAAAGAAGGCGCCATATGGCCTGGGCCTAAATGCTTGTGACACCCCACTGGGCCTGCCGGGATCTGAGGGCCCTGCCCTGGGCCCCCTGCTCCCCTGCATTTTATTCAGTCACAGCAGAGATGGCCACACCCACTCCCTCAGTGAGGGCAGTCTTCAGCCTCTCTCAGCCCGGCCCACTCTCCTCAGGTTACCATGGACTACAGATGCTGCATTCTGAGGCCAGGGGGTTCCGAGAATTCCAAGAGCAGACATGATGACCTTAAATGATTTCCTCTTGTGTCAGTTTTGTTAAACTGTAAGAGCTAGGAAATGGTCAACTTTACAGAAATGTTCAAATTTACTGGCATTTCATATATTCTCTGCTATAACATTGTCCTGATTCTTTCTATATATTCTTTAATTATGTTTGTGTTTTCCTTAATCAAAGTGTGTCTTTTAAATCTTTTAAAAGAATATTCTTTGGACTTACCACCTCACCTGAATTTTATACGTTTTCTGTGGTATTAAGTTCTGCTCATATCTTTATTTATCTTTTTCTATGTTCTCAGGGTTTATTGTTTTGATTTTCTGTTGTCAAGTAAAACACTTGGTTATTCATTTTAATAAATCTTTTTACTTATAAATATTTGAACTTTTAAAGATTCCAGCTTACTTGTACGTTTCTAAGGGTCAATTCCTCTACAGTGTTGCCGGCCTAAGGCTTAGTTCACCATATAGAAATGTATATATTGACATATTATCCCATCGGCTTTCTGTGATTCCCTACATCTCTCCTTTCTTTGCAGACAAGCCATTTGAAATACCCTTAACTTATTTCACAGCCAATAAGTCTTTGAAATAATGTCTATTTTTTAGAGAAATCTTCTTATATATGTAGGCAGAAAATCTCACCTGCCATAGTTTTCAAAACAGCATAATTTCACTCTTCTCAATGCTTAATCTGTGGTATTAAACAACCTTTGAGTATTTAGGTTTATCAACGACATGTACTTTAAAAATGTTTTAGAGATCCTACCAGCCTTTGAAAACCTCCTTGTTCCTTGTTTCAGTTCCAGTTTTATGTATATTTTCTGCCTTGCACCTGATTATTCCAAAATCAGATGGATGGCCTAGGGAATCTAATTCTGGTATTGATTGTTTTTGCTGATTGTCTCACTTTGTATCTGATTTCTTCAATATTGTGTAAATTTAGATCATGAGCTCATGTTTAGCTAAACAGCTGACCTTGTAAGAGGCTTAGGTGTGAACGCTGGTAAGCTTCAGCAGAAAGTCGGCAAAGATTTATTTGTGTCCCTCCAATGAGTTGCGCGCAAGTACCCCGTTTTCTACAAGTGTTGGTCCAATACTCCTTCGAGAGGCAGTGGACTCAGACATGGCTGTTTTTCAGCCTTCGATCTGGGGCAGGGCCAGTGGGCGGCCTGTGGCCCGGGCAGGAGCCTCTGCGCATGTGTCCCAGGGACCCATTTCCCTGCGTACTTCGGTCACCTGGCAGGAAGCTACGATGCCCTGACCTAAGGTTAGCTGTACAGCGAGGTTTACTGCGCGTACAGGTTCCACACCACTTCAACTAAGTGGGCGGCCTGAGTGGAAAAGTGAGAGTTTGGACAGCTGTGCAGACAAAGAAGGCGCCCTATGGCCTGGTCCTAAATGCTTGTGAGACCCCACTGGGCCTGCCGGGCTCTGAGGGCCCTGCCCTGGGCCCACTGATCCCCTGTCCTTTGTTCAGTCACAGCAGAGATGGCCACACCCACTCCCTCAGTGAGGGCAGTGTTCCAGCCTCCCTCAGCCCCGCCCACTCTCCGCAGGTTACCATGGACTACGGTTGCTGCATTCTGAGGACAGTGCGTTCCGAGAATGCCAAGGGCCGAAATGATGACCTTAAATGATTTCCTCATGTGTCAGTTTTGGTAAACTGTAGGAGCTAGGAAATGGTCTACTTTACAGAAATGTTCCAATTTACTGGCATTTCATATATTCTCTGCTATAACATTGTCCTGATTCTTTCTATATATTCTTTAATTATGTTTGTGTTTTCCGTAATCAAAGTGTGTCTTTTAAATCTTTTCAAAGAATATTCTTTGGACTTACTACCACACCTGAATTTTATACGTTTTCTGTGGTATTAAGTTCTTCTCATATCTTTATTTATCTTTTTTCTATATTCTCAGAATTTATTGTTTTGATCTTCTGATGTCAATTAAAACACTTGGTTATTCATTTTCATAAATCTTTTTACTTATAAAGATTTGAACTTTTAAAGATTCCAGCTCACTTTTAAGTTTCTAAGGGTCAGGTTCTCTACATTGTGGCTGGCCTAAGGCTTAGTTCACCATATAACAATGTGTATATTGACATTTTCCCCTCGACTTTCTGTGATTCCCTACATCTCACCTTTCTTTGCAGACAAGCCATTTGAAATACACTTATCTTATTTCACAGCCAATAAGTTTTGGAAATAATGTCTATTTTTTAGAGAAAACTTCTTATATAATTAGGCAGAAAATCTCACCTGCCATAGTTTTCAAAACAGCATAATTTCACTCTTCTCAATGCTTAATCTGTGGTATTAAACAACCTTTGAGTATTTAGGTTTATCAACGACATGTACTTTAAAAATGTTTTAGAGATCCTACCAGCCTTTGAAAACCTCCTTGTTCATTGTTTCAATTCCAGTTTTATGTATATTTTCTGCCTTGCACCTGATTATTCCAACATAAGATAGATGGCCTAGGGAATCTAATTCTGGTATTGATTGTTTTTGCTGATTGTCTCACTTTGTAGCTGATTTCTTCAATATTGTGTAAATTTAGATCATGAGCTCATGTTTAGCTAAACAGCTGACCTTGTATGAGGCTTAGGTGTGAATGCTGGTAAGCTTCAGCAGAAAGTCGGCCAAGATTTATGTGTGTCCCTCCAATGAGTTGCCCACAAGGACCCCGTTTTCTACAAGTGTTGGTCCAATACTCCTTCGAGAGGCAGTGGACTCAGACATGGCTGATTTTCAGCCTTCTATCTGGGGCAGGGACTGTGGGCGGCCTGTGGCCCGGGCAGGAGCCTCTCCGCATGTGTCCCAGGGACCCAATTGAATGCGAACTTCGGTCACCTGGCAGGAAGCTACGAGGCCCTGACCTATGGTTAGCTGTGCAGCGAGGTGTACTGCGTGGACAGGTTCCAAACACACTTCAAATAAGGGGGCGGCCTGAGTGGAAAGGTGAGAGTTTGGGCAGCTGTGCAGACAAAGAAAGCGCCCTTTGGCATGGGCCTAAATGCTTGTGACACATCACTGGGTCTGCCGGGCTCTGAGGGCCATGCCCTGGGCCCACTGCTCCCCTGCCCTTTGTTCAGTCACTGCAGAGATGGCCACACCCACTCCCTCAGTGAGGGCAGTCTTCCAACCTCACTCAGCCACGCCCCCTCTCCGCAGGTTACCATGGACTACAGATGCTGCATTCTGAGGCTAGGGCGTTCCGAGAATTCCAAGGGCAGACATGATGACCTTAAATGATTTACTCTTGTGTCAGTTTTGGTAAACTTTAGGAGCTAGGAAATGGTCCACTTTACAGAAATGTTCAAGTTTACTGGCATTTCATATCTTCTCTGCTATAACATTGTCCTGATTCTTTCTGTATATTCTTTACTTATGTTTTTGTTTTCCTTTATCAAAGTGTGTCTTTTAAATCTTTTCAAAGAATATTCTTTGGACTTACTAAATCACCTGAATTTTATACGTTTTCTCTTGTATTATGTTCTGCTCATATCTTATTTATCTTTTTTCTATGTTCTCAGGGTTTATTGTTTTGATTTTCTGATGTCAATTAAAACACTTGGTTATTCATTTTAATAAATTTTTTACTTATAAAGATTTGAACTTTTCAAGATTCCAGCTTACTTGTAAGTTTCTAAGGGTCCATTCCTCTACACTGTTGCCGGCCTAAGGCTTAGTTCACCATATAGCAATGTATATATTGACATATTATCCCCGCGGCTTTCTGTGATTCCCTACATCTCACCTTTCTTTGCAGACAAGCCTTTTGAAATACCCTTAACTTATTTCACAGCCAATAAGTCTTTGAAATAATGAGTATTTTTTAGAGAAATCATCTTATATAATTAGGCAGAAAATCTCACCTTCCATAGTTTTCTAAACAGCATAATTTCACTCTTCTCACTGCTTAATTTGTTGTATTAAACAACCTTTGAGTATTTAGCTTTATCAATGACATGTACTTTAAAAATGTTTTAGAGATCCTACCAGTCTTTGAAAACATCCTTGTTCCTTGTTTCATTTCCAGGTTTATGTATATTTCCTGCCTAGCACCTGATTATTCCAACATCTGACGGATGGCCTAGGGAATCTCATTCTGGTATTGATTGTTTTTGCTGATTGTTTCCCTTTGTAGCTGATTTCTTCATTATTTTGTAAATTTAGATCATGAGCTCATGTTTAGCTAAACAGCTGACCTTGTAAGAGGCTTAGGTGTGACCGCTCCTAAGTTTCAGCAAAAAGTCGGCAAAGATTTAATGTGTCCCTCCAATGAGTTGCCCACAAGGACCCCGTTTTCTAGAAGTGTTGGTCCAATACTCCCTCTAGGGGTAGGGGACTTAGACAGGGCTGCTTTCGGCCCCCGATCTTGGGCGGTGGCAGTGGGCGGCCTGTGGCCCGGGCAGGAGCCTCTCTACGTGTGAACCTGGGAATCATCTCTCCTGAGAACTTCGGTCACCTGGCAGGAAGCTATGATGTCCTGACCTATGGTTAGCTTTGCAGGGAGGTATACTGCGCGGACAGGTTCCACACACACTTCAACTAAGTGGGCGGCCTGAGTGGAATAGTGAGAGTTTGGGCAGCTGTGCAGACAAAGAAGGCGCCCTATGGCCTGGGCCTAAATGCTTGTGACAACCTACTGGGCCTCCCGGGCTCTGAGGGCCCTGCCCTGGGCGCCCTGCTTCCCTGGCTTTTGCTCAGTCACAGCAGAGATGGCCACACCCACTCCCTCAGTGAGGGCAGTGTTGCAGCCTCCCTCAGCCCCGCCCACTCTCCGCAGGTTACCATGGACTACAGATGCTCCATTCTGAGGCCAGTGTGTTCCGAGTATGCCAAGGGCCGACATGATGACGTTAAATGATTACCTCTTGTGTCAGTTTTCAGTAAACTTTAGGAGCTAGGAAATGATCCACTTCACAGAAATATTCAAATTTACTGGCATTTTATGTATTCTCTGCTATAACATTGTCCTGATAATTTCTGTATATTCTTTACTTATGTTTTTGTTTTCCTTTATCAAAGTGTGTCTTTTAAATCTTTTCAAAGAATATTCTTTGGACATACTAAATCACCTGAATTTTATACGTTTTCTGTTGTATTATGTTCGGCTCATATCTTTATTTATCTTTTTTCTATGTTCTCAGGGTTTATTGTTTTGATTTTCTGATGTCAATTAAAACACTTGGTTATTCATTTTAATAAATCTTTTTACTTATAAAGATTTGAACTTTTAAAGATTCCAGCTTACTTGTACGTTTCTAAGGGTCCATTCCTCTACACTGTTGCCGGCCTAAGGCTTAGTTCACCATATAGCAATGTATATATTGACATATTATCCCCTCGGCTTTCTGTGATTCCATACATCTCACCTTTCTTTGCAGACAAGCCATTTGAAATACCCTTAACTTATTTCGTAGCCAATAAGTCTTTGAAATAATGTGTATATTTTAGAGAAATCATCTTATATAATTAGGCAGAAAATCTCACCTTCCATAGTTTTCTAAACAGCATAATTTCACTCTTCTCACTGCATAATTTGTTGTATTAAACTACCTTTGAGTATTTAGCTTTATCAATGCCATGTACTTTAAAAATGTTTTAGAGATCCTACAAGTCTTTGAAAACATCCTTGTTCCTTCTGTCATTTCCAGGTTTAAGTATATTTTCTGCCTAGCACCTGATTATTCCAACATCTGACGGATGGCCTAGGGAATATAATTCTGGTATTGATTGTTTTTGCTGATTATCTCCCTTTGTAGCTGATTTCTTCATTATTGTGTAAATTTAGATCATGAGCTCATGTTTAGTTAAACAGCTGACCTTGTAACAGGCTTAGGTGTGAACGCTCATAAGTTTCAGCAAAAAGTCGGCAAAGATTTAGTTGTGTCCCTCCAATGAGTTTCCCACAAGGACACGGCTTTCTAGAAGTGTTGGTCCAATACTCCCTCTAGGGGTAGGGCACTTAGAAAGAGCTGCTTTCGGCCTCCGATCTCAGGCGGGGGCAGTGGGCGGCCTGTGGCCCGGGCAGGAGCCTCTCTACGTGTGAACCTGTGAATCGTCTCTCCTTCGAACTTCGGTCACCTGGCAGGAAGCTATGATGTCCTGACCTATGGTTAGCTGTGCAGGGAGGTATACTGCGCGGACAGGTTCCACACACACTTCAAGTAAGTGGGCGGCCTGAGTGGAATAGTGAGAGTTTGGGCAGCTGTGCAGACAAAGAACGCGCAATATGGCCTGGGCCGAAATGCTTGTGACACACGACTGTTCCTGCCAGGCTCTGAGGGCCCTGCCCTGGGGCCCCTGCTCCCCAGACGTTTGTTCAGTCACAGCAGAGATGGCCACACCCACTCCCTCAGTGAGGGCAGTGTTCCAGCCTCCCTCAGCCCCTCCCACTCTCGGCAGGTTACCATGGACTACAGATGCTGCATTCTGAGGCCGGTGCGTTCCGAGAATGCCAATGGCAGACATGATGACCTTAAATGATTTCCTCTTGTGTCAGTTTTGGTAAACAGTAGGAGCTAGGAAATGGTCCACTTTACAGAAATATTCAAATTTACTGGCATTTCATATATTCTCTGCTATAACATTGTCCTGATTCTTTGTGTATATTCTTTAATTATGTTTGTGTATTCCTTAATCAAATTGTGTGTTTTAAATCTTTTCAAAGAATATTCTTTGGACTTACTACCTCACCTGAATTTTATACGTTTTCTGTGGTATTAAGTTCTGCTCATATCTTTATTTATCTTTTTTCTCTGATCACAGGGTTCATTTTTTGATCTTCTGATGTCATTTAAAACACTTGGTTATTCATTTTCATAAATATTTTTACTTATAAATATTTGAACTTCTGAAGATTCCAGCTTACTTGTAAGATTCTAAGGGTCAGTTTCTCTACATTGTGGCTGGCCTAAGGCTTAGTTCACCATATAGCAATGTATATATTGACCTATTTTCCCCTGGACTTTCTGTGATTCCCTACATCTCACCTTTCTTTGCAGACTAGCCATTTGAAATACCCTTTACATATTTCACAGCCAATAAGTCGTTGAAATAATGTGTATTTTTTAGAGAAATATTCTTATATAATTAGGCAGAAAATCTGACCTGCCATAGTTTTCAAAACAGCATAATTCCACTCTTCTCAATGATGAATCTGTTGTATTACACAACCTTTGAGTATTTAGGTTTATCAATGACATGTACTTTAAAAATGTTTGAGAGATCCTACCAGTCTTTGAAAACATCCTTGTTAGTTATTTAAGTTCCAGTTTTATGTATATTTTCTGCCTTGCACCTGATTATTCCAACATCTGATGGATGGCCTAGGGAATCTAATACTGGTATGGATTTTTTTTGCTGATTGTCTCCCCTTGTAGCTGATTTCTTCCTTATTGTGTAAATTTAGATCATGAGCACATGTTTAGCTAAACAGCTGACCTTTTAAGAGGCTTAGGTGTGAACGCTCGTAAGCTTCAGCAGAAAGTCGGAAAAGATTTATTTGTGTCCCTCCAAAGAGTTGCCCGCGAGGACCCCGTTTTCTACAAGTGTTGGTCCTATACTCCCTCTAGACGAAGGGGACTCAAACAGGGTTTTTTGCAGCCCCCGATTTGGGGCAGGGGCAGAGGGCGGCCTGTGGCCCGGGCAGGAGCCTCTCCACGTGTGTCCCAGGGACACATCTGCCAGCGAACTTCGGTCACCTGGCACAAGCTACGATGCCCAGACCTATGGTTAGCTGTGCAGCGAGGTGTACTGCGCAGACAGGTTCCACACACACTTCAACTAAGTGAGCGGCCTGAATGGAAAAGTGAGAGTTTGGGCAGCTGTGCAGACAAAGAAGGCGCCCTATGTCCTGGGCCTAAATGCTTGTGACACCCCACTGGGCCTGCCGGGCTATGAGGGCCCATCACTGGGCCCCCTGCTGCCCTGCCCTTTGTTCAATCTCAGCAGAGATGGCCACACCCACTCCCTCAGTGAGGGCAGTGTTCCAGCCTTCCTCAGCCACGCCCACTCTCCGCAGGTTAACATGGACTACAGCTGCTGCATTCTGAGGCCAGGGCATTCCGAGAATGCCAAGAGCAGACATGATGACCTTAAATGATTTCCTCTTGTGTCAGTTTTGGTAAACTGTAGGAGCTAGGAAATGGTCAACTCTACAGAAATGTTCAAATTTACTGGCATTTCATATATTCTCTGCTATAACATTGTCCTGATTCTTTCTATATATTCTTTAATTATGTTTGTGTTTTCCTTAATCAAAGTGAGTCTTTTAAATCTTTTCAAAGGATATTCTTTGGACTTACTACCTCACCTGAATTTTATACGTTTTCTGTGGTATTAAGTTCTGCTCATATCTTTATTTATCTTTTATCTATGTTCACAGGGTTTATTGTTTTGATCTTCTGATGTCCATTAAAACACTTGTTATTCATTTTAATAAATCTTTTTACTTATAAAGATTCGAACTTTTAAAGATTCCAGCTCACTTTTAAGTTTCTAAGGGTCAGGTTCTCTACATTGTGGCTGGCCTAAGGCTTAGTTCATCATATAGCAATGTATATATTGACATTTTCCCCTCGACTTTCTGTGATTCCCTACATCTCACCTTTCTTTGAAGACAAGCCATTTGAAATACACTTAACTTATTTCACAGCCAATAGTCTTTGAAATAATGTCTATTTTTTAGAGAAATCTTCTTATATAATTAGGCAGAAAATCTCACCTGCCATAGTTTTCAAAACAGCATAATTTCACTCTTCTCAATGCTTAATCTGTGGTATTAAACAACCTTTGAGTATTTAGGTTTATCAACGATATGTACTTTAAAAATGTTTGAGAGATCCTACCAGCCTTTGAAAACCTCCTTGTTCCTTGTTTCAGTCCCAGTTTTATGTATATTTTCTGCCTTGCACCTGATTATTCCAACATAAGATGGATGGCCTAGGGAATCTAATTCTGGTATTCATTGTTTTTGCTGATTGTCTCACTTTGTAGCTGATTTCTTAAATATTGTGTAAATTTAGATCATGAGCTCATGTTTAGCTAAACAGCTGACCTTGTAAGAGGCTTAGGTGTGAATGCTGGTAAGCTTCAGCAGAAATTCGGCAAGGATTTATTTGTGTCCCTCCAATGAGTTGCCCGCAAGGATCCCGTTTTCTACAAGTGTTGGTCCAATAATCCTTCGAGCGGCAGTGGACTCAGACATGGCTGCTTTTCAGCCTTCGATCTGGGGCAGCGCCAGGGCGTGGCCTGTGGCCCGGGAAGGAGCCTCTCCGCATGTGTCCCAGGGACCCATTTGCCTGCGAACTTCGGTCACCTGGCAGGAAGCTACGATGCCCAGACCTATGGTTAGCTGTGCAGCGAGGTGTACTGCCAGGACAGGTTCCACACACACTTCAACTAAGTGGGCGGCCTGTGTGGAAAAATGAGAGTTTTGACAGCTGTGCAGACAAAGAAGTTGCCCTATGGCCTGGGCCTAAATGTTTGTGACACCTCACTGGGCCTGCCGGGCTCTGAACGCCCGGCCCTGGGCCCCCTGCTCCCCTGCCATTTGTTCAGTCACAGCAGAGATGGCCACACTCACTCCCTCAGTGAGGGCAGTGTTCCAGTCTCCCTCAGCCCCTCCCACTCTCGGCAGGTTACCATGGACTACAGATGCTGCATTCTGAGGCCAGGGCGTACTGAGAATGCCAAGGGCCGACATGATGACCTTAAATGATTTCCTCTTGTGTCTGTTTTGGTAAACTGTAGGAGCTAGGAAATGGTCCACTTTACAGAAATGTTCAAATTTACTGGCATTTCATATATTCTCTGCTATAACATTGTCCTGATTCTTTCTATATATTCTTTAATTATGTTTGTGATTTCCTTAATCAAAGTGTGTCTTTTAAATCTTTTCAAAGAATATTCTTTGGACTTACTACCTCACCTGAATTTTATACGTTTTCTATGGTATTAAGTTCTTCTCATATCTTTATTTATCTTTTTTCTATGTTCTCAGGGTTTTTTGTTTTGATTTTCTGATGTCAATTAAAACACTTAGTTATTCATTTTCTAAAATTTTTACTTATAAACATTTGAACTTTTAAAGATTCCAGCTCACTTTTAAGTTTCTAAGTGTCAGGTCCTCTACATTGTGGCTGGCCTAAGGCTTAGTTCACCATATAGCAATGTATATATTTACATTTTCCCTTCGATTTTCTGTGATTCCCTACATTTCAGCTTTCTTTGCAGACAAGCCATTTGAAATACACTTAACTTATTTCACAGCCAATAGTCTTTGGAATAATGTCTATTTTTTAGAGAAATCTGCTTATATAATTAGGCAGAGAATCTCAGCTGCCATAATTTTCAAAACAGCATAATTTCACTCTTCTCAATGCTTAATCTGTGGTATTAAACAACCTTTGAGTTTAGGTTTATCAACGACATGTACTTTAAAAATGTTTTAGAGATCCTACCTGTCTTTGAAAACATCCTTGTTCCTTGTTTCATTTTCAGGTTTATGTATGTTTTCTTCCTTGCAAATGATTATTCCAACATCAGATGGATGGCGTAGGGAATCTAATTCTGGTAGTGATTGTTTTTGCTGATTGTCTCACTTTGTAGCTGATTTCTTCAATATTGTGTAAATTTAGATCATGAGCTCATGTTTAGCTAAACAGCTGACCTTGTAAGAGGCTTAGGTGTGAACGCTGGTAAGCTTCAGCAGGAAGTCGGCAAAGATTTATTTGTGTCCCTCCAATGAGTTGCCCGCAAGGACCCCGTTTTCTACAAGTGTTGGTCCAATACTACTTTGAGAGGCAGTGGACTCAGACATGGCTGCTTTTCAGCCTTCGATCTGGGGCAGGGCCAGTGGGCGGCCTGTGGCCCGGGCAGGAGCCTCTCTGCATGTGTCCCAGGGACCATTTGCCTGCGAACTTCGGTCACCTGGCAGGAAGCTACGATGCCCAGACCTATGGTTAGCTGTGCAGCGAGGTGTACTGCGCCGACAGTTTCCACACACACTTCAACTAAGTGGGCGGCCTGAGTGGAAAAGTGAGAGTTTGGACAGCACAAAGAAGGCGCCCTATGGCCTTGGCCTAAATGCTTGTGACACCCCATTGGGCCTGCCGGGCTCTGAGGGCCCTTCCCTGGCCCCCTGCTCCCCTGCCCTTTGTTCAGTCACAGCAGAGATGGCCACACCCACTCCCTCAGTGAGGGCAGTGTTCCAGCCTCCCTCAGCCACGCCCACTCACCGCAGGTTACCATGGACTACAGATGCTGCATTCTGAGGCCAGGGTATTCCGAGAATGCCAAGAGCAGTCATGATTACCTTAAATGATTTCCTCTTGTGTCAGTTTTGTTAAACTGTACGAGTTAGGAAATGGTCAACTTTACACAAATATTCAAATATACTGGCATTTCATATATTCTCTGCTATAACATTGTCCTGATTCTTTCTGTATATTCTTTAATTATGTTCTGTTTTCCTTAATCAAAGTGTGTCTTTTAAATCTTTTCAAAGAATATTCTTTGGACTTACTACCTCACCTGAATTTTATACGTTTTCTGTGGTATTAAGTCCTGCTCATATCTTTATTTATCTTTTTTCTATGTTCTCAGGGTTTATTGTTTTGATTTTCTGATGTCAAGTAAAACACTTGGTTATTCATTTTAATAAATCTTTTTACTTATAAAGATTTAAACTTTTAAAGATTCCAGCTTACTTGTACGTTTCTAAGGGTCAATTCCTCTACAGTGTTGCCGGCCTAAGGCTTAGTTCACCATATAGCAATGTATATATTGACATATAATCCCCTCGGCTTTCTGTGATTCCCTACATCTCACCATTCTTTGCAGACAAGCCATCTGAAATACCCTTAACTTATTTCACAGCCTATAAGTCTTTGAAATAATGTGTATTTTTTAGAGAAATCATCTTATATAATTAGGCAGAAAATCTCACCTTCCATAGTTTTCTAAACAGCATAATTTCACTCTTCTCACTGCTTAATTTGTTGTATTAAACAACCTTTGAGTATTTAGCTTTATCAATGACATGTACTTCAAAAATGCTTTAGAGATCCTACCAGTCTTTGAAAACATCCTTGTTCCTTGTTTCTTTTCCAGGTTTATGTATATTTTCTGCCTAGCCCCTGATTATTCCAACATCTGACGGATGGCCTAGGGAATCTAATTCTGGTATTGATTGTTTTTGCTGATTGTCTCTCTTTGTAGCTGATTTCTTCATTATTGTGTAAATTTAGATCATGAGCTCATGTTTAGCTAAACAGCTGACCTTGTAAGAGGCCTAGGTGTGAACGCTTGTAATTTTCAGCAAAAAGTCGGCAAAGAATTATTTGTGTCCCTCCAATGAGTGGCCCACAAGGACCCCGTTTTCTAGAAGTGTTGGTCAAATACTCCCTCAAGGGGTAGGGTACTTAGACAGGGCTGCTTTCGGCCCCCGATCCTGGACAGGGGTAGTGGGCGGCCTGTGGCCCGTGCAGGAGCCTCTCTGCGTGTGAACCTGGGAATCATCTCTCCTGCGAACTTCGGTCACCTGGCAGGAGGCTACGATGCCCAGACCTATGGTTAGCCGGGCAGCGAGGTGTACTGCGCGGACAGGTTCCACACACACTTCAACTAAGTGGGCGGCCTGTGTGGAAAAATGAGAGTTTGGGCAGCTGTGCAGACAAAGAAGGCGCCCTAAGGCCTGGGCCTAAATGCTTGTGACACACCACTGGGCCTGCCGGGATCTGAGGTCCCTGCCCTGGGCCCCCTGCTCCGCTGCCCTTTGTTCAGTCACAGCAGAGATGGCCACACCCACTCACTCAGTGAGGGCAGTGTTCCAGTCTCCCTCAGCCCCTCCCACTCTCGGCAGGTTACCATGGACTACAGATGCTGCATTCTGAGCCCAGGGAGTTCCGAGAATGCCAAGGGCCGACATGATGTCCTTAAATGATTTCCTCTTGTGTCAGTTTTGGTACACTGTAGGAGCTAGGAAATGGTCCACTTTACAGAAATGTTCAAATTTACTGGCATTTCATATATTCTCTGCTATAACATTTTCCTGATTCTTTCTATATATTCTTTAATTATGTTTGTGTTTTCCTTAATCAAAGTGAGTCTTTTAAATCTTTTCAAAGAATATTCTTTGGACTTACTACCTCACCTGAATTTTATACGTTTTCTGTGGTATTAAGTTCTGCTCATATCTTTATTTATCTTTTTTCTATGTTCTCAGGGTTTATGTTTTGATTTTCTGATGTCAATTAAAACACTTGGTTATTCATTTTCATAAATCTTTTTACTTATAAACATTTGAACTTTTAAAGATTCCAGCTCAATTTTAAGTTTCTAAGTGTCAGGTCCTCTACATTGTGGCTGGCCTAAGGCTTAGTTCACCATATAGCAATGTATATATTCACATTTTCCCCTCGACTTTCTGTGATTCCCTACCTCTCACCTTTCTGTGCAGACAAGCCATTTGAAATACACTTAACGTATTTCACAGCCAATAAGTCTTTGAAATAATGTCTATTTTTTAGAGAAATCTTCTTATATAATTAGGCAGAAAATCTCACCTGCCATAGTTTTCAAAACAGCATAATTTCACTCTTCTCAATGTTTAATCTGTGGTAATAAACAACCTTTGAGTATTTAGGTTTATCAACGACATGTACTTTAAAAATGTTTTAGAGATCCTACCATTCTTTGAAAACCTCCTTGTTCCTTGTTTCAGTTCCAGTTTTATGTATATTTTCTGCCTTGCACCTGATTATTCCAACATCAGATGGATGGCATAGGGAATCTCATTCTCGTATTGATTGTTTTTGCTGATTGTCTCACTTTGTAGCTGATTTCTTCAATATTGTGTAAATTTAGATCATGAGATCATGTTTAGCTAAACAGCTGACCTTGTAAGAGGCTTAGGTGTGAACGCTGGTAAGCTTCAGCAGAAAGTCGGCAAAGATTTATTTGTGTCCCTCCAATGAGTTGCCCGCAAGGTCCCAGTTTTCTACAAGTGTTGGTCCAATAATCTTTCGAGAGGCAGTGGACTTAGACATGGCTGCTTTTCAGCCTTCGATCTGGGGCAGGGCCAGTGGGCGGCCTGTGGCCCGGGCAGGAGCGTCTCCGCATATGTCCCAGGGACCCATTTGCCTGCGAACTTCGGTCACCTGGCAGGAAGCTACGATATCCTTAACTATGGTTAGCTGTGCAGCGAGGTGTACTGCGCGGACAGTTTCCACACACACTTCAACTAAGTGGGCGGCCTGAGTGGAAAAGTGAGAGTTTGGACAGCTGTGCAGACAATGAAGGCGCCCTATGGCCTGGGACTAAATGTTTGTGACACCCCACTGGGCCTGCCGGGATCTGAGGGCCCTGCCCTGGGCCCCCAGCTCCCCTGCCCTTTGTTCAGTCACAGCAGAGATGGCCACACCCACTCCCTCAATGAGGGCAGTCTTCAGCCTCCCTCAGCCCCGCCCACTCTCCGCAGGTTACCTTGGACTACAGATGCTGCATTCTGAGGCCAGGGTATTCCGAGAATGCCAACAGCAGACATGATGACCTTAAATGATTTCCTCTTGTGTCAGTTTTGGTAAACTGTAGGAGCTAGGAAATGGTCCACTTTACAGAAATGTTCAAATTTACTGGCAATTCATATATTCTCTGCTATAACATTTTCCTGATTCTTTCTATATATTCTTTAATTATGTTCGTTTTTTCCTTAATCAAAGTGAGTCTTTTAAATCTTTTCAAAGAATATTATTTGGACTTACTACCTCACCTGAATTTTATACGTTTTCTGTGGTATTAAGTTCTGCTCATATCTTTATTTATCTTTTTTCTATGTTCTCAGGGTTTATTGTTTTGATTTTCTGATGTCAATTAAAACACTTGGTTATTCATTTTCATAAATCTTTTTACTTATAAACATTTGAACTTTTAAAGATTCCAGCTCAATTTTAAGTTTCTAAGTGTCAGGTCCTCTACATTGTGGCTGGCCTAAGGCTTAGTTCACCATATAGCAATGTATATATTCACATTTTCCCCTCGACTTTCTGTGATTCCCTACCTCTCACCTTTCTGTGCAGACAAGCCATTTGAAATACACTTAACGTATTTCACAGCCAATAAGTCTTTGAAATAATGTCTATTTTTTAGAGAAAACTTCTTATATAATTAGGCAGAAAATCTCACCTGCCATAGTTTTCAAAACAGCATAATTTCACTCTTCTCAATGTTTAATCTGTGGTAATAAACAACCTTTGAGTATTTAGGTTTATCAACGACATGTACTTTAAAAATGTTTTAGAGATCCTACCAGCCTTTGAAAACCTCCTTGTTCCTTGTTTCAGTTCCAGTTTTATGTATATTTTCTGCCTTGCACCTGATTATTCCAACATCAGATGGATGGCCTAGGGGATCTCATTCTGGTATTGATAGTTTTTGCTGATTGTCTCAATTTGTAGCTGATTTCTTCAATATTGTGTAAATTTAGATCATGAGCTCATGTTTAGCTAAACAGCTGACCTTGTAAGAGGCTTAGGTGTGAACGCTGGTAAGCTTCAGCAGAAAGTCGGCAAAGATTTATTTGTGTCCCTCCAATGAGTTGCCCGCAAGGACCCCGTTTTCTATAAGTGTTGTTCCAATACACCTTCGAGAGGCAGTGGACTCAGACATGGCTGCTTTTCAGCCTTCGATCTAGGGCAGGGCCAGTGGGCGGCCTGTGGCCCGGGCTGGAGCCTCTCTGCATGTGTCACAGAGACCCATTTGCATGCGAACTTCAGTCACCTGGCAGGAAGCTACGATGCCCTGAACTATGGTTAGCAGTGCAGCGAGGTGTACTGCGCGGACAGTTTCCAAACGCAATTCAAATAAGAGGGCGGCCTGGGTGGAAAGGTGAGAGTTTGGGCAGCTGTGCAGACAAACAAGGCGCCCTTTGGCGTGGGCCTAAATGCTTGTGGCACCCCACTGTGTCTGCCGGACTCTGAGGGCCCTGCCTTGGGCCCACAGCTCCCCTGCCCTTTGTTCAGTCACAGCAGAGATGGCCACACCCACTGCCTTAGTGAGGGCAGTCTTCCAACCTCCCTCAGCCACGCCCCCTCTCCGCAGGTTACCATGGACTACAGATGCTGCATTCTGAGGCCAGGGCGTTCCGAGAATGCCAAGGGCAGTCATGATGACCTTAAATGATTTCCTCCTGTGTCAGTTTTGGTAAACTTTAGGAGCTAGTAAATGGTCAACTTTACACAAATGTTCAAATTACTGGCATTTCATATATTCTCTGCTATAACATTGTCCTGATTCTTTCTGTATATTCTTTACTTATGTTTTTGTTTTCCTTAATCAAAGTGTGTCTTTTAAATCTTTTCAAAGAATATTCTTTGGAATTACTAAATCACATGAATTTTATACGTTTTCTGTGGTATTAAGTTCTGCTCATATCTTTATTTATCTTTTTTCTATGTTCTCAGGGTTTATTGTTTTGATTTTCTGATGTCAAGTAAAACACTTGGTTATTCATTTTAATAAACCTTTTTACTTATAAAGATTTGAACTTTTAAAGATTCCAGCGTACTTGTACGTTTCTAAGGGTCCATTCCTCTACACTGTTGCCGGCCTAAGGCTTAGTTCACCATATAGCAATGTATATATTGACATATTATCCCCTTGGCTTTCTGTGATTCCCTACATCTCACATTTCTTTGCAGACAAGCCATTTCATATACCATTAACTTATTTCACAACCAATAAGTCTTTGAAATGATGTGTATTTTTTAGAGAAATCATCTTATATAATTAGGCAGAAAATCTCATCTTCCATAGTTTTCTAAACAGCATAATTTCACTCTTCTCACTGCTTAATTTGTTGTATTAAACAACCTTTTAGTATTTAGCTTTATCAATGACATGTACTTTAAAAATGTTTTAGAGATCCTACTAGTCTTTGAAAACATCCTTGTTCCTTGTTTCATTTCCAGGTTTATGTATATTTTCTGCCTAGCACCTGATTATTCCAACATCTGACGGATGGCCTAGGGAATCTAATTCTGGTATTGATTGTTTTTGCTGATTGTCTCCCTTTGTAGCTGATTTCTTCATTATTGTGTAAATTTAGATCATGAGCTCATGTTTAGCTAAACAGCTGACCTTGTAAGAGGCTTAGGTGTGAACGCTCGTAAGTTTCAGCAAAAAGTCGGCAAAGATTTATTTGTGTCCCTCCAATGAGTTGCCCACAAGGACCCCGTTTTCTAGAAGTGTTGGTCCAATACTCTCTCTAGGCGTAGGGGACTTAGACAGGGTTGCTTTCGGCCCCCGATCTTGGGCAGGGGCAGTGGGCGGCCTGTGGCCCGGGCAGGAGCCTCTTTGCGTGTGAACCAAGGAATCATCTCTCTGGAGAACTTCGGACACCTGGCAGGAAAGTACGATGCCCAGACCTATGGATAGCTGTGCAGCGAGGTATACTGCGCGGACAGGCTCCACACACACTTCAACTAAGTGGGCGGAATGAGTGGAAAAGTGAGAGTTTGGGCAGCTGTGCAGACAAAGAAGGCGCCCTACGGCCTGGGCCTAAATGCTTGTGACACCCCACTGAGCCTGCCGGGCTCTGAGGGCACTGCCCTGGGCCCCCTGCTCCCCTGCCCTTTGTTCAGTCACAGCAGGTATGGCCACAACCACTCCCTCAGTGAGGGCAGTGTTCCAGCCTCCCTCAGCCCCGCCCACTCTCCGCAGTTTACCATGGACTACAGATGCTGCATTCTGAGGCCAGGGCATTCCGAGAATGCCAAGGGCAGATATGATGACCTTAAATGATTTCCTCTTGTGTCAGTTTTGGTTTACTGTAGGAGCTAGAAAATGGTCCACTTTACAGAAATGTTCAAATTTACTGGCATTTCATATATTCTCTGTTATAACATTGTCCTGATTCTTTCTATATATTCTTTAATTATGTTTGTGTTTTCCTTAATCAAAGTGTGCCTTTTAAATCTTTTCAAAGAATATTCTTTGGACTTACTACCTCACCTGAATTTTATACGTTTTCTGTGGTATTAAGTTCTGCTCATATCTTTATTTATCTTATTTCTATGTTCTCAGTGTTTATTGTTTTGATTTTCTAATGTCAAGTAAAACACTTGGTTATTCATTTTAATAAATCTTTTTACTTATAAAGATATGAACTTTTAAAGATTCCAGCTCACTTTTATGTTTCTAAAGGTCAGGTCCTCTACATTGTGGCTGGGCTAAGGCTTAGTTCACCATATAGCAACGTATATATTGACATTTTCCCCTCGACTTTCTGTGATTCCCTACATCTCACCTTTCTTTGCAGACAAGCCATTTGAAATACACTTAACTTATTTCACAAGCAATAAGTCTTTGAAATAATGTCTATTTTTTAATCTTCTTATATAATTAGGCAGAAAATCTCAACTGACATAGTTTTCAAAACAGCATAATTTCACTCTTCTCAATGCTTAATCTGTGGTATTAAACAACATTTGAGTATTTAGGTTTATCAACGACATGTACTTTAAAAATGTTTTAGAGATCCTACCATCCTTTGAAAACCTCCTTGTCCCTTGTTTCAGTTCCAGTTTTATGTATATTTTCTGCCTTGCACCTGATTATTCCAACATCAGATGGATGGCCTAGGGAATCTCATTCTGGTATTGATTGTTTTTGCTGATTGTCTCACTTTGTAGCTGATTTCTTCAATATTGTGTAAATTTAGTTCATGAGCTCATGTTTAGCTAAACAGCTGACCTTGTAAGAGGCTTAGGTGTGAACGCTGGTAAGCTTCAGCAGAAAGTCGGCAAAGATTTATTTGTGTCCCTCCAATGAGTTGCCCGCAAGGACCCCGTTTTCTACAAGTGTTGGTCCAATACACCTTTGAGAGGCAGTGGACTCAGACATGGCTGCTTTTCAGCCTTCGATCTGGGGCAGGGCCAGTCAGGGGCCTGTGGCCTGTCAGGAGCCTCTCCGCATGTGTCCCAGGGACCCATTTGCCTGCGAACTTCGGTCACCTGGTAGGAAGCTACGATGCCCTGAACTATGGTTAGCTGTGCAGCGAGGTGTACTGCGAGGACAGGTTCCAAAATCACTTCAAGTAAGAGGGCGGCCTGAGTGGAAAGGTGAGAGTTTGTGCAGCTGTGCAGACAAAGAAGGCGCACTTTGGCCTGGGCCTAAATGCTTGTGACACCACACTGGGTCTGCCGGGCTCCGAGCGCCCTGCCCTGGGCCCCCTGCTCCGCTGCCCTTTGTTCAGTCACAGCAGAGATGGCCACACCCACTCCCTCAGTGAGGGCAGACTTCCAACCTCCCTCAGCCACGCCCCCTCTCCGCAGGTTACCATGGACTACAGATGCTGCATTCTGAGGCCAGGGCGTTCCGAGAATGCCAAGAGCAGACATGATGACCTTAAATGATTTCCTCTTGTGTCAGTTTTGGTAAACTTTAGGAGCTAGGAAATGGTCCACTTTACAGAAATGTTCAAATTTACTGGCATTTCATATATTCTCTGCTATAACATTGTCCTGATTCTTTCTGTATATTCTTTACTTATGTTTTTGTTTTCCTTTATCAAAGTGTGTCTTTTAAATCTTTTCAAAGAATATTCTTTGGACTTACTAAATCACCTGAATTTTATAACTTTTCTGTTGTATTAAGGTGTGCTCATATCTTTATTATCTTTTTTCTATGTTCTCAGGGTTTATTGTTTTGATTTTCTGATGTCATTTAAAACACTTGGTTATTCATTTTAATAAATCTTTTTACTTATAAAGATTTGAACTTTTAAAGATTCCAGCTTACTTGTACGTTTCTATGGGTCCATTCCTCTACACTGTTGCTGGCCTAAGTCTTAGTTCACCATATAGCAATGTATATATTGATATATTATTCCCTCTGCTTTCTGTGATTCCCTACATCTCACCTTTCTTTGCAGACAAGCCATTTGAAATACCCTTAACTTATTTCACAGCCAATAAGTCTTTGAAATAATGTGTATTTTTCAGAGAAATCATCTTATATAATTAGGCAGAAAATCTCACCTTCCATAGTTTTCTAAACAGCATAATTTCACTCTTCTCACTGCTTAATTTGTTGTATTAAAGAACCTTTGAGTATTTAGCTTTATCAATGCCATGTACTTTAAAAATGTTTTAGACATCCTACCAGTCTTTGAAAACATCCTTGTTCCTTGTTTCATTTCCATGTTTATGTATATTTTCTACCTTGCACCTGATTATTCCAACATCAGATGGATGGCCTAGGGAATCTCATTCTGGTATTGATTGTTTTTGCTGATTGTCTCACTTTGTAGCTGATTTCTTCAATATTGTGTAAATTTTGTTCATGAGGTCATGTTTAGCTAAACAGCTGACCTTGTAAGAGGCTTAGGTGTGAACGCTGGTAAGCTTCGGCAGAAAGTCGGCAAAGATTTATTTGTGTCCCTCCAATGAGTTGCCCGCAAGGACCCCGTTTACTACAAGTGTTGGTCCAATACACCTTCGAGAGGCAGTGGACTCAGACATGGCTGCTTTACTGCGTTCGATCTGGGGCAGGGCCAGTGGGCTGCCTGTGGCCCGGGCAGGAGCCTCTCTGCATGTGTCCCAGGGACACATTTGCCTGGGAACTTCGGTCACCTGGCAGGAAGCTACGATGCCCTGACCTATGGTTAGCAGTGCAGCGAGGTGTACTGCGCGGACAGGTTCCAAACACACTTCAAATAAGAGGGCGGCCTGGGTGGAAAGATGAGAGTTTGGGCAGCTGTGCAGACAAAGATGGCGCCCTTTGGCCTTGGCCTAAATGGTTGTGACACCCCCTGGGTCTGCCGGACTCTGAGGAACCTTCCCTGGGCCTCCTGCTCCCCTGCCCTTTGTTCAGTCACAGCAGAGATGGCCACACCCACTGCCTCAGTGAGGGCAGTCTTCCAACCTCCCTCAGCCATGCCCCCTCTGAGCAGGTTACCATGGACTACAGATGCTGCATTCTGAGGCCAGGGAGTTCCGAGAATGCCAAGGGCAGACATGATGACCTTAAATGATTTCCTCTTGTGTCAGTTTTGGTAAACTTTAGGAGCTAGGAGATGGTCCACTTCACACAAAAGTTCAAATTTACTGGCATTTCATATATTCTCTGCCATAACATTGTCGTGATTCTTTCTGTATATTCTTTACTTATGTTTTTGTTTTCCTTAATCAAAGTGTTTCTTTTAAATCTTTTCAAATACTATTCTTTGGACTTACTAAATCACCTGAATTTTATACGTTTTCTGTGGTATTAAGTTCTGCTCATATCTTTATTTATCTTTTTTCCATGTTCTCCGGGTTTATTGTTTTGATCTTCTGATGTCAATTAATACAATTGGTTATTCATTTTAATAAATCTTTTTACATATAAAGATTTGAACTTTTAAGGATTCCAGCTTACTTGTACGTTTCTAAGGGTCCATTCCTCTACACTGTTGCCGGCCTAAGGCTTAGTTCACCATATAGCAATGTATATATTGACATATTATCCCCTCGGCTTTCTGTGATTCCCTACATCTCACCTTTCTTTGCAGACAAATCATTTGAAATACCGTTAACTTATTTCACAGCCAATAAGTCTTTGAAATAATGGGAATTTTTTAGAGAAATCATCTTATATAATTAGGCAGAAAATCTCACCTTCCATAGTTTTCTAAACAGCATAATTTCACTCTTGTCACTGCTTAATTTGTTGTATTAAACAACCTATGAGTATTTAGCTTTATCAATGACATGTACTTTAAAAATGATTTAGAGATCCTTCTAGTCTTTGAAAACATCCTTGTTCCTTGTTTCATTCCCAGGTTTATGTATATTTTCTGCCTAGCACCTGATTATTCCAACATCTGACGGATGGCCTAGGGAATCTAATTCTGGTTTTGATTGTTTTTGCTGATTGTCTCCCTTTGTAGCTGATTTCTTCATTATTGTGTAAATTTAGATCATGAGTTCATGTTTAGCTAAACAGCTGACCTTGTAATAGGCTTAGGTGTGAACGCTCTTAAGTTTCAGCAAAAAGTCGGCAAAGATTTATTTGTGTCCCTCCAATGAGTTGCCCACAAGGACCCCGTTTTCTAGAAGTGTTGGTCCAATACTCCTTCTAGGGGTAGGGGACTTAGACAGGGCTGCTTTCGGCCCCCGATCTTGGGCAGGGGCAGTGGGCGGCCTGTGGCCCTGGCAGGAGCCTCTCTGCGTGTGATCCAAGGAATCATCTCTCCTGTGAACTTCGGTCACCTGGCAGGAGGGTACGATGCCCAGACCTATGGATAGCTGTGCAGCGAGGTGTACTTTGCGGAGAGGTTCCACACACACTTCAGTTAAGAGGGCGGCCTGAGTGGAAAGGTCAGAGTTTGGCCAGCTGTGCAGACAAAGAAGGCGTCCTATGGCCTGGGCCTAAATGCTTGTGACACCCCACTGGGCCTGCCGGACCCTTAGGGCCCTGCCCTGGCCCCCCTGCTCCCCTGCCCTTTGTTCAGTCACAGCAGAGATGGCCACACCCACTCCCTCAGTGAGTGCAGTTTTCCAGCCTCCTTCAGCCCCGCCCACTCCCCGCAGGTTACCATGGACTACATGTGATGCATTCTGAGGCCAGGGCTTTCCGAGAATGCCAAGGGCCGACATGATGACCTTAAATTATTTCCTCTTGTGTCAGTTTTGGTAAACTGTAGGAGCTAGGAAATGGTCCACTTTACAGAAATGTTCAAATTTACAGGCATTTCATATATTCTCTGCTATAACAAACATTGTCCTGATTCTTTCTATATATTCTTTAATTATGTTTGTGTTTTCCTTAATCAAAGTGTGTCTTTTAAATCTTTCCAAAGAATATTCTTTGGACTTACTACCTCACCTGAATTTTATACGTTTTCTGTGGTATTAAGTTCTGCTCATATCTTTATTTATCTTTTTTCTATGTTCTCAGGGTTTATTGTTTTGATCTTCTGATGTCCATTAAAACTCTTGGTTATTCATTTTAATAAATCTTTTTACTTATAAAGATTTGAACTTTTAAAGATTCCAGCTCACTTTTAAGTTTCTAAGGGTCAGGTCCTCTACATTGTGGCTGGCCTAAGGCTTAGTTCACCATATAGCAATGTATATATTGACATTTTCCCCTCGACTTTCTGTGATTCCCTACATCTCACCTTTCTTTGCAGACAAGCCATTTGAAATACACTTAACTTATTTCACAACCAATAAGTCTTTGAAATAATGTCTATTTTGTAGACAAATCTTCTTATATAATTAGGCAGAAAATCCCAAATGCCATTGTTTTCAAAACAACATAATTTCACTCTTCTCAATGCTTAATCTGTGGTATTAACCAACCTTTCAGTATTTAGGTTTATCAACGACATGTACTTTAAAAATGTTTTAGAGATCCTACCATCCTTTGAAAACCTCCTTGTTCCTTGTTTCAGTTCCAGTTTTATGTATATTTTCTGCCTTGCACCTGATTATTCCAACATCAGATGGATGGCCTAGGGAATCTCCTTCTGGTATTGATTGTTTTTGCTGATTGTCTCACTTTGTAGCTGATTTCTTCAATATTGTGTAAATTTAGATCATGAGCTCATGTTTAGCTAAACAGCTGACCTTGTAAGAGGCTTAGGTGTGAACGCTGGTAAGCTTCAGCAGAAAGTCGGCAAAGATTCACTTGTGTCCCTCCAATGAGTTGCCCGCAAGGACCCCGTTTACTACAAGTGTTGGTCCAATACTCCTTCGAGAGGCAGTACACTCAGACATGGCTGCTTTTCAGCCTTCGATCCGGGGCAGGGGCAGTTGGCGGCCTGTGGCCCGGGCAGGAGCCTCTCTGCATGTGTCCCAGGGACCATTTGCCTGCGAACTTCGGTCACCTGGCAGGAAGCTACGATGCCCAGACCTATGGTTAGCTGTGCAGCGAGGTGTACTTTGCGGAGAGGTTCCACACACACTTCAGTTAAGAGGGCGGCCTGAGTGGAAAGGTCAGAGTTTGGCCAGCTGTGCAGACAAAGAAGGCGCCCTTTGGCCTGGGCCTAAATGCTTGTGACACCCCACTGCGCCTGCCGGGCTCTGAGGGGCCTGCCCTGAGACCCCTCCTCTCGTGCAATTTGTTCAGTCACAGCAGAGATGCCCACACGCATTCCCTCAGTGAGGGCAGTGTTCCAACCTCCCTCAGCACCACCCCCTCTCCGCAGGTTACCATGGAATACAGATGCTGCATTCTGAGGCCAGGTCTTTCTGAGAATGCAAGGGCAGACATGGCGACCTTAAATGATTTCCTCTTGTGTCAGTTTTGGTAAACTTTAGGAGCTAGGAACTGGTCCACTTTACAGAAATGTTCAAATTTACTGGCATTTCAGATATTCTCTGCTATAACACTGTCCTGATTCTTTCTGTATATTCTTTACTTATGTTTTTGTTTTCCTTAATCAAAGTGCGTCTTTTAAATCTTTTCAAAGAATATTCTTTGGACTTACTAAATCACCTGAATTTTATACATTTTCTGTTGTATTAAGTTCTGCTCATATCTTTATTTATCTTTTTTCTATGCTCTCAGGGTGTATTGTTTTGATTTTCTGATGTCAATTAAAACACTTGGATATTCATTATAATAAATATTTTTACTTATAAAGATTTGAACTTTTGAAGATTCCAGCTTACTTGTAAGTTTCTAAGGGTCAGGTCCTCTACATTGTTGCTGGCCTAAGACTTAGTTCACCCTATAGCAATGTGTATATTGTCCTATTTTCCCCTCGAATTTCTGTGATTACCTACATCTCACCTTTATTTGCAGACAAGCCATTTGAAATACACTTAAGTTATTTCACAGCCAATAAGTCTTCGAAATAATGTGTATTTTTTAGAGAAATATTCTTATACTATTAGGCAGAAAATGTAATCTGCCATAGTTTTCAAAACAGCATTATTCCACTCTTCTCAATGATGAATCTGTTGTATTACACAACCTTTGAGTATTTAGTTTTATCAATGACATGTACTTTAAAATGTTTTAGAGATCCTACCAGTCTTTGAAAACATCCTTGTTCCTTGTTTCAGTTCCAGTTTTATGTATATTTTCTGCCTTGCACCTGATTATTCCAACATCTGATAGATGGCATAGGGAATCTAATTCTGGTATGGATTGTTTTTGCTGATTGTCTCCCCTTGTAGCTGATTTCTTCCTTATTGTGTAAATGTAGATCATGAGCTCATGTTTAGCTAAACAGCTGAGCTTGTAAGAGGCTTAAGTGTGAATGCTCGTAAGCTTCAGCAGAAAGTCGGCAAGATATATTTGTGTCCCTCCAATGAGTTGCCCGCGAGGACCGCGTTTTCTCCAAGTGTTGGTCCAAATCTCCCTCTAGACGCAGGGGACTCAGACATGGCTGTTTGCAGCCCCCGATTTGGGGCAGGGGCAGTGGGCGGCCTGTGGCCCGGGCAGGAGCCTCTCCACGTGTGTCCCAGGGACACATCTGCCTGCGAACTTCGGTCACCTGGAACGTGCTACGATGCCCAGACCTATGGTTAGCTGTTCACCGAGGTGTACTGCGCGGACAGGTTCCAAACACTCTTCGAGTGAGTGGGCGTCCTGAGTGGAAAGGTGAGAGATTGGGCAGCTGTGCTGACAATGAAGGCACACTTTGGCCTGAGCCTAAAAGCTTGTGACACCCCACTGGGCCTGCCGGGCTCTGAGGGCCCTGAACTGGGCCTCCTGCTCCCCTGCCCTATGTTCAGTCACAGCAGAGATGGCCACCCCCACACCCTCAGTGAGGGCCGTATTCCAAACTCCCTCAGCCCCGACCCCTCTCCGCAGGTTATCATGGACTACAGATGCTGCATTCTGAGGCCAGGGCGTTCCGAGAATGCCAAGGGCAGACATGAGGACATTAAATGATTTCCTCTAGTGTCAGTTTTGGTAAACTTTAGGAGCAAGGAAATGGTCCACTTTACAGAAATGTTCAAATTTACTGGCATTTCATATATTCTCTGCTATAACATTGTCCTGATTCTTGCTGTATATTCTTTACTTATGTTTTTGTTTTCCTTTATCAAGGGTGTCTTCTAAATATTTTCAAAGAATATTCTTTAACTTACTAAATCACCTCTATTTTACACGTTTTCTTTTGTATTATGTTCTGCTCATATCTTTATCTTTTTTCTATGTTCTCAGGGTTTATTGTTTTGATCTTCTGATGTCTATTAAAACACTTGGTTATTCATTTTAATAAATCTATTTACTTATAAAGATTTGTAGTTTTGAAGATTCGAACTTACTTGTAAATTTTTAAGGGTCAGGTCCTCTACTTTGTTGCTCGCCTAACGCTTAGTTCAACATATAGCAATGTATATATTGACCTATTTTCCCCTCGACTTTCTGTGATTCCCTACATCTCTCCATTCTTTGCAGACAAGCCATTTGAAATACCCTTAACTTTTTTCACAGCCAATAAGTCTTTGATATAATGTGTAATTTTTAGAGAAATCTTCTTATATAATTAGGCAGAAAATCTGACATGCCATATTTTTCAAAACAGCATAATTTCACTCTTCTCAATTATGAATCTGTTTTGAGTATTTAGCTTTATCAATGACATGTACTTTAAAAATGTTTTAGAGATCCTATCAGTCTTTGAAAATATCCTTGTTCCTTGTTTCAGTTCCAGGTTTATGTATATTTTCTGACTTGCACCTGATTATTCCATCATCTGATGGATGGCCTAGGGAATCTAATTCTGGTATTGATTGTTTTGCTGATTGTCTCCCCTTGTAGCTGATTTCTTCCTTTTGTGTAAATTTAGATCATGAGCTCATGTTTATCTAAACAGCTGACCTTGTAAGAGGCTTAGGTGTGAACGCTGGTAAGCTTCAGCAGAAAGTCGGCAAAGATTTATTTCTGTCCCTCCAATGAGTTGCCCGCAAGGACCCCGTTTTCTACAAGTGTGGTCCAATACGCCCTCTAGAGGCAGGGGTTTCAGACAGGGCTTCTTTGCGGCCCCCGATTTGGGGCAGGGGCAGTGGGCGTCCTGTGGCCCGGGCAGGAGACTCTCCACGTGTGTCCCAGGGACCCACGTGCCTGCGAAATTCGGTCCACGGGTTGGAAGCTACGATGCTCAGAAATATGGTTAGCTGTGCAGTGAGGTGTACTGGGCGGACAGGTTCCACACACACTTCAAGTAAGAGGGAGGCCTGAGTGGAAAGGTGAGAGTTTGGGCAACTGTGCAGACAAAGAATGCGCCCTTTGGCCTGGCCGAAATGCTTGTGACACCCCATTGGGCCTGACGTGTTCTGAGGGCCCTGCCATGGGACCCCTGCTCCCCTGCGCTTTGTTCAGTCACAGCAGTGTTGGCCACACTCACTCCCTCATTGAGGGTAGTGTTCCAACCTCCCTCAGCACCGCCCCCTTTCCGCAGGTTACCTTGGACTACAAATGCTGCATTCTGAGGCCAGGGCTTTCCGAGAATAACAAGGGCAGACATGATGACCTTAAATGATTACCTCTTGTGTCAGTTTTGGTAAACTTTAGGAGCTGGGAAAGGTTCCACTTTACAGAAATGTTCAAATTTACTGGCATTTCATATATTCTCTGCGATAACATTGTACTGATTCTTTCTGTATATTCTTTACTTATGTTTTTGTTTTCCTTAATCAAAGTGTGTCTTTTAAATCATTTCAAAGAATATTGTTTGGACTTACTACATCAACTGAATTGTTTACGTTTTCTGTTGTTTTAAGTGCTGCTCATATCTTTATTTTTCTTTTTTCTATGTTCTCAGGGTTTATAGTTTTGAACTTCTGATGTCAATTAAAACACTCGGGTTTCATTTTAATAAATCATTTTACTTATAATGATTTGAACTTTGGAAGATTCCAGCTTAGTTGTAAGTTTCCAAGGGTCAGGTGCTCTACATTGTTTCTGGCCTAAGAATTAATTCACCATATAGCAATGTATATATTGACCTATTTTCCCCTCGACTTTCTGTGATTCCCTACATCTCACGTTTTTTTGCAGTCAAGCCATTTGAAATACACTTTACTTATTTCACAGCCAATAAGTCTTCGAAATAATGTGTATTTTTTAGAGAAATTTTCTTATATAATTAGGCAAAAAATCTGACCTGCCATAATTTTCAAAACTGCATAATTCCACTCATCTCAATGTTGAATCGATTGTATTACACAACCTTTAGTATTTAGCTTTATCAATGATATGTACTTTAAATATGTTTGAGAGATCCTACCAGTCTTTGAAAACATCCTTGTTCCTTGTTTCAGTTCCAGTTTTATGTATATTTTCTGCCTTGCACCTGATTATTCCAACATCAGATGGATGGCCTAGGGAATCTAATTCTGGTATTGATTGTTTTTCCTGATTGTCTCCATTTGTAGCTGATTTCTTCAATATTGTGTAAATTTACATCATGAGCTCATGTTTAGCTATACAGCTGAACATGTAAGAGGCTTAGGTGTGAACGCTGGTAAGCTTCAGCAGAAAGGCGGCAAAGGTTTTTTTGTGTCCCTCCAATGAATGGCCCGCAACGACCCCGTTTCCTACAAGTGTTGGGCCAATACTCCTTCGAGAGGCCAGGAATCAGACATGGCTGCTTTGCTGCCTCCGTTCTGGGGCAGGGGCAGTTGGCGGCATGTGGCCCAGGCAGGAGCCTCTCCGCAAGGGTCCCAGGGACCCATCTCCCTGCGAACTTCGGTCACCTGGTAGGAAGCTATGATGCCCCGACCTATGGTTAGCAGTGCAGCGCGGTGTACTTCGCGGACCGGTTCCAAACACACTTCAACTAAGAGGGCAGCCTGAGTGGAAAGGTGAGAGTTTGGGCAGCTGTGCAGACAAAGACGGCGCCCTATGGCCTGGGCCTAAATACTTGTGACACAACACTGGGCCTCCCGGGCTCTGAGGCCCCTGCGCTGGGGCCGCTGCTCCCCTGGCCTTTGTTCAGTCACAGCAGAGATGGCCACACCCACTCCCTCAGTGAGGGCAGTCTTCCAAGCTCCCTCAGACCGGCCCCCTCTCCGCAGGTTACCATGGACTACAGATGCTGCATTCTGAGGCTAGTGCGTTCCGAGAATGCCAAGGGAAGACATACTGACCTTAAATGATTTGCTCTTGTGTCAGTTTTCGTAAACTTTAGGAACTAGGAAATGGTCCACTTTAAGAAATGTTCAAATTTACTGGCATTTCATATATTCTCTGCTATAACATTGTCCTGATTCTTTCTGTATATTCTTTACTTATGTTTTTGTTTTCCTTAATCAAAATCTGTCCTTTAAATCTTTTCAAAGAATATTCTTTGTACTTACTACATCACCTGAATTGTATACGTTTTCTGTTATATTAAGTGATGCTCATATCTTTATTTATCTTTTTTCTATGTTCTCAGGGTTTATTGTTTTGATCTTCTGGTGTCAATTAAAACACTTGGTTATTCATTTTAATAAATCTTTTTACTTATAAAGATTTGAACTTTTGAAGATTCCAGCTTACTTGTAAGTTTCTAAGGGTCAGGTACTCAACATTGTGCCTGGCATAAGGCTTAGTTTACCATATAGCAATGTATATATTGACCTATTTCCCCTCGTTTTTCTGTTATTCCCTACATCTCACCTTTCTTTGCATACAAGCCATTAGAAATACCCTTATTTCCTGCCATTAAGTCTTTGAAATAATGTGTATTTTTTAGAGAAATCTTCTTATATAATTAGGAAGAAAATCTGACCTGCCATAGATTTGAAAACAGCATAATTTCACTCTTCTCAATGATGAATCTGTTTTGATTATTTAGCTTTATCAATGACATGTACTTTAAAAATGTTTTAGAGATCCTATCAGTCTTTGAAAACATCCTTGTTCCTTGTTTGAGTTCCAGTTTTATGTATATTTTCTGCCTTGCACCTGATTATTCCAACATCTGATGGATGGCCTAGGGAAGGTCATTCTGGTATGTATTGTTTTTGCTGACTGTCTCCCCTTGTAGCTGATTTCTTCCTTATTGTGTAAATTTAGATCATAAGCTCATTTTTAGCTAAACAGCTGACCTTGTAAGAGGCTTAGGTTTGAACGCTGGTAAGCTTCAGCAGAAAGTCGGCAAAGATTTATTTGTGTCCCTCCAATGAGTTGCCCGCGAGGTCCCCGTTTTCTACAAGTGTTGGTCCAATACTCCCTGTAGATGCAGGGGACTCAGACAGGGCTATTTGTAGCCCCCGATTTGGCGCAGGGGCAGACGGCGGCCTGTGGCCCGGGCAGGAGCCTCTCCACGTGTGTCTCAGGGAATCATCTGCCTGCGAACTTCGGTCACCTGGCACAAGCTACGATGCCCAGACCTATGGTTAGCTGTGCAGCGAGGTGTACTGCGCGGACAGGTTCCACACACACTTCAAGTAATTGGGCGGCCTGAGTGGAAAGGTGAGAGATTGGGCAGCTGTGCCGACAATGAAGTCACACTTTGGCCTTGGCCTA
This sequence comes from Mesoplodon bidens, assembly GCF_964165515.1. Taxonomy (NCBI): domain Eukaryota; kingdom Metazoa; phylum Chordata; class Mammalia; order Artiodactyla; family Ziphiidae; genus Mesoplodon; species Mesoplodon bidens. The sequence continues at coordinate 978,564 of NW_027671674.1, read as the reverse complement.
AGTTCTTGTGACACCCCACTGGGCCTGCCGGGCTCTGAGGGACTTGCCCTGGGCCCCCTGCTCCCCTGCCCTTTGTTCAGTCACAGCAGAGATGGGCACACCCACTCCCTCAGTGAGGGCCATGTTCCAAACTCCCTCAGCCCGGGCCCCACTTCGCAGGTTACCATGGACTACAGATGCTGCATTCTGAGGCCAGGGCGTTCCGAGAATGCCAAGGGCAGACATGACGACATTAAATGATTTCGTCTAGTGTCGGTTTTGGTAAACTTTAGGAGCTAGGAAATGGTCCACTTTACAGAAATGTTCAAATTTACTGGCATTTCATATATTCTCTGCTATAACAATGTCCTGATTCTTTCTGTATATTCTTTACTTATGTTTTTGTTTTCCTTAATCAAGGGTGTCTTTTAAATCTTTTCAAAGAATATTCTTTGGACTTACTAAATCACCTCAATTTTATAAGTTTTCTTTTGTATTAAGTTCTGATCATATCTTTATCTTTTTTCTATGTTCTCAGGGTTTATTGTTTTGATCTTCTGATGTCTATTAAAACACTTGGTTATTCATTTTAATAAATCTGTTTACTTATAAAGATTTGTAGTTTTGAAGATTCGAACTTACTTGTAAGTTTTTAAGCGTCATGTCCTCTACAATGTTGCTCGCCTAACGCTTAGTTCAACATGTAGCAATGTATATATTGACCTATTTTCCCCACGACTTTCTGTGATTCACTACATCTCACCTTTCTTTGCAGACAAGCCATTTGAAATACCCTTAACTAAATTCACAGCCAATAAGTCTTTGATATAATGTGTAATTTTTAGAGAAATCTTCTTATATAATTAGGCAGAAAATCTGACATGCCATAGTTTTCAAAACAACATAATTTCACTCTTCGCAATGATGAATCTGTTTTGCGTATTTAGCTTTATCAATGACATGTACTTTAAAAATGTTTTAGAGTTCCTATCAGTCTTTGAAAACATCCTTGTTCCTTGTTTCAGTTCCAGTTTTATGTATATTTTCTGCCTTGCACCTGATTATTCCATCATCTGATGGATGGCCTAGGGAATCTCATTCTGGTATGGATTGTTTTTGCTGACTGTCTCCTCTTGAAGCTGATTTCTTCCTTTTTGTGTAAATTTAGATCATGAGCTCATGTTTAGCTAAACAGATGACCTTGTAAAAGGCTTAGGTGTGAACGCTCGTAAGCTTCAGCAGAAAGTCGGCAAAGATTTATTTGTGTCCCTCCAATGAGTTGCACGCAAGGACCCCGTTTTCTAAAAGTGTTGGTCCAATACTCCCTCTAGACGCAGTGGACTCAGACAGGGCTATTTGCAGCCCCCGATTTGGCGCAGGGGCAGACGGCGGACTGTGGCCCGGGCAGGATCCTCTCCACGTGTGTCTCAGGGATCATCTGCCTGCGAACTTCGGTCACCTGGAACAAGCTACGATGCCCAGAACTGTGGTTAGCTGTGCAGCGATGTGTACTGCGTGGACAGGTTCCACACACACTTCAAGTAAGTGGGCGGCATGATTGGAAAGTTGAGAGATTGGGCAGCTGTGCCGACAATGAAGGCACCCTTTGGCCTGGGCCTAAGTTCTTGTGACACCCCACTGGGCCTGCCGGGCTCTGAGGGTCTTGCCCTGGACCCCCTGCTCCCCTGCCCTATGTTCAGTCACAGCAGAGATGGCCACACCCACTCCCTCAGTGAGAGCCGTGTTCCAAACTCCCACAGCCCGGCCCCCTCTTCTTAGGTTACTATGGACTACAGATGCTGCATTCTGAGGACAGGGCGTTCCAAGAATGCCAAGGGCAGACATGACGACCTTAAATGATTTCCTCTAGTGTCGCTTTTGGTAAACTTTAGGAGCAAGGAAATGGTCCACTTTACAGAAATATTCAAATTTACTGGCATTTCATATATTCTCTGCTATAACATTGTCCTGATTCTTTTTTATATTCTTTACTGATGTTTTTGTTTTCCTTAATCAAGGGTGTCTTTTAAATCATTTCAAAGAATATTCTTTGGACTTACTAAATCACCTCAATTTTATACGTTTTCTTTTTTATTAAGTTCTGCTCATATCTTTATCTTTTTTCTATGTTCTCAGGGTTTATTGTTTTGATCTTCTGTTGTCAATTAAAACACTTGGTTATTCATTTTAATAAATCTGTTTACATATAAAGATTTGTAGTTTTGAAGATTCGAACTTACTTGTAAGTTTTTAAGGGTCAGGTCCTCTACATTGTTGCTCGCCTAACGCTTAGTTCAACATATAACAAAATATATATTAACCTATTTTCCCCTCGACTTTCTGTGATTCCCTACATCTCACCTTTCTTTGCAGACAAGCCATTTGCAATACCCTTAACTTATTTCACAGCCAATAAGTCTTTGATATAATGTGTAATTTTTAGAGAAATCTTCTTATATAATTAGGCAGAATATCTGACCTGCCATAGTTTTCAAATCAGCATAATTTAACTCTTCTCAATGTTGAATCGGTTGTATTACACAACCTTTGAGTATTTAGCTTTATCAATGACATGTACTTTAAAAATGTTTGAGAGATCCTACCAGTCTTTGAAAACATCCTTGTTCCTTGTTTCAGTTCCAGTTTATGTATATGTTCTGCCTTGCAACTGATTATTCCAAAATTAGATGGATGGCCTAGGGAATCTAATACTGGTATTTACTGTTTTTGCTGATTGTCTCCCCTTGTAGCTGATTAATTCATAACTGTGAAAATTTAGATCATGAGCTCATGTTTAGCTAAACACCTGATCTTGTAAGAGGCTTAGGTGTGAACGCTCGTAAGCTTCAGCAGAAAGTCGGCAAAGATTTATTTGTGTCCCTCCAATGAGTTGACCACGAGGACCCCGTTTTCTAGAAGTGTTGGTCCAATACTCCCTCTAGGGGTAGGGGACTTAGACCGGGCTGCTTTCAGCCACCGATCTTGGGCAGGGGCAGTGGTCGGCTGGTGGCCCGGGAAGGAGCCTATCTGCGTGTGACCCTGGGAATCATCTCTCCTGCGAACTTCGGTCACCTGGCAGGAAGCTACGATGCCCAGACCTATGGTTAGCTGTGCAGCAAGGTGTACGGCGGGGACAGGTTCCACACACACTTCAACTAAGTGGGCGGCCTGAGTGGAAAAGTGAGAGTTTGGGCAGCTGTGCAGACAAAGAAGGCGCCCTGTGGCTTGGGCCTAAATGCTTGTGACACCTCACTGGGCCTGCCGGGCACTGAGGGCCCTGCCCTGTGCCCCCTGCTCCCCTGCCTTTTCTTCAGTCACAGCGGAGATGGCCCCACCCACTCCCTCAGTGAGGGCAGTGTTCCCACCTCCCTCAGCCCCACCCCCTCCCGGCAGGTTACCATGGACTACAGATGCTGCATTCTGAAGCCAGGGCGTCCCGGGAATGCCAAGGGCAGACATGATGACCTTAAATGATTTCCTCTTGTGTCACTTTTGGTAAACTTTAGGAGCTAGGAAATGGTCCACTTTACACTAATGTTCAAATTTACTGGCATTTCATATATTCTCTGCTATAACATTGTCCTGATTCTTTCTGTATATTCTTTGCTTATGTTTTGGTTTTCCTTAATCAAAGTGTGTCTTTTACATCTTGTCAAAGAATATTCTTTGGACTTACTACATATCCTGAATTTTATAAGTTTTCTATTGTATTAAGTTCTGCTCATATCTTTATTTATATTTTTACTATGTTCTCAGGTTTATTGTTTTGATATTCTGATATCAATTAAAACACTTGGTTATTCATTTTAATAAATCTTTTTACTTATAAATATATGAACTTTTATAGATTCCAGCTTACTTGTAAGTTTCTAAGGGTCAGGTCCTCTATATTGTGGCTGGCCTAAGTCTTAGTTCACCATATAGCAATGTATATATTGACTTATTTTCCCCTCGAGTTTCTGTGATTCCCTACATCTCACCTTTCTTTGCAGGCAAGCCATTTGAAATACCCTTAACTTATTTCACAGCTAATAAGTCTTTGAAATAATGTGTATTTTTTAGAAAAATCTTCTTATATAATTAGGCAGAAAATCGGACCTGCCTTAGTTTTCAAAACAGCATAATTTCACTCTTCTCAGTGATGAATCTGTTGTATTACACAACCATTGTGTATTTAGCTTTATCAATGACATGTACTTTAAAAATGTTTTAGAGATCCTACCACTCTTTGAAAACATCCTTGTTCCTTGTTTCAGTTCCAGTTTTGTGTATACTTTCTGCCTTGCACCTGATTATTCCAACATCTGATGGATGGCCTAGGGAATCTAATTCTGGTATTGATTGTTTTTGCTGATTGTCTCCCCTTGTAGCTGATTTCTTCCTTTTGTGTAAATTTAGATCATGAGCTCATGTTTAGCTAAACAGCTGACCTTGTAAGAGGCATCGGTGTGAACTATCGGAAGCTTCAGCAGAAAGTCGGCAAAGATTTATTTGTGTACCTAAAATGACTTGCCCTCGAGGACCCCGTTTTCTACAAGTGTTGGTCCAATACGCCCTCCAGAGGCAGGGGATTCAGACAGGGCTGCTTTGCGGTCCCCGATCTGGGGCAGGGGCAGTGGGCGGCCTGTGGCCAGGGCAGGAGACTCTCCACGTGTGTCACAGGGACCCATCTGCCTGCGAACTTCTGTCCACGGGCAGGAAGCTAGGATGCTCACACGTATGGTTAGCTGTGCAGCGAGGTGTACTGGGCGGACAGGTTCCACACACACTTCAAGTAAGAGAGCGGCCTGAGTGGAAAGGTGAGAGTTTGGGCAGCCGTGCAGACAAAGATGGCGCCCTTTGGCCTGGGCCTAAATGCTTGTGACACCCCACTGGGCCTGCCGGGTTCTGAGGGCCCAGCCCTGGGCCCCCTGCTCCCCCGCCCTTTGTTCAGTCACAGCAGATAAGGCCACAACCACTCCGTCAGTGAGGGTAGTGTTCCAACCTCCCTCAGCACCGCCCACTCTCCGCAGGTTACCATGGACTACAAATGCTGCATTCTGAGGCCAGGGCTTTCTGAGAATGCCAAGGGCAGACATGATGACCTTAGATGATTTCCTCTTGTGTCAGATTTGGTAAACTTTAGGAGCTAGGAAATGGTTCACCTTTCAGAAATGTTCATATTTACTGGCATTTCATATATTCTCTGCTATAACATTGTCCTGATTCTTTCTGTATATTCTTAACTTATGTTTTTGTTTTCCTTAATCAAAGTGTGTCTTTTAAATCTTTTCAAAGAATATTCTTTGGACTTACTACATCACCTGAATTTTATTCGTTTTCTGTTGTATTAAGTGCTGCTCATATCGTTATTTTTCTTCTTTCTATATTCTCAGGGTTTATTATTTTGATATTCTGATGTCAATTAAAACACTTGGTTTTTCATTTTAATAAATCTTTTTACTTATAATGATTTGAACTTTTGAAGATTCCAGCTAACTTGTAAGTTTCTAAGGGTCAGGTGCTCTACATTGTTGCTGGCCTAAAGACTTAGTTCACCCTATAGCAATGTATATATTGATCTATTTCCCCTCGACTTTCTGTGATTACCTACATTTCACCTTCCTTTGCAGAAAGCCATTTGAAATACCCTTTACTTATTAAACAGCCAATAAGTCTTTGAAATAATGTGTATTTTTTAGAGAAATATTCTTATATAGTTAGGCAGAAAATCTGACCTGCCAGGGTTTTCAAATCAGCATAATTTCACTCTTCTCAATGTTGAATCGGTTGTATTACACAACCTTTGAGTATTTAGCTTTATCAATGACATGTACTTTAAAAATGTTTTAGAGATCCTACCAGTCTTTGAAAACATCCTTGTTCCTTGTTTCCGTTCCAGTTTTATGTATATGTTCTGCCTTGCACCTGATTATTCCAACATCTGATGGATGGCCTAGGGAATCTAAATCTGGTATTGATTGTTTTTGAAGATTGCCTCCCCTTGTAGCTGTTTTCTTCATTATTGTGTAAATTTAGATCATGAGTTCATGTTTAGCTGAACAGCTGACCATGTAAGAGGCTTAGGTGTGAACGCTCGTAAGCTTCAGCAGAGGGTCGGCAAAGATTTATTTGTGTCTCTCCAATGAGGTTCCCGCGAGGACCACGTTTTCTACAAGTTTTGGTCCAATACACCCTCTAGAGGCAGGGGACTCAGAGAGGGCTGCTTTGCGGCCCCCGATCTGGGGCAGGGGAAGTGGGCGGCATGTGGCCGGGGCAGGAATCTCTCCGTGTGTGTCCCAGGGACCTATCTGCCTGCGAACTACGGTCAACTGGCAGGAAGCTATGATGCCGAGAACTATTGTTAGCTGTTCAGCAAGCTGGACTGCGCGGACACGTTCCACACACACTTCAAGTAAGAGGGCGGCTTGAGGGAAAAGGTGAGAGTTTGGGCATCTGTGCAGACAAAGGAGGCGCCATTTGACATGGTCCTAAATGGTTTTGACACCCCTCTGGGCCTGCCGGGCCCTGAGGTCCCTGCCCTGGAAGACCTGCTCCCCTGACCTTGGTTCAGTCACAGCAGAGATGGCCACACCCACTCCCTCAGTGAGGGCAGTGATCGAACGTCCCTCAGCCCCGCCCCCTCTCCGCAGGTTACCATGGACTACAGATGCTGCATTCTGAGGCCAGGACGTTCCGAGAATGCCAAGGCCTAACATAATCATCTTAAATGATTTCCTCTTGTGTCAGTTTTTGAAAACTTTAGGAGCTAGTAAATGGTCCACTTACAGAAATGTTCAAATTTACTGGCATTTCAGATATTCTCTGCTATAACATTGTCCTGATTCTTTCTGTATATTCTTGACTTATGTTTTTGTTTTCCTTAATCAAATTGTGTCTTTTAAATCTTTTCAAAGAATATTCTTTGACTTACTACATCACCTGAATTTCATACGTTTTCTGTTGTACTAAGTTCTGCTCATATCTTTATTTATCTTTTTTCTATGTTCTCAGGTTTTATTGTTTGGATCTTCTGATGCCAATTAAAACACTTGTTTATTCATTTTCATAAATCTTTTTACTTATAAAGATTTGAACTTCTGAAGATTCCAACTTACATGTAAGTTTCTAAGGGTCACATAGTCTACATTGTTGCTTGCCTAAGGCTTAGTTCCCCATATAGCAATGTATATATTGATCTATTTTCCCCTCGGCTTTGTGTGATTCCCTACATCTCAACTTTCTTTGCAGACAAGCCATTTGCAATACCCTTAACTTATTTCACAGCCAAATAGTCTTTGAAATAATGTGTATTTTTTAGAGAAATCTTCTTATATAATTAGGCAGAAAATCTGACCTGCCATAGTTTTCAAAACAGCGTAATTTCACCCTTCTCAATGATGAATCTGTTGTATTACACAACCTTTGAGTATTTAGCTTTATCAATGACATGTACTTTAAAAATGTTTTAGAGATCCTACCAGTCTTTGAAAACATCCTTGTTCCTTGTTTCAGTTCCAGTTTTATGTATATTTTCTGCCTTGCACCTGATTATTCCAACATCTGATGGATGGTCTAGGGAATCTAATCCTGGTATTGATTGGTTTTGGTGATTGTTTCCCCTTGTACCTGCTTTCTTCATTATTGTGTAAATTTAGATGATGGTCTCATGTTTAGCTAAACCGCTGAACTTGTAAGAGGCTTAGCTGTGAACGGTTGTAAGCTTCATCAGAAAGTCGGCAAAGATTTATTTGTGTCCTTCCAATGAGTTGCCCGTGAGGACCCCGTTTTCTACAAGTGTTGGTCCAATACTTCCTCCAGAGGCAGGGACTCAGACAGGGTGCTTTGCAGCCGCCGATCTGGAGCAGGGTCCTTGGGCCGCCCGTGGACCACGCAGGAGCCTCTCCGCGTGTGTCCCACGGACCCATCTGCCTGCGAACTTCGGTCACCTGGAAGGAAGCTACGATGCCCAGACATGTGGCTAGCTGTGCAGCGAGGTGTACTGCGCAGACATTTTCCTCACACACTTCAAGTAAGAGGGTGGCCTGAGTGGAAATGCGAGAGTTTGGCAGGTGTGCAGACAAAGAAGGCGCACTTTGGCATGGGACTAATTGCTTGTGACACCGCACTGGGCCTGCCGGGCTCTGAGGGCCCTGCCCTGGACGCCCTGCTCCCCTGCCCTTTGTTCCGTCACAGCAGAGAGGGCCACCCCCACTCCCTCAGAGAGGGCAGTGTTCCAAACTCCATCAGCCTCGCCCCCTCTCTGCAGGTTACCATGGAATACAGATGCTGCATTATGAGGCCAGGGCGTTCCGAGAATGCCAAGGGCCGACATGATGACCTTAAATGATTTCCTCTTGTGTCAGTTTTGGTAAACTTTAGGAGCTAGTAAATGGTCCACTTTAAAGAAATGTTCAAATTACTGGCATTTCAGATATTCTCTGCAATAACATTGCCCTGATTCTTTCTGTATATTCTTTTCTTATGTTTTTGTTTTCCTTAATCAAAGTGTGTCTTTTAAATCTTTTCAAAGAATATTCTTTGAACTTACTACATCACCTGATTTTATATGTTTTCTGTTGTACTAAGTTCTGCTCATATCTTTATTTATCTTTTTTCTATGTTGTCAGGGTTTATTGTTTTGATCTTCTTATGTCAAATAAAACACTTGGTTATTCATTTCAATAAATCTTTTTACTTATAAAGATTAGAACTTTTGAAGTTTCCAGCTTACTTGTAAGTTTCTAAGCGTCAGGTCCTCTACATTGTGGCTGGGGTAAGGCTGAGTTCACCATATAGCAATGTATATATTGACCTATTTTCCCCTCGACTTTCTGTGATTCCCTACATCTCACCTTTCTTTGCTGACAAGCCATTTGCAATACCCACAACTTATTTCACAGGCAATAAGTCTTTGAAATAATGTGTATTTTTTAGATAAATCTTCTTATATAATTAGGCAAAAATCTGACTTGCCATAGTTTTCAAAATAGCATAATGTCACTCTTCTCAATGATGTATCTGTTGTATTACACAAGCTTTGATTATTTAGCTTTATCAATGACATGTACTTTAAAAATGTTTTAGTGATCCTACCAGTCTTTGAAAACATCCTTATTCCTTGTTTCAGTTCCAGTTTTATATATATTTTCTGCCTTGCACCTGATTATTCCAATATCTGATGGATGGCCTAGGGAATCTAATTCTGGTATTGATTGTTTTTGCTGATTGTCTCCGCCTTGTAGGTGATTTCTTCATTATTGTGTAAATTTAGATCATGAGCTCATGTTTAGCCAAACAGCTAAGCTTGTTAGAGGCTTAGGTGTGAACGCTCGTAAGCTTCATCGGAAAGTCGGCAAAGATTTATTTGTGTGCCACCAATGAGTTTCCCGTGAGGACCCCGTTTTCTACAAGTGTTGGTCCATTACTCCCTCTAGAGTCAGGGACTCAGACAGGGCTGCGTTGCGGCCGCTGATCTACGGCAGGGTCTCTGGGCCGCCCGTGGCCCGGGCAGGAGCCTCTCCGCGTGTGTCCCACGGACCCATTTGCCTGCGAACTTCGGTCACCTGGCAGGAAGCTACGATGCCCAGACTTATGGTTAGCTGTGCAGCGAGGTGTACTGCGCGGATGGGTTCCACACACACTTCAAGTAAGAGGGAGGCTGAGAGGAAAGGTGAGTGTTTGGGCACCTGTGCAGACAAAGAAGTCGCCCTGTGGCCTGGGCCTAAATGCTTGTGATACCGCACTGGGCCTGCCGGGCTCTGAGGGCCCTTCTCTGGGTACCATGCTCTCCTGCACTTTGTTCAGTCACAGCAGAGATGGCCACACCCACTCCCACAGTGAGGGCAATGTTGCAACCTCCCTCAGACACGCCCCCTTTCCTCAGTTTACCATGGACTACAGATGCTGCATTCTGAGGCCACGGCGTTCCGAGAATGCCAAGGGCAGACATGATGACCTTAAATGATTTCCTCTTGGGTCAGTTTTGGTAAACTTTAGGAGCTAGGAAATGGTCGACTTTACCGAAATGTTGAAATTTACTGGCATTTCAGATATTCAATGCTATAACATTGTCCTGATTCTTTCTGTATATTCTTTACTTATGTTTTTGTTTTCCTTACTCAAAGTTTGTCTTTTCAACTCTTTTCAAAGAATATTTTTTGACTTACTACATCACCTGAATCTTATACGTTTTCTGTTGTATTAAGTTCTGCTCATATCTTTATTTATCTTTTTTCTATTTTCTCAGTGTTTATTGTTTTGGTCTTCTGATGTCAATTAAAACACTTGGTTATTCATTTTCATAAATCTTTTTACTTATAAAGATATGAACTTTTGAACATTCCCGCTTACTTGTAAGTTTCTAAGGGTTAGCTCCTCTACATTGTTGTGGTCTAAGTCTTAGTTCACCGTACAGCTATATCTGTATTGACCTATTTTTCCCTGGGCTTTCTGTGATTCCCTCCATCTCACCTTTCTTTGCAGACAAGCCATTTGAAATACCCTTAACTTATTTCACAGCCAATAAGTCTTTGAAATAATGTATATTTTTTAGAGAAATCTTCGTATACAATTAGGCAGAAAATTTGACCTGCCATAGTTTTCAAAACAGCATAATTTCACTCTTCTCAATGATGAATCTGTTGTATTACACAACCTTTGAGTATTTAGGTTTATCAGTGACATGTACATTAAAAATGTTTTAGAGATCCTACCAGTCTTTGAAAACATCCTTGTTCCTTGTTTTAGTTCCAGTTTTATGTATATTTTCTGCCTTGCCCCTGATTATTCCAACATCTGATGGATGGCCTAGGGAATCTACTTCTGGTATTGACTGTTTTTGCTGATTGTGTCCCCCTTGTAGCTGATTTCTTCATTATTGTGTAAATTTAGATCATGAGCTCATGTTTAGCTAAACATCTGTCCTTGTAAGAGGCTTAGGTGTGAATGCCCGTAAGCTTCATCAGAAAGTCGGCAAAGATTTATTTGTGTCCCTCCAATGAGTGGTCCGAGAGGTCCCCGTTTTCTACAAGTGTTGGTCCAATATTCCCTGTAGAGGCAGGGACTCAGACAGGGCTGCTTTGCGGCCCCCGATCTGGGGAAGGGGCTGTTGGCCGCCGGTGGCCCGGGCAGGAGCCTCTCCGCGGGTGTCCCAGGGACCCATCTGCCTGCGGACTTCGGTCACCTGGAAGGAAGCTACGATTCCCAGACCTAAGGTTATCTGTGCAGTGAGGTGTACTGCGCGGACAGGTTCCACACACACTTCAAGTAAGAGGGCGGCCTGAGTGGAAAAGTGAGTGTCTGGGCAGATGTGCAGACAAAGAAGGCGCCCTTTGGCCTGGGCCTAAATGATTGTAACACCCCACTGGGCCGGCCGGGCTCTAAGGACCTGCCCAGGTTTCCCTCCTTTCCTGCCCTATGTTCAGTCACAGCAGAGATGGCCACACCCACTCCCTCAGTGAGGGCAGTGTTCCAAACTCCCTCAGCCCGGCCCCCTCTCTGCAGGTTACCATGGACTACAGATGCTGCCTTCTGAGGCCAGGGCGTTCCGAGAATGCCAAAGGCAGACAGGATGACCTTAAATGATTTCCTCTTGTGTTACTTTTGGTAAAATTTAGGAGCAAGGAAATGGTCCACTTTACAGAAATGTTCAAATTTACTGGCATTTCATATATTCTCTGCTATAACATTGTCCTGATTCTTTCTGTATATTCTTGACTTATGTTTTTGTTTTCTTTAATTAAAGTGTGTCTTTTAAATATTTTCAAAGAATATTCTTTTGACTTACCAAAACACCTGAAATTTATACGTTTTCTGTTGTACTAAGTTCTGCTCATATCGTTATTTATCTTTTTTCTATGTTCTCAAGGTTTATTGTTTTGATCTTCTGATGCCAATTAAAACACTTCGTTATTCATTTTAGTAAATCTTTTTACTTATAAAGATTTGAACTTTTGAAGATTCCAACTTACTTACTTGTAAGAGGTCAGGTCTTCTACATTGTTGCTGGCCTAAATCTTAGTTCACCATATAGCAATGTATATGTTTAACTATTTTCCCCTGGGCTTTCTGTGATTTCCTACATCTCACCTTTCTTTGCAGACAAGCCATTTGAATTACCCTTAACTTATTTCACAGCCAATAAGTCTTTAAAATAATGTGTATTTTTTAGAGAAATCTTCTTATATAATTAGGCAGAAAATCTGACCTGCCTTAGTTTTCAAAACAGCATAATTTCACTCTTCTCAATGATGAATGTGTTGTATAAAACAACCTTTGAGTATTTAGCTTGATCAATGACATGTACTTTTAAAATGTTTTAGAGATCCTACCAGTCTTTGAGAACATCCTTGTTCCTTGTTTCAGTTCCAGTTTTATGTATATTTTCTGCCTTGCACCTGATTATTCCAACATCTGATGGATGGCCTAGGGAATCTAATTCTGGTATTGATTGCTTTTGCTGATTGTCTCCACCTTGTAGCTGATTACTTCATTATTGTGTAAATTTAGATTATGAGCTCATGTTTAGCTAAATAGCTGACCTTGTAAGAGGCATAGGTGTGAACGCTCGTAAGCTTCATCACAAAGTCTGCAAAGATTTATTTGTGTCCCTCCCATGAGTTCCCGCGAGGACCCAGTTTTCTACAAGTGATGGTCTAATACTCCCTCTAGTGGCAGGGACTCAGACAAGGTTGCTTTGCAGCCCCCGATCGGGTACAGGGGCAGTTGGAGGCCTGTGGCCCGGGCACGAGCCTCTCCGCGTGTGTCCCATGGACGTATCTGCCTGGGAACTTCGGTCACCTGGCAGGAAGCTACGAATCCCACACCTATGGTTAGCTGTGCAGCAAAATGTACTACGCGGACAGGTTCCACACACACTTCACGTAAGAGGGCGGGCTGAGTGGGAAGGTGAGACTTTGGGCAGGTGTTCAGACAAAGAAGGCGCCCTTTGGCATGGGCCTAAATGCTTGTGACACCCCACTGCGCCTCACGGGCTCTGAGGGCCCTGCCCTGGATGCCCTGCTCCCCTGCCCTTTGTTCCGTCACATCAGATATTGCCACACCCACTCCCTCAGTGAGGGCAGTGTTCCAACCTCCATCAGGCCCGCCCCCTCTCCGGAGGTTACCATGGACTACAGATGCTGCATTCTTAGTCCAGGACGTTCCGAGAATGCCATGATGACCTTAAATGATTTCCTCTTATGTCAGTTTTGGTAAACTTTAGGAGCTAGGAAATGGTCCACTTTACAGAAATGTTCAAATTACTGGCATTTCAGATATTCTCTACTATAACATTGTCCTGATTCTTTCTGTATATTCTTTACTTATGTTTTTGTTTTCCTTAATCAAAGTGTGTCTTTTAAATCATTTCAAAGAATATTCTTTGGACTTACTACATCACCTGAATTTTATACGTTTTCTATTGTATTAAGTTCTGCTCATATCTTTATTTATCTTTTTTCTATGTTCTCAGGGTTTATTGTTTTGATCTTCTGATGTCAATTAAAACACTTGGTTATTCATTTTAATAAATCTATTTACTTATAAAGATTTGAACTTTTGAAGATTCCAGCTTACTTGTAAGTTTCTAAGGGTCTGGTACTCAACATTGTTGCTGGCCTAAGGCTTAGTTCACCGTACAGCAATGTATATATTGACCTATTTTCCCCTCGATTTTCTGTGATTCCATATATCTCACCTTTCTTTGCATACAAGGCATTAGAAATTCCCTTATTTCACTGACATTAAGTCTTTGAAATAATGTGTATTTTTTAGAGAAATCTTCTTATATAATTAGGCAGAAAATCTGACCTGCCATACTTTTCAAAACAGCATAATTTCACTCTTCTCAATGATGAATCTGTTGTATTAAACAACCTTTGAGTATTTAGCTTTATCAATGACATGTACTCTAAAAATATTTTAGAGATCCTACCAGTCTTTGAAAACATCCTTGTTCCTTGTTTCACTTCCAGTTTTAGGTATATTTTCTGCCTTGCACCTGGTTATTCCAACATCTGATGTATGGCCTAGGGAATCTAATTCTGGTATTGCTTGTTTTTGTTGATTGTCTCCCCCTTGTAGCTGATTTCTTCATTATTGTGTAAATTTAGATCAAGAGCTCTTGTTTAGCCAAACAGCTGACCTTGTAACAGGCTTAGGTGTGAACGCTCGTAAGCTTCATCAGAAAGTCGGCAAAGATTTATTTGTGTCCCTGCAATGAGTTGCTCGTGAGGACCCCGTTTTCTACAAGTGTTGGTCCATTACTCCCTCTAGAGGCAGGGACTCAGACAGGGATGCTTTGCGGCCGCCGATCTAGGGCAGGGTCTTTGAGCTGCCCGTGGCCCGTGCAGGAGCCTCTCCGCGTGTGTCCCACGGACCCATCTGCCTGCGAACTTCGGTCACCTGGCAGGAAGCTATGATGCCCAAACTTATGGTTAGCTGTGCAGCGAGGTGTACTGCGCGGAGAGGTTCCACACACACTTCAAGTAAGAGGGCGGCCTCAGTGGAAAAGTGAGAGTTTGGGCAGCTGTTCAGACACCGAAGGCGCACTTTGGCCTTGGCCTAAATGCTTGTGAAACCGCACCGCCCTGCCGGGCTCTGAGGAAGCTGCCCTTGGTTCCCTGCTCTCCTGCCCTTTGTTCAGTCACAGCAGAGATGGCCACACCCACTTCCTCAGTGAGCGCAGTGTTCCAACCTCCCTTAGAACCGCCACGTCACGGCCGGTTACCATGGACTACAGATGCTGCATTCTGAGGCCAGGGCGTTCCGAGAATGCCAAGGAAGACATGATGACCTTAAATGATTTCCTCTTGTGGCAGTTTGTGTAAACTTTGGGAGCTAGGTAATGGTCCACTTTACAGAAATGTTCAAATTTATTGACATTTCATATCATCTCTGCTATAATATTGTCCTGATTCTTTCTGTATATTCTTGACTTATGTTTTTGTTTTCCTTAATCAAATTGTGTCTTTTAACTGTTTTCAAAGAATATTCTTTGGACTTACTACATCACCTGAATTTTATACGTTTTCTGTTGTATTAAGTTCTGCTCATATCTTTATTTATCATTTTTCTATGATCTCAGGGTTTATTGTTTTGCTCTTCTGATGTCAATTAAAACACTTGGTTATTCATTTTCATAAATTTTTTACTTATGAAGATTAGAACTTTTGAAGATTCCCGTTTACTTGTAAGTTTCTAAAGGTTAGGTCCTCTACATTGTTGCTGGCCTAAGGCTTAGTTCACCGTATAGCTATATCTGTATTGACCTATTTTCCCTGGGCTTTCTGTGATTCCCTACATCTCACGTTTCTTTGCAGACAACCCATTTGAAAAAAACCTTAACTTATTTCACAGCCAATAAGTCTTTGAAATAATGTGTATTTTTTAGAGAAATCTTCGTATACAATTAGGCAGAAAATTTGACCTGCCATAGTTTTCAAAACAGCATAATTTCACTCTTCTCAATGATGAATCTGTTGTATTACACAAATTTTGAATATTTAGCTTTATCAATGACATGTACTTTAAAAATGTTTTAGAGATCCTACCAGTCTTTGAGAACATCCTTGTTCCTTGTTTCAGTTCCAGTTTTAGGTATATTTTCTGCCTTTCACCTGATTATTCCAACATCTGCTGGATGGCCTAGGGAATCTAATTCTGGTATTGATTGGTTTTGGTGATTGTTTCCCCTTGTAGCTGATTTCTTCTTTATTGTGTAAATTTAGATGATGAGCTCATGTTTACCTAAAGCGCTTACCTTGTAAGAGGCTTAGCTGTGAATGGTTGTAAGCTTCATCAGAAAGTCGGCAAGGATTTCTTTGTGTCCTTCCAATGAGTTGCCCTCTAGGACACCGTTTTCTACAAGTGTTGGTCCAATACTCCCTCTAGAGGTAGGGACTCAGACAGGGCTGCTTTGCAGCCGCCGATCTGGGGCAGGGTCTATGGGCCGCCCGTGGCCCAGGCAGGAGCCTCTCCGCATGTGTCCCACGTACCCATCTGCCTGCGAACTTCGGTCACCTGGAAGGAAGCTACGATGCCCAGACCTGTGGCTAGCTGTGCAGCGAGGTGTACTGCGCGGACATTTTCCACACACACTTCAAGTAAGAGGGCGGCCTGAGTGGAAAGGTGAGAGTTTGGCAGCTGTGCAGACAAAGAAATTGCACTTTGGCCTGGGCCTAAATGCTTGTGAAACAGCACTGGGCCTGCCGGGCTCTAAGAGCCCTGCACTGGACGCCCTGCTCCCCTGCCCTTTGTTCAGTCACAGCAGAGATGGCCACACCCACTCCCTCAGTGAGGGCAGTGTTCCAGCCTCCCTCAACCCCGCCCCCTTTCCGCAGGTTACCATGGACTACAGATGCTGAATTCTGAGGCCAGGGCGTTCCGAGAATGCCAAGGGCAGACAGGATGACCTTAAATGATTTCCTCTTGTGTCAGTTTTGGTAAACTTTAGGAGCTAGGAAATGGTCCACTTTACAGAAATGTTCAAATTTACTGGCATTTCAGATATTCTCTGCTATAACATTGTCCTGATTCTTTCTGTATATTCTTGACTTATGTTCTTGTTTTCCTTAATCGAAGTGTGTCTTTTAAATCTTTTCAAAGAATATTCTATGGACTTACTACATCACCTGATTTTATACGTTTTCTATTGTATTAAGTTCTGCTCATATCTTTATTTATCTTTTTTCTATGTTCTCAAGGTTTATTGTTTTGATCTTCTGATGCCAATTAAAACACTTGGTTATTCATTTTAGTAAATCTTTTTACTTATAAAGATTTGAACTTTTGAAGATTCCAACTTACTTACTGGTAAGAGGTCAGGTCTTCTACATTGTTGCTGGCCTAAATCTTAGTTCACCATATAGCAATGTATATATTGAACTATTTTCCCCTGGGCTTTCTGTGATTTCCTACATCTCACCTTTCTTTGCAGACAAGCCATTTGAATTACCCTTAACTTATTTCACAGCCAATAAGTCTTTAAAATAATGTGTATTTTTTAGAGAAATCTTCTTATATAATCTGGCAAAAATCTGACTTGCGATAGTTTTCAAAATAGCATAATGTCACTCTTCTCAATGATGTATCTGTTGTATTACACAACCTTTGATTATTTAGCTTTATCAATGACATGTACTTTAAAAATGTTTTAGTGATGCTACCAGTCTTTGAAAACATCCTTATTCCTTGTTTCAGTTCCAGTTTTATGTATATTTTCTCCCTTGCACCTGATTATACCAATATCTGATGGATGGCCTAGGGAATTTAATTCTGCTATTGATTGTTTTTGCCGATTTTCTCCGCCTTGTAGCTGATTTCTTCATTATTGTGTAAATTTAGATCGTGGGCTCATGTTTAGCCAAACAGCTAACCTTGTTAGAGACTTAGATGTGAACGCTCGTAAGCTTCATCAGAAAGTCGGGAAAGATTTATTAATCTCCCTCCAATGAGTTGCCCGCGAGGACCCCGTTTTCTACAAGTGTTGGTACAATACAACCTCTAGAGGCAGGGGCTTGGACAGGGCTGCTTTGCGGCTGCCGATCTGGCGCAGGGTCTTTGGGCCGCACGTGGCCCAGGCAGGAGCCTCTCCGCGTGTGTCCCACGGATACAACTGCCTGCGAACTTCGGTCACCTGGCAGGAAGCTTACGATGCCCAGACCTATGGTTAGCTTTGCAGCGAGGTGTACTGCGCGGACCAGTTTCACACACACTTCAAGTCAGAGTGCGGCCTGAGTGGAAAGGTGAGAGTTTGGGCAGCTGTGCTGACAGAGAAGGCTCACTTTGACCTGGGCCTAAATGCTTGTGACACAAGACTGGGCCTGCCGGGTTCTGAGGGCCCTGCACTGGGACCCCCGCACCCTTGCCATTTGTTCAGTCACAGCAGAGATGGCCACACCCACTCCCTCAGTGAGGGCAGTGTTCCAGCAGCCCTCCACCCTGCCCAAACTCCGCAGGTTACCATGGACGGCAGATGATGCATTCTGAGTCCAGGGCGTTACGAAAATGCCAAGGGCAGACATAATGACCTTAAATGATTTCCTCTTGTGTCAGTTCTGGTAAACTTTAGGAGATAGGAAATGGTCCACTTTACAGAAATGTTCAAATTTACTGGCATTTCATATATTCTCTGCTATAATATGATCCTGATACTTTCTCTGTATGCTTTACTTATGTTTTTGTTTTCCTTAATCAAAGTGTATATTTTAAATCTTTCAAAGAATATTATTTGGACTTACTACAACACCTGAATTTTATACGTTTTCTGTTGTATTAAGTTCTGCTCATATCTTTATTTATCCTTTTTCTATGTTCTCAGGGTTTATTGTTTTGGTATTCTGATATCAATTAAAACACTTCGTTATTCATTTTATAAATCTTTTTACTTATAAAGATTTGAACTTTTGAAGATTTTTGCTTACTTGTAAGTTTCTAAGGGTCAGGTACTCTACATTGTTGCTGGCCTAAGGCTTAGTTCACCATATAGCAATGTATATATTGACCTATTTTCCCCTCGACTTTCTGTGATTCCCAACATCTCTCCTTTCTTTGCAGACAGGCCATTTGAAATACCCTTAACTTATTTCACAGCCAATAAGTCTTTGAAATAATGTGTATTTTTTAGAGAAATCTCCTTATATAATTAGGCAGAAAATCTGACCGGCCATAGTTTTCAAAACAGCATAAATTCACTCTTCTCAAAGATTAATCTGTTGTATTACACAACCTTTGAGTACTTAGCTTTATCAATGACATGTACTTTAAAAATGTTTTAGAGATCCTACCAGTCTTTGAAAACATCCTTCTTCCTTGTTTCAGTTCCAGTTTTATGTATATTTTCTGCCTTGCACCTGATTATTCCAACATCTGATGGATGGCCTAGGGAATCTAATTCTGCTATTGATTGTTTTTGCTGTTTGTCTTCCCCTTGTAGCTGATTTCTTCATTATTGTGTAAATTTAGATCATGAGCTCATGTTTAGCTAAACAGCTGACCTTGTAAGAGGCTTATGTGTGAACGCTCGTAAGCTTCAGCAGAAAGTTGGCAAAGATTTATTTATGTCCCCCCAATGAGTTGCCCGCGAGGACCCTGTTTTCTACAAGTGTAGGTCCAATACTCCCTCTACAGGCAGGGACACAGACAGGGCTGCTTTGCGGGCCCCGATATGGGGCAGGGGCAGTCAGTGGCCGGTGGACCGGGCAGGATCATCTCCGCGTGTGTCGCAGGGACCCATCTGCCTACGAACTTCGGTCACCTGTAGGAAGCTACGATGCCCAGACTTATGGTTAGCTGTGCGAGCGAGGTGTACTGCGCAGACAGGTTACACACACACTTCAAGTAAGAGGGAGGGCTGCGTGGAAAGGTGAGAGTTTGGGCAGCTGTGCAGACAAAGATGGTGCCCTTTGGCCTGTGCCTAAATGCTTGTGAAACCGCACTGGGCCTGAGGGCTCTGAGGGCCCTGCACTGGACCACCTGCTCCCCTGCCCTTTGTTCAGTCACAGCAGAGATGGCCACACACTCTCCCTTAGTGAGGGCATTGTTCCAGCCTCCCTCAGCCCCGCGCCCTCTTCGCAGGTTACCATGGACTACAGATGCTGCATTCTGAGGCCAGGGCGTTCCGAGAATGCCAAGGGCAGACAGGATGACCTTAAATGATTTCCTCTTGTGTCAGTTTTGGTAAACTTTAGGAGCTAGGAAATGGTCCACTTTACAGAAATGTTCAAATTTACTGGCATTTCAGATCTTCTCTGCTATAACATTGTCCTGATTCTTTCTGTATATTCTTCACTTATGTTTTTGTTTTCCTTAATCAATGTGTGTCTTTTAAATCTTTTCTAAGAAAATTCTTTGGACTTACTACATCACCTGAATTTTATACGTTTTCTGTTGTATAAAGTTCTGCTCATATCTTTATTTATCTTTTTTCTATGTTCTCAGGGTTTATTGTTTTGATCTTCTGATGTCAATTAAAACACTTGGTTATTCATTTTCATAAATCTTTTTACTTATAAAGATTTCAACTTTTGAAGATTCCAGCTTACTTGTAAGTTTATAAGGGTCAGGTCCTCTACATTGTTGCTGGCCTAAGGTTTAGTTCACCATATAGCAATGTATATATTGACCTATTTTCCCCTCGGCTTTCTGTGATTTCCTACATCTCACCTTTCTTTGCAGACAAGCCATTTGAAATACCCTTAACTTATTTCACAGCCAATAAGTGGTTGAAATAATGCGTATTTTTTAGAGAAATGTTCTTATATAATTAGGCAGAATATCTGACCTGCCATAGTTTTCAAAAGAGCATTATTTCACTCTTCTCAATGATGAATCTGTTGTCTTACACAACCTCTGAGTATTTACATTTATCAATGACATGTACTTTAAAAATGTTTTAGAGATCCTACCAGTCTTTGAAAACATCCTTGTTCCTTGTTTCAGTTCCAGCTTTGTGTATATTTTCTGCCTTGCACCTGATTATTCCAACATCTGTTTGATGGCCTAAGGAATCTAATTCTGATATTGATGGTTTTTCGTGATTGTTTCCCCTTGTAGCTGATTTCTTCATTATTTTGTAAATTTAGATGATGAGCTCATGTTTAGCTAAACAGCTGACCTTGTATGAGCCTTAGGTGTGAACGCTCGTAAGCTTCAGCAAAAAGTCGGCAAAGATTTACTTGTGTCCCTCCAATGAGTTGCCCGCGAGGACCCCGTTTTCTACAAATGTTGGTCCAATACTCCCTCTAGTGGGTGGGGACACAGAGAGGGCTGTTTGCAGACCCCAATCATGGGCAGGGGCTCTGGGCGGCCTGTGGCCAAGGCACGAAACTCTCCACGTCTCTCCCAGTGACCCCTCTGCCTGCGAACTTCGGTCACCTGTCAGGAAGCTACGATGCCCAGACCTATGGTTAGCTGTTCAGGGAGGTGTACTGCGCGTACAGGTTCCACACACACTTCAAGTAAGAGGGCGGCCTGAGGGGAAATGTGAGAGTTAGGGCAGCTGTGCAGACAAAGATGGCGTCCTTTGGCCTGGGCCTAAATGCTTGTGACACCCCATTGGGACTGCCCGGCTCTGAGGGACCCACCCTGGGACCCTTGTTCCCCAGCCATTTGTTCAGTCACAGCAGAGATGGCCACACCCACTCCCTCAGTGAGGGCAGTGTTCCAAACTCCCTCAGCCCCGCCCCCTCTCCGCAGGTTACCATGGACTACAGATGCAGCATTCTGAGGACAGTGCATTCCGAGGATGCCAAGGGCAGACATGATGACCTTAAATGATTTCCTCTTGTGTCAGTTTTGGTAAACTTTAGGAGCTAGGAAATGGTCCACTTTACAGAAATGTTCAAATTTACGGGCATTTCATATATTATCTGCTATAACATTGTCCTAATTCTTTCTGTATATGCTTTACTTATGTTTTTGTTTTCCTTAATCAAAGTGTGTCTTTTAAATCTTTTCAAAGAAAATTCTTTGGACTTACTACATCACCTGAATTTTATACGTTTTCTGTTGTATTAAGTTCTGCTCATATCTTTATTTATCTTTTTTCTATGTTCTCAGGGTTTATTGTTTTGATCTTCTGATGTCAATTAAAACACTTGTTTATTCATTTTCATAAATCTTTTTACTTATAAAGATTTGAAATTTTGAAGATTCCAGCTTACTTGTAAGTTTCTAAGGGTCAGGTCCTCTACATTGTTGCTGGCCTAAGTCTTAGTTCACCATATAGCAATGTATATATTCACCTATTTTCCCCTCGGCTTTCTGTGATTTCCTACATCTCTGCTTTCTTTGCAGACAAGCCATTTGAAATACCCTTAGTTTATTTCACAGCCAATAAGTGGTTGAAATAATGCGTATTTTTTAGAGAAATCTTATATAATGAGGCAGAAAATCTCACCTGCCATAGTTTTCAAAACAGCATAATTTCATTCTTCTCAATGATGAATCTGTTGTATTACACAACCTTTGAGTATTCAGCTTTATCAATGACAAGTACTTTAAAAATGTTTTAGAGACCCTACCGTTCTTTGAAAACATTCTGGTTCCTTGTTTCAGTTCCAGTTTTGTGTATATTTTCTGCCTTGCACCTGATTATTCCAACATCTGATGGATGGCCTACGGATTCTAAATCTGGTATTGATTGTTTTTGGTGATTGTTTCCCCTTGTAGCTGATTTCTTCATTATTGTGTAAATTTAGATGATGAGCTCATGTTTAGAGAAACAGCTGACCTTGTAAGAGGCTTAAGTGTGAACGCTCGTAAGCTTCAGCAGAAAGTCGGCAAAGATTTATGCGTGTCTCTCCAATGAGTTGCCCGCGAGGACCCCGTTTTCTACAAGTGTTGGTGCAATACACCCTCTAGTGGCAGGAGACTAAGAGAGGGCTGTTTGCGGCCCCCGATCTGGGGCAGGGGCAGTGGGCGGCCTGTGGCCTGCGCAGGAGGCTCTCCACGTGTGTCACAGAGAACATTTGCCTGCAAACTTTGGTCAACCGGCAGGATGCTACGATGCCCGACCTATGGTTAGCTCTGCAGTGAGGTGTACTGCACGGACAGCTTCCACACACACTTCAAGTAAGAGGGCTGCCTGAGGGTAAAGGTGAGAGTTTGGGCAGCTGTGCAGGCAAAGAAGACGCCTTTTGCAATGGGCCTAAATGCTTGTGACACCCCACTGGGACTGCTTGGCTCTGAGGGCGCTGCCCTGGTCCGCCTTCTCCCCTGCCCTTTGTTCAGTCACAGCAGAGATGGCCACACACACTCCCTCAGTGAGGGCAGTGTTCCAAACTCCCTCAGCCCCGCCCCCTCCCCGCAGGTTACCATGGACTACAGATGCTGCATTCTGAGGCCAGGGCGTTCCGAGAATGCCAAGGGCAGGCATAATGACCTTAAATGATTTCCTTTTGTGTCAGTTTTGGTAAACTTTAGGAGCTAGGAAATGGTCCACTTTACACAAATGTTCAAATTTACTGGCATTTCATATATTCTCTGCTATAACATAGTTCTGATTCTCTTCTATATTTTTTACTTATGTTTTTGTTTTCCTTAATCAAAGTGTGTCTTTTAAGTCTTTTCAAAGAATATTCTTCAGACTTACTACATCACCTGAATTTTATACGTTTTCTGTTGTATTAAGTTCTGCTCATATCTTTATTTATCTTTTTTCTATGTTCTCATGGTTTATTGCTTTGATCTTCTGATGTCAATTAAAACACTTGGTTATTCATTTTCATAAATCTTTTTACTTATAAAGATTTGAACTTTTGAAGATTCTAGCTTACTTGTAAATTTCTAAGGGTCACGACCTCTACATTGTTGCTGGCCTAAGGCTTAGTTCACCATACAGCAATGTATATATTAACCTATTTTTCCCTCGGCTTTCTGTGATTCCCTACATCTCACCTTTCTTTGCAGACAAGCCATTTGAAATATCCTTAACTTATTTCACAGCCAATAAGCCTTTGAAATAATGTGAATTTTTTAGATAAATCTTCTTATATAATTAGGCAGAAAATCTGACCTGCCATAGATTTCAAAACAGCATAATTTCACTCTTCTCAATGATGAATTTGTTGTATTAAGCAACCTTTGAGTATTTAGTTTTATCAATGACATGTACTTTAAAAATGTTTTAGAGATGCTATCAGGCTTTGAAAACATCCTTGTTCCTTGTTTCAGTTCCAGTTTTGTGTATATTTTCTGCCTTGCACCTGATTATTCCAACATCTGATGGATGGCCTACAGAATCTAATTCTGGTATTGATTGTTTTTGCTGATTCTCTCCTCTTGTAACTGATTTCTTAATTATTGTGTAAATTTAGATCATGAGCTCATGTTGTGCTAAACAGCTTACCTTGTAAGAGGCTTAGGTGTGATTGCTCGTAAGCTTCAGCAGAAGGCGGCAATGGTTTATTTGTGTCCCTCTAATGAGTTGCCCGCGAGGACCCCATTTTCTACAAGTGTTGTTCCAATCCTCCCTCTTGAGGCAGGGGAAACAGAGGGGGCTGCTTTGCGATCCCCGATCTGGGGCAGGGGCAGTGGGCGGCCGGTGGCCCGGGCAGGAGCCTGTCTGCGTGTGTCCCAGGGACCCATCTGCCTGCGAACTTCAGTCACCTGGCAGGAAGCTACGATGCCGAGACATATGGTTAGCTGTGCAGCGAGGTGTCCTGCGCGGACAGGTTCCACACACACTTCAAATAAGAGGGCGGCCTGAGGGGAAAGGTGAGTGTTTGGGCTGATGTGCAGACAAAGATGGTGCCCTTTGCCTGGGCCTAAATGCTTGTGACACCCCACTGGGCCTGCAGGGCTCTGAGGGCCCTGCCATGCTCCCCTTGTTCCCCTGCCCTTTGTTCAGTCACAGCAGAGAATGCCACACCCTCTGCCTCAGTGAGGGCAGTGTTCCAACCTCCCTAAGCTCCGCCCCTTCTCCGCAGGTTACCATGGACTACAGATGCTGCATTCTGAGGCCAGGGCGTTCCTAGAATGCCAAGGGCAGACATGATGACCATAAATGATTTCCACTTGTGTCAGTTTTGGTAAACTTTAGGAGCTAGGAAATGGTCCAAATTACAGAAATGTTCAAATTTTCGGGCATTTCATATATTCTCTGCTATAACATTGTCCTAATTTTTTCTGTATATGCTTTACTTATTTTTTTTTTGTTTTCCTTAATCAAACTCTGTCTTTTAAATCTTTTCAAAGAATATTCTTTGGACTTACTACATCACCTGAATTGTATACGTTTTCTGTTGTATTAAGTTCTGCTCATATCTTTATTTATCTTTTTTCTATGTTCTCAGGGCTTAATGTATTGATCTTCTGATGTCAATTTAAACACCTGGTTATTCATTTTAATAAATCTTTTTACTTATAAAGATTAGATATTTTGAGAATTCCAGCTTACTTGTAAGTTTCTAAGGGTCAGTTCCTCTACATTGTTGCTGGCCTAAAGCTTAGTTCACCATATAGCAATTATATATTGACCTATTTTGCCCTCGACTTTCTGTGAGTACCTACATCTCACCTTTCTTTGCAGACAAGTCATTTGCAATTCCCTTAACTTATTACACAGCCAATAAGTCCTTGAAATAATGTGTATTTTTTAGAGAAATCTTCTTATATAATTAGGCAGAAAATCTGACCTGCCATAGTTTTCAAAACAGCATAATTTCACTCTTCTCAATGATGAATCTGTTGTATTACATAACATTTGAGTATTTAGCATTATCAATGACATGTACTTTAAAAATGATTTAGTTATCCTACCAGTCTTTGAAAACATCCTTGTTCCTTGTTTCAGTTCCAGTTTTAGGGATATTTTCTGCCTTGCACCTGATTATTCCAACATCTGATTGATTGCCTAGGGAATCTATTTCTGGTATTGATTGTTTTTGCTGATTGTCTCCCCCTTGTAGCTGATTTCTTCATTATTGTGTAAATTTAGATCATGAGCTCATGTTTAGCTAAACAGCTGACCTTGTAAGAGGCTTAGGTTTGAACTCTCGTAAGCTTCATCAGAAAGTCGGCAAAGATGTATTTGTGTCCCTCCAATGAGTGGCCCGCGAGGACCCAGTTTTCTACAAGTGTTGGTCCAATACTCCCTCTTGAGGCACGGACTCAGAAAAGGTTGCTTGCGGCCCCCGATGTGTTACAGGGTCAGTTGGAGTCCTGTGGTCCGTGCAGGAGCCTCTCAGCGTGTGTCCCAACTACCCATCTGCCTGCGAACTTCGGTCTCCTGGCAGGAAGCCACGGTGCCCAGACCTATGGTTAGCTGTGCAGCAAGTTGACTGCATGGACAGGTTCCACACACACTTCACGTAAGAGGGCGGGCTGAGTGGAAAGGTGAGAGTTTGGGCAGCTGTGCAGACAAAGATGGTGCCCTTTGGCCTGGGCCTAAATGCTTGTGAAACCGCACTGGGCCTGAGGGCTCTGAGGGCCCTCCACTGGACGACCTGCTCCCCTGCCCTTTGTTCAGTCACAGCAGTGATGGCCACACACTCTCCCTTAGTGAGGGCAGTGTTCCAGCCTCCCTCAGCCCCGCGCCCTCTTCGCAGGTTACCATGGACTACAGATGCTGCATTCTGAGGCCAGGGCGTTCCGAGAATGCCAAGGGCAGACAGGATTACCTTAAATGATTTCCTCTTGTGTCAGTTTTGGTAAACTTTAGGAGCTAGGAAATGGTCCACTTTACAGAAATGTTCAAATTTACCGGCATTTCAGATCTTCTCTGCTATAACATTGTCCTGATTGTTTCTGTATATTCTTATCTTATGTTTTTGTTTTCCTTAATCAAAGTGTGTCTTTTAAATCTTTTCAATGAATATTCTTTGGACGTACTACATCACATGAATTTTATACGTAATCTGTTGTATTAAGTTCTGCTCATATCTTTATTTATCTTTTTTCTATGTTCTCAGGGTTTATTGTTTTGATCTTCTGATGTCAATTAAAACACTTGGTTATTCATTTTAATAAATCTTTTTACTTATAAAGATTTGAACTTTTGAAGATTCCAGCTTACTTGTAAGTTTCAAGGGTTACGTCCTCTACATTATTGCTAGCCTAAGGCTTAGTTCACCGTGTAGCTATATATGTATTGACCTATTTTACCCTGGGCTTTCTGTGATTCCCTACATCTCACCTTTCTTTGCAGACAAGCCACTTGAAATACCCTTAACTTATTTCACAGCCAATAAGTCTTTGAAATAATGTGTATTTTTTAGAGAAATCTACGTATATAATTAGGCAGAAAATCTGACCTGCCATAGTTTTCAAAACAGCATAATTTCACTCTTCTCAATGATGAATCTGTTGTATTACACAACCTTTGAGTATTTAGCTTTATCAATCACATGTACTTTAAAAATGTTTTATACATCCTACCAGTCTTTGAAAACATCCTTGTTCCTTGTTTCAGTTCCAGTTTTAGGTATATTTTCTGCCTTGCACATGATTATTCCAACATCTGATGGATGGCCTAGGGTATCTAATTCTGGTATTGATTGTTTTTGCTGATTGTCTCCCCCTTGTAGCTGATTTCTTCATTATTGTGTAAATTTAGATCATGAGCTCATGTTTAGCTAAACAGCTGACCTTGTAAGAGGCTTAGGTGTGAACGCTCGTAAGCTTCGTCAGAAAGTCAGCAAAGATTTATTTGTGTCCCTCCAATGAGTTGCCCGCGAGGACCCAGTTTTCTACAAGTGTTGGTCCAATACTCCCTCTTGAGGCACGGACTCAGAAAAGGTTCATTTGCGGCCCCTGATCTGGTGCAGGGGCAGTTGGAGGCCTGTGGCCCGGGCAGGAGCCTCTCCGCGTGTGGCCCAGGGACCCATCTGCCTGCGAACTTCGGTCTCCTGGCAGGAAGCTACGATGCCCAGACCTATGGTTAGCTGTGCAGCAAGTTGTACTGTACGGACAGGTTCCACACACACTTCACGTAAGAGGGCGGGCTGAGTGGAAAGGTGAGAGTTTGGGCAGCTGTGCAGACAAAGAAGGCGCCCTTTGGCCTGGGCCTAAATGCTTTTGACACGCCACTGAGCCTGCTGGGCTCTGAGGGCCCTGCCCAGGACGCCCTTCTCCACTGACTTATGTTCAGACACAGCAGAGAGGGCCACACCCACTCCATCAGTGAGAGCAGTGTTCCAATTCCCTCAGCCCCGCCCCCTCTCCGCAGTTTACCATGGACTACAGATGTTGCATTCCGAGGCCAGGACGTTCCGAGAATGCCTAGGGCAGACATAATGCTCTTAAATGGTTTCCTCTTGTGTCAGTTTTGGTAAACTTTAGGAGCTAGGAAATGGTCCACTTTACGGATATGTTCAATTTTACTGGCATTCCAGATGTTCTCTGCTATAACATTGTCCTGATTCTTTCTGTATATTCTTACTTATGTTTTTGTTTTCATTAATCAAAGTGTGTCTTTTACATCTTTTCAAAAATATTCTTTGGACTTACTACATCACCTGAACTTTATACGTTTTCTGTTGTATTAAGTTCTGCTCATATCTTTATTTATCTCCTTTCTATGTTCTCAGGGTTTATTGTTTTGATATTCTGATGCCAATTAAAACACTTGGTTATTCATTTTCTTAAATCTTTTTACTTATAAAAATTTGAACTTTTGAATATTCCAACTTACTTGTGAGTTTCTAAGGGTCAGGTCCTCTACATTGTTGCTGCCATAAGTCTTAGTTCACCATAGAGCAATGTATATATTGACCTAATTTCCCCGCGACTTTCTGTGATTCCCTACATCTCACCTTTCTTTGCAGACAAGCCATTTGAAATACCCTTAACTTATTTCACAGCCAATAAGACTTTGAAATAATGTGTATTTTTTAGAGAAATCTTCTTATATAATTAGGCAGAAAATCTGACCTGCCATAATTTTCAAAACAGCATAATTTTACTCTTCTCAGTGATGAATCTGTTGTATTACAAAACCTTTGAGTATTTAGCTTTATCAATGACATGTACTTTAAAAATGTTTTAGAGATCCTACCAGTCTTTGAAAACATCCTTGTTCCTTGTTTCAGTTACAGTTTATTGTATATTTTCTGCCTTGCAACTGATTATTCCAACATATGATGGATGGCCTAGGGAATCTAATTCTGGTATTGATAGTTTTTGCTGATTGTCTCCCCCTTGTAGCTGATTTCTTCATTATTGTGTAAATTTAGATCATGAGCTCATGTTTAGCTAAACAGCTGACCTTGTAAGAGGCTTAGGTGTGAACGCTTGTAAGCTTCAGCAGAAAGTCGGCAAAGATTTATTTATATTCCTCCAATGAGTTGCCCGTGAGGACCCCGTTTTCTACAAGTGTTTGTCCAATATTCCCTCTAGAGGCAAGGACACAGACAGGGCTGCTTTACAGACGCCGATATGGGGCAGGGGCAGTCGACGGCCTGTGGACCGGGCAGGATCCTCTCCGCGTATGTCGCAGGGACGCATCTGCCTGCGAACTTCTGTCTCCTTGCAGGAAACTACGATGCCCAGACCTAGGGTTAGCTGTGCAGCGAGGTGTACTGCATGGACATGTTCCACACACACTTCAAGTAAGTGGGCGGGCTGAGTGGAAAGGTGAGAGTTTGGGCAGCTGTGCAGACAAAGAAGGCGCCCTTTGGCCTTGGCTTAAATTCTTGTGAAACCGCACTGGGCCTGCCGGGCTCTGAGGGCCCTGCACTGGACGACTTGCTCCCCTGCCCTTTGTTCAGTGACAGCAGAGATGGCCACAACAACTCCCTCAGTGAGGGCAGGGTTCCAGCCTCCCGCAGCACCGCCCCCTCTCCGCAGGTTACCATGGACTACAGATGCTGAATTCTGAGGCCAGGCCGTTCTGAGAATGCCAAGGGCAGACATGATGACCTTAAATGATTTCCTCTTGTGTCAGTTTTGGTAAACTTTAGGAGCTAGGAAATGGTCCACTTTACAGAAATGTTCAAATTTACTGGCATTTCAGATCTTCTCTGCTATAATATTGTCTTGATTCTTTCTGTATATTCTTTACTTATGTTTTGTTTTCCTTAATCAAAGTGTGTCTTTTAAAGCTCTTTTCCACAAACATTCTTCGGACTTACAAAACCACCTCAATTTTATACGTTTTCTGTTGTATTAAGTTCTGCTCATATCTTTATTTATCTTTTTTCTATGTTCTCAGGGTTTATTGTTTTGATCTTCTGATGCCAATTAAAACACTTGGTTATTCATTTTCATAAATCTTTTTACTTATAAAGATTTGAACTTTTGAAGATTCCGACTTACTTGTAAGTTTCTAAGGGTCAGGTCCTCTACATTGTTGCTGGCCTAAGGCTTAGTTCACCATATAGCAAAGTATATATTGACCTATTTTCCCCTCGACTTTCTGTGATTCCCTACATCTCACCTTTCTTTGCAGACAAGCCATTTGAAATACCCTTAACTTATTTCACAGCCAATAAGTCTTTGAAATAACGTGTATTTTTTAGAGAAATCTTCATACATAATTAGGCAGAAAATCTGACCTGCCATAGTTTTCAAAACAGCATAATTTCACTCTTCTCAGTGATGAATCTGTTGTATTACATAACATTTGAGTATTTAGCATTATCAATGACATGTACTTTAAAAATGATTTAGTTATCCTACCAGTCTTTGAAAACATCCTTGTTCCTTGTTTCAGTTCCAGTTTTACGTATATTTTCTTCCTTGCACCTGATTATTCCAACATCTGATTGATTGCCTAGGGAATCTATTACTGGTATTGATTGTTTTTGCTGATTGTCTCCCCCTTTTAGCTGATTTCTTCATTATTGTGTAAATTTAGATCATGAGCTCATGTTTAGCTAAACAGCTGACCTTGTAAGAGGCTTAGGTTTGAACTCTCGTAAGCTTCATCAGAAAGTCGGCAAAGATTTATTTGTGTCCCTCCAATGTGTGGCCCGCGAGTACCCAGTTTTCTACAAGTGTTGGTCCAATACTCCCTCTTTAGGTACGGACTCAGAAAAGGTTGCTTTGCGGCCCCCGATGTGGTACAGGGTCAGTTGGCGTCCTGTGGCCCGTGCAGGAGCCTCTCAGCGTGTGTCCCAACTACCCATCTGCCTGCGAACTTCGGTCTCCTGGCAGGAAGCTTCGATGCCCAGACCTATGGTTAGCTGTGCAGCAAGTTGTACTGCATGGACAGGTTCCACACACACTTCACGTAAGAGGGCGGGCTGAGTGGAAAGGTGAGAGTTTGGGCAGCTGTGCAGACAAAGAAGGCGCCCTTTGGCCTGGGCCTAAATGCTTGTGACACCCCACTGGGCCTGCCGGGCTCTGAGGGCCATGCCCAGACTCTCTGCTCCACTGCCCTTTTTTCAGTCACAGCAGAAAAGGCCACACCCACTCCCTCAGTGAGGGCAGTGTTCCAAACTCCCTCAGCCCCGCACCCTCTCCGCAGGTTACCATGGACTACAGATGTTGCTTTCTGAGTCCAGGGCGTTCCGAGAATGCCAAGGGCAGACATAATGATCTTAAATGGTTTCCTCTAGTGTCAGTTTTGGTAAACTGTAGAAGCTAGAAAATGGTCCACTTTACAGAAATGTTCAAATT
Organism: Mesoplodon bidens; assembly: GCF_964165515.1. NCBI lineage: Eukaryota > Metazoa > Chordata > Mammalia > Artiodactyla > Ziphiidae > Mesoplodon > Mesoplodon bidens. The sequence goes on along the minus strand of NW_027671674.1, from coordinate 947,544 downwards.
TACTGGCATTCCAGATGTTCTCTGCTATAACATTGTCCTGATTCTTTCTGTATATTCTTTACTTATGTTTTTGTTTTCCTTAATCACAGTGTGTCTTTTAAATCTTTTACAAAATATTCTTTGGACTTACTACACCACCTGAATTTTATACGTTTTCTGTTGTATTAAGTTCTGTTCATATCTTTATATATCTTTTTTCTGTGTTCTCAGGGTTTATTGTTTTGATCTTCTGATGTCAATTAAAACACTTGGTTATTCATTTTCATAAATCTTTTTACTTATAAAGATTTGAACTTTTGAAGATTCCGACTTACTTGTAAGTTTCTAAGGGTCAGGTCCTCTACATTGTTGCTGGCCTAAGGCTTAGTTCACCATATAGCAAAGTATATATTGACCTATTTTCCCCTCGGCTTTCTGTGATTCCCTACATCTCACCTTTATTGCAGACAAGCCATTTGAAATACCCTTATCTTATTTCACAGCCAATAAGTCTTTGAAATAAAGTGTATTTTTTAGAGAAATCTTCTTATATAATTAGGCATAAAATCTGACCTGCCATAGTTTTCAAAACAGCATAATTTCATTCTTCTCAATGATGAATCTGTTGTATTACATAACATTTGAGTATTTAGCTTTATCAATGACATGTCATTTAGAAATGATTTAGTGATCCTACCAGTCTTTGAAAACATCCTTGTTCCTTGTTTCAGTTCCAGTTTTAGGTATATTTTCTGCCTTGCACCTGATTATTCCAACATCTGATAGATGGTCTTGGGAATCTAATTCTGGTATTGATGGTTTTTGCTGATTGTCTCCCCCTTGTAGCTGATTTCTTCATTATTGTGTAAATTTAGATCATGAGCTCATGTTTAGCTAAACAGCTGACCTTGTAAGAAGCTTAGGTTTGAACTCTCGTAAGCTTCATCAGAAAGTCGGCAAAGATTTATTTGTGTCCCTCCAATGAGTGGCCCGCGAGGACCCAGTTTTCTACAAGTGTTGGTCCAATACTCCCTCTTGAGGCACGGACTCAGAAAAGGTTGCTTTGCGGCCCCCGATGTGGTACAGGGTCAGATGGCGTCCTGTGGCCCGTGCAGGAGCCTCTCAGCGTGTGTCCCAACTACCCATCTGCCTGCGAACTTCGGTCTCCTGGCAGAAAGCTACGATGCACAGACCTATGGTTAGCTGTGCAGCAAGTTGTACTGCATGGACAGGTTCCACACACACTTCACGTAAGAGGGCGGGCTGAGTGGAAAGGTGAGAGTTTGGGCAGCTGTGCAGACAAAGAAGGCGCCCTTTGGCCTGGTCCTAAATGCTTGTGACACCCCACTGGGCCTGCCGGGATCTGAGGGCCATGCCCAGACTCTCTGCTCCACTGCCCTTTGTTCAGTCACAGCAGAAATGGCCACACCCACTCCCTCAGTGAGGGCAGTGTTCCAAACTCCCTCAGCCCCGCACCCTCTCCGCAGGTTACCATGGACTACAGATGTTGCTTTCTGAGTCCAGGGCGTTCCGAGAATGCCAAGGGCAGACATAATGATCTTAAATGGTTTCCTCTAGTGTCAGTTTTGGTAAACTTTAGGAGCTAGGAAATGGTCCACTTTACAGAAATGTTCAAATTTACTGGCATTCCAGATGTTCTCTGCTATAACACTGTCCTGATTCTTACTGTATATTCTTTAGTTATGTTTTTGTTTTCCTTAATCAAAGTGTGTCTTTTAAATCTTTTACAAAATATTCTTTGGACTTACTACATCACCTGAATTTTATACGTTTTCTGTTGTATTAAGTTCTGCTCATATCTTTATTTATCTTTTTTCTCTGTTCTCAGGGTTTATTGTTTTGATCTTCTGATGTCAATTAAAACACTTGGTTATTCATTTTCATAAATCTTTTTACATATAAAGATTTGAACTTTTGAAGATTCCAACTTACATGTAAGTTTCTAAGGGTCAGGTCCTCTACATTGTTTCTCGCCTAAGGCTTAGTTCACCATAGAGCAATGTATATATTGACCTATTTTCCCCTCGACTTTCTATGATTCCCTACATCTCACCTTTCTTTGCAGGCAAGCCATTTGAAATACCCTTAACTTATTTCACAGCCAATAAGTCTTTGAAATAATGTGTAATTTTTAGAGAAATCTTCTTATATAATTAGGCAGAAAATCTGACCTGCCATAGTTTTCAAAACAGCATAATTTCACTCTTCTCAGTGATGAATCTGTTGTATTACACAACCTTTGTGTATTTAGCTTTATCAATGACATGTACTTTAAAAATCTTTTAGAGATCCTACCAGTCTTTGAAAACATCCTAGTTCCTTGTTTCAGTTCCAGTTTTATGTATATTTTCTGCCTTGCACCTGATTATTACAACATCTGATGGATGTCCTAGGGAATCTAATTCTGTTATTGATTGTTTTTGCTGATTGTCTCCCCCTTGTAGCTGATTTCTTCATTATTGTGTAAATTTAGATCATGAGCTCATGTTTAGCTAAACTGCTGACCTTGTAAGACGCTTAGGTGTGAACTCTCGTAAGCTTCATCAGAAAGTCGGCAAATAATTATTTGTGTCCCTCCAATGAGTGGCCCGCGAGGACCCAGTTTTCTACAAGTGATTGTCCAATACTCCCTCTAGAGGCAGGGACACAGACAATGTTGCTTTGCGGCACCCAATCTGGTGCAGGGGCAGTTGGAACCCTGTTGCCCGGGCAGGAGCCTCTCCGCGTGTGTCCCAGGGACGTATCTGCCTGCAAACTTCGGTAACCTGGCAGGGAGCTACGATTACCAGACCTATGTTTAGCTGTGCAGGAATGTGTACTGCTCGGACAGGTCCACACACAGTTCACGTAAGAGGGCGGGTTGAGTGGAAAAGTGAGAGGTTGGGCAGTTGTGCAGACCAAGAAGGCGCCCTTTGGCTTGGGCCTAGGTGCTTGTGACACCCAACTGGGCATGCCGGGCTCTAAGGGCCCTCCCTGGACGCCCTGCTCCCCTGCCCTTTGTTACGTCACAGCAGAGATGGCCACACCCACTCCCTCAGTGAGGGCAGTGTTCCAACCTCCCTCAGCCGTGCCCCCTCTCCGCAGTTTACCATGGAATACAGATGCTGCATTCTGAGGCCAGGGCGTTCCGAGAATGCCAAGGGCAGACATGATGACCTTAAATGATTTCCTCTTGTGTCAGTTTTGGTAAACTTTAGGAGCTAGGAAATGGTCCATTTTACAGAAATGTTCAAATTTACTGGCATTTCAGATCTTCTCTGCTATAACATTGTCCTGATTCTTTCTGTATATTCTTTACTTTTTTTTTGTTTTCCTTAATCAAATTGTGTCTTTTAAATCTTTTCAATGAATATTCTTTGGACTTACTACATCACCTGAATTTTATACGTTTTCTGTTGTATTAAGTTCTGCTCATATCTTTATTTATCTTTTTTCTATGTTCTCCGGGTTTATTGTTTTGATCTTCTGATGTCAATTAAAACACTTGGTTATTCATTTTAATAAATCTTTTTCTTATAAAGATTTGAACTTTTGAAGATTCCAGCTTACTTGTAAGTTTCTAAGGGTCTTGTACTCTACACTGATGCTGGCCTAAGGCTTAGTTCACCATATAGCAATGTAAATATTGACCTATTTTCTCCTCGGATTTCTGTGATTCCCTACATCTCACCATTCTTTGCAGACAAGCCATTTGAAATACCCTTAACTTATTTCACAGCCAAATAGTCTTTGAAATAATGTGTAATTTTTAGAGAAATCTTCCCTGGTGGCGCAGTGGTTGAGAGTTCGCCTGCCGATGCAGGGGACACGGGTTCCTGCCCCGGTCCGGGAAGATCCCACATGCTGCGGAGCGGCTGGGCCCGTGAGCCATGGCTACTGAGCCTGCGTGTCCGGAGCCTGTTCTCCGCAACGGGAGCGGCCACAGCAGTGAGAGGCCCGCGTACCACAAAAAAAAAAAAAAAAAAAATGTTTTAGACATCTTATCTGTCTTTGATAACATCCTTGTTCCTTGTTTCAGTTCCAGTTTTGTGTATATTTTCTGCCTTGCATCTGATTATTCTAACATCTGATGGATGTCCTAGGGAATCTAATTCTGGAATTGATTGTTTTTGCTGATTGTCTCCCCTTGTAGCTGATTTCTTCATTATTGTGTAAATTTAGATCATGAGCTCATGTTTAGCTAAACAGCTGACCTTGTAAGAGGCTTAGGTGTGAACACACGTAAGCTTCAGCAGAAACTTGGCAAAGATTTATTTGTGTCCCTCCAATGAGTTGCCCGTGAGGAACCCGTTTTCTACAAGTGATGGTCCAATACTCCCTCTAGAGGCAGAGGACTCAGACAGGGCTGCTTTGCGGCCCCCGATCTGTGGCAGGGGCAGTGGGCCGCCTGTGGCCCAGTCAGGAGACTCTCCGCGTGTGTCCCAGGGACCCATCTGCCTGCGAACTTCGGTCACCTGGCAGGAAGCTACGATTGCCAGACCTATGGTTAGCTGTGCAGCGAGGTGTACTGCACGGACAGTGTCCACCCACACTTCAAGTAAGAGGGCGGCCTGAGTGGAAAGGTGAGAGTTTGGACAGCTGTGCAGACAAAGACGTCGCCCTTTGGCCAGGGCTTAAATGCCTGTGGCAACACACTGGGCCTGCCGGTCTCTGAGGGCCCTGCCCTGGGCCCCCTGCTCCCCTGCCTTTGTTCAGTCACAGCAGAGATGGCCACACACACTCCCTCAGTGAGGGCAGTGTTCCAACCTCCCTCAGCCCCTCCCCCTCTCCGCAGGTTACCATGGACTACAGATGCTGCATTCTGAGGCCAGGACGTTCCGAGAATGCCAAGGGCAGACATAATGACCTTAAATGATTTCCTCTTGTATCAGCTTTGGTAATCTTTAGGAGCTAGGAAATGGTCCACTTTACACAAATGTTCAAATTTACTGGCATTTCATATATTCTCTGCTATAACATTGTCCTGATTCTTTCTGTATATTCTTTACTTATGTTTTTGTTTTCCTTAATCAAAGTGTGTCTTTTAAATGTTTCAAAGAATATTCTTTAGACTTACTACATCACCTGAATTTTATACGTTTTCTGTTTTATTAAGTTCTGCTCATATCTTTCATTATCTTTTATATTAGTTCTCAGGGTTTATTGTTTTGATCTTCTGATATCAATTAAAACACTTGGTTATTCATTTTCATAAATCTTTTTACTTATAAAGATTTGAACTTTTGATGATTCCAGCTTACTTGTAAGTTTCTAAGGGTACGGTCCTCTACATTGTTGCTGGCCTAAGGCTTAGTTCACCATAGAGCAATGTATATATTGACCTATTTTCCCGTCGGCTTTCTGTGATTCCCTACATCTCACCTTTCTTTGCAGACAAGCCATTTGAAATACCCTTAAATTATTTCACAGCCAATAATTCTTTGAAATAATTTGTATTTTTTAGAGAAATCTTATATAATTAGGCAGAAAATCTGACCTGCCATAGTTTTCAAAACAGCATAATTTCACTCTACTCAATGATGAATCTGTTGTATTACGCAACCTTTGAGTATTTAGATTTATCTATGACATATACTTTAAAAATATTTTAGAGATCCTATCCGGCTTTGAAAACATCCTTGTTCCTTGTTTCAGTTCCAGTTTTGTGTATATTTTCTGCCTTGCACCTGATTATTTCAACATCTGATGGATGGCCTAGGGAATCTAATTCTGGTATTGACTGTGTTTGCTGATTGTCTCCCCTTGTAGCTGATTTCTTCATTATTTAGTAAATTTAGATCATGAGCTCATGTTTAGCTAAACAGCTGACCTTGTAAGAGGCTTAGGTGTGAAGATACGTAAGCTTTACCAGAAAGTCGGCAAAGAGTTATTTGTGTCCCTCCAATGAGTTGCCCGCGAGGAACCCCTTTTATACAAGTGTTGGTCCAAAACTCCCTCTAGAGGCAGGGGACTCAGACAGGGCTGCTTTGCGGCTCCCGATCTGGGGCAGGGACAGTGGGCGGCCTGTGGCCGTGGCAGGAGCCTCCCCACGTGTGTCACAGGGACCCATCTGCCTGCGCACTTCGGTCACCTGGCAGGAAGCTACGATTCCCAGAACTATGGTTAGCTGTGCAGCGAGGTGTACGGCGCGGACAGTTTCCACCCACACTTCTAGTAAGAGGGCGGCCTGAGTGGAAAGGTGAGTGTTTGGGCAGCAGAGCAGACAAAGAAAGCGCCCTTTGTCCTGGGCTTAAATGCCTGTGGCATCCCACTGGGCCTGCCGGTCGCTGAGGACCCTGCCGTGGGCCCCTTGCTACCTTGCCTTTGTTCAGTCACAGCAGAGATGGCCACACCCACTCCCTCAGTGAGGGCAGTGTTCCAACCTCCCTCAGCCCCTCCCCCTCTCCATAGGTTACCATGGACTACAGATGCTGCATTCTGAGGCCAGGACGTTCCGAGAATGCCAAAGGCAGACATGATGACCTTAAATGATTTCCTCTTGTGTCAGTTTTGGTAAACTTTATGAGCTATGTAATGGTCCACTTTACACAAATGTTCAAATTTACTGGCATTTCATATATTCTCTGCTATAACATTGTCCTGATTCTTTCTGTATGTTATTTAATTATGTTTTTGTTTTCCTTAATCAAAGTGTGTCTTTTAAATGTTTCAAAGAATATTCTTTGGACTTACTACATCACCTGAATTTTATACGTTTTCTGTTGTATTAAGTTCTGCTCATATCTTTATTTATCTTTTTTCTATGTTCTCAGGGTTTATTGTTTTGATCTTCTGATGTCAATTAAAACACTTGGTTATTCATTTTAATAAACCTTTTTACTTATAAAGATTTGAAATTTGAAGATTCCAGCTTACTTGTAAGTATCTAAGGCTCAGGTCCTCTACATTGTTGCTGGCCTAAGGCTTAGTTCACCATATATCAATGTATATATTGACCTATTTTCCCCTCGGCTTTCTGTGATTCCCTACATCTCACCTTTCTTTGCAGACAAGCCATTTGAAATACCCTTAACTTATTTCACAGCCAATAAGTGGTTGAAATAATGTGTATTTTTTAGAGAAATCTTCTTATATAATTAGGCAGAAAATCTGACCTGCCATAGTTTTCAAAACAGCATAATTGCACTCTTCTCAAGGATGAATCTGTTGTCTTACACAACCTCTGAGTATTTAGCTTTATCAATGACATGTACTTTAAAAATGTTTTAGAGATCCTACCGGTCTTTGAAAACATCCTTGTTCCTTGTTTCAGTTCAAGTTTAGTGTATATTTTCTGCCTTGCATATGATTATTCCAACATCTGATGGATGGCCTAGGAAATCTAATTCTGGAATTGATTGTTTTTGCTGATTGTCTCCTCTTGTAGCTTATTTCTTCATTATTTAGTAAATGTAGATCATGAGCTTATGTTTAGCTAAACAGCTGACCTTGTAAGAGGCTTAAGTGTGAACGCACGTAAGCTTCAGCAGAAATTCGGCAGAGTTACTATTGTCCATCCAATGAGTTGCCCGCGAGGAACGCGTTTTCTACAAGTGTTGGTCCAATACTCCCTCTAGAGGCAGGGGACTCAGACTGGGCTGCTTTGCGGCCCCTGACTTGGGGTAGGGGCTGTGGGCGGCCTGTGTCCCGGGCGGGAGCCTCTCCGCGTGTGTCCCAGGGACGCATCTGCCTAGGAACTTCGGTCACCTGTCAGGAAGCTACGATGCCCAGACCTATGGTTAGCTGTGCAGCGAGGTGTACTGCGCGGACAGGTTCCACACACACTTCACGTAAGAGGGCGGCCTGATTGGAAAGGTAAGAGTTTGGGCAGCTGTGTAGACAAAGAAGGCGTCCCTTGGCCTGGGCCTAAATGCTTGTGACACCCCACTGGGCCTGCCGGGATCTGAGTGCCCTGCCCTGCGACCCTTGCTCCCCTGCCCTTTGTTCAGTCACAGCAGAGATGGCCACACCCACTCCCTCAGTGAGGGCAGTGTTCCAACTTCCCTCAGCTCCGCCCCTTCTCTGCAGGTTACCATGGACTACAGATGCTGCATTCTGAGGCCAGGGCGTTCCGAGAATATCAAGGGCAGACAGGATGATCTTAAATGATTTCCTCTTGTGTCAGTTTTGGTAAACTTTAGGAGCTAGGAAATGGTCAACTTTACAGAAATGTTCAAATTTACGGGCATTTCATATATTCTCTGCTATAACATTCTCCTAATTCTTTCTGTATATGCTTTACTTATGTTTTTGTTTTCCTTAATCAAACTCTGTCTTTTAAATATTTTCAAAGAATATTCTTTGGACTTACTACATCACCTGAATTGTATACGTTTTCTGTTGTATTAAATTCTGCTCATATCTTTATTTATCTTTATTCTATGTTCTCAGGGCTTAATGTATTGATCTTCTGATGTCAATTAAAACACTTGGTTATTCATTTTAATAAAACTTTTTACTTATAAAGATTTCAAATTTTGAGGATTCCAGCTTACTTGTAAGTTTCTAAGGGTCAGGTCCTCTACATTTTTGCTGGCCTAAGGCTTAGCTCACCTTATAGCAATTATATATTGACCTATTTTGCCCTCGACTTTCTGTGATTCCCTACATCTCACCTTTCTTTGCAGACAAGCCATTTGCAATTCCCTTAACTTATTTCAGAGCCAATAAGTCTTTGAAATAATGTGTATTTTTTAGAAAAATCTTCTTATATAATTAGGCAGAAAATCTGAACTGCCACAGTTTTCAAAAGAGCATAATTTCACTCTTCTGAACTATGAATATGTTGTATTACACAACCTTTGAGTATTTAGCTTTATCAATGAAACGTACTTTAAAAATGTTTTACACATCTTATCAGTCTTTGATAACCCTTGATCCTTGTTTCAGTTCCAGTTTTGTGTATATTTTCTGCCTTGCTCCTGATTATTCTAACATCTGATGGATGGCCTAGGGAATCTAATTCTGGAATTGATTGTTTTTGATGATTGTCTCCCCTTGTAGCTGATTTCTTCATTATTGTGTAAATTTAGATCATGAGCTCATGTTTATCTAAACAGCTGACCTTGTAGGAGGCTTAGGTGTGAACACACGTAAGCTTCAGCAGAAAGTCGGCAAATAGTTATTTGTGTCCCGCCAATGAGTTGCCCGCGAGGAACTCGTTTTATACAAGTGTTGGTCCAATACTCCCCCTAGAGGCAGGGGACTCAGACAGGGCTGATTTGAGGCCACCGATCTGGGGCAGGGGCAGTGGGCGGCCTGTGGCCCGGGCAGGAGCCTCTCCGCGTGTGTCCCACGGACCCATCTGCCTGAGAACTTCGGTCACCTGGCAGGAAGCTACGATTCCCAGACCTATGGTTAGCTGTGCAGCGAGGTGTACTGCGCGGACTGTTTCCACCCACACTTCAAGTAAGAGGGCGGCCTGAGTGGAAAGGTGAGAGTTTGGACAGCTGTGCAGACAAAGACGTCGCCCTTTGGCCAGGGCTTAAATGCCTGTGGCAACACACTGGGCCTGCCGGTCTCTGAGGGCCCTGCCCTGGGCCCCCTGCTCCCCTGCCTTTGTTCAGTCACAGCAGAGATGGCCACACACACTCCCTCAGTGAGGGCAGTGTTCCAACCTCCCTCAGCCCCTCCCCCTCTCCGCAGGTTACCATGGACTACAGATGCTGCATTCTGAGGCCAGGACGTTCCGAGAATGCCAAGGGCAGACATAATGACCTTAAATGATTTCCTCTTGTATCAGCTTTGGTAATCTTTAGGAGCTAGGAAATGGTCCACTTTACACAAATGTTCAAATTTACTGGCATTTCATATATTCTCTGCTATAACATTGTCCTGATTCTTTCTGTATATTCTTTACTTATGTTTTTGTTTTCCTTAATCAAAGTGTGTCTTTTAAATGTTTCAAAGAATATTCTTTAGACTTACTACATCACCTGAATTTTATACGTTTTCTGTTTTATTAAGTTCTGCTCATATCTTTCGTTATCTTTTATAATAGTTCTCAGGGTTTATTGTTTTGATCTTCTGATATCAATTAAAACACTTGGTTATTCATTTTCATAAATCTTTTTACTTATAAAGATTTGAACTTTTGATGATTCCAGCTTACTTGTAAGTTTCTAAGGGTACGGTCCTCTACATTGTTGCTGGCCTAAGGCTTAGTTCACCATAGAGCAATGTATATATTGACCTATTTTCCCGTCGGCTTTCTGTGATTCCCTACATCTCACCTTTCTTTGCAGACAAGCCATTTGAAATACCCTTAAATTATTTCACAGCCAATAATTCTTTGAAATAATTTGTATTTTTTAGAGAAATCTTATATAATTAGGCAGAAAATCTGACCTGCCATAGTTTTCAAAACAGCATAATTTCACTCTACTCAATGATGAATCTGTTGTATTACGCAACCTTTGAGTATTTAGCTTTATCTATGACATATACTTTAAAAATATTTTAGAGATCCTATCCGGCTTTGAAAACATCCTTGTTCCTTGTTTCAGTTCCAGTTTTGTGTATATTTTCTGCCTTGCACCTGATTATTCCAACATCTGATGGATGGCCTAGGGAATCTAATTCTGGTATTGACTGTGTTTGCTGATTGTCTCCCCTTGTAGCTGATTTCTTCATTATTTAGTAAATTTAGATCATGAGCTCATGTTTAGCTAAACAGCTGACCTTGTAAGAGGCTTAGGTGTGAAGATACGTAAGCTTTACCAGAAAGTCAGCAAAGAGTTATTTGTGTCCCTCCAATGAGTTGCCCGCGAGGAACCCCTTTTATACAAGTGTTGGTCCAAAACTCCCTCTAGAGGCAGGGGACTCAGACAGGGCTGCTTTGCGGCTCCCGATCTGGGGCAGGGACAGTGGGCGGCCTGTGGCCGTGGCAGGAGCCTCCCCGCGTGTGTCCCAGGGACCCATCTGCCTGCGCACTTCGGTCACCTGGCAGGAAGCTACGATTCCCAGAACTATGGTTAGCTGTGCAGCGAGGTGTACGGCGCGGACAGTTTCCACCCACACTTCTAGTAAGAGGGCGGCCTGAGTGGAAAGGTGAGTGTTTGGGCAGCAGTGCAGACAAAGAAAGCGCCCTTTGTCCTGGGCTTAAATGCCTGTGGCATCCCACTGGGCCTGCCGGTCGCTGAGGACCCTGCCGTGGGCCCCTTGCTACCTTACCTTTGTTCAGTCACAGCAGATATGGCCACACCCACTCCCTCAGTGAGGGCAGTGTTCCAACCTCCCTCAGCCCCTCCCCCTCTCCATAGGTTACCATGGACTACAGATGCTGCATTCTGAGGCCAGGACGTTCCGAGAATGCCAAAGGCAGACATGATGACCTTAAATGATTTCCTCTTGTGTCAGTTTTGGTAAACTTTATGAGCTATGTAATGGTCCACTTTACACAAATGTTCAAATTTACTGGCATTTCATATATTCTCTGCTATAACATTGTCCTGATTCTTTCTGTATGTTATTTACTTATGTTTTTGTTTTCCTTAATCAAAGTGTGTCTTTTAAATGTTTCAAAGAATATTCTTTGGACTTACTACATCACCTGAATTTTATACGTTTTCTGTTGTATTAAGTTCTGCTCATATCTTTATTTATCTTTTTTCTATGTTCTCAGGGTTTATTGTTTTGATCTTCTGATGTCAATTAAAACACTTGGTTATTCATTTTAATAAACCTTTTTACTTATAAAGATTTGAAATTTGAAGATTCCAGCTTACTTGTAAGTATCTAAGGCTCAGGTCCTCTACATTGTTGCTGGCCTAAGGCTTAGTTCACCATATATCAATGTATATATTGACCTATTTTCCCCTCGGCTTTCTGTGATTCCCTACATCTCACCTTTCTTTGCAGACAAGCCATTTGAAATACCCTTAACTTATTTCACTGCCAATAAGTGGTTGAAATAATGTGTATTTTTTAGAGAAATCTTCTTATATAATTAGGCAGAAAATCTGACCTGCCATAGTTTTCAAAACAGCATAATTGCACTCTTCTCAAGGATGAATCTGTTGTCTTACACAACCTCTGAGTATTTAGCTTTATCAATGACATGTACTTTAAAAATGTTTTAGAGATCCTACCGGTCTTTGAAAACATCCTTGTTCCTTGTTTCAGTTCAAGTTTAGTGTATATTTTCTGCCTTGCATATGATTATTCCAACATCTGATGGATGGCCTAGGAAATCTAATTCTGGAATTGATTGTTTTTGCTGATTGTCTCCTCTTGTAGCTTATTTCTTCATTATTTAGTAAATGTAGATCATGAGCTCATGTTTAGCTAAACAGCTGACCTTGTAAGAGGCTTAAGTGTGAACGCACGTAAGCTTCAGCAGAAATTCGGCAGAGTTACTATTGTCCCTCCAATGAGTTGCCCGCGAGGAACGCGTTTTCTACAAGTGTTGGTCCAATACTCCCTCTAGAGGCAGGGGACTCAGACTGGGCTGCTTTGCGGCCCCTGACTTGGGGTAGGGGCTGTGGGCGGCCTGTGTCCTGGGCGGGAGCCTCTCCGCGTGTGTCCCAGGGACGCATCTGCCTAGGAACTTCGGTCACCTGTCAGGAAGCTACGATGCCCAGACCTATGGTTAGCTGTGCAGCGAGGTGTACTGCGCGGACAGGTTCCACACACACTTCACGTAAGAGGGCGGCCTGATTGGAAAGGTAAGAGTTTGGGCAGCTGTGTAGACAAAGAAGGCGTCCCTTGGCCTGGGCCTAAATGCTTGTGACACCCCACTGGGCCTGCCGGGATCTGAGTGCCCTGCCCTGCGACCCTTGCTCCCCTGCCCTTTGTTCAGTCACAGCAGAGATGGCCACACCCACTCCCTCAGTGAGGGCAGTGTTCCAACTTCCCTCAGCTCCGCCCCTTCTCTGCAGGTTACCATGGACTACAGATGCTGCATTCTGAGGCCAGGGCGTTCCGAGAATGCCAAGGGCAGACAGGATGACCTTAAATGATTTCCTCTTGTGTCAGTTTGGGTAAACTTTAGGAGCTAGGAAATGGTCCACTTTACAGAAATGTTCAAATTTTCGGGCATTTCATATATTCTCTGCTATAACATTCTCCTAATTCTTTCTGTATATGCTTTACTTATGTTTTTGTTTTCCTTAATCAAACTCTGTCTTTTAAATATTTTCAAAGAATATTCTTTGGACTTACTACATCACCTGAATTGTATACGTTTTCTGTTGTATTAAATTCTGCTCATATCTTTATTTATCTTTATTCTATGTTCTCAGGGCTTAATGTATTGATCTTCTGATGTCAATTAAAACACTTGGTTATTCATTTTAATAAATCTTTTTACTTATAAAGATTTCAAATTTTGAGGATTCCAGCTTACTTGTAAGTTTCTAAGGGTCAGGTCCTCTACATTGCTGCTGGCCTAAGGCTTAGCTCACCTTATAGCAATTATATATTGACCTATTTTGCCCTCGACTTTCTGTGATTCCCTACATCTCACCTTTCTTTGCAGACAAGCCATTTGCAATTCCCTTAACTTATTTCAGATCCAATAAGTCTTTGAAATAATGTGTATTTTTTAGAAAAATCTTCTTATATAATTAGGCAGAAAATCTGAACTGCCACAGTTTTCAAAAGAGCATAATTTCACTCTTCTGAACTATGAATATGTTGTATTACACAACCTTTGAGTATTTAGCTTTATCAATGAAACGTACTTTAAAAATGTTTTACACATCTTATCAGTCTTTGATAACCCTTGATCCTTGTTTCAGTTCCAGTTTTGTGTATATTTTCTGCCTTGCTCCTGATTATTCTAACATCTGATGGATGGCCTAGGGAATCTAATTCTGGAATTGATTGTTTTTGCTGATTGTCTCCCCTTGTAGCTGATTTCTTCATTATTGTGTAAATTTAGATCATGAGCTCATGTTTATCTAAACAGCTGACCTTGTAGGAGGCTTAGGTGTGAACACACGTAAGCTTCAGCAGAAAGTCGGCAAATAGTTATTTGTGTCCCGCCAATGAGTTGCCCGCGAGGAACTCGTTTTATACAAGTGTTGGTCCAATACTCCCCCTAGAGGCAGGGGACTCAGACAGGGCTGATTTGAGGCCACCGATCTGGGGCAGGGGCAGTGGGCGGCCTGTGGCCCGGGCAGGAGCCTCTCCGCGTGTGTCCCACGGACCCATCTGCCTGAGAACTTCGGTCACCTGGCAGGAAGCTACGATTCCCAGACCTATGGTTAGCTGTGCAGCGAGGTGTACTGCGCGGACTGTTTCCACCCACACTTCAAGTAAGAGGGCGGCCTGAGTGGAAAGGTGAGAGATTGGGGAGCTGTGCAGACAAAGAAAGCCCCCTTTGGCCTGGGCTTAAATGCCTGTGGCACCCCACTGGGCCTGCCGGTCTCTGAGGACACTGCCATGGGCCCCCTGGTCGCCTGCCTTTGTTCAGTCACAGCAGAGATGGCCACACCCAGTCCCTCAGTGAGGGTAGTGTTCCAACATCCCTCAGCCCCTCCCCCTTTCCGCAGTTTACCATAGACTACAGATGCTGCATTCTGAGGCCAGGACGTTCTGAGAATGCCAACGCCAGACATGATGACATTAAATGATTTCCTCTTGTGTCAGTTTTGGTAAACTTTAGGAGCTAGGAAATGGTCCACTTTACACAAATGTTCAAATTTACTGGCATTTCATATATTCTCTGCTATAACATTGTCCTGATTCTTTCTGTATATTATTTACTTATGTTTTTGTTTTCCTTAATCAAAGTGTGTCTTTTAAATGTTTCAAAGAATATTCTTTGGACTTACTACATCACCTGAATTTTATACGTTTTCTGTTGTATTAAGTTCTGCTCATATCTTTATTTATCTTTTTTCTATGTTCTCAGGGTTTATTGTTTTGATCTTCTGATGTCAATTAAAACACTTGGATATTCATTTTAATAAATCTTTTTACTTATAAATATTTGAAATTTTGAGTATTCTAGCTTACTTGTAAGTATCTAAGGGTCAGGTCCTCTACATTGTTGCTGGCCTAAGGCTTAGTTCACCATAGAGCAATGTATATATTGACCTATTTTCCCCTCGGCTTTCTGTGATTCCCTACATCTCACCTTTCTTTGCAGACAAGCCATTTGAAATACCCTTAACTTATTTCACAGCCAATAAGTCGTTGAAATAATGTGTATTTTTTAGAGAAATCTTCTTATATAATGAGGCAGAAAATCTGACCTGGCATAGTTTTCAAAACAGCATAATTTCACTCTTCTCAATGATGAATCGGTTGTCTTACACAACATTTGAGTATTTAGCTTTATCAATGACATGTACTTTAAAAATGTTTTAGAGATCCTACCAGTCTTTGAAAACATCCTTGTTCTTTGTTTCAGTTCCAGTTTAGTGTATATTTTCTGCCTTGCACCTGATTATTCCAACATCTGATGGATGGCCTAGGAAATCTAATTCTGGAATTGATTGATTTTGCTGATTGTCTCCCCTTGTAGCTGATTTCGTCATTATTGTGTAAATTTCGATCATGAGCTCATGTTTAGCTAACCAGCTGACATTGTAAGAGTCTTAAGTGTGAACGCACGTAAGCTTCAGCAGAAATTCGGCAACGAGTTATTTGTGTCCCTCCAATGAGTTGCTCGCGAGGAACCCGTTTTCCACAAGTGTTGGTCCTATACTCCCTCTAGAGGCAGGGGACTCAGACTGTGCTGCTTTGCGGCCCCTGATCTTGGGCAGGGGCAGTGCGCGGCCTGTGGCCCCGGCAGGAGCCTCTCCGCGTGTGTTCCAGGTACCCATCTGCCTGCGAACGTCGGTCACCTGTCAGGAAGCTACGATGCCCAGACGTATGGTTAGCTGTGCAGTGAGGTGTACTGCGCGGACTGGTTCCTCCCACACTTCAAGTAAGAGGGCGGCCTGAGTGGAAAGGTGAGAGTTTGGGCAGCTGTGCAGACAAAGAAGGCGTCCCTTGGCCTGGGCCTAAATGCTTGTGACACCCCACTGGGCCTGCCAGTATCTGAGGGCCCTGCCCTGGGACCCTTGCTCCCCTGCCCTTTGTTCAGTCACAGCGGAGATGGCCACACCCACTCCCTCAGTGAGGGCAGTGTTCCAACCTCCCTCAGCTCCGCCCCTTCTCCGCAGGTTACCATGGACTACAGATGCTGCATTCTGAGTCCAGGGCGTTCCGAGAATGCCAAGGGCAGACATGATATCCTTAAATGATATCCTCTTGCATCAGTTTTGGTAAACTTTAGGAGCTAGGAAATGGTCCACTTTACAGAAATGTTAAATTTTACGGGCATTTCATATATTCTCTGCTATAACATTGTCCTAATACTTTCTGTATATGCTTTACTTATTTTTTTGCTTTCCTTAATCAAACTCTGTCTTTTAAATCTTTTCAAAGAATATTCTTCGGACTTACTACATCACCCGAATTGTATACATTTTCTGCTGTATAAAGTTCTGCTCCTATTTTTATTTATCTTTTTTCTATGTTCTCAGGGCTTAATGTATGGATCTTCTGATGTCTATTAAAATACTTGGATATTCATTTTAATAAATCTTTTTACTTATAAATATTTGAAATTTTGAGTATTCTAGCTTACTTGTAAGTTTCTAAGTGTCAGGTTCTCTACATTGTTGCTGGCCTAAGGCTTAGTTCACCATATAGCAATTATATATTGACCTATTTTTCCCTCGACTTTCTGTGATTCCCTACATCTCACCTTTCTTAGCAGACAAGCCATTTGCAATACCCTTAACTTATTTCACAGCCAATAAGACTTTGAAATAATGTGTATTTTTTAGAAAAATCGTCTTATATAATTAGGCAGAAAATCTGACCTGCCATAGTTTTCAAAAGCGCATAATTTCACTCTTCTGATCTATGAATCTGTTGTATTACACTACCTTTGAGTATTTAGCTTTATCAATGACATGTACTTTAAAAATGTTGTAGACATCTTATCAGTATTTGATAACATCCTTGTTCCTTGTTTCAGTTCCAGTTTTCTGTATATTTTCTGCCTGGCACCTGATTATTCTAACATCTGATGGATGGCCTAGGGAATCTAATTCTGGAATTGATTGTTTTTGCTGATTGTCTGCCCTTTTAGCTGATTTCTTCATTATTGTGTAAATTTAGATCATGAGCTCATGTTTAGCTAAACAGCTGACCTTGTAAGAGGCTTAGGTGTGAACATACGTAATCTTCAGCAGAAAGTCGGCAAAGAGTTATTTGTGTCCCTCCAATGAGTTGCCCGCGAGGAACCCCTTTTATACAAGTGTTGTTCCAATACTCCCTCTAGAGGCAGTGGACTCAGACAGGGCTGCTTTGCGGCTCCCGATCTGGGGCAGGGGCAGTGGGCGGCCTGTGTCCCGGGCAGGAGCCTCCCCGCGTGTGTCCCAGGGACCCATCTGCCTGCCCACTTCGGTCAACTGGCAGGAAGCTACGATTCCCAGAACTATGGTTAGCTGTGCAGCGAGGTGTACTGCGTGGACAGTTTCCACCCACACTTCTAGTAAGAGGCCAGCCTGAGTCGAAAGGTGAGTGTTTGGGCAGCTGTGCAGACAAAGAAAGCGCCCTTTGTCCTGGGCTTAAATGCCTGTGGCACACCACTGGGCCTGCGGGTCGCTGAGGGCCATGCCCTGGGCCCCCTGCTACCCTGCCTTTGTTCAGACACAGCAGAGATGGTCATACCCACTCCCTCAGTGAGGGCAGTGTTCCAACCTCCCTCAGCCCCTCCCCCTCTCCGCAGGTTACATGGACTACAGATGCTGCATTCTGAGGCCAGGAGGTTCCAAGAATGCCACGGGCAGACATGATGACCTTAATTGATTTCCTCTTGTGTCAGTTTTGGTAAACTTTAGGAGATAGGAAATGGTCCACTTTACACAAATGTTCAAATTTACTGGCATTTCATATATTCTCTGCTATAACATTGTCCTGATTCTTTCTGTATGTTATTTACTTATGTTTTTGTTTTCCTAAATCAAAGTGTGTCTTTTAAATGTTTCAAAGAATATTCTTTGGACTTACTACATCACCTGAATTTTATACGTTTTCTGTTTTATTAAGTTCTGCTCATATCTTTATTTATCTTTTTTCTATATTCTCAGGGTTTATTGTTATGATCTTCTGATGTCCATGAAAACACTTGTTAATTCATTTTCATAAATCTTTTTACTTATAAAGATTATAACTTTTGAAGATTCCAGCTTACTTGTAAGTATCTAAGCGTCAGGTCCTCTACATTGTTGCTGGCCTAAGGCTTAGTTCACCATAGAGCAATGTATTTATTGACCAATTTACCCTCGGCTTTCTGTGATTTCCTACATCTCACCTTTCTTTGCAGACAAGCCATTTGAAATACCCTTAACTTATTTCCAGCCAATAAGTCTTTGAAATAATGTGTATGATTTAGTGAAATATTATTATATAATGAGGCAAAAAATCTGTCCTGCCATAGTTTTCAAAACAGCATAATTTCACTCTTCTCAATGATGAATCTGTTGTCTTACACAACCTTTGAGTATTTATCTTTATCAATGACTAGTACTTTAAAAATGTTTTAGGGATCCTACCAGTCATTGAAAACATCCTTGTTCCTTGTTTCAGTTCCAGTTTTGTGTATATTTTCGGGCTTGCACCTGATTTTTCCAACATCTGATGGATGGCCTAGAGAATCTAATTCTGGAATTGATTGTTTTTGCTGATTGTCTGCCCTTGTAGTTGATTTCTTCATTATTGTGTAAACTTAGATCATGAGCTCATGTTTATCTAAACAGCTGAGCTTGTAAGAGGCTTAGGTGTGAACACACGTAAGCTTCAGCAGAAAGTCGGCAAAGAGTTATTTGTGTCCCTCCAATGAGATGCCCACGAGGAACCCGTTTTATACAAGTGTTGGTCCAATATTCCCTCTAGAGGCAGGGGACTCAGACAGGGCTGCTTTGCGGGCCCTGATCTGGGGCAGGGGCAGTGGGCGGCCTGTGGCCCGGGCAGGACCTCTCCGCGTGTGTCCCAGGGACCCATCTGCCTGCGAACTTCGGTCACCTGGCAGGAAGCTACGATTCCCAGACATATGGTTAGCTGTGCGGCGAGGTGTACTGCGCAGACAGTTTCCACCCACACTTCAAGTAAGAGGGCGGCCTGAGTGGAAAGGTGAGAGTTAGGGCAGCTGTGCAGACAAAGAAAGCGCACTTTGGCCTGGGCTTAAATGCCTGTGGCACCCCACTGGGCCTGCCTGTCTCTGAGGGCCCTGCCATGGGCCCCATGATCCCCTGCCTTTGTTCAGTCACAGCAGAGATGGCCACACCCACTCCCTCACTGAGGGCAGTGTTCCAACCTCCCTCAGCTCCGCCCCTTCTCCGCAGGTTACCATGGACTACAGATGCTGCACTCTGAGGCCAGGGCGTTCTGAGAATTCCAAGAGCAGACATGGTGACCTTAAATGACTTCCTCTTGTGTCAGTTTTGGTAAACTTTAGGAGCTAGGAAATGGTCCACTTTACAGAAATGTTCAAATTTTCGGGCATTTCATATATTCTCTGCTATAACATTGCCCTAATTCTTTCTGTATATGCTTTTCTTATTTTTTTTTGTTTTCCTTAATCAAACTGTGTCTTTTAAATCTTTTCAAATAATCTTCTTTGGACTTACTACATCCCCTGAATTGTATACATTTTCTGTTGTATTAAGTTCTGCTCATATCTTTATTTATATTTTTTCTATGTTCTCATGGCTTAATGTATTGATCTTCTGATGTCAATTAAAACACTTGGTTATTCATTTTAATAAATCGTTTTACTTATAAAGATTTTAACTTTTGAAGATTCCAGCTTACTTGTAAGTATCTAAGCGTCAGGTCCTCTACATTGTTGCTGGCCTAAGGCTTAGTTCACCAAAGAGCAATGTATATATTGACCTATTTTCCCCTCGGCTTTCTGTGATTTCCTATATCTCACCTTTCTTTGCAGACAAGCCATTTGAAATACACTTAACTTATTTCACAGCCAATAAGTCTTTGATATAATGTGTATTATTTAGAGAAATATTCTTATATAATGAGGCAGAAAATCTGACCTGCCCTAGATTTCAAAACAGCATAATTTCACTCTTCTCAATGATGAATCTGTTGTATTACACAACCTTTGAGTATTTATCTTTATCAATGACTAGTACTTTAAAAAGTTTTTAGAGATCCTACCAGTCTTTGAAAACATCCTTGTTCCTTGTTTCAGTTCCAGTTTTGTGTATATTTTCTGCCTTGCAACTGATTATTCCAACATCTGATGGATGGCCTAGGGAATCAAATTCTGGAATTGATTGTTTTGGCTGATTGTCTCCCCTTGTAGCTGATTTCTTCATTATTGTGTAAATTTAGATCATGAGCTCATGTTTAGGTAAACAGCTGACCTTGTAAGTGGCTTAGGTGTGAACGCACGTAAGCTTCAGCAGAAATTCGGCAGAGTTATTTGTGTCCCACCAATGAGTTGCCCGCGAGGAACCCGTTTTCTACAAGTGTTGGTCCAATACTCCCCCTAGATGCAGGGGACTCAGACTGGGCTGCTTTGCGGCCCCTGATCAGGGGCAGGGGCAATGGGCGGCCTGTGGCCCGTGCAGGAGCCTCTCCGCATGTGTCCCATGAACCCATCTGCCTGCGAACTTCGGTCACCTGTCAGGAAGCTACGATGCCCAGACCTATGGTTAGCTGTGCAGCGAGGTGTACTGCGTGGACAGGTTCCACCCACACTTCAAGTAAGAGGGCGGCCTGAGTGGAAAGTTGAGAGTTTGGGCAGCTGTGCAGAAAAAGAAGGCGTCCCTTGGCCTGGGCCTAAATGCTTGTGACACCCCACTGGGCCTGCCGGGATCTGAGGGCCCTGCCCTGGGACCCTTGCTCCCCTGCCCTTTGTTGAGTCACAGCAGAGATGGCCACACCCCCTACCTCAGTGAGGGCAGTGTTCCAACCTCCCTCAGCTCCGCCCCTTCTCCGCAGGTTACCATGGACTACAGATGCTGCATTCTGAGGCCAGGGCGTTCCGAGAATGCCAAGGGCAGACAGGATGACCTTAAATGATTTCCTCTTGTGTCAGTTTGGGTAAACTTTAGGAGCTAGGAAATGGTCCACTTTACAGAAATGTTCAAATTTTCGGGCATTTCATATATTCTCTGCTATAACATTGTCCTAATTCTTTCTGTATATGCTTTACTTATTTTTTTGTTTTCCTTAATCAAACTCTGTCTTTTAAATCTTTTCAAAGAATATTCTTTGGACTTACTACATCACCTAAATTCTATACCTTTTCTGTTGTATTAAGTTGCGCTCATATCTTTATTTATCTTTATTCTATGTTCTCAGGGCTTAATGTATTGATCTTCTGATGTCAATTAAAACACTTGGTTATTCATTTTAATAAATCTTTTTACTTATAAAGATTTTAAATTTTGAGCATTTCAGCTTACTTGTAAGTTTCTAAGGGTCAGGTCCTCTACATTGTTGCTGGCCTAAGGCTTAGTTCACCATATAGCAATTATATACTGACCTATTTTCCCCTCGACTTTCTGTGATTCCCTACATCTCACCTTCCTTTGCAGACAAGCCATTTGCAATTCCCTTAACTTATTTCACAGCCAATAAGTCTTTGAAATAATGTGTATTTTTTAGAAAAATCTTCTTATATAATAAGGCACAAAATCTGACCTGCCGTAGTTTTCAAAACAGCATAATTTCACTCTTCTGAACTATGAATATGTTGTATTACACAACCTTTGAGTATTTAGCTTTATCAATGACACGTACTTTAAAAATGTTTTAGACATCTTATCAGTCTTTGATAACATCCTTGTTCCTTGTTTCAGTTCCAGTTTTGTGTATATTTTCTGCCTTGAACCTGATTATTGTAACATCTGATGGATGGCCTAAGGAATCTAATTCTGGAATTGATTGTTTTTGCTGATTGTCTCCCCTTGTAGCTGATTTCTTCATTATTGTGTAAACTTAGATCATGAGCTCATGGTTAGCTAAACAGCTGACCTTGTAAGAGGCTTAGATGTGAACACACGTAAGCTTCAGCAGAAAGTCGGAAAAGATTTATTTTTGTCCCTACAATGAGTTGCCCGCGAGGAACCCGTTTTATTCAGATGTTGGTCCAATACTCCCTCTAGAGGCAGGGGACTCAGACAGGGATGCATTGCGTCCCCTGATCTGTGGCAGGGGCAGTGGTGGGCCTGTGGCCCGGGCAGGAGCCTCTCCGCGTGTGTCCCTGGTACCCATCTGCCTGCGAACTTCGGTCACCTGTCAGGAAGCTACGATGCCCAGACCTATGGTTAGCTGTGCAGCCACGTGTACTGCGCGGACAGGTTCCACCCTCACTTCAAGTAAGAGGGCGGCCTGAGTGGAAAGGTGAGAGTTTGGGCAGCTGTGCAGACAAAAAAGCGTCCCTAGGACTGGGCCTAAATGCTTGTGACACCCAACTGGGCCTGCCGGGATCTGAGGGCCCTGCCCTGGGAACCTTGCTCCCCTGCCCTTTGTTCAGTCACAGAAGAGATGGCCACACTCACTCCCTCAGTGAGGGCAGTGTTCCAACCTCCGTCAGCGACGCCCCTTCTCTGCAGGTTACCATGGATTACAGATGCTGCCTTCTGAGGCCAGGGCGTTCCAAGAATGCCAAGGGCAGACAGGATGACGTTAAATGATTTCCTCTTGTGTCAGTTTTGGTAAACTTTAGGAGATAGGAAATGGTCCACTTTACAGAAATGTTCAAATTTTCGGGCATTTCATATATTCTCTGCTATAACATTGTCCTAATTCTTTCTGTATATGCTTTACTTATTTTTTTTTTTGTTTTCCTTAATCAAACCCTGTCTTTTAAATCTTTTCAAAGAATTTCTTTGGACTTACTACATCACCGAATTGTATACGTTTTCTGTTGTATTAAGTTCTGCTCATATCTTTATTTTTCTTTTTTCTATGTTCCCAGGGCTTAACGTATTGATCTTCTGATGTCAATTAAAACACTTGGTTATTCATTTTAATAAATCTTTTTACTTATAAAGATTAGAAATTTTGAGGATTCCAGCTTACTTGTAAGTTTCTAAGGGTCAGGTCCTCTACATTGTTGCTGGCCTAAGGCTTAGTTCACCATATAGCAATTATATATTGACCTATTTTCCCCTCGACTTTCTGTGATTCCATACATCTCACCTTTCTGTGCAGAGAAGCCATTTGCAATTCCCTTAACGTATTTCACAGCCAATAAGTCTTTGAAATACTGTGTATTTTTTAGAAAAATCTTCTTTTATAATTAGGCAGAAAATCTCACCTGGCATAGTTTTCAAAAGAGAATAATTTCAATCTTGTGAACTATGAATCTGTTGTATTACACAACCTTTGAGTATTTAGCTTTATCAATGACATGTACTTTAAAAATGTTTTAGACATGTTATCAGTCTTTGATAACATCCTTGTTCCTTGTTTCAGTTCCAGTTTTGTGTATATTTTCTGGCTAGCACCTGATTATTCTAACATCTGATGGATGGCTAAGGGAATCTAATTCTGGAATTGATTGTTTTTCTGATTGTCTCCCCTTGTAGCTGCTTTCTTCATTATTGTGTAAATTTAGATCATGAGCTCATGTTTAGCTAAACAGCTGAGCTTGTAAGAGGCTTAGGTGTGAACACACGTAAGCTTCAGCAGAAAGTCGGCAAAGAATTATTTGTGTCCCTCCAATGAGTTGCCCGCGAGGAACCCGTTTTATACAACTGTTGGTCCAATACTCCCTCTAGAGGCAGAGGACTCAGACAGGGCTGCTTTGCGGCCACCGATCTGGGGCAGGGTCAGTGGGCGGCCTGTGGCCCGGGCAGGAGCCTCTCCGCGTGTGTCCCAGGGACCCATCTGCCTGAGAACTTCGGTCACCTGGCAGGAAGCTACGATTCCCAGACATATGGTTAGCTGTGCAGCGAGGAGTACTGCGCGGACAGTTTCCACCCACAATTCAAGTAAGAGGTCGGCCTGAGTGGAAAGGTAAGAGTTTGGGTAGCTGTGCAGACAAAGAAAGCGCACTTTGGCCTGGGCTTAAATGCTTGTGGCACCCCACAGGGCCTGCCGGTCTCTGAAGACACTGCCATGGGCCCCCTGATCCCCTGCCTTTGTTCAGTCACATCAGAGATGGCCACACCCACTCCCTCAGTGAGGGCAGTTTTCCAACATCCCTCAGCCACTCCCCCTCTCCGCAGGTTACCATGGACTACAGATGCTGCATTCTGAGGCCAGGACGTTCTGAGAATGCCAAGGGCAGACATGATGACCTTAAATGATTTCCTCTTGTGTCAGTTTTGGTAAACTTTAGGAGCTATGAAATGGTCCACTTTAAACAAGTGTTCAAATTTACTGGCATTTCATATATTCTCTGCTATAACATTGTCCTGATTCTTTCTGTATATTATTTACTTATGTTTTTGTTTTCCTTAATCAAAGTGTGTCTTTTAAATGATTCAAAGAATATTCTTTGGACCTACTACATCACCTGAATTTTATACGTTTTCTGTTGGTTAAGTTCTGCTCATATCTTTATTTATCTTTTTTCTATGTTCTCAGGGCTTAATGTATTGATCTTCTGATGTCAATTAAAACACTTGGTTATTCCTTTTAATAAATCTTTTTACATATAAAGATTTGAAATTTTGAGGATTCCAGCTTACTTGTAAGTTTCTAAGGGTCAGTTCCTCTACATTGGTGCTGGCCTAAGGCTTAGTTCACCATAGCAATTATATATTGACCTATTTTGCCCTCGAATTTCTGTGATTCCCTACATCTCACCTTTCTTTGCAGACAAGCCTTTTGCAATTCCCTTAACTTATTTCACAGCCAATAAGTCTTTGAAATAATGTGTATTTTTTAGAAAAATCGTCTTATATAATTAGGCAGAAAATCTGACCTGCAATAGTTTTCAAAAGAGCATAATTTCACTCTTCTGGACTATGAATCTATTGTATTACACAACCTTTGAGTATTTAGCTTTATCAATGACATGTACTTTAAAAATGTTTTACAGATCCTATCAGTCTTTGAAAACATCCTTGTTCCCTGTTGCATTTCCAGGTTTATGTATATTTTCTGCCTAGCACCTGATTATTCCAACATCTGATGGATGGCCTAGGAAATCTAATTCTGGAATTGATTGTTTTTGCTGATTGTCTCCCCTTGTAGCTGATTTCTTCATTATTTAGTAAATTTAGATCATGAGCTCATGTTTAGCTAAACAGCTGACCTTGTAAGAGGCTTAAGTGCGAACGCACGTAAGCTTCAGCAGAAATTCGGCAGAGTTACTTTTGTCCCTCCAATGAGTTGCCCGCGAGGAACCCGTTTTCTACAAGTGTTGGTCCAATACTCCCTCTAGAGGCAGGGGACTCAGACTGGGCTGATTTGCGGCGCCTGATCTGGGGCAGGGGCAGTGGGCGACCTGTGGCCCGGGCAGGAGCCTCTCCGCGTGTGTCACAGGTACACATCTGCTTGCAAACTTCGGTCACCTGTTCAGAAAGCTACGATGCCCAGACCTATGGTTAGCTGTGCAGCGAGGTGTACTGCGCGGACAGGTTCCACCCACACTTCAAGTAAGAGTGCGGCCTGAGTGGAAAGGTGATAGTTTGCGCAGCTGTGCAGACAAAGAATGCGTCCTTTGGCCTGGGCCTAAATGCTTGTGACACCCCACTGGTCCAGCCGGGATCTGAGGTCCCTGCCCTCGACCCTTGCTCCCGTGCCCTTTGTTCAGTCACAGCAGAGATGGCCACACCCACTCCCTCAGTGAGGGCAGTGTTCCAACCTCCCTCAGCCCCGCCCCTTCTCCGCAGGTTACCATGGACTACAGATACTGCATTCTGAGGCCAGGGCGTTCCGAGAATACCAAGGGCAAACATGATGACTTAAATGATATCCTCTTGCGTCAGTTTTGGTAAACTTTAGGAGCTAGGAAATGGTCCACTTTACAGAAATGTTCAAATTTACGGGCATTTCATATATTCTCTGCTAAAACATTGTCCTAATACTTTCTGTTTATGCTTTACTTATTTTTTTGTTTTCCTTAATCAAACTCTGTCTTTTAAATTTTTTCAAAGATTATTCTTCAGACTTACTACATCACCTGAATTGTATACGTTTTCTGTTGTATTAAGTTCTGCTCCTATCTATATTTATCTTTTTTCTATGTTCTCAGGGCTTAATGTATTGATCTTCTGATGTCAATTAACACACTTGGTTATTCATTTTAATAAATCTTTTTACTTATAAAGATTTGAAATTTTGAGTATTCCAGCTTACTTGTAAGTTTCTAAGGGTCAGGTCCTCTACATTGTTGCTGGCCTAAGGCTTAGTTCACCATATAGCAATTATATATTGACCTATTTTGTTCTCGACTTTCTGTGATTCCCTACATCTCAACTGTCTTTGCAGACAAGCCATTTGCAATACCCTTAACTTATTTCACAGCCAATAAGGCTTTGAAATAAAGTGTATTTTTTAGAAAAATCGTCTTATATAATTAGGCAGAAAATCTGACCTGCCATAGTTTTCAAAGGAGCATAATTTCACTCTTCTGAACTATGAATCTGTTGTACTACACTACCTTTGAGTATTTAGCTTTATCAATGACATGTACTTTAAAAATATTTTAGACATCTTATCAGTCTTTGATAACATCCTTGTTCCTTGTTTCAGTTCCAGTTTTGTGTATATTTTCTGCCTTGAACCTGATTATTCTAACATCTGATGGATGGCCTAGGGAATCTAATTCTGGAATTGAATGTTTTTGCTGATTGCCTCCCCTTGTAGCTGATTTCTTCATTATTGTGTAAACTTAGATCATGAGCTCATGGTTAGCTAAACAGCTGACCTTGTAAGAGGCTTAGGTGTGAACACACGTAAGCTTCAGCAGAAAGTCGGCAAAGATTTATTTTTGTCCCTACAATGAGTTGCCCGCGAGGAACCCGTTTTATTCAGATGTTGGTCCAATACTCCCTCTAGAGGCAGGGGACTCAGACAGGGCTGCATTGCGTCCCCTGATCTGGGGCAGGGGCAGTGGGTGGCCTGTGGCCCGGGCAGGAGCCTCTCCGCGTGTGTCCCAGGTACCCATCTACCTGCGACCTTCGGTCACCTGTCAGGAAGCTACGATGCCCAGACCTATGGTTAGCTGTGCAGCGAGGTGTACTGCGCGGACAGGTTCCACCCTCACTTCAAGTAAGAGGGCGGCCTGAGTGGAAAGGTGAGAGTTTGGGCAGCTGTGCAGACAAAAAAGCGTCCCTAGGACTGGGCCTAAATGCTTGTGACACCCAACTGGGCCTGCCGGGATCTGAGGGCCCTGCCCTGGGAACCTTGCTCCCCTGCCCTTTGTTCAGTCACAGAAGAGATGGCCACACTCACTCCCTCAGTGAGGGCAGTGTTCCAACCTCCGTCAGCGACGCCCCTTCTCTGCAGGTTACCATGGATTACAGATGCTGCCTTCTGAGGCCAGGGCGTTCCGAGAATGCCAAGGGCAGACAGGATGACGTTAAATGATTTCCTCTTGTGTCAGTTTTGGTAAACTTTAGGAGATAGGAAATGGTCCACTTTACAGAAATGTTCAAATTTTCGGGCATTTCATATATTCTCTGCTATAACATTGTCCTAATTCTTTCTGTATATGCTTTACTTATTTTTTTTTTTGTTTTCCTTAATCAAACCCTGTCTTTTAAATCTTTTCAAAGAATTTCTTTGGACTTACTACATCACCTGAATTGTATACGTTTTCTGTTGTATTAAGTTCTGCTCATATCTTTATTTTTCTTTTTTCTATGTTCCCAGGGCTTAACGTATTGATCTTCTGATGTCAATTAAAACACTTGGTTATTCATTTTAATAAATCTTTTTACTTATAAAGATTAGAAATTTTGAGGATTCCAGCTTACTTGTAAGTTTCTAAGGGTCAGGTCCTCTACATTGTTGCTGGCCTAAGGCTTAGTTCACCATATAGCAATTATATATTGACCTATTTTCCCCTCGACTTTCTGTGATTCCATACATCTCACCTTTCTGTGCAGAGAAGCCATTTGCAATTCCCTTAACGTATTTCACAGCCAATAAGTCTTTGAAATACTGTGTATTTTTTAGAAAAATCTTCTTTTATAATTAGGCAGAAAATCTCACCTGGCATAGTTTTCAAAAGAGAATAATTTCAATCTTGTGAACTATGAATCTGTTGTATTACACAACCTTTGAGTATTTAGCTTTATCAATGACATGTACTTTAAAAATGTTTTAGACATGTTATCAGTCTTTGATAACATCCTTGTTCCTTGTTTCAGTTCCAGTTTTGTGTATATTTTCTGGCTAGCACCTGATTATTCTAACATCTGATGGATGGCTAAGGGAATCTAATTCTGGAATTGATTGTTTTTCTGATTGTCTCCCCTTGTAGCTGCTTTCTTCATTATTGTGTAAATTTAGATCATGAGCTCATGTTTAGCTAAACAGCTGAGCTTGTAAGAGGCTTAGGTGTGAACACACGTAAGCTTCAGCAGAAAGTCGGCAAAGAATTATTTGTGTCCCTCCAATGAGTTGCCCGCGAGGAACCCGTTTTATACAACTGTTGGTCCAATACTCCCTCTAGAGGCAGAGGACTCAGACAGGGCTGCTTTGCGGCCACCGATCTGGGGCAGGGTCAGTGGGCGGCCTGTGGCCCGGGCAGGAGCCTCTCCGCGTGTGTCCCAGGGACCCATCTGCCTGAGAACTTCGGTCACCTGGCAGGAAGCTACGATTCCCAGACATATGGTTAGCTGTGCAGCGAGGTGTACTGCGCGGACAGTTTCCACCCACAATTCAAGTAAGAGGTCGGCCTGAGTGGAAAGGTAAGAGTTTGGGTAGCTGTGCAGACAAAGAAAGCGCACTTTGGCCTGGGCTTAAATGCTTGTGGCACCCCACAGGGCCTGCCGGTCTCTGAAGACACTGCCATGGGCCCCCTGATCCCCTGCCTTTGTTCAGTCACATCAGAGATGGCCACACCCACTCCCTCAGTGAGGGCAGTTTTCCAACATCCCTCAGCCACTCCCCCTCTCCGCAGGTTACCATGGACTACAGATGCTGCATTCTGAGGCCAGGACGTTCTGAGAATGCCAAGGGCAGACATGATGACCTTAAATGATTTCCTCTTGTGTCAGTTTTGGTAAACTTTAGGAGCTATGAAATGGTCCACTTTAAACAAGTGTTCAAATTTACTGGCATTTCATATATTCTCTGCTATAACATTGTCCTGATTCTTTCTGTATATTATTTACTTATGTTTTTGTTTTCCTTAATCAAAGTGTGTCTTTTAAATGATTCAAAGAATATTCTTTGGACCTACTACATCACCTGAATTTTATACGTTTTCTGTTGGTTAAGTTCTGCTCATATCTTTATTTATCTTTTTTCTATGTTCTCAGGGCTTAATGTATTGATCTTCTGATGTCAATTAAAACACTTGGTTATTCCTTTTAATAAATCTTTTTACATATAAAGATTTGAAATTTTGAGGATTCCAGCTTACTTGTAAGTTTCTAAGGGTCAGTTCCTCTACATTGGTGCTGGCCTAAGGCTTAGTTCACCATAGCAATTATATATTGACCTATTTTGCCCTCGAATTTCTGTGATTCCCTACATCTCACCTTTCTTTGCAGACAAGCCTTTTGCAATTCCCTTAACTTATTTCACAGCCAATAAGTCTTTGAAATAATGTGTATTTTTTAGAAAAATCGTCTTATATAATTAGGCAGAAAATCTGACCTGCAATAGTTTTCAAAAGAGCATAATTTCACTCTTCTGGACTATGAATCTATTGTATTACACAACCTTTGAGTATTTAGCTTTATCAATGACATGTACTTTAAAAATGTTTTACAGATCCTATCAGTCTTTGAAAACATCCTTGTTCCCTGTTGCATTTCCAGGTTTATGTATATTTTCTGCCTAGCACCTGATTATTCCAACATCTGATGGATGGCCTAGGAAATCTAATTCTGGAATTGATTGTTTTTGCTGATTGTCTCCCCTTGTAGCTGATTTCTTCATTATTTAGTAAATTTAGATCATGAGCTCATGTTTAGCTAAACAGCTGACCTTGTAAGAGGCTTAAGTGCGAACGCACGTAAGCTTCAGCAGAAATTCGGCAGAGTTACTTTTGTCCCTCCAATGAGTTGCCCGCGAGGAACCCGTTTTCTACAAGTGTTGGTCCAATACTCCCTCTAGAGGCAGGGGACTCAGACTGGGCTGATTTGCGGCGCCTGATCTGGGGCAGGGGCAGTGGGCGACCTGTGGCCCGGGCAGGAGCCTCTCCGCGTGTGTCACAGGTACACATCTGCTTGCAAACTTCGGTCACCTGTTCAGAAAGCTACGATGCCCAGACCTATGGTTAGCTGTGCAGCGAGGTGTACTGCGCGGACAGGTTCCACCCACACTTCAAGTAAGAGTGCGGCCTGAGTGGAAAGGTGATAGTTTGCGCAGCTGTGCAGACAAAGAATGCGTCCTTTGGCCTGGGCCTAAATGCTTGTGACACCCCACTGGGCCAGCCGGGATCTGAGGTCCCTGCCCTCGACCCTTGCTCCCGTGCCCTTTGTTCAGTCACAGCAGAGATGGCCACACCCACTCCCTCAGTGAGGGCAGTGTTCCAACCTCCCTCAGCCCCGCCCCTTCTCCGCAGGTTACCATGGACTACAGATACTGCATTCTGAGGCCAGGGCGTTCCGAGAATACCAAGGGCAAACATGATGACTTAAATGATATCCTCTTGCGTCAGTTTTGGTAAACTTTAGGAGCTAGGAAATGGTCCACTTTACAGAAATGTTCAAATTTACGGGCATTTCATATATTCTCTGCTAAAACATTGTCCTAATACTTTCTGTTTATGCTTTACTTATTTTTTTGTTTTCCTTAATCAAACTCTGTCTTTTAAATTTTTTCAAAGAATATTCTTCAGACTTACTACATCACCTGAATTGTATACGTTTTCTGTTGTATTAAGTTCTGCTCCTATCTATATTTATCTTTTTTCTATGTTCTCAGGGCTTAATGTATTGATCTTCTGATGTCAATTAACACACTTGGTTATTCATTTTAATAAATCTTTTTACTTATAAAGATTTGAAATTTTGAGTATTCCAGCTTACTTGTAAGTTTCTAAGGGTCAGGTCCTCTACATTGTTGCTGGCCTAAGGCTTAGTTCACCATATAGCAATTATATATTGACCTATTTTGTTCTCGACTTTCTGTGATTCCCGACATCTCAACTGTCTTTGCAGACAAGCCATTTGCAATACCCTTAACTTATTTCACAGCCAATAAGGCTTTGAAATAAAGTGTATTTTTTAGAAAAATCGTCTTATATAATTAGGCAGAAAATCTGACCTGCCATAGTTTTCAAAGGAGCATAATTTCACTCTTCTGAACTATGAATCTGTTGTACTACACTACCTTTGAGTATTTAGCTTTATCAATGACATGTACTTTAAAAATATTTTAGACATCTTATCAGTCTTTGATAACATCCTTGTTCCTTGTTTCAGTTCCAGTTTTGTGTATATTTTCTGCCTTGAACCTGATTATTCTAACATCTGATGGATGGCCTAGGGAATCTAATTCTGGAATTGAATGTTTTTGCTGATTGCCTCCCCTTGTAGCTGATTTCTTCATTATTGTGTAAACTTAGATCATGAGCTCATGGTTAGCTAAACAGCTGACCTTGTAAGAGGCTTAGGTGTGAACACACGTAAGCTTCAGCAGAAAGTCGGCAAAGATTTATTTTTGTCCCTACAATGAGTTGCCCGCGAGGAACCCGTTTTATTCAGATGTTGGTCCAATACTCCCTCTAGAGGCAGGGGACTCAGACAGGGCTGCATTGCGTCCCCTGATCTGGGGCAGGGGCAGTGGGTGGCCTGTGGCCCGGGCAGGAGCCTCTCCGCGTGTGTCCCAGGTACCCATCTACCTGCGACCTTCGGTCACCTGTCAGGAAGCTACGATGCCCAGACCTATGGTTAGCTGTGCAGCGAGGTGTACTGCGCGGACAGGTTCCACCCTCACTTCAAGTAAGAGGGCGGCCTGAGTGGAAAGGTGAGAGTTTGGGCAGCTGTGCAGACAAAAAAGCGTCCCTAGGACTGGGCCTAAATGCTTGTGACACCCAACTGGGCCTGCCGGGATCTTAGGGCCCTGCCCTGGGAACCTTGCTCCCCTGCCCTTTGTTCAGTCACAGAAGAGATGGCCACACTCACTCCCTCAGTGAGGGCAGTGTTCCAACCTCCCTCAGCTGCGCCCCTTCTCCGCAGGTTACCATGGATTACAGATGCTGCTTTCTGAGGCCAGGGCGTTCCGAGAATGCCAAGGGCCGACAGGATGACGTTAAATGATTTCCTCTTGTGTCAGTTTTGGTAAACTTTAGGAGCTAGGAAATGGTCCACTTTACAGAAATGTTCAAATTTTCGGGCATTTCATATATTCTCTGCTATAACATTGTCCTAATTCTTTCTGTATATGATTTACTTATTTTTTTTTTGTTTTCCTTAATCAAACTCTGTCTTTTAAATCTTTTCAAAGAATATTCTTTGGACTTACTACATCACCTAAATTCTATACGTTTTTTGTTGTATTAAGTTGTGCTCATATCTTTATTTATCTTTATTCTATGTTCTCAGGGCTTAATGTATTGATCTTCTGATGTCAATTAAAACACTTGGTTATTCATTTTAATAAATCTTTTTACTTATAAAGATTAGAAATTTTGAGGATTCCAGCTTACTTGTAAGTTTCTAAGGGTCAGGTCCTCTACATTGTTGCTGGCCTAAGGCTTAGTTCACCATATAGCAATTATATATTGACCTATTTTGCCTTCGACTTTCTGTGATTCCCTACATCTCACCTTTCTTTGCAGACAAGCCATTTGCAATTCCCTTACCTTATTTCACAGCCAATAAGTCTTTGAAATAATGTGCATTTTTTAGAAAAATCTTCTTATATAATTAGGCAGAAAACTGAACTGCCATAATTTTCAAAAGAGCATAATTTCACTCTTCTGAACTATGAATATGTTGTATTACACAACCTATGAGTATTTAGCTTTATCAATGACACGTACTTTAAAAATGTTTTAGACATCTTATCAGTCTTTGATAACACTTGTTCCTTGTTTCAGTTCCAGTTTTGTGTATATTTTCTGCCTTGCACCTGATTATTCTGACATTTGATGGATGGCCTAGGGAATCTAATTCTGGAATTGATTGTTTTTGCTGATTGTCTCCCCTTGTAGCTGATTTCTTCATTATTGTGTAAATTTGGATCATGAGCTCATGTTTAGCTAAACAGCTGACCTTGTAAGTGGCTTAGGTGTGAACGCACGTAAGCTTCAGCAGAAATTCGGCAGAGTTATTTGTGTCCCTCCAATGAGTTGCCCGCGAGGAACCCGTTTTCTACAAGTGTTGGTCCAATACTCCCCCTAGAGGCAGGGGACTCAGACCGGGCTGATTTGCGGCCACCGATCTGGGGCAGGGGCAGTGGGCGGCCTGTGGCCCGGGCAGGAGCCTCTCCGCGTGTGTCCCAGGGACCCATCTGCCTGAGAACTTCGGTCACCTGTCAGAAAGCTACGATTCCCAGACCTATGGTTAGCTGTGCGGCGAGGAGTACTGCACGGACAGTTTCCACCCACACTTCTAGTAAGAGGGCGGCCTGAGTCGAAAGGTGAGTGTTTTGGCAGCTGTGCAGACAAAGAAAGCGCCCTTTGTCCTGGGCTTAAATGCCTGTGGCACCCCACTGGGCCTGCGGGTCGCTGAGGGCCATGCCCTGGGCCCCCTGCTACCCTGCCTTTGTTCAGTCACAGCAGAGATGGTCATACCCACTCCCTCAGTGAGGGCAGTGTTCCAACCTCCCTCAGCTCCGCCCCTTCTCCGCAGGTTACCATGGACTACAGATGCTGCATTCTGAGGCCAGGGCGTTCCGAGAATGCCAAGGGCAGACATGATGACCTTAAATGATTTCCTCTTTTGTCAGTTTTGGTAAACTTTAGGAGCTCGGAAATGGTCCACTTTACACAAATGTTCAAATTTACTGGCATTTCATATATTCTCTGCTATAACATTGTCCTGATTCTTTCTGTATATTATTTACTTATGTTTTTGTTTTCCTTAATCAAAGTGTGTCTTTTAAATGTTTCAAAGAATATTCTTTGGACTTACTACATCACCTGAATTGTATACGATTTCTCTTGTATTAAGTTCTGCTCATATCTTTATTTATCTTTTTTCTATGTTCTCAGGGTTTATTGTTTTGATCTTCTGATGTCAACTAAACACTTGGTTATTCATTTTAATAAATCTTTTTACTTATAAAGATTTGAACTTTTGAAGATTCCAGCTTACTTGTAAGTATCTAAGGGTCAGGTCCTCTACATTGTTGCTGGCCTAAGGCTTACTTCAACATATAGCAATGTATATATTGTCCTATTTTCCCCTCGGCTTTCTGTGAATCCCTACATCTCACCTTTCTTTGCATACAAGCCATTTGAAATACCCTTAACTTATTTCACAGCCAATAAGTCTTTGAAATAATGTGTATTTTTTAGAGAAATCTTCTTATAAATTTAGGCAGAAAATCTGACTTGCCATAGTTTTCAAAACAGCATAATTGCACTCTTCTCAATGATGAATCTGGTGTCTTACACAACCTCTGAGTATTTAGCTTTATCAATGACATGTACTTTAAAAATGTTTTAGAGATCCTACCAGTCTTTGAAAACATCCTTGTTCCTTGTTTCAGTTCCAGTTTTGTGTATATTTTCTGCCTTGCACCTGATTATTCCATCATCTGATGGATGGCCTAGGAAATCTAATTCCGGAATTGATTGTTTTTGCTGATTGTTTCCCCTTGTAGCTGATTTCTTCATTATTTAGTAAATTTAGATCATGAGCTCATGTTTAGCTAAACAGCTGACCTTGTAATAGGCTTAAGTGTGAATGCACCTAAGCTTCAGCAGAAATTCGGCAGAGATATTTGTGTCCCTCCAATGAGTTTCCCGCGAGGAACCCGTTTTCTACAAGTGTTGGTCCAATACTCCCTCTAGAGGCAGGGGACTCAGACTGGGCTGCTTTATTCCCCTGATCTGGGGAAGGGGCTGTGGGCGGCATGTTGCCCGGGCAGGAGCCTCTCCGCGTGTGTCCCAGGTACCCATCTGCCTGCGAACTTCGGTCACCTGTCAGGAAGCTACGATGTCCAGACCTATGGTTAGCTGTGCAGCGAGGTGTACTGCGCGGACAGGTTCCACCCACACTTCAAGTAAGAGGGCGGCCTGAGTGGAAACGTGAGAGTTTGGGCAGCTGTGCAGACAAAGAAGGCGTCCATAGGCCTGGGCCTAAACGCTTGTGACACCCCACTGGGCCTGCCGGGATCTGAGGGCCCTGCCATGGACCCCCAGCTACCCTGCCTTTGTTCAGTCACATCAGAGATGGCCACACCCACTCCCTCAGTGAGGGCAGTGTTCCAACCTCCCTCAACTCCGCCCCTTCTCCACAGGTTACCATGGACTACAGATGCTACATTCTGAGGCCAGGGCGTTCCGAGAATGCCAAGAGCAGACATGGTGACCTTAAATGATTTCCTCTTGTGTCAGCTTTGGTAAACTTTAGGAGCTAGGAAATGGTCCACTTTACAGAAATGTTCAAATTTTCCCCCATTTCATATATTCTCTGCTATAACATTATCCTAATTCTTTCTGTATATGCTTTTCTTATTTTTTTTTTTGTTTTCCTTAATCAAACTGTGTCTTTTAAATCTTTTCAAAGAATATTCTTTCGACTTACTACATCACCTGAATTGTATACGTTTTCTGTTGTATTAAGTTCTGCTCATATATTTATTTATCTTTTTTCTATGTTCTCAGGGCTTAATGTATTGATCTTCTGATGTCAATTCAAACACTTGGTAATTCATTTTAATAAATCGTTTTACTTATAAAGATTTTAACTTTTGAAGATTCCAGCTTACTTGTAAGTATCTAAGCGTCAGGTCCTCTACATTGTTGCTGGCCTATGGCTTAGTTCACCAGAGAGCAATGTATATATTGACCTATTTTCCCCTCGGCTTTCTGTGATTTCCTATATCACACCTTCCTTTGCAGACAAGCCATTTGAAATACCCTTAACTTATTTCACAGCCAATAAGTCTTTGAAATAATGTGTATTATTTAGAGAAATATTCTTATATAATGAGGCAGAAAATCTGACCTGCCCTAGTTTTCAAAACAGCATAATTTCACTCTTCTCAATGATGAATCTGTTGTATTACACAACCTTTGAGTATTTATCTTTATCAATGACTAGTACTTTAAAAACGTTTTAGAGATCCTACCAGTCTTTGAAAACATCCTTGTTCCTTGTTTCAGTTCCAGTTTTGTGTATATTTTCTGCCTTGCAGCTGATTATTCCAACATCTGATGGATGGCCTACAGAATCTAATTCTGGAATTGATTGTTTTGGCTGATTGTCTCCCCTTGTAGCTGATTTCTTCATTTTGTGTAAATTTAGATCATGAGCTCATGTTTAGCTAAACAGCTGACCTTGTAAGTGGCTTAGGTGTGAACGCACGTAAGCTTCAGCAGAAATTCGGCAGAGTTATTTGTGTCCCACCACTGAGTTGCCCGCGAGGAACCCGTTTTCTACAAGTGTTGGTCCAATACTCCCTCTAGAGTCAGGGGATTCAGACTGGGCTGCTTTGCCGCCCCTGATCAGGGGCATGGGCTGTGGGCGGCCTGTGGCCCGGGCAGGAGCCTCTCCGCATGTGTCCCAGGGACCCATCTGCCTGCGAACTTCAGTCACCTGTCAGGAAGCTACGATGCCCAGACCTATGGTTAGCTGTGCAGCGAGGTGTACTGCGCGGACAGGTTCCACCCACACTTCAAGTAAGAGGGCGGCCTGAGTGGAAAGGTGAGAGTTTGGGCAGCTATGCAGAAAAAGAAGGCGTCCCTTGGCCTGGGCCTAAATGCTTGTGACACCCCACTGGGCCTGCCGGGATCTGAGGGCCCTGCCCTGGGACCCTTGCTCCCCTGCCCTTTGTTCAGTCACAGCAGAGATGGCCACACCCACTCCCTCAGTGAGGGCAGTGTTCCAACCTCCCTCAGCTCCGCCCCTTCTCCGCAGGTTACCATGGACTACAGATGCTGCATTCTGAGGCCAGGGCGTTCCGAGAATGCCAAGGGCAGACAGGATGACCTTAAATGATTTCCTCTTGTGTCAGTTTTGGAAAACTTTAGGAGCTAGGAAATGGTCCACTTTACAGAAATGTTCAAATTTACGGGCATTTCATATATTCTCTGCTATAACATTGTCCTAATTCTTTCTGTATATGCTTTTCTTATTTTTTTGTTTTCCTTAATCAAACTCTGTCTTTTAAATCTTTTCAAAGAATATTCTTTGGACTTACTACATCACCTAAATTCTATACCTTTTCTGTTGTATTAAGTTGTGCTCATATCTTTATTTATCTTTATTCTATGTTCTCAGGGCTTAATGTATTGATCTTCTGATGTCAATTAAAACACTTGGTTATTCATTTTAATAAATATTTTTACTTATAAATATTTGAAATTTGGAGGATTTCAGCTTACTTGTAAGTTTCTAAGGGTCAGGTCCTCTACATTGTTGCTGGCCTAAGGCTTAGTTCACCTTATAGCAATTATATATTGACATATTTTGCCCTCGACTTTCTGTGATTCCCTACATCTCACCTTTCTTTGCAGACTAGCCATTTGCAATACCCTTAACTTATTTCACAGCCAATAAGTCTTTGAAATAATGTGTATTTTTTAGAAAAATCTTCTTATATAATTAGGCAGAAAATCTGACCTGCCATAGTTTTGAAAAGAGCATAATTTCACTCTTCTGAACTATGAATATGTTGTATTACACAACCTTTGAATATTTAGCTTTATCAATGACACGTACTTTAAAAATGTTTTAGACATCTTATCAGTCTTTGATAACATCCTTGTTCCTTGTTTCAGTTCCAGTTTTGTGTATATTTTCTGCCTTGCACCTGATTATTCTAACATCTGATGGATGGCCTAGGGAATCTAATTCTCGAATTGATTGTTTTTGCTGATTGTCTCCCCTTGTAGCTGATTTCTTCATTATTGTGTAAACTTAGATCATGAGCTCATGTTTAGCTAAACAGCTGACCTTGTAAGAGGCTTAGTTGTGAACATACGTAAGCTTCAGCAGAAAGGCGGCAAAGATTTATTTGTGTCCCTCCAATATGTTGCCAGCAAGGACCCCGTTTACTACAAGTGTTGGTCCAATACTCCCTCTAGAGCCAGGGGACTCAGACACGGCTGCTTTGCGGCCCCTGATCTGCTGCAGGGGCAGTGGGCGGCCTGTGGCCCGGCAGGATCCTCTCCGCGTGTGTCCCAGGGACCCATCTGCCTGCGAACTTCGGTCACCTGGCAGGAAGCTACGATTCCCAGACCTATGGTTAGCTGTGCAGCGCGGTGTACTGCGCGGACTGTTTCTACACACACTTCAAGTAAGAGGGCGGCCTGCGTGGAAAGGTGAGAGTTTGGGCAGCTCTGCAGACAAAGAAAGCGCCCTTTGGCCTGGGCTTAAATGCCTGTGGCACCCCACTGGGCCTGCCGGTCTCTGAGGACCCTGCCATGGGCCCCCTGATCCCCTGCCTTTGTTCAGACAGAGCAGAGATGGCCACACACACTCCCTCAGTGAGGGCAGTGTTCCAACCTCCCTCAGCCCCTCCCCCTCTCGGCAGGTTACCATGGACTACAGATGCTGCATTCTGAGGCCAGGACGTTCCGAGAATGCCAAGGGCAGACATGATGACCTTAAATGATTTCCTCTTGTGTCAGTTTTGGTAAACTTTAGGAGCTAGGAAATGGTCCACTTTACACAAATGATCAAATTTACTGGCATTTCATATATTCTCTGCTATAACATTGTTCTGATTCTTTCTGTATATTATTTACTTATGTTTTTGTTTTCCTTAATCAAAGTGTGTCTTTTAAATGTTTCAAAGAATATTCTTTGGACTTACTACATCACCTAATTTTATACGTTTTCTGTTGTATTAAGTTCTGCTCATATCTTTATTTATCTTTTTTCTATGTTCTCAGGGTTTATTGTATTGATCTTCTGATGTCCATCAAAACACTTGCTTGTTCATTTTAATAAATCTTTTTACTTATAAAGATTTGAACTTTTGAAGATTCCAGCTTACTTGTAAGTATCTAAGGGTCAGGTCCTCTACATTGTTGCTGGCCTAAGGCTTAGTTCACCATAGAGCAATGTATATATTGACCTATTTTCCCCTCGGCTTTCTGTGATTTCCTACATCTCACCTTTCTTTGCAGATAAGCCATTTGAAATACCCTTAACTTATTTCACAGCCAATAAGTCTTTGAAATAATGTGTATTATTTAGAGAAATATTCTTTTATAATGAGGCAGAAAATCTGACCTGCCCTAGTTTTCAAAACAGCATAATTTCACTCTTCTCAATGATGAATCTGTTGTATTACACAACCTTTGAGTATTTAGCTTTATCAATGACTAGTACATTAAAAATGTTTTAGAGATCCTACCAGTCTTTGAAAACATCCTTGTTCTTTGTTTCAGTTCCAGTTTTGTGTATATTTTCTGCCTTGCACCTGATTATTCCAACATCTGATGGATGGCCTAGGGAGTCTAATTCTGGAATTGATTGTTTTTGCTGATTGTCTCCCCTTGTAGCTGATTTCTTCATTATTGTGTAAATTTGGATCATGAGCTCATGTTTAGCTAAACAGCTGACCTTGTAAGAGGCTTAGGTGTGAACACACGTAAGCTTCAGCAGAAAGTCGTCAAAGAGTTATTTGTGTCCCTCCAATGAGTTGCCCGCGAAGAACCCGTTTTCTACAAGTGTTGGTCCAATACCCCCCTAGAGGCAGGGGACTCAGACAGGGCTG
Source organism: Mesoplodon bidens (assembly GCF_964165515.1). Taxonomy (NCBI): domain Eukaryota; kingdom Metazoa; phylum Chordata; class Mammalia; order Artiodactyla; family Ziphiidae; genus Mesoplodon; species Mesoplodon bidens. The sequence continues at coordinate 907,608 of NW_027671674.1, read as the reverse complement.
ATTTGCGGCCCCTGATCAGGGGCAGGGGCAGTGGGCGGCCTGTGGCCCGGGCAGGAGCATCTCCGCGTGTGTCCCAGGGACCAATCTGCCTGCGAACTTCGGTCACCTGGCAGGAAGCTACGATGCCCAGACCTATGGTTAGCTGTGCAGCGAGGTGTACTGCCCGGACAGGTTCCACCCACACTTCAAGTAAGAGGGCGGCCTGAGTGGAAAGGAGAGAGTTTGGGCAGCTATGCAGAAAAAGAAGGCGTCCCTTGGCCTGGGCCTAAATGCTTGTGACACCCCACTGGGCCTGCCGGGATCTGAGGGCCCTGCCCTGGGACCCTTGCTCCCCTGCCCTTTGTTCAGTCACAGCAGAGATGGCCACAACCACTCCCACAGTGAGGGCAGTGTTCCAACCTCCCTCAGGTCGGCCCTTCTCCGCAGGTTACCATGGACTACAGATGCTGCATTCTGAGGCCACGGTGTTCCGAGAATGCCAAGGGCAGACAGGATGACCTTAAATGATTTCCTCTTGTGTCAGTTTTGGTAAACTTTAGGAGCTAGGAAATGGTCCACTTTACAGAATTGTTCAAATTTACGGGCATTTCATATATTCTCTGCTATAACATTGTCCTAATTCTTTCTGTATATGCTTTACTTATTTTTTTGTTTTCCTTAATCAAACTCTGTCTTTTAAATCTTTTCAAAGAATATTCTTTGGACATACTACATCACCTAAATTCTATACGTTTTCTGTTGTATTAAGTTGTGCTCATATCTTTATTTATCTTTTTTCTATGTTCTCAGGGCTTAATGTATTGATCTTCTGATGTCAATTAAAACACTTGGATATTCATTTTAATAAAACTTTTTACTTATAAAGATTTGAAATTTTGAGGATTCCAGCTTACTTGTAAGTTTCTAAGGGTCAGGTCCTCTACATTGTTGCTGGCCTAAGGCTTTGTTCACCATATAGCAATTATATATTGACCTATTTTCCCCTCGACTTTCTGTGATACCCTACTCTGATCTTTCTGTGCAGAGAAACCATTTGCAATTCCCTTAACTTATTTCACAGCCAATAAGTCTTTGAAATAATGTGTATTTTTTAGAAAAATCTTCTTATATAATTAGGCAGAAAATCTGACCTGCCATAGTTTTCAAATGAGCATAATTCCACTCTTGTGAACTATGAATCTGTTGTAATACACAACCTTTGAGTATTTAGCATTATCAATGACATGTACTTTAAAAATGTTTTAGACATCTTATCAGTCTTTGATAACATCCTTGTTCCTTGTTTCAGTTCCAGTTTTGTGTATATTTTCTGCCTTGCACCTGATTATTCTAACATCTGATGGATGGCTAAGGGAATCTAATTCTGGAATTGATTGTTTTTGCTGATTGTCTCCCCTTGTAGCTGATTTCTTCATTATTGTGTAAATTTAGATCATGAGCTCATGTTTAGCTAAACAGCTGACCTTGTAAGAGGCTTAGGTGTGAACACACGTAAGCTTCAGCAGAAATTCGGCAGAGTTATTTGTGTCCCACCAATGAGTTGCCCACGAGGAACACGTTTTATACAAGTGTTGGTCCAATACTCCCTCTAGAGGCAGGGGACTCAGACTGGGCTTCTTTGCGGCCCCTGATCAGGGGCAGGGGCTGTGGGCGGCCTGTGGCCCGGGCAGGAGCCTCTCCGCATGTGTCCCAGGTACCCATCTGCCTGCGAACTTCGGTCACCTGTCAGGAAGCTAAGATGCCCAGACATATGGTTAGCTGTGCAGCGAGGTGTACTGCGCGGACAGGTTCCACCCACACTTCAAGTAAGAGGGCGGCCTGAGTGGAAAGGTGAGAGTTTGGGCAGCTGTGCAGACAAAGAAGGCGTCCCTTGGCCTGGGCCTAAATGCTTGTGACACACCACTGGGCCTGCCGGGATCTGAGGGCCCTGCCCTGGGACCCTTGCTCCCCTGCCCTTTGTTCAGTCACAGCAGAGATGGCCAAACCCACTCCCTCAGTGAGGGCTGTTTTCCAACCTCCCGCAGCTCCGCCCCTTCTCCGCAGGTTACCATGGACTACAGATGCTGCATTCTGAGGCCAGGGCGTTCCGAGAATGCCAAGGGCAGACAGGATGACCTTAAATGATTTCCTCTTGTGTCAGTTTTGGTAAACTTTAGGAGCTAGGAAATGGTCCACTTTACAGAAATGTTCAAATTTACGGGCATTTCATATATTCTCTGCTATAACATTGTCCTAATTCTTTCTGTATATGCTTTACTTATTTTTTTGTTTTCCTTAATCAAACTCTGTCTTTTAAATCTTTTCAAAGAATATTCTTTGGACTTACTACATCAACAAATTCTATACGTTTTCTGTTGTATTAAGTTGTGCTCATATCTTTATTTATCTTTATTCTATGTTCTCAGGGCTTAATGTATTGATCTTCTGATGTCAATTAAAACACTTGGTTGTTCATTTTAATAAATCTTTTTACTTATAAATATTTGACATTTTGAGGATTTCAGCTTACTTGTAAGTTTCTAAGGGTCAGGTCCTCTACATTGTTGCTGGCCTAAGGCTTAGTTCACCTTATAGCAATTATATATTGACCTATTTTGCCCTCGACTTTCTGTGATTCCCTACATCTCACTTTTCATTGCAGACAAGCCATTTGCAATTCCCTTAACTTATTTCACAGCCAGTAAGTCTTTGAAATAATGTGCATTTTTTAGAAAAATCTTCTTATATAATTAGGCAGAAAATCTGACCTGCCATAGTTTTCAAAAGAGCATAATTCCACTCTTGTGAACTATGAATCTGTTGTAATACACAACTTTTGAGTATTTAGCATTATCAATGACATGAACTTTAAAAAGGTTTTAGACATCTTATCAGTCTTTGATAACATCCTTGTTCCTTGTTTCAGTTCCAGTTTTGTGTATATTTTCTGCCTTGCACCTGATTATTCTAACATCTGATGGATGGCTAAGGGAATCTAATTCTGGAATTGATTGTTTTTGCTGATTGTCTCCCCTTGTAGCTGATTTCTTCATTATTGTGTAAATTTAGATCATGAGCTCATGTTTAGCTAAACAGCTGACCTTGTAAGTGGCTTAGGTGTGAACGCACGTAAGCTTCAGCAGAAATTCGGCAGAGTTATTTGTGTCCCACCAATGAGTTGCCCACGAGGAACCCGTTTTATACAAGTGTTGGTCCAATACTCCCTCTAGAGGCAGGGGACTCAGACTGGGCTGCTTTGTGGCCCCTGATCAGGGGCAGGGGCTGTGGGCGGCCTGTGGCCCGTGCAGGATCCTCTCCGCATGTGTCCCAGGTACCCATCTGCCTGCGAACTTCGGTCACCTGGCAGGAAGCTAAGATGCCCAGACCTATGGTTAGCTGTGCAGCGAGGTGTACTGCGCGGACAGGTTCCACCCACACTTCAAGTAAGAGGGCGGCCTGGGTGGAAAGGTGAGTGTTTGGGCAGCTGTGCAGACAAAGAAGGCGTCCCTTGGCCTGGGCCTAAATGCTTGTGACACCCCACTGGGCCTGCCGGGATCTGAGGGCCCTGCCCTGGGACCCTTGCTCCCCTGCCCTTTGTTCAGTCACAGCAGAGATGGCCAAACCCACTCCCTCAGTGAGGGCTGTTTTCCAGCCTCCCTCAGCTCCGCCCCTTCTCCGCAGGTTACCATGGACTACAGATGCTGCATTCTGAGGCCAGGGCGTTCCGAGAATGCCAAGGGCAGACAGGATGACCTTAAATGATTTCCTCTTGTGTCAGTTTTGGTAAACTTTAGGAGCTAGGAAATGGTCCACTTTACAGAAATGTTCAAATTTACGGGCATTTCATATATTCTCTGCTATAACATTGTCCTAATTCTTTCTGTATATGCTTTACTTATTTTTTTGTTTTCCTTAATCAAACTCTGTCTTTTAAATCTTTTCAAAGAATATTCTTTGGACTTACTACATCAACAAATTCTATACGTTTTCTGTTGTATTAAGTTGTGCTCATATCTTTATTTATCTTTATTCTATGTTCTCAGGGCTTAATGTATTGATCTTCTGATGTCAATTAAAACACTTGGTTGTTCATTTTAATAAATCTTTTTACTTATAAATATTTGACATTTTGAGGATTCCAGCTTACTTGTAAGTTTCTAAGGGTCAGGTCCTCTACATTGTTGCTGGCCTAAGGCTTAGTTCACCATATAGCAATTATATATTGACCTATTTTGCCCTCGACTTTCTGTGATTCCCTACATCTCACCTTTCTTTGCAGACAAGCCATTTGCAATTCCCTTAACTTATTTCACAGCCAGTAATTCTTTGAAATAATGTGCATTTTTTAGAAAAATCTTCTTATATAATTAGGCAGAAAATCTGACCTGCCATAGTTTTCAAAAGAGCATAATTACACTCTTCTGAACTATGAATATGTTGTATTACACATCCTTTGAGTATTTAGCTTTATCAATGACACGTATTTTAAAAATGTTTTAGACATCTTATCAGTCTTTGATAACATACTTGTTCCTTGTTTCAGTTCCAGTTTTGTGTATATTTTCTGCCTTGCACCTGATTATTCTAACATCTGATGGATGGCCTAGGGAATCTAATTCTGGAACTGATTGTTTTTGCTGATTGTCTCCCCTTGTAGCTGATTTCTTCATTATTGTGTAAACTTAGATCATGAGCTCATGTTTAGCTAAACAGCTGACCTTGTAAGAGGCTTAGGTGTGAACGCACGTAAGCTTCAGCAGAAAGTCGGCAAAGAGTTATTTGTGTCCCTCCAATGAGTTGCCCACGAGGAACCCCTTTTATACAAGTGTTAGTCCAATACTCCCTCTAGAGGCAGGGGACTCAGACAGGGTTGCTTTGCGGCCCCCGATCTGGGGCAGGGGCAGTGGGAGGTCCTGTGGCCCGGGCAGGAGCCTCTCCGCGTGTGTACCAGGGACCCATCTGCCTGCGAACTTCGGTCACCTGGCAGGAAGCTACGATTCCCAGACCTATGGTTAGCTGTGCAGCGAGGTGTACTGCGCGGACAGTTTCCACCCACACTTCAAGTAAGAGGGCGGCCTGAGTGGAAAGGTGAGAGTTTAGGCTGCTGTGCAGACAAAGAAAGCGCCCTTTGGCCTGGGCTTAAATGCCTGTGGCACCCCACTGGGCCGGCCGGTCTCTGAGGGCCCTGCCATGGGCCCCCTGCTCCCCTGCCTTTGTTCAGTCACATCAGAGATAGCCACACCCACTCCCTCAGTGAGGGCAGGGTTCCAACCTCCCTCAGCTCCGCCCCTTCTCCACAGGTTACCATGGACTACAGATGCTGCATTCTGAGGCCAGGGCGTTCCGAGAATGCCAAGAGCAGACATGGTGACCTTAAATGATTTCCTCTTGTGTCAGTTTTGGTAAACTTTAGGAGCTAGGAAATGGTCCACTTTACAGAAATGTTCAAATTTTCCCGCATTTCATATATTCTCTCCTATAACATTGTCCTAATTCTTTCTGTATATGCTTTTCTTATTTTTTTTTTGTTTTCCTTAATCAAACTCTGTCTTTTAAATCTTTTCAAAGAATATTCTTTGGACTTACTACATCACCTGAATTGTATACGTTTTCTGTTGTATTAAGTTCTGCTCATATATTTATTTATCTTTTTTCTAATGTTCTCAGGGCTTAATGTATTGATCTTCTGATGTCAATTAAAACACATGGTAATTCATTTTAATAAATCGTTTTACTTATAAAGATTTTAACTTTTGAAGATTCCAGCTTACTTGTAAGTATCTAAGCGTCAGGTCCTCTTCATTGTGGCTGGCCTAAGGCTTAGTGCACCAAAGAGCAATGTATATATTGACCTATTTTCACCTCGGCTTTCTGTGACTTCCTATATCTCACCTTTCTTTGCAGACAAGCCATTTGAAATACCCTTAACTTATTTCACAGCCAATAAGTCTTTGAAATAATGTGTATTATTTAGAGAAATATTCTTATATAACGAGGCAGAAAATCTGACCTGCCCTAGTTTTCAAAACAGCATAATTTCACTCTTCTCAATGATGAATCTGTTGTATTACACAACCTTTGAGTATTTACCTTTATCAATGACAATTACTTTAAAAATGTTTTAGAGATCCTACCAGTCTTTGAAAACATCATTGTTCCTTGTTTCAGTTCCAGTTTTGTGTATATTTTCTGCCTTGCACCTGATTATTCCAACATCTGATGGATGGCCTAGGGAATCTAATTCTGGAATTGATTGTTTTGGCTGATTGTCTCCCCTTGTAGCTGATTTCTTCATTATTGTGTAAATTTAGATCATGAGCTCATGTTTAGCTAAACAGCTGACCTTGTAAGTGGCTTAGGTGTGAACGCACGTAAGCTTCAGCAGAAATTCCGCAGAGTTATATGTGTCCCACCAATGAGTTGCCCGCGAGGAACCAGTTTTCTACAAGTGTTGGTCCAATACTCCCTCTAGAGGCAGGGGACTCAGACTAGGCTGCTTTGCAGCCCCTGATCAGGGGCAGGGGCTGTGGGCGGCCTGTGGCCCGGGCAGGAGCCTCTCCGCATGTGTCCAAGGTACCCATCTGCCTGCGAACTTCGGTCCCCTGTCAGGAAGCTACGATGCCCAGACCTATGGTTAGCTGTGCAGCGGGGTGTACTGCGCGGACAGGTTCCACCCACACTTCAAGTAAGAGGGCGGCCTGAGTGGAAAGGTGAGAGTTTGGGCAGCTATGCAGAAAAAGAAGGCGTCCCTTGGCCTGGGCCTAAATGCTTGTGACACCCCACTGGGCCTGCCGGGATCTGAGGGCCCTGCCCTGGGACCCTTGCTCCCCTGCCCTATGCTCAGTCACAGCAGAGATGGCCACACCCACACCCTCAGTGAGGGCAGTGTTCCAACCTCCCTCAGGTCCGCCCCTTCTCCGCAGGTTACCATGGACTACAGATGCTGCATTCTGAGGCCAGGGCGTTCCGAGAATGCCAAGGGCAGACAGGATGACCTTAAATGATTTCCTCTTGTGTCAGTTTTGGTAAACTTTAGGAGCTATGAAATGGTCCACTTTACACAAATTTTCAAATTTACTGGCATTTCATATATTCTCTGCTATAACATTGTCCTAATTCTTTCTTTATATGCTTTACTTATTTTTTTGTTTTCCTTAATCAAACTCTGTCTTTTAAATCTTTTCAAAGAATATTCTTTGGACTTACTACATCACCTAAATTCTATAAGTTTTCAGTTGTATTAAGTTGTGCTCATATCTTTATTTATCTTTATTCTATGTTCTCAGGGCTTAATGTATTGATCTTCTGATGTCAATTAAAACACTTGCTTGTTCATTTTAATAAAACTTTTTACTTATAAATATTTGACATTTTGAGGATTCCAGCTTACTTGTAAGTTTCTAAGGGTCAGGTCCTCTACATTGTTGCTGGCCTAAGGCTTAGTTCACCATATAGCAATTATATATTGACCTATATTGCCCTCGACTTTCTGTGATTCCCTACATCTCACCTTTCTTTGCAGACAAGCCATTTGCAATTCCCTTAACTTATTTCACAGCCAATAAGTCTTTGAAATAATGTGCATTTTTAGAAAAATCTTCTTATATAATTAGGCAGAAAATCTGACCTGCCATAGTTTTCAAAAGAGCATAATTTCACTCTTCTGAACTATGAATATGTTGTATTACACAACCTTTGAGTATTTAGCTTTATCAATGACACGTACTTTAAAAATGTTTTAGACATCTTATCAGTCTTTGATAACATCCTTGTTCCTTGTTTCAGTTCCAGTTTTGTGTATATTTGCTGCCTTGCACCTGATTATTCTAACATCTGATGGATGGCCTAGGGAATCTAAGTCTGGAATTGATTGTTTTTGCTGATTGTCTCCCCTTGTAGCTGATTTCTTCATTATTGTGTAAACTTAGATCATGAGCTCATGTTTAGCTAAACAGCTGACCTTGTAAGATGCTTAGGTGTGAACATACGTAAGCTTCAGCAGAAAGTCGGCAAAGATTTATTTGTGTCCCTCCAATGTGTTGCCCGCAAGGACCCCGTTTACTACAAGTGTTGGTCCAATACTCCCTCTAGAGGCAGGGGACTCAGACAGGGCTGCTTTGCGGCCCCTGATGTGGGGCAGGGGCAGTGGGCGGCCTGTGGCCCGGGCAGGAGCCTCTCCGCGTGTGTCCCAGGGACCCATCTGCCTGCGAACTTCGGTCACCTGGCAGGAAGCTACGATTCCCAGACCTATGGTTAGCTGTGCAGCGAGGTGTACTGCGCGGACAGTTTCCACCCACACTTCAAGTAAGAGGGCGGCCTGCGTGGAAAGGTGAGAGTTTGGGCAGCTGTGCAGACAAAGAAAGCGCGCTTTGGCCTGGGCTTAAATGCCTGTGGCACCCCACTGGGCCTGCCTGTCTCTGAGGACCCTGCCATGGGCCCCCTGATATCCTGCCTTTGTTCAGTCACAGCAGAGATGGCCACACCCACTCCCTAAGTGAGGGCAGTGTTCCAACATCCCTAAGTCCCTCCCCCTCTTGGCAGCTTACCATGGACTACAGATGCTGCATTCTGAGGCCAGGACGTTCCGAGAATGCCAAGGGCAGACATGTTGACCTTAAATTATTTCCTCTTGTGTCAGTTTTGGTAATCTTTAGGAGCTAGGAAATGGTCCACTTTTCACAAATGTTCAAATTTACTGGCATTTCATATATTCTCTGCTATAACATTGTTCTGATTCTTTCTGTATATTATTTACTTATGTTTTTGTTTTCCTTAATCAAAGTGTGTCTTTTAAATGTTTCAAATAATATTCTTTGGACTTACTACATTACCTGAATTTTATACGTTTTCTGTTGTATTAAGTTCTGCTCATATCTTTATTTATCTTTTTTCTATGTTCTCAGGGTTTATTGTTTTGATTTTCTGATGTCCATCAAAACACTTGGTAATTCATTTTCATAAATCTTTTTACTTATAAAGATTTGAACTTTTGAAGATTCCAGCTTACTTGTAAGTATCTAAGGGTCAGGTCCTCTACATTGTTGCTGGCCTAAGGCTTAGTTCACCATAGAGCAATGTATATATTGACCTATTTTCCCCTCGGCTTTCTGTGATTTCCTACATCTCACCTTTCTTTGCAGATAAGCCATTTGAAATAACCTTAACTTATTTCACAGCCAATAAGTCTTTGAAATAATGTGTATTATTTAGAGAAATATTCTTATATAATGAGGCAGAAAATCTGACCTGCCCTAGTTTTCAAAACAGCATAATTTCACTCTTCTCAATGATGAATCTGTTGTATTACACAACCTTTGAGTATTTATCTTTATCAATGACTAGTTCTTTAAAAATGTTTTAGAGATCCTACCATTCTTTGAAAACATCCTTGTTCCTTGTTTCAGTTCCAGTTTTATGTATATTTTCTGCCTTGCAACTGATTATTCCAACATCTGATGGATGGCCTAGGGAATCTAATTCTGGAATTGATTGTTTTTGCTGATTGTCTCCCCTTGTAGCTGATTTCTTCATTATTGTGTAAATTTAGATCATGAGCTCATGTTTAGCTAAACAGCTGACCTTGTAAGAGGCTTAGGTGTGAACGCATGTAAGCTTCAGCAGAAATTCGGCAGAGTTATATGTGTCTCTCCAATGAGTTGCCCGCGAGGAACCCGTTTTCTACAAGTGTTGGTCCAATACTCCCTCTAGAGGCAGGAGACTCAGACTGGGCTGCTTTGCGGCCCCTGATCTGGGGCAGGGGCAGTTGGCGGCCTGTGGCCCGGGCAGGAGCCTCTCCGCGTGTGTCCCAGGGACGCATCTGCCTGCGAACTTCGGTCACCTGTCAGGAAGCTATGATGCCCAGACCTATGGTTAGCTTTGCAGCGACGTGTACTGCGCGGACAGGTTCCACCCACACTTCAAGTAAGAGGGCGGCCTGAGTGGAAATGTGAGAGTTTGGGCAGATGTGCGGACAAAGAAGGCGTCCCTTGGCATGGGCATAAATGCTTGTGACACCCCACTGGGCCTGCCGGGATCTGAGGGCCCTGCCCTGGGACCCTTGCTGCCCGGCCCTTTGTTCAGTCACAGCAGAGATGGCCACACACACTCCCTCAGTGAGGGCTGTGTTCCAACCTCCCTCAGCTCCGCCCCTTCTCCGCAGGTTACCATGGACTACAGATGCTGCATTGTGAGACCAGGGCGTTCCGAGAATGCCAAGGGCAGACAGGATGACCTTACATGATTTCCTCTTGTTTCAGTTTTGGTAAACTTTAGGAGCTAGGAAATGGTCCACTTTACAGAAATGTTCAAATTTACGGGCATTTCATATATTCTCTGCTATAACATTGTCCTAATTCTTTCTGTATATGATTTACTTATTTTTTTGTTTTCCTTAATCAAACTCTGTCTTTTAAATATTTTCAAAGAATATTCTTTGGACTTACTACATCACCTGAATTGTATACGTTTTCTGTTGTATTAAGTTCTGTTCATATATTTATTTATCTTTTTTCTATGTTCTCAGGGCATAATGTATTGATCTTCTGATGTCAATTAAAACACATGGTAATTCATTTTAATAAATCGTTTAACTTATAAAGCTTTGAACTTTTGAAGATTCCAGCTTACTTGTAAGTATCTAAGCGTCAGGTCCTCTACATTGTTGCTGGCCTAAGGATTAGTTCACCAAAGAGCAATGTATATATTGACCTATTTTCCCCTCGGCTTTCTGTGATTTCCTATATCTCACCTTTATTTGCAGACAAGCCATTTGAAATACCCTTAACTTATTTCACAGCCAATAAGTCTTTGAAATAATGTGTATTATTTAGAGAAATATTCTTATATAATGAGGCAGAAAATCTGACCTGCCCTAGTTTTCAAAACAGGATAATTTCACTCTTCTCAATGATGAATCTGTTGTATTACACAACCTTTGAGTATTTATCTTTATCAATGACTAGTACTTTAAAAATCTTTTAGAGATCCTACCAGTCTTTGAAAACATCCTTGTTCCTTGTTTCAGTTCCAGTTTTGTGTATATTTTCTGCCTTGCAACTGATTATTCCAACATCTGATGGATGGCCTAGGGAATCTAATTCTGGAATTGATTGTTTTGGCTGATTGTCTCCCCTTGTAGCTGATTTCTTCATTATTGTGTAAATTTAGATCATGAGCTCATGTTTAGCTAAACAGCTGACCTTGTAAGTGGCTTAGGTGTGAACGCACGTAAGCTTCAGCAGAAATTCGGCAGAGTTATTTGTGTCCCACCAATGAGTTGCCCGCGAGGAACCCGTTTTCTACAAGTGTTGGTCCAATACTCCCTCTAGAGACAGGGGACTCAGACTGGGCTGCTTTGCGGCCCCTGATCAGGGGCAGGGGCTGTGGGCGGCCTGTGGCCCGGGAAGGAGCCTCTCCGCATGTTTCCCAGGTACCCATCTGCCTGCGAACTTCGGTCACCTGTCAGGAAGCTACGATCCCCAGACCTATGGTTAGCTGTGCAGCGAGGTGTACTGCGCGGACAGGTTCCACCCACACTTCAAGTAAGAGGGCGGCCTGAGTGGAAAGGTGAGAGTTTGGGCAGCTATGCAGAATAAGAAGGCGTCCCTTGGCCTGGGCCTAAATGCTTGTGACACCCGACTGGGCCTGCCGGGATCGAAGGGCCCTGCCCTGGGACCCTTGCTCCCCTGCCCTTTGTTCAGTCACAGCAGTGATGGCCACACCCACTCCCTCAGTGAGGGCAGTGTTCCAAGTTCCCTCAGCTCCGCCCCTTCTCCGCAGTTTACCATGGACTACAGATGCTGCATTCTGAGGCCAGGGCGTTCCGAGAATGCCAAGGGCAGACAGGATGACCTTAAATGATTTCCTCTTGCATCAGTTTTGGTAAACTTTCGGAGCTAGGAAATGGTCCACTTTACAGAAATGTTCAAATTTACGGGCATTTCATATATTCTCTGCTATAACATTCTCCTAATTCTTTCTGTATATGCTTTACTTATTTTTTTGTTTTCCTTAATCAAACTCTGTCTTTTAAATCTTTTCAAAGAATATTCTTTGGACTTACTACATCACCTAAATTCTATAAGTTTTCAGTTGTATTAAGTTGTGCTCATATCTTTATTTATCTTTATTCTATGTTCTCAGGGCTTAATGTATTGATCTTCTGATGTCAATTAAAACACTTGGTTATTCATTTTAATAAATCTTTTTACTTATAAATATTTGACATTTTGAGGATTCCAGCTTACTTGTAAGTTTCTAAGGGACAGGTCCTCTACATTGTCGCTGGCCTAAGGCTTAGTTCACCATATAGCAATTATATATTGACCTATTTTGCCCTCGACTTTCTGTGATTCCCTACATCTCACCTTTCTTTGCAGACAAACCATTTGCAATTCCCTTAACTTATTTCACAGCCAATAAGTCTTTGAAATAATGTGCATTTTTTAGAAAAATCTTCTTATATAATTAGGCAGAAAATCTGACCTGCCATAGTTTTCAAAAGAGCATAATTTCACTCTTCTGAACTATGAATCTGTTGTAATACACAACCTTTGAGTATTTAGCTTTATCAATGACACGTACTTTAAAAATGTTTTAGACATCTTATCAGTCTTTGATAACATCCTTGTTCCTTGTTTCAGTTCCAGTTTTGTGTATATTTTCTGCCTTGCACCTGATTATTCTAACATCTGATGGATGGCCTAGGGAATCTAATTCTGGAATTGATTGTTTTTGCTGATTGTCTCCCCTTGTAGCTGATTTCTTCATTATTGTGTAAACTTAGATCATGAGCTCATGTTTAGCTAAACAGCTGACCTTGTAAGAGGGTTAAATGTGAACATACGTAAGCTTCAGCAGAAATTCGGCAAATATTTATTTGTGTCCCTACAATGTGTTGCCCGCAAGGACCCCTTTTACTACAAGTGTTGGTCCAATACTCCCTCTAGAGGCAGGGGACTCAGACAGGGCTGCATTGCGGCCCCTGATCTGGGGCAAGGGCTGTGGGCGGCCTGTGGCCCGGGCAGGAGCCTCTCCGCGTGTGTCCCAGGGACCCATCTGCCTGCGAACTTCGGTCACCTGGCAGGAAGCTACGATTCCCAGACCTATGGTTAGCTGTGCAGCGAGGTGTACTGCGCGGACTGTTTCCACCCACACTTCAAGTAAGAGGGCGGCCTGCGTGGAAAGGTGAGAGTTTGGGCAGCTGTGCAGACAAAGAAAGCGCCCTTTGGCCTGGGCTTAAATGCCTGTGGCACCCCACTGGGCCTGCCGGTCTCTGAGGACCCTGCCATGGGCCACCTGATCCCCTGACTTTGTTCAGTCACAGCAGAGATGGTCACACCCACTCCCTCAGTGAGGGCAGTGTTCCAACATCCCTCAGCCCCTCCCCCTCTCGGCAGGTTACCATGGACTACAGCTGCTGCATTCTGAGGCCAGGACCTTCCGAGAATGCCAAGGGCAGACATGATGACCTTAAATGATTTCCTCTTGTGTCTGTTTTGGTAAACTTTAGGAGCTAGGAAATGGTCCACTTTACAGAAATGTTCAAATTTACTGGCATTTCCTATATTCTCTGCTATAACATTGTTCTGATTCTTTCAGTATATTATTTACTTATGTTTTTGTTTTCCTTAATCAAAGTGTGTCTTTTAAATGTTTCAAAGAATATTCTTTGGACTTACTACATCACCTGAATTTTATACGTTTTCTGTTGTATTTAGTTCTGCTCATATCTTTATTTATCTTTTTTCTATGTTTTCAGGGTTTATTGTTTTGATCTTCTGATGTCCATCAAAACACTTGGTAATTCATTTTCATAAATCTTTTTACTTATAAAGATTTGAACTTTTGAAGATTCCAGCTTACTTGTAAGTATCTAAGGGTCAGGTCCTCTACATTGTTGCTGGCCTAAGGCTTATTTCACCATAGAGCAATGTATATATTGACCTATTTTCCCCTCTGCTTTCTGTGATTTCCTACATCTCACCTTTCTTTGCAGATAAGCCATTTTAAATATCCTTAACTTATTTCACAGCCAATAAGTCTTTGAAATAATGTGTATTATTTAGAGAAATATTCTTATATAATGAGGCAGAAAATCTGACCTGCCCTAGTTTTCAAAACAGCATAATTTCACTCTTCTCAATGATGAATCTGTTGTATGACACAACCTTTGAGTATTTAGCTTTATCAATGACTAGTACTTTAAAAATGTTTTAGAGATCCTACCAGTCTTTGATAACATCCTTGTTCCTTGTTTCAGTTCCAGTTTTGTGTATATTTTCTGCCTTGCACCTGATTATTCCAACATCTGATGGATGGCCTAGGGAATCTAATTCTTGAATTGATTGTTTTGGCTGATTGTCTCCCCTTGTAGCTGATTTCTTCATTATTGTGTAAATTTAGATCATGAGCTCATGTTTAGCTAAACAGCTGACCTTGTAAGTGGCTTAGGTGTGAACGCACGTAAGCTTCAGCAGAAATTCGGCAGAGTTATTTGTGTCCCACCAATGAGTTGCCCGCGAGGAACCCGTTTTCTACAAGTGTTGGTCCAATACTCCCTCTAGAGGCAGGGGACTCAGACTGGGCTGCTTTGCGGCCCCTGATCAGGGGCAGGGGCTGTGGGCGGCCTGTGGCCCGGGCAGGAGCCTCTCCGCATGTGTCCCAGGTACACATCTGCCTGCGAACTTCGGTCACCTGTCAGGAAGCTACGATGCCCAGACCTATGGTTAGCTGTGCAGCGAGGTGTACTGCGCGGACAGGTTCCACCCACACTTCAAGTAAGAGGGCGGCCTGAGTGGAAAGGTGAGAGTTTGGGCAGCTGTGCAGACAAAGAAAGCGCCCTTTGTCCTGGGCTTAAATGCCTGTGGCACTCCACTGGGCCTGTCGGGATCTGAGGGCCCTGCCCTGGGACCCTTGCTCCCCTGCCCTTTGTTCAGTCACAGCAGAGATGGCCACACCCACTCCCTCAGTGAGGACAGTGTTCCAAACTCCCTCAGCTCCGCCCCTTCTCTGCAGGTTACCATGGACTACAGATGCTGCATTCTGACGCCAGGGCGTTCCGAGAATGCCAAGGGCAGACAGGATGACCTTAAATGATTTCCTCTTGTGTCAGTTTTGGTAAACTTTAGGAGCTAGGAAATGGTCCACTTTACAGAAATGTTCAAATTTACGGGCATTTCATATATTCTCTGCTATAACATTGTCCTAATTCTTTCTGTATATGCTTTACTTATTTTTTTGTTTTCCTTAATCAAACTCTGTCTTTTATATCTTTTCAAAGAATATTCTTTGGACTTACTACATCACCTAAATTCTATACGTTTTCTGTTGTATTAAGTTGTGCTCATATCTTTATTTATCTTTATTCTATGTTCTCAGGGCTTAATGTATTGATCTTCTGATGTCAATTAAAACACTTGGTTATTCATTTTAATAAAACTTTTTACTTATAAATATTTGAAATTTTGAGGATTCCAGCTTACTTGTAAGTTTCTAAGGGTCAGGTCCTCTACATTGTTGCTGGCCTAAGGCTTAGTTCACCATAAGCAATTATATATTGACCTATTTTGCCCTCGACTTTCTGTGATTACCTACATCTCACCTTTCTTTGCAAACAAGCCATTTGCAATTCCCTTAACTTATTTCACAGCCAATAAGTCTTTGAAATAATGTGTATTTTTTAGAAAAATCGTCTTATATAATTAGGCAGAAAATCTGACTTGCCATAGTTTTCAAAAGAGCATAATTTCACTCTTCTGGATTATGAATCTATTGTATTACACAACTTTTGAGTATTTAGCTTTATCAATGACATGTACTTTAAAAATGTTTTAGACATCTTATCAGTCTTTGATAACATCCTTGTTGCTTGTTTCAGTTCCAGTTTTGTGTATATTTTCTGCCTTGCACCTGATTATTCTAACATCTGATAGGTGGCCTAGGGCATCTAATTCTGGAATTGTTTGTTTTTGCTGATGGTCTCCCCTTGTAGCTGATTTCTTCATTATTGTGTAAAGTTAGATCATGAGCTCATGTTTAGCTAAACAGCTGACCTTGTAAGAGGCTTAGGTGTGAACATACGTAAGCTTCAGCAGAAAGTCGGCAAAGAGTTATTTGTGTCCCTCCAATGAGTTGCCCCCGAGGAACCCGTTTTCTACAAGTTTTGGTCCAATACTCCCTCTAGAGGCAGGGGACTCAGACAGGGCTGCTTTGCGGCCCCCGATCTGGGGCAGGGGCTGTGGGCGGCCTGTGGCCCGGGCAGGAGCCTCTCTGCGTGTGTCCCAGGGACCCATATGCTTGCGAACTTCGATCACCTGGCAGGAAGTTACGATTCCCAGACCTAAGGTTAGCTGTGCAGCGAGGTGGACTGCGCGGACAGTTTACACCCACACTTCAAGTAAGAGGGCGGCCTGAGTGGAAAGGTGAGAGTTTGGGCAGCTGTGCAGACAAAGAAAGCGCCCTTTGGCCTGGGCTTAAATGCCTGTGGCACCCCACTGGGCCTGCCGGTCTCTGAGGGCCCTGCCCTGGGCCCAGTGCTCCCCTGCCTTTGTTCAGTCACAGCAGAGATGGTCACACCCACTCCCTCAGTGAGGGCAGTGTTCCAACCTCCCTCAGCCACTCCCCCTCTCCGCAGGTTACCATGGACTACAGCTGCTGCATTCTGAGGCCAGGACCTTCCGAGAATGCCAAGGGCAGACAGGATAACCTTAAATGATTTCCTCTTGTGTCAGTTTTGGTAAACTTTAGGAGCTAGGAAATGGTCCACTTTACACAAATGTTCAAACTTACTGGCATTTCATATATTCTCTGCTATAACATTGTCCTGATACTTTCTGTATATTATTTACTTATGTTTTTGTTTTCCTTAATCAAAGTGTGTCTTTTAAATGTTTCAAAGAATATTCTTTGGACTTACTACATCACCTGAATTTTATACGTTTTCTGTTGTATTAAGTTCTGCTCATATCTTTATTTATCTTTTTTCTATGTTCTCAGGGTTTATTGTTTTGATCTTCTGATGTCAATTAAAACACTTGGTTATTCATTTTAATAAATCTTTTCACTTATAAAGATTTGAACTTTTGAAGATTCCAGCTTACTTGTAAGTATCAAAGGGTCAGGTCCTCTACATTGTTGCTGGCCTAAGGCTTAGTTCACCATATAGCAATGTATATATTGACCTATTTTCCCCTCGGCATTCTGTGATTCCCTACATCTCACCTTTCTTTGCAGACAAGCCATTTGAACCACCCTTTACTTATTTCACAGCCAATAAGTCGTTGAAATAATGTGTATATTTTAGAGAAATCTTCTTATATAATTAGGCAGAAAATCTGACCTGCCATAGTTTTCAAAACAGCATAATTTCACTCTTCTCAATGATGAATCTGTTGTCTTACACAACCTTTGAGTATTTAGCTTTATCAATGACATGTACTTTAAAAATATTTTAGACACCTTATCAGTCTTTGATAACATCCTTGTTGCTTGTTTCAGTTCCAGTTTAGTGTATATTTTCTGCCTTGCACCTGATTATTCCAACATCTGATGGGTGGCCTAGGGAATCTAATTCTGGAATTGATTGTTTTTGCTGAATGTCTCCCTTGTAGCTGATTTCTTCATTATTTAGTAAATTTAGATCATGAGCTCATGTTTAGCTAAACAGCTGACCTTGTAAGAGGCTTAGGTGTGAACATATGTAAGCTTCAGCAGAAAGTCAGCAAAGAGTTATTTGTGTCCCTCCAATGAGTTGCCCCCGAGGAACCCATTTTCTACAAGTTTTGGTCCAATACTCCCTCTAGAGGCAGGGGACTCAGACAGGGCTGCTTTGCGGCCCCCGATCTGGGGCAGGGGCTGTGGGCGGCCTGTGGCCCGGGCAGGAGACTCTCTGCGTGTGTCCCAGGGACCCATATGCCTGCGAACTTCGATCACCTGGCAGGAAGCTACGATTCCCAGCCCTAAGGTTAGCTGTGCAGCGAGGTGGACTGCGCGGACAGTTTACACCCACACTTCAAGTAAGAGGGCGGCCTGAGTGGAAAGTTGAGAGTTTGGGCAGCTGTGCAGACAAAGTGAGCGCCCTTTGGCCTGGGCTTAAATGCCTGTGGCACCCCACTGGGCCTGCCGGTCTCTGAGGGCCCTGCCCTGGGCCCAGTGCTCCCCTGCCTTTGTTCAGTCACAGCAGAGATGGCCACACACACTCCCTCAGTGAGGGCAGTGTTCCAACCTCCCTCAGACCCTCCCCCTCTCCGCAGGTTACCATGGACTACAGCTGCTGCATTCTGAGGCCAGGACCTTCCGAGAATGCCTAGGGCAGACAGGATGACCTTAAATGATTTCCTCTTGTGTCAGTTTTGGTAAACTTTAGGAGCTAGGAAATGGTCCACTTTACACAAATGTTCAAATTTACTGGCATTTCATATATTCTCTGCTATAACATTGTCCTGATTCTTTCTGTATATTATTTACTTATGTTTTTGTTTTCCTTAATCAAAGTGTGTCTTTTAAATGTTTCAAAGAATATTCTTTGGACTTACTACATCACCTGAATTTTATACGTTTTCTGTTGTATTAAGTTCTGCTCATATCTTTATTTATCTTTTTTCTATGTTCTCAGGGTTTATTGTTTTGATCTTATGATGTCAATTAAAACACTTGGTTATTCATTTTAATAAATCTTTTCACTTATAAAGATTTGAACTTTTGAAGATTCCAGGTTACTTGTAAGTATCTAAGGGTCAGGTCCTCTACATTGTTGCTGGCTTAAGGCTTAGTTCACCATATAGCAATGTATATATTGACATATTTTCCCCTCGGCATTCTGTGATTCCCTACATCTCACCTTTCTTTGCAGACAAGCCATTTGAAACACCCTTAACTTATTTCACAGCCAATAAGTCGTTGAAATAATGTGTATATTTTAGAGACATCTTCATATATAATTAGGCAGAAAATCTGACCTGCCATAGTTTTCAAAACAGCATAATTTCACTCTTCTCAATGATGAATCTGTTGTCTTACACAACCTCTGAGTATTTAGCTTTATCAATGACATGTACTTTAAAAATGTTTTAGAGATCCTACCAGTCTTTGAAAACATCCTTGTTCCTTGTTTCAGTTCCAGTTTAGTGTATATTTTCTGCCTTGCACCTGATTATTCCAACATCTGATGGATGGCCTAGGAAATCTAATTCTGGAATTGATTGTTTTTGCTGAATGTCTCCCCTTGTAACTGATTTCTTCATTATTTAGTAAATTTAGAACATGAGCTCATGTTTAGCTAAACAGCTGACCTTGTAAGAGGCTTAAGTGTGAACGCACGTAAGCTTCAGCAGAAATTCGGCAGAGTTATTTGTGTCCCTCCAATGAGTTGCCCGCGAGGAACCCGTTTCCTACAAGTGTTGGTCCAATACTCCCTCTAGAGGCAGCGGACTCAGACTGGGCTGCTTTGCGGCCCCTGATCTGGGGCAGGAGCAGTGGGCGGCCTGTGGCCCGGGCAGGAGCCTCTCCGCGTGTGTCCCAGGTACCCATCTGCCTGCGAAATTCGGTCACCTGTCAGGAAGCTACGATGCCCAGACCTATGGTTAGCTGTGCAGCGAGGTGTACTGCGCGGACAGGTTCCACCCACACTTCAAGTAAGAGGGCGGCCTGAGTGGAAAGGTGAGAGTTTGGGCAGCTGTGCAGACAAAGAAGGCGTCCCTTGGCCTAGGCCTAAATGCTTGTGACACCCCACTTGGCCTGCCGGGATCTGAGGGCCCTGCCCTGGGACCCTTGCTCCCCTTCCCTTTGTTCAGTCACAGCAGAGATGGCCACACCCTCTCCCTCACTGAGGGCAGTGTTCCAAACTCCCTCAGCTCCGCCCCTTCTCCGCAGGTTACCATGGACTACAGATGCTGCATTCTGAGGCCAGGGCGTTCCGAGAATGCCAAGGGCAGACAGGATGACCTTAAATGATTTCCTCTTGTGTCAGTTTTGGTAAACTTTAGGAGATAGGAATTGGTCCACTTTACAGAAATGTTCAGATTTTCGGTCATTTCATATATTCTCTGCTATAACATTGTCCTGATTCTTTCTGTATATTATTTACTTATGTTTTTGTTTTCCTTAATCAAAGTGTGTCTTTTAAATGTTTCAAAGAATATTCTTTGGACTTACTACATCACCTGAATTGTATACGTTTTCTGTTGTATTAAGTTCTGCTCATATCTTTATTTATCTTTTTCTATGTTCTCAGGGCTTAATGTATTGATCTTCTGATGTCAATTAAAACACTTGGTTATTCATTTTAATACATCTTTTTACTTATAAAGATTTGAAATTTTGAGGATTCCAGCTTACTTGTAAGTTTCTAAGGGTCAGGTCCTCTACATTGTTGCTGGCCTAAGGCTTAGTTCATCATATAGCAATTATATATTGACCTATTTTGCCCTCGACTTTCTGTGATCCCCTACATCTCACCTTTCTTTGCAGACAAGCCATTTGCAATTCCCTTAACTTATTTCACAGCCAATAAGTCTTTGAAATAATGTGTATTTTTTAGAAAAATCGTCTTATATAATTAGGCAGAAAATCTGACCTGCCATAGTTTTCAAAAGAGCATAATTACACTCTTCTGAACTATGAATCTATTGTATTACACAACCTTTGAGTATTTAGCTTTATCAATGACATGTACTTTAAAAATGTTTTAGACATCTTATCAGTCTTTGATAACATACTTGTTGCTTGTTTCAGTTCCAGTTTTGTGTATATTTTCTGCCTTGCACCTGATTATTCTAACATCTGACGGGTGGCCTAGGGAATCTAATTCTGGAATTGATTGTTTTTGCTAATGGTATCCCCTTGTAGCTGATTTCTTCATTATTGTGTAAATTTAGATCATGAGCTCATGTTTAGCTTAATAGCTGACCTTGTAAGAGGCTTAGGTGTGAACATACGTAAGCTTCAGCAGAAAGTCGGCAAAGAGTTATTTGTGTCCCTCCAATGAGTTGCCCCCGAGGAACCCGTTTTCTACAAGTGTTGGTCCAGTACTCCCTCTAGAGGCAGGGGACTCAGACAGGGCTGCTTTGCGGCCCCCGATCTGGGGCAGGGGATGTGGGCGGCCTGTGGCCCGGGCAGGAGCCTCTCTGCATGTGTCCCAGGGACCAATATGCCTGCGAACTTCGATCACCTGGCAGGAAGCTACGATTCCCAGACCTAAGTTTAGGTGTGCAGCGAGGTGTACTGCGCGGACAGTTTACACCCACACTTCAAGTAAGAGGGCGGCCTGAGTGGAAAGGTGAGAGTTTGGGCAGCTGTGCAGACAAAGGAAGCGCCCTTTGGCCTGGGCTTAAATGCCTGTTGCACCCCACTGGGCCTCCCGGGCTCTTAGGGCCCTGCCCTGGGCCCCGTGCTCCCCTGCCTTTGTTCAGTCACAGCAGAGATGGCCACACCCACTCCCTCAGTGAGGGCAGTGTTCCAACCTCCCTCAGCCCCTCCCCCTCTCCGCAGGTTACCATGGACTAGAGCTGCTGCATTCTGAGGCCAGGACCTTCCGAGAATGCCATGGCAGACATGATGACCTTAAATGATTTCCTCTTGTGTCAGTTTTGGTAAACTTTAGGAGCTAGGAAATGGTCCACTTTTCACAAATGTTCAAATTTACAGGCATTTCATATATTCTCCGCTATAACATTGTCCTGATTCTTTCTGTATATTATTTACTTATGTTTTTGTTTTCCTTAATCATAGTGTGTCTTTTAAATGTTTCAAAGAATATTCTTTGGACTTACTACATCACCTGAATTTTATACGTTTTCTGTTGTATTAAGTTCTGCTCATATCTTTATTTATCTTTTTTCTATGTTCTCACGGTTTATTGTTTTGATCTTCTGATGTGAATTAAAACACTTGGTTATTCATTTTAATAAATCTTTTCACTTATAAAGATTTGAACTTTTGAAGATTCCAGCTTACTTGTAAGTATCTAAGGGTCAGGTCCTCTACATTGTTGCTGGCCTAAGGCTTAGTTCACCATATAGCAATGTATATATTGACCTATTTTCCCCTCGACTTTATGTGATTCCCTACATCTCATCTTTCTTTGCAGACAAGCCATTTGAAACACCCTTAACTTATTTCACAGCCAATAAGTCGTTGAAATAATGTGTATATTTTAGAGAAATCTTCTTATATAATTAGGCAGAAAATCTGACCAGCCATAGTTTTCAAAACAGCATAATTTCACTCTTCTCAATGATGAATCTGTTGTCTTACACAACCTCTGAGTATTTAGCTTTATCAATGACATGTACTTTAAAAATGTTTTAGAGATCCTACCAGTCTTTGAAAACATCCTTGTTCCTTGTTTCAGTTCCAGTTTAGTGTATATTTTCTGCCTTGCACCTGATTATTCCAACATCTGCTGGATGGCCTAGGAAATCTAATTCTGGAATTGATTGTTTTTGCTGAATGTCTCCCCTTGTAGCTGATTTCTTCATTATTTAGTAAATTTAGAACATGAGCTCATGTTTAGCTAAACAGCTGACCTTGTAAGAGGCTTAAGTGTGAACACACGTAAGCTTCAGCAGAAATTCGGCAGAGTTATTTGTGTCCCTCCAATGAGTTGCCCGCAAGGAACCCGTTTCCTACAAGTGTTGGTCCAATACTCCCTCTAGAGGCAGCGGACTCAGACTGGGCTGCTTTGCGGCCCCTGATCTGGGGAAGGAGCAGTGGGCGGCCTGTGGCCCGGGCAGGAGCCTCTCCGCGTGTGTCCCAGGTACCCATCTGCCTGCGAAATTCGGTCACCTGTCAGGAAGCTACGATGCCCATACCTATGGTTAGCTGTGCAGTGAGGTGTACTGCGCGGACAGGTTCCACCCACACTTCAAGTAAGAGGGCGGCCTGAGTGGAAAGGTGAGGGTTTGGGCAGCTGTGCAGACAAAGAAGGCGTCCCTTGGCCTAGGCCTAAATGCTTGTGACACCCCACTGGGCCTGCCGGGATCTGAGGGCCCTGCCCTGGGACCCTTGCTCCCCTGCCCTTTGTTCAGTCACAGCAGAGATGGCCACACCCACTCCCTCTGTGAGGACAGTGTTCCAACCTCCCTCAGCTCCGCCCCTTCTCCGCAGGTTACCATGGACTACAGATGCTGCATTCTGAGGCCAGGGCGTTCCGAGAATGCCAAGGGCAGACAGGATGACCTTAAATGATTTCCTCTTGTGTCAGTTTTGGTAAACTTTAGGAGCTAAGAAATGGTCCACTTTACAGAAATGTTCAAATTATCGGTCATTTCATATATTCTCTGCTATAACATTGTCCTAATTCTTTCTGTATATGCTTTACTTATTTTTTTTTTGTTTTCCTTAATCAAAGTGTGTCTTTTAAATCTTTTCAAAGAATATTCTTTGGACTTACTACATTACCTGAATTGTATACGTTTTCTGTTGTATTAAGTTCTGCTCATATCTTTATTTATCTTTTTTCTATGTTCTCAGGGTTTATTGTTTTGACCTTCTGATGTCAATTAAAACACTTGGTTATTCATTTTAATAAATCTTTTCGCTTATAAAGATTTGAACTTTTGAAGATTCCAGCTTACTTGTAAGTATCTAAGGGTCAAGTCCTCTACATTGTTGCTGGCCTAAGGCTTAGTTCACCATATAGCAATGTATATTTTGACCTATTTTCCCGTCGGCATTCTGTGATTCCCTACATCTCACCTTTCTTTGCAGACAAGCCATTTGAAACACCCTTAACTTATTTCACAGCCAATAAGTCGTTGAAATAATGTGTATATTTTAGAGAAATCTTCTTATATAATTAGGCAGAAAATCTGACCTGCCATAGTTTTCAAAAGAGCATAATTTCACTCTTCTCAATGATGAATCTGTTGTCTTACACAAACTCTGAGTATTTAGCTTTATCAATGACATGTACTTTAAAAATGTTTTAGAGATCCTACCAGTCTTTGAAAACATCCTTGTTCCTTGTTTCAGTTCCAGTTTAGTGTATATTTTCTGCCTTGCACCTGATTATTCCAACATCTGATGGATGGCCTAGGAAACCTAATTCTGGAATTGATTGTTTTTGCTGAATGTCTCCCCTTGTAGCTGATTTCTTCATTATTTAGTAAATTTAGAACATGAGCTCATGTTTAGCTAAACAGCTGACCTTGTAAGAGGCTTAAGTGTGAACGCACGTAAGCTTCAGCAGAAATTCGGCAGAGTTATTTGTGTCCCTCCAATGAGTTGCCCGCGAGGAACCCGTTTTCTACAAGTGTTGGTCCAATACTCCCTCTAGAGGCAGCGGACTCAGACTGGGCTGCTTTGCGGCCCCTGATCTGGGGCAGGGGCAGTGGGCGGCCTGTGGCCCGGGCAGGAGCCTCTCCGCGTGTGTCCCAGGTACCCATCTGCCTGCGAAATTCGGTCACCTGTCAGGAAGCTACGATGCCCAGACCTATGGTTAGCTGTGCAGCGAGGTGTACTGTGCGGACAGGTTCCACCCAAACTTCAAGTAAGAGGGCGGCCTGAGTGGAAAGGTGAGAGTTTGGGCAGCTGTGCAGACAAAGAAGGCGTCCCTTGGCCTAGGCCTAAATGCTTGTGACACCACACTGGGCCTGCCGGGATCTGAGGGCCCTGCCCTGGGACCCTTGCTCCCCTGCCCTTTGTTCAGTCACAGCAGAGATGGCCACACCCACTCCCTCAGTGAGGGCAGTGTTCCAACCTCCCTCAGCTCCGCCCCTTCTCCGCAGGTTACCATGGACTACAGATGCTGCATTCTGAGGCCAGGGCGTTCCGAGAATGCCAAGGGCAGACAGGATGACCTTAAATGATTTCCTCTTGTGTCAGTTTTGGTAAACTTTAGGAGCTAGTAAATGGTCCACTTTACAGAAATGTTCAAATTTTCGGTCATTTCATATATTCTCTGCTATAACATTGTCCTAATTCTTTTGTATATGCTTTACTTATTTTTTTTGTTTTCCTTAATCAAACTCTGTCTTTTAAATCTTTTCAAAGAATATTCTTTGGACTTACTACATCACCTGAATTGTATACGTTTTCTGTTGTATTAAGTTCTGCTCATATCTTTATTTATCTTTTTTCTATGTTCTCAGGGCTTAATGTATTGATCTTCTGATGTCAATTAAAACACTTGCTTGTTCATTTTAATAAATCTTTTTACTTATAAATATTTGACATTTTGAGGATTCCAGCTTACTTGTAAGTTTCTAAGGGTCAGGTCCTCTACATTGTTGCTGGCCTAAGGCTTAGTTCACCATATAGCAATTATATATTGACCTATTTTGCCCTCGACTTTCTGTGATTCCCTACATCTCACCTTTCTTTGCAGACAAGCCATTTGCAATTCCCTTAACTTATTTCACAGCCAATAAGTCTTTGAAATAATGTGCATTTTTTAGAAAAATCGTCTTCTATAATTAGGCAGAAAATCTGACCTGCCATAGTTTTCAAAAGAGCATAATTTCACTCTTCTGAACTATGAATCTATTGTATTACACAACCTTTGAGTATTTAGCTTTATCAATGACATGTACTTTAAAAATGTTTTAGACATCTTATCAGTCTTTGATAACATCCTTGTTGCTTGTTTCAGTTCCAGTTTTGTGTATATTTTCTGCCTTGCACCTGATTATTCTAACATCTGATGGGTGGCCTAGGGAATCTAATTCTGAAATTGATTGTTTTTGCTGATGGTCTCCCCTTGTAGCTGATTTCTTCATTATTGTGTAAATTTAGATCATGAGCTCATGTTTAGCTAAAGAGCTGACCTTGTAAGAGGCTTAGGTGTGAACATACGTAAGCTTCAGCAGAAAGTCGGCAAAGAGTTATTTGTGTCCCTCCAATGAGTTGCCCCCGAGGAACCCGTTTTCTACAAGTGTTGGTCCAATACTCCCTCTAGAGGCAGGGGACTCAGACAGGGCTGCTTTGCGGCCCCCGATCTGGGGCAGGGGCTGTGGGCGGCCTGTGGCCCGGGCAGGAGCCTCTCTGCGTGTGTCCCAGGGACCCATATGCCTGCGAACTTCGATCACCTGGCAGGAAGCTACGATTCCCAGACCTAAGGTTAGCTGTGCAGCGAGGTGTACTGCGCGGACAGTTTACACCCACACTTCAAGTAAGAGGGCGGCCTGAGTGGAAAGGTGAGAGTTTGGGCAGCTGTGCAGACAAAGAAAGCGCCCTTTGGACTGGGCTTAAATGCCTGTGGCACCCCACTGGGCCTGCCGGTCTCTGAGGGTCCTGCCCTGGGCCCAGTGCTCCCCTGCCTTTGTTCAGTCACAGCAGAGATGGCCACACCCACTCCCTCAGTGAGGGCAGTGTTCCAACCTCCCTCAGCCCCTCCCCCTCTCCGCAGGTTACCATGGACTACAGATGCTGCATTCTGAGGCAAGGACCTTCCGAGAATGCCAAGGGCAGACAGGATGACCTTAAATGATTTCCTTTTGTGTCAGTTTTGGTAAACTTTAGGAGCTAGGAAATGGTCCACTTTACACAAATGTTCAAAATTACTGGCATTTCATATATTCTCTGCTATAACATTGTCCTGATTCTTTCTGTATATTATTTACTTATGTTTTTGTTTTCCTTAATCAAAGTGTGTCTTTTAAATGTTTCAAAGAATATTCTTTGGACTTACTACATCACCTGAATTTTATACGTTTTCTGTTGTATTAAGTTCTGCTCATATCTTTATTTCTCTTTTTTCTATGTTCTCAGGGTTTATTGTTTTGATCTTCTGATGTCAATTAAAACACTTGGTTATTCATTTTAATAAATATTTTTACTTATAAATATTTGAACTTTTGAAGATTCCAGCTTACTTGTAAGTATCTAAGGGTCACGTCCTCTAGATTGTTGCTGGCCTAAGGCTTAGTTCACCATATAGCAATGTATATATTGACCTATTTTCCCGTCGGCATTCTGTGATTCCCTACATCTCACCTTTCTTTGCAGACAAGCCATTTGAAACACCCTTAACTTATTTCACAGCCAATAAGTCGTTGAAATAATGTGTATATTTTAGAGAAATCTTCTTATATAATTAGGCAGAAAATCTGACCTGCCATAGTTTTCAAAACAGCATAATTTCACTCTTCTCAATGATGAATCTGTTGTCTTACAAAACCTCTGAGTATTTAGCTTTATCAATGACATGTACTTTAAAAATGTTTTAGACATCTTATCAGTCTTTGATAACATACTTGTTGCTTGTTTCAGTTCCAGTTTTGTGTATATTTTCTGCCTTGCACCTGATTATTCTAACATCTGACGGGTGGCCTAGGGAATCTAATTCTGGAATTGATTGTTTTTGCTGATGGTATCCGCTTGTAGCTGATTTCTTCATTATTGTGTAAATTTAGATCATGAGCTCATGTTTAGCTAAATAGCTGACCTTGTAAGAGGCTTACGTGTGAACATACGTAAGCTTCAGCAGAAAGTCGGCAAAGAGTTATTTGTGTCCCTCCAATGAGTTGCCCCCGAGGAACCCGTTTTCTACAAGTGTTGGTCCAGTACTCCCTCTAGAGGCAGGGGACTCAGACAGGGCTGGTTTGCGGCCCCCGATCGGGGGCAGGGGCTGTGGGCGGCCTGTGGCCCGGCAGGAGCCTCTCTGCATGTGTCCCAGGGACCAATATGCCTGCGAACTTCGATCACCTGGCAGGAAGCTACGATTCCCAGACCTAAGGTTAGCTGTGCAGCGAGGTGTACTGCGCGGACAGTTTACACCCACACTTCAAGTAAGAGGGCGGCCTGAGTGGAAAGGTGAGAGTTTGGGCAGCTGTGCAGACAAAGGAAGCGCCCTTTGGCCTGGGCTTAAATGCCTTTGGCACCCCACTGGTCCTGCCGGGCTCTGAGGGCCCTGCCCTGGCCCCACTGCTCCCCTGCCTTTGTTCAGTCACAGCAGAGATGGCCACACCCACTCCCTCAGTGAGGGCAGTGTTCCAACCTCCCTCAGCCCCTCCCCCTCTCCGCAGGTTACCATGGACTACAGATGCTGCATTCTGAGGCCAGGACCTTCCGAGAATGCCAAGGGCAGACATGATGACTTTAAATGATTTCGTCTTTTGTCAGTTTTGGTAAACTTTAGGAGCTAGGAAATGGTCCACTTTACAGAAAAGTTCAAATTTACGGGCATTTCATATATTCTCTGCTATAACTTTGTCCTAATTCTTTCTGTATATGCTTTACTTATTTTTTTGTTTTGTTTTCCTTAATCAAACTCTGCCTTTTAAATCTTTTGAAAGTATATTCTTTGGACTTACTACATCACCTGAATTTTATTCGTTTTCTGTTGTATTAAGTTCTGCTCATATCTTAAATTATCTTTTTTCTATGTTCTCTCGGTTTATTGTTTTGATCTTCTGATGTCAATTAAAACACTTGGTTATTCATTTTAATAAATCTTTTCACTTATAAAGATTTGAACTTTTGAAGATTCCAGCTTACTTGTAAGTATCTAAGCGTCAGGTCCTCTACATGGTTGCTGGCCTAAGGCTTAGTTCACCAAAGAGCAATGTATATATTGACCTATTTTCCCCTCGGCATTCTGTGACTCCCTACATCTCACCTTTCTTTGCAGACAAGCCATTTGAAACACCCTTAACTTATTTCACAGCCAATAAGTCGTTGAAATAATGTGTATATTTTAGAGAAATCTTCTTATATAATTAGGCAGAAAATCTGACCTGCCATAGTTTTCAAAACAGCATAATTTCACTCTTCTCAATGATGAATCTGTTGTCTTACACACCGCTGAGTACTTAGCTTTATCAATGACATGTAGTTTAAAAATGTTTTAGAGATCCTACCAGTCTTTGAAAACATCCTTGTTCCTTGTTTCAGTTCCAGTTTAGTGTATATTTTCTGCCTTGCACCTGATTATTCCAACATCTGATGGATGGCCTAGGAAATCTAATTCTGGAATTGATTGTTTTTGCTGATTTTCTCCCCTTGTAGCTGATTTCTTCATTATTTAGTAAATTTAGATCATGAGCTCATGTTTAGCTAAACAGCTGACCTTTTAAGAGGCTTAAGTGTGAACGCACGTATGCTTCAGCAGAAATTCGGCAGAGTTATTTGTGTCCCTCCAATGAGTTGCCCGCGAGGAACCCGTTTTCTACAAGTGTTGGTCCAATACTCCCTCTAGAGGCAGGGGACTCTGACTGGGCTGCTTTGCGGCCCCTGATCAGGGGCAGGGGCAGTGGGCGGCCTGTGGCCCGGGGAGGAGCCTCTCCGCGTGTGTCCTTGGGATCCATCTGCCTGCGAACTTCGGTCACCTCTCAGGAAGCTACGATGCCCAGACCTATGGTTAGCTGTGCAGCGAGGTGTACTGCGCGGACAGGTTCCTCACACACTTCAAGTAAGAGGGCGGCCTGAGGGGAAAGGTGAGAGTTTGGGCAGCTGTGCAGACAAAGAAGGCGTCCCTTGGCCTGGGCCTAAATGCTTGTGACACCCCACTGGGCCTGCCGGGATCTGAGGGCCCTGCCCTGGGACCATTGCTCCCCTGCCCTTTGTTCCGTCACAGCAGAGATGGCCACACACACTCCCTCAGTGAGGGCAGTGTTCCAACCTCCCTCAGCTCCGCCCCTTCTCCGCAGGTTACCATGGACTACAGATGATGCATTCTGAGGCCAGGGCGTTCCGAGAATGCCAAGGGCAGACAGGATGACCTTAAATGATTTCCTCTTGTGTCAGTTTTGGTAAACTTTAGGAGCTAGGAAATGGTCCACTTTACAGAAAAGTTCAAATTTACTGGCATTTCATATATTCTCTGCTATAACATTGTCCTAATTCTTTCTGTATATGCTTTACTTATTTTTTTGTTTTGTTTTACTTAATCAAACTCTGTCTTTTAAATCTTTTCAAAGAATATTCTTTGGACTTATTACATCACCTGAATTGTATACGTTTTCTGTTGTATTAAGTTCTGCTCATATCTTTATTTATCTTTTTTCTATGTTTTCAGGGCTTAATGTATTGATCTTCTGATATCAATTAAAACACTTGGTTATTCATTTTAATAAATCTTTTTAGTTATAAAGATTTGAAATTTTGAGGATTCCAGCCCACTTGTAAGTTTCTAAGGGTCAGGTCCTCTACAGTGTTGCTGGTCTAAGGCTTAGTTCACCATATAGCAATTATATATTGACCTATTTTGCCCTCGACTTTCTGTGATTCCCTACATCTCACCTTTCTTTGCAGACAAGACATTTGCAATTCCCTTAACTTATTTCACAGCCAATAAGTCTTTGAAATAATGTGTATTTTTTAGAAAAATCGTCTTATATAATTAGGCAGAAAATCTTACTTGCCATAGTTTTCAAAAGAGCATAATTTCACTCTTCTGATCTATGAATCTGTTGTATTACACAACCTTTGAGTATTTAGCTTTATCAATGACATGTACTTTAAAAATGTTTTAGACATCTTATCAGTCTTTGATAACATCCTTGTTTTTGTTTCAGTTCCAGTTTTGTGTATATTTTCTGCCTTGCACCTGATTATTCTAACATCTGATGGATGGCCTAGAGAATCTAATTCTGGAATTGATTGTTTTTGCTGATTGTCTCCCCTTGTAGCTGATTTCTTCATTACTGGGTAAATTTAGATCATGAGCTCATGTTTAGCTAAACAGCTAACCTTGTAAGAGGCTTAGGTGTGAACACACGTAATCTTCAGCAGAAAGTCGGCAAAGAGTTATTTGTGTCCCTCCAATGAGTTGCCCGCGAGGAACCCGTTTTCTACAAGTGTTGGTCCAATACTCCCTCTAGAGGCAGGGGACTCAGACAGGGCTGCTTTGCGGCCCCCTATCTGGGGCAGGGTAGTGGGCGGCGTGTTGCCCTGGCAGGAGCCTCTCCGCGTGTGTCCCAGGCACCCATCTGCCTGCGAACTTCGATCACGTGGCAGGAAGCTACGATTCCCAGACCTAAGGATAGCTGTGCAGCGAGTTGCACTGCGAGAACCGTTTCCACCCACACTTCAAGTAAGAGGGCGGCCTGAGTGGAAAGGTGAGAGTTTGGGCAGCTGTGCAGACAAAGAAAGCGCCCTTTGGCCTGGGCTTAAATGCCTGTGGCACCCCACTGGGCCGGCCGGTCTCTGAGGGCCCTGCACTGGGCCCACTGCTCCCCTGCCTTTGTTCAGTCACAGCAGAGATGGCCACACCCACTCCCTCAGTGAGGGCAGTGCTCCAAAGTCCCTCAGCCCCTCCCCCTCTCCGCAGGTTACCATGGACTACAGATGCTGCATTCTGAGGCCAGGACGTTCCGAGAATGCCAAGGGCAGACATGATGACCTTAAATGATTTCCTCTTGTGTCAGTTTTCGTAAACTTTAGGAGCTAGGAAATGGTCCACTTTACACAAATGTTCAAATTTACTGGCATTTCATATATTCTCTGCTATAACATTGTCCTGATTCTTTCTGTATATTATTTACTTATGTTTTTGTTTTCCTTAATCAAAGTGTGTCTTTTAAATGTTTCAAAGAATATTCTTTGAACTTACTACATCACCTGAATTTTATACGTTTTCTGTTGTATTAGGTTCCGCTCATATCTTTATTTATCTTTTTTCTAAGTTCTCAGGGTTTATTGTTTTGATCTACTGATGTCAATTAAAACACTTGGTTATTCATTTTAATAAATATTTTTACTTATAAAGATTTGAACTTTTGAAGATTACATCTTACTTGTAAGTATCTAAGGGTCAGGTCCTCTAGATTGTTGCTGGCCTAAGGATTAGTTCACCATATAGCAATGTATATATTGACCTATTTTCCCCTCGGCATTCTGTGACTCCCTACATCTCACCTTTCTTTGCAGACAAGCCATTTGAAATACCCTTAACTTATTTCACAGCCAATAATTCGTTGAAATAATGTGTATTTTTTAGAGAAATCTTCTTATATAAATTGGCAGAAAATCTGAACTGCCATAGTTTTCAAAACAGCATAATTTCACTCTTCTCAATGATGAATCTGTTGTCTTACACAACCTCTGAGTATTTAGCTTTATCAATGACATGTACTTTAAAAATGTTTTAGAGATCCTACCAGTCTTTGAAAACATCCCTGTTCCTTGTTTCAGTTCAAGTTTAGTGTATATTTTCTGCCTTGCACCTGATTATTCCAACATCTGATGGATGGCCTAGGAAATCTACTTCTGGAATTGATTGTTTTTGCTGATTTTCTCCCCTTGTAGCTGATTTCTTCATTATTTAGTAAATTTAGATCATGAGCTCATGTTTAGCTAAACAGCTGACCTTGTAAGAGGCTTATGTGTGAACGCACGTAAGCTTCAGCAGAAATTCGGCAAAGAGTTATTTGTGTCCCTCCAATGAATTCCCCGCGAGGAACCCGTTTTCTACAAGTGTTGGTCCAATACTCCGTCTAGAGGCAGGGGACTCAGACTGGGCTGCTTTGCGTCCCCTGATCAGGGGCAGGGGCAGTGGGCGGCATGTGTCCCGGGCAGGAGCCTCTCCGCGTGTGACCCAGGGACCCATCTGCCTACGAACTTCGGTCACCTGGCAGGAAGCTTCGATTCCCAGACCTATGGTTAGCTGTGCAGCGAGGTGTACTGCGCGGACAGTTTCCACACACACTGGAACTGAAACAAGGAACAAGGATGTTTTCAAAGACTGGTAGGATCTCTAAAACATTTTTAAAGTACATGTCATTGATAAAGCTAAATACTCAGAGGTTGTGTAAGACAACAGATTCATCATTGAGAAGAGTGAAATTATGCTGTTTTGAAAACTATGGCAGGTCAGATTTTCTGCCTAATTATATAAGAAGATTTCTCTAAAAAATACACATTATTTCAACGACTTATTGGCTGTGAAATAAGTTAAGGGTATTTTAAATGGCTTGTCTGCAAAGAAAGGAGAGATGTAGGGAATCAAAGAATGCCGAGGGGAAAATAGGTCAATATATACATTGCTATATGGTGAACTAAGCCTTAGTCCAGCAACAATGTAGAGGACCTGACCCTTAGATACTTACAAGTAAGCTGGAATCTTCAAAAGTTCAAATCTTTATAAGTAAAAATATTTATTAAAATGAATAACCAAGTGTTTTAATTGACATCAGAAGATCAAAACAATAAACCCTGAGAACATAGAAAAAAGAGAAATAAAGATATGAGCAGAACTTAATACAACAGAAAACGTATAAAATTCAGGTGATGTAGTAAGTCCAAAGAATATTCTTTGAAACATTTAAAAGACACACTTTGATTAAGGAAAACAAAAACATAAGTAAATAATATACAGAAAGAATCAGGACAATGTTATAGCAGAGAATATATGAAATGCCAGTAAATTTGAACATTTGTGTAAAGTGGACCATTTCCCAGCTCCTAAAGTTTACCAAAACTGACAGAAGAGGAAATCATTTAAGGTCATCATGTCTGCCCTTGGCATTCTTGGAAAGCCCTGGCCTCAGAATGCAGCATCTGTTGTCCATGGTAACCTGCGGAGAGGGGGCCGGGCTGAGGGAGGTAGGAACACTGCCCTCAATGAGGGAGTGGGTGTGGCCACCTCTGCTGTGACTGAACAAAGGCAAGGGAGCAAGGGGCCCAGGGCAGGGCCCTCAGAGCCCTGCAGGCCCAGTGGGTTGTCACAAGCATTTAGGCCCTGGCAAAAGGATGCCTCCGTGTCTGCACAGCTGCCCAAACACTAAACTTTACACTCAGCCCGCCCTCGTACTTGAAGTGTGTGTGGTACCTGTACGCACAGTACACCTCGCTGCATAGCTAACCATAGGACTGGGCATCGTAGCTTCCTGCCAAGGGACCGAAAATCGCAGGCAGTTGGGTCCCGGGCACCCTCGCGGAGAGGCTCCTGCCAGGGCCACAGGCCGCCCACAGCCCCTGCCCCAGATCGGGGGCCGCAAAACAGCCCTGTCTGAGTCCCTGCCCATAGAGGGAGTATTGGACCAAGAGTTAGAGAAAACGGGGTCCTCGCGGGAAACTCATTGGAGCGACACAAATAAATGTTTGCCGACTTTCTGATGAAGCTTACGAGCATTCACACCTAAGCCTCTAACAAGGTCAGCTTTTTAGCTAAACATGAGCTCATGATCTAAATTTACACAATAATGAAGAAATCGGCTACAAGGGGAGACAATCAGCAAAAACAATCAATACCAGAATTAGATTCCCAAGGCCATCCAACAGATGTTGGAATAATCATGTGCAAGGCAGAAAATATACATAAAACTGGAACTGAAAAAAGGAACACGGATGTTTTCAAAGACTGGTAGGGTCAATAAAACATTTTTAAAGTACATGTCATTGACAAAGCTAAATATTGAAAGGTTGTTTAATACAACAGATTAATCTTTGAGAAGAGTGAAATTATGCTGTTTTGAAAACTATGGCAGGTCAGATTTTCTGCCTAATTATATAAGAAGATTTCGCTAAAAAATACACATTATTTCAAAGACTTATTAGCTGTGAAATAAGATAAGGGTATCTCAAATGGCTTGTCTGCAAAGTATGGTAAGATATAGGGAATCACAGAAAGTCGAGGGGAAAATAGGTAAATATAAACATTGTTATATGTTGAACTAAGCCTTTGGCCAGCAACAATGTAGAGGACCTGACTCTTAGAAACTTACAAGTAAGCTGGAATCTTCAAAAGTTCAAATCTTTATAAGTAAAAATATTTATTAAAATGAATAACCAATGTTTTAATTGACATCAGAAGATCAAAACTATAAACCCCGAGAACATAGAAAAAAGATAAATAAAGATATGAGGAGAACTTAATACAACAGAAAACGTATAAAATTCAGGTGATGTAGTAAGTCCAAAGAATATTCTTTGAAAAGATTTAAAAGACACAGTTTGATTTAGGAAAACACAAACATAAGTAAAGAATATACAGAAAGAATCAGGACAATGTTACAGCAGAGAATATCTGAAATGCCAGTAAATTAGAACATTTCTGTAAAGAGGACCATTTCCTAGCTCCTAAAGTTTACCAAAACTGACACAAGAGGAAATCATTTAAGGACATCATGTCTACCTTTGGCATTCTCGGAACGCCCTGGCCTCATAATGCAGCATCTGTAGTCCATGGTAACCTGCGGAGAGGGGGCGGGGCTGAGGGAGGTTGGAACAATGCGCTCACTGAGGGAGTGGGAGTGGCCATCTCTGCTGTGACTGAACAAAGGGCAGGGGAGAAGGGGCCGAGGGCAGGGCCCTCAGAGCCCAGCAGGGGCAGTGGGGTGTCACAAGCATTAAGGCCCAGGCCGAAGAGCGCCTTCTTTGTCTGCACAGCAACCCAAACTCTCACCTATCCACTCAGGCCGTCCTCTTAGTTGAAGTGTGTGTGAAACCACTCCGTGCAATACACCTCGCTGCACAGCAAACCATAAGTCTGGGCATCGTATCTTCCTGCCAGGTGACTGAAGTTCACAGGCACACGGGTCACTGGGACTCACGCGGAGAGGCTCCTGCCCGGGCCACAGGCCGCCAAATGCCACTGCCCCAGATCGGGGGACGCAAAGCAGCCCTGTCTGAGTCCCTGCCTCTAGAGGAAGTATTGGACCAACCCTTGGAGAAAACGGGGTCTTCGCGGGCAACTCATTGGAGGGACACAAATAAATCTTTGCCGACGTTCTGATGAAGCTTACGAGTGTTCACACCTAAGCCTCTTACATGGTCAGCTGTTTAGCTAAACATGAGCTCATGATCTAAATTTACGCAATAATGAAGAAATCAGCTACAAGGGGAGGACAGTCAACAAAAACAATCAATACCAGAATTAGATTCCCTAGGCCATCCATCAGATGTTGGAATAAACAGATGCAAGGCAGAAAATATACATAAAACTGGTACTGAAACAAGGAACAAGGATGTTTTCAAAGACTGGTAGGATCTCTAAAACATTTTTAAAGTACATGTCATTGATAAAGCTAAATACTCAAAGGTTGTGTAATACAACAGATTCATCATGGAGAAGAGTGAAATTATGCTCTTTTGAAAACTATGGCAGGTCAGATTTTCTGCCTTACTATATAAGAAGATTACTCTTAAAAATACAGATTATTTCAAAGGCTTAAGGGCTGTGAAATAAGCTAAGGGTATTTCAAATGGCTTGTCTGCAAAGAAAGGTGAGATGTAGGGAATCACAGAAAGTCGAGGGAAAATAGGTCTATATATACATTGCCATAGGGTGAACTAAGCCTTAGGCCAACAACAATGTAGAGGAACTGACCCTTAGAAACTTACAAGTAAGCTGGAATCTGCAAAAGTTCAAATCTTGATAAGTAAAAAGATTTATTAAAATGAATAACCAAGTGTTTTAATTGACATCATAACATGCAAACTATAAACCCTGAGAACATAGAAAAGAGATAAATAAAGATATGAGCAGAATTTAATACAACAGAAAACGTATAAAATTGAGGTGATTTAGTAAGTCCAAAGAATATTCTTTGAAAAGATTTAAAAGACACCCTTTGATTAAGGAAAACACAAACATAAGTAAACAATATACAGAAAGAATCAGGACAAAATTATAGCAGAGAATATAGGAAATGCCAGTAAATTTGAACAATTCTGTAAAGTGGACCATTTCCTAGCTCCTAAAGTTTACCAAAACTGACCCAAGAGGAAATCATTTAAGGTCATCATGTCTGCCCTTGGCATTCTCGGAACACCCTGGCCTCAGAATGCAGCATCTGTAGTCCATGGTAACCTGCGGAGAGGGGGCGGGGCTGAGAGAGGTAGGAACACTGCCCTCACTGAGGGAGTGGGAGTGGCCATCTCTGCTGTGACTGAACAAAGGGCAAGGGAGCAGGGGCCCACGGCAGGGCCCTCAGAGCCCGGCAGGGCAGTGGGGTGTCACAAGCATTTAGGCCCAGGCTGAAGAGCGGCCTCTTTTTCTGCACAGCTGCCCAAACACTCACCTATCCACTCAGGCCGCCCACTTACTTGAAGTGTGTGTGAAACCTGTCCGCGCTATACACCTCACTGCACAGCTAACCATAGGTCTGGGCATCGTAGCTTCCTGCCAGGTGACCGAAGTTCGCAGGCACATGGGTCCCTGGGATACACGCGGAGAGGCTCCTGCCAGGGCCACAGGCTGCCCAATGCCACTGCCCCAGATCGGGGGCTGCAATCCAGCTCTGTCTGAGTCCCTGCCTCTAGAGGGAGTATTGGACCATCAGTTATAGAAAACAGGGTCCTCGCGGGAAACTCATTGGAGCCACACAAATAAATCTTTGCCGACTTTCTAATGAAGCTTACGAGCGTTCACACCTAAGGCGCTTACAAGGTCAGCTGTTTAGCTAAACATGAGCTCATGATCTAAATTTGCACAATAATGAAGAAATGAGCTACAAAGGGAGACAATCAGCAAAAACAGTCAATACCAGAATTAGATTCCCAAGTCCATCCATCAGATGTTGGAATAATGAGGTGCAAGGCAGAAAATATACATAAAACTGGAACTGAAACAAGGAACAAGGATGTTTACAAAGACTGGTAGGATCTTTAAAACATTTTTAAAGTACATGTCATTGATGAAGATAAATACTCAAAGGATGTGTAATACAACAGATTAATCATTGAGAAGAGTGAATTTATGCTGTTTTGAAAACTATGGCTTGTCAGATTTTCTACCTAATTATATAAGACGATTTCTGTAAAAAATACACATTATTTCAAACACTTATTGGCTGTGAAATAAGTTAAGGTTATTTCAAATGGCTTGTCTGCAAAGAAAGGTGAGATGTAGGGAATCACAGAAAGTCGAGGGGAAAATAGGTCAATATATACATTGCTATATGTTGAACTAAGCCTTAGGCCTGCAAAAATGAAGAGGACCTGAGCCTTAGAATATTACAAGTAAGCTGGAATCTTTAAAAGTTCAAATCTTTATAAGGAAAAAGATTTATTAAAATGAATAACCAAGTGTTTTAATTGGCATCAGAAGATCAAAACAATAAACCATGAAAATATAGAAAAAAGATAAATAAAGATATGAGCAGAACTTAATACAACAGAAAACGTATAAAATTCAGGTGAGGTAGTAAGTCCAAAGAATATTCTTTGAAAAGATTTAAAAGACACACTTTGATTAAGGAAAACAAAAACATAAGTAAAGAATATACAGAGAGAATCAGGACAATGTTATAGCAGAGAATATATGAAATGCCAGTAAATTTTAACATATTTTAAAGTGGACCATTTCTTAGGTTCTAAAGTTTACCAAAACTGACACAAGAGGAAATCATTTAAGGTCATCATGTCTGCCCTTGGCATTCTCGGAACGCCCTGGCCTCAGAATGCAGCATCTGTAGTCCATGGTAACCTGCGGAGAGGGGGCGGGGTTGAGGGAGGTTGGAACACTGCCCTCACTGAGGGAGTGGGAGTGGCCATCTCTGCTGTGACTGAACAAAGGACAGGGGAGCAGGGTCCCAGGGCAGGGCCCTCAGAGCCCGGCAGGGTGCGTGGGGTGTCACAAGCATTTAGGCCCAGGCCCAAGAGCGCCCTCTTTTTCTGCACAGCCGCCCAAACACTCACCTATCTACTCAGGCCGCCCTCTTACTTGAAGTGTGCGTGAAACCTGTCCGCTCAATACACCTCACTGCACAGCTAACCATAGGTCTGGGCATCATAGCTTCCTGCCAGGTGACCGAAGTTCGCAGGCAGTTAGGTCCCTGGGACATACGCGGAGAGGCTCCTGCCAGGGCCTCAGGCCGCCCACTTCCACTGCCTCAGATCGGGGGCCGCAAAGCAGCCCTGTCTGAGTCCCTGGCTCTAGAGGAAGTATTGGACCAACACTTGAAGAAAACGGAGTCCTCGCGGGCAACTCATTGGAGGGACACAAATAAATCTTTGCCGACTTTCTGATGAAGATTACGAGAGTTCACACCTAAGCCCCTTACAAGGTCAGCTGTTTAGCTAAACATGAGCTCATGATCTAAATTTACACAATAATGAAGAAATCAGCTACAAGGGGGAGACAATCAGCAAAAACAATCAATACAAGAATTAGATTCCCAAGACCATTCATCAGATGTTGGAATAATCTGGTGCAAGGCAGAAAATATACATAAACCTGGAAATGAAACAAGGAACAAGGATGTTTTCAAAGACTGGTAGGATCTCTAAAACATTTTTAAAGTACATGGCATTGATAAAGCTAAATACTCAAAGGTTCTTTAATACAACAAATTAAGCAGTGAGAAGAGTGAAATTATGCTGTTTAGAAAACTATGGAAGGTGAGATTTTCTGCCTAATTATATAAGATGATTTCGCTAAAAAATGCACATTTTTTCAAACACTTTTGGGCTGTGAAATAAGTTAAGGGTATTTCAAATGGCTTGTCTGCAAAGAAAGTTGAGATGTAGGGAACCACAGAAAGTCGAGGGGAAAATAGGTCAATATATACATTGCTACCTGTTGCACTAAGCCTTAGGCCAGCAACAGTGTAGAGGACCTGACCCTTAGAAACTTACAACTAAGCTGGAATCCTCAAAAGTTCAAATCTTTATAAGTAAAAATATTTATTAAAATGAATAACCAAGTGTTTTAATTGACATCAGAAGATCAAAACAATAAACCCTGAGAACATAGAAAAAAGATAAATAAAGATATGAGCAGAACTTAATACAACAGAAAACGTATAATATTCAACTGATGTAGTAAGTCCAAAGAATATTCTTTGAAAAGATTTAAAAGACACACTTTGATTAAGGAAAACAAAAACATAAGTAAAGAATATACAGAAAGAATCAGGACAATGTTATAGCAGAGAATATCTGAAATGCCAGTAAATTTGAACTTTTCTGTAAAGTGGAAAATTTCCTAGCTCCTAAAATTTACCAAAACTGACACAAGAGGATATCATTTAAGGTCATCATGTCTGCCCTTGGCATTCTTGGTAAGCCCTAGTCTCAGAATGCAGCATCTATTGTCCACGGTAAACTGCGGAGAGGGGGCGGGACTGAGGGAGGTTGGAATACTGACCACACTGAGGGAGAGTGTGTGGCCATCTCTGCAGTGACTGAACAAAATGCAGGCGAGCAGGGCGTCCAGGGAAGGGACCTCAGAGCCCAGAAGTCCCAGTGAGGTGTCACAAGCATTTAGGCCCTGGCCAAAAGGCGCCTTCTTTGTCTGCACAGCTCCCAAACTCTCACCTTTCCACTCAGCCCGCCCTCATACTTGAAGTGTGTTTGGAAGCTGTCCACGCAGTACACCTCGCTGCACAGCTAACCATAGGTCTGGGCATCGTAGCTTCCTGCCAGGGGACGGAAGATCGCAGGCACTTTGGTCCCTGGGAACCACGCGGAGAGGCTCCTGCCCGAGCCACAGGCCGCCCACTGCCCCTGCCCCAGATCGGGGGCCGCAAAGCAGCCCTGTCTGAGTCCCTGCCTCTAGAGGGAGTATTGGAGCAACAGTTATAGAAAACGGGGTCCTCGAGAGCAACTCATTGGAGCGACACAAATAAATTTTTGCCGACTTTCTGATGAAGCATACGAGCGTTCACACCTAAGGCTCTTACAAGGTCAGCTGTTTAGCTAAACATGAGCTCATGATCTAAATTTGCACAATAATGAAGAAATGAGCTACAAGGGGAGACAATCAGCAAAAACAATCATTACCAGAATTAGATTCCAAAGGCCATCCATCAGATGTTGGAATAATCAGGTGCAAGGCAGAAAATATACATAAAACTGGAAATGAAACAAGCAACAAGGATGTTTACAAAGACTGGTAGGATCTTTAAAATATTTTTAAAGTACATGTCATTGATGATGATAAATACTCAAAAGTTGTGTAATACAACAGATTAATCTTTGAGAAGAGTGAATTTATGCTGTTTTGAAAACTATGGCTGGTCAGATTTTCTATCTAATTATATAAGACGATTTCTGTTAAAAAATACACATGATTTCAAACACTTATTGGCTGTGAAATAAGTTAAGGTTATTTCAAATGGCTTGTCTGCAAAGAAACGTGAGATGTAGGGAATCACAGAAAGTCGAGGGGAAAATAGGTCAATATATACATTGCTATATGTTGAACTAAGCCTTAGGCCTGCAAAAATGAAGAGGACCTAAGCCTTAGAATATTACAAGTAAGCTGGAATCTTTAAAAGTTCAAATCTTTATAAGGAAAAATATTTATTAAAATGAATAACCAAGTGTTTTAATTGACATCAGAAGATCATAACAATAAACCATGAAAATATAGAAAAAAGATAAATAAAGATATGAGCAGAACTTAATACAACAGAAAACGTATAAAATTCAGGTGAGGTAGTAAGTCCAAAGAATATTCTTTGAAAAGATTTAAAAGACACACTTTGATTAAGGAAAACAAAAACATAAGTAAAGAATATACAGAGAGAATCAGGACAATGTTATAGCAGAGAATATCTGAAATGCCAGGAAATTTGAACATTTTTGTAAAGTGGACCATTTTCTACCTCCTAAAGTTTACCAAAACTGACACAAGAGGAAATCATTTAAGGTCATCATGTCTGCCCTTGGCATTCTCGGAACGCCCTGGTCTCAGAATGCAGCATCTGTAGTCCATGGTAACCTGCGGAGAGGGGCCGGGGCTGAGGGAGATTGGAACACTGCCCTCACTGAGGGAGTGGGAGTGGCCATCTCTGCTGTGACTGAACAAAGGGCAGGGGAGCAGGGGCCCACGGCAGGGCCCTCAGAGCCCGGCAGGTGCCGTGGGGTGCCACAAGCATTTAGTCCCAGGCCGAAGAGTGCCCTCTTTTTCTGCACAGCCGCCCAAACACTCACCTATCCACTCATGCCGCCCTCTTACTTGAAGTGTGTGTGAAACCTGTCGGCGCAATACACCTCACAGCACAGCTAACCATAGGTCTGGGCATCGTAGCTTCCTGCCAGGTGACCGATGTGTGCATGCATATGGGTCCCTGGGGCACACGCGGAGAGGCTCCTGACTGGGCCACAGGCCGCTCAATGCCCCAGTCCCAGATCGGGGGCCACAAAGCAGCCCTGTCTGAGTCCCTGCCTCTAAAGGAAGTATTGGACCAACACTTGTAGAAAACGGGGTCCTCGCAGGCAACTCATTGGAGGGACACAAATAAATCTTTGTGGACTTTCTGCTGAAGCTTACGTGCGTTCACACCTAAGCCTCTTACAAGGTCAACTGTTTAGCTAAACATGAGCTCATGATCTATGTTTACACAATAATGAAGAAATCAGCTGCAAGGGGGAGACAATTAGCAAAAACAATCAATACCAGAATTAGATTCCCACGCCATCCATCACATGTTGGAATAATCAGGTGCAAGGCAGATAATATACATAAAACTGGACCTGAAACAAGGAACAAGTATGTTTTCAAAGACTGGTAGGATCTCCAAAACATTTTTAAAGTACATGTCATTGACAAAGCTAGATATTCAAAGGTTGTGTAATACAACAGATTCATCATAGAGAAGAGTGAAATTATGCTGTTTTGAAAACTCTGGCAAGTCAGATTTTCTGCCTAATTATATAAGAAGATTTCTCTTAAAAATACACATTATTTCAAAGACTTATTGGCTGTGCAAGAAGTTAAGGGTATTTCAAATGGCTAGTCTGCAAAGAAAGGTGAGATGTAGGGAATCACAGAAAGTCGAGGGGAAAATAGGTCAATATATACATTGCTATATGGTGAACTAAGAATTAGGCCAGCAACAATGTAGAGGACCTGACCCTTAGAAACTTACAAGTAAGCTGGAATCTTCAAAAGTTCAAATCTTTATAAGTAAAAAGATTTATGAAAATGAATAACCAAGTGTTTTAATTGACATCAGAAGATCAAAACAATAAACCCTGAGAACATAGAAAAAAGATAAATAAAGATATGAGCAGAACTTAATACAACAGAAAACGTATACAATTCAGGTGATGTCATAAGTCCAAAGAATATTCTTTGAAAAGATTTAAAATACACACTTTGATTTAGGAAAACACAAACATAAGTAAACAATATACAGAAAGAATCAGGACAATGTTACAGCAGAGTATATAGGAAATGCCAGTAAATTAGAACATTTCTGTAAAGTGGACCATTTCCTAGCTCCTAAAGTTTACCAAAACTGACACCAGAGTAAATCATTTAAGGTCATCATGTCTGCCCTTGGCATTCTCGGAACGACCTGGCCTCAGAATGCAGCATCATTAGTCCAAGGTAACATGCGGGGAGGTGGGGCGCTGAGGGAGGTTGGAACACTGCCCACACTGAGGGAGTGGGTTTGGCCATCTCTGCTGTGACTGAACAAAGGGCAGGGGAGCAGGGGCCCAGGGCATGGCCTTCAGAGCCCGGAAGGGGCAGTGGGGTGGCAGAAGCATTTAGGCCCAGGCCGAAGAGCGCCTTCTTTGGCTGCACAGCCGCCCAATCTCTGACCTGTACACACAGGCCGCCCTCTTACTTGAAGTGTGTGTGAAACCTGTCCGTGCAGTAAAACTCGCTGCACAGCTAACCATAGGTCTGGGCATCATAGCTTCCTGCCAGGTGACTGAAGTGCGCTGGCAGTTGGGTCCCTGGGACACACGCGGAGAGGCTTCTGCCCGGGCCACAGACCGCTCACAGCCCCGGCCCCAGATCGGGACCCGCAAAGCAGCCCTGTCTGAGTCTCTGCCTGTAGAGGAAGTATTGGACCAATACTTGTAGAAAATGGGGTCCTAGCGGGCAACTCATTGTAGGGACACAAATAAATATTTGCCGACTTTCTGATGAAGCTTACGAGGGTTCACACCTAAGCCACTTACAAG
Organism: Mesoplodon bidens; assembly: GCF_964165515.1. Lineage (NCBI taxonomy): Eukaryota > Metazoa > Chordata > Mammalia > Artiodactyla > Ziphiidae > Mesoplodon > Mesoplodon bidens. Next base: position 863,886 of record NW_027671674.1, on the reverse strand, counting down.
TTCAGCTGTTTAGCTAAACATGAGCTCATGACCTCAATTTCCACAATAATGAAGATATCAGCTACAAGGGGAGACAATCAGCAAAAACAATCAATACCACAATTAGATTCCCTAAGACATCCGTCAGAAGTTGGAATAATGAGGTGCAAGGCAGAAAATATACATAAAACTCTAACTGAAACAAGAACAATGATGTTTTCAAAGACTGGTAGGATCTCTAAAACATTTTTAAAGTACATGTCATTGATAAAGCTATATACTCAAAGGCTGTGTAATACAACAGATTAATCATTGAGAAGAGTGAAATTATGCTGTTTTGAAAACTATGGCAGGTCCGATTTTCTGCCTAATTATATAAGAAGGTTTCTCTAAAAAATACACATTATTTCAAAGACTTATTGGCTGTGAAGTAAGTTAAGGGTATTTCAAATGGTTTGTCGGCAAAGAAAGGTGAGATGTAGGGAATCAAAAAAGTCGAGGGGAAAATATGTCAATATATACATTGCTATAGGGTGAACTAAGCCTTAGGTCAGCAACAATGTAGAGGACCTGACCCTTAGAAACTTACAAGTAAGCTAGAATCTTCAAAAGTTTAAATCTTTATAGGTAAAACGATTTATTAAAATGAATAACCGAGTGTTTTAATTGACATCAGAAGATCCAAACAATAAACCCTGAGAACATAGAAAAAAGATAAATAAAGATATGAGCACAACTTAATACAAGAGAAAACGTATAAAATTCAGGTGATGTAGTAAGTCCAAAGAATATTCTTTGAAAAGATTTAAAAGACACAATTTGATTAAGGAAAACACAAAGATAAGTAAAGAATATACAGAAAGAATCAGGACAATGTTATAGCAGATAAAATATGAAATAGCAGTAAATTTCAACATTTCTGTAAAGGGGACCATTAACTATCTCTTAAAGTTTACAAAAATTGACACAAAAGTAAATCATTTAATGTCATCATGTCACCCATTGGCATTCTCAGAACGCCCTGGCCTCAGAATGCAGCTTCTGTAGTCCATTGTAACCTGCGGAGAGGGGGCGGGACTGAGGGAGTTTAGAACACTGCCCTTGCTGAGGGAGTGGGTGTGGCCGTCTGTGCTTTGCCTGAACATAGGGCAGGGGAACAGGGGGCCTAGGGCAGGGCCCTCAGAGCCGGGCAGGCCCAGTGTGTTGTCTAAAGCATTTTGACCCAGGCCAAAGGGCGCCTTCTTTTGTGCACAGCTGCCCAAACACTCACCTTTCCACTCAGGCCGCCCTCTTACTTGAAGTGTGTGTGGAACCTGTCCGCACAGTACACCACGCTGCACAGCTAACCATAGGTCTGGGCATCGTAGCTTCCTGCCACGTGACCAAAGTTCACAGGCAGATGTGTACCTGGGACACCCACGGAGAGGCTCCTGCTTGGGCCACAGGCTGGCCACAGCCCCTGACCCAGATCGGAGGCCAAATAGCAACCCTGTCTGAGTCTCCTGCCTCTAGAGGAGGTATTGGAACAACACTTCTAGAAAACGGGGTCCTTATGGGCAACTCATTGGAGGGACAAAAATAAATCTTCGCCGACTTTCTGCTGAAACTTACGAGCATTCAGAACTAAGCCAGTTACAAGGTCAGCTGTTTAGCTAAATATGAGCTCATGATCAAAATTTACACAATAATGAAGAAATCCGCTACAAGGGAGACAATCAGCAAAAACAATCAATACCAGAATAAGATCCCCAAGGCTATCCATCACATATTGGAATAATCAGGTGCAAGGCAGAAAATATACATAAAACTCGAACTGAAACAAGGAACAAGGATGTTTTCAAAGACTGGTAGGATCTCTAAAACATTTTTAAAGTACACGTCATTGATAAAGCTAAATAATCAAAGGTTGTGTAATACAACAGATTCATCATTGAGAAGAGTGAAATTATGCTGTTTTGAAAACTATGGCAGGTCAGATTTTCTTCTTAATTATATAAGAAGATTTATCTAAAAAATACACATTATTCCAAAGACTTATTTGCTGTGAAATAAGTTAAGGGTATTTCAAATAGCTTGTCCGCAAAGAAAGGTGAGATGTACGGAATCACAGAAAGTCGAGGGGAAAATATGTCATTATACACATTGCTATATGGTGAACTAAGGCTTAGGCCAGCAACAATGTAGTGGACCTGATCCTTAGAAAATTACGAGTAACCTGGAATCTTTAAAAGTTCTTATCTTTATAAGTAGAAAATATTTATTATAATGAATTAACAAGAGATAAAATTGATATCAGAAGATCAAAACAATAAACCCTGAGAACATAGAAAAAAGATAAATAAAGTTATGAGCAGAACTTAATACAACAGAAAACGTATAAAATTCAGGTGATGTAGTAAGTCCAAAGAATATTCTTTGAAAAGATTTAAAAGACACACTTTGATTAAGGAAAACAAAAACATAATTAAAGAATATATAGAAATAATCCGGACAATGTTATAGCAGAAAATATATGAAATGCCAGTAAATTTGAACATTTCTGTAAAGTGGACCATTACCTAGCTCCTACAGTTTACCAAAACTGACACAAGTGGAAACCATTTAAAGTCATCATGTCTGCCCTTGGCATTCTCGGATCGCCCTGGCTTCAGAATGCAGCGTCTGTAGTCCATGGTAACCTGCGGAGATGGGCCGTTGCTGAGGGAGTTTGGAACACTGCCCTCACTGAGGGAGTGGGTGTGGCCATCTCTGCTGTGACTGAACAAAGGGCAGGGGAGCAGGGGGCCCGGGGCAGGGCCCTCAGAGCCCGGCAGGACCAGTGGGGAGTCACAAGCATTTAGGCCCAGGCCAAAAGGCGCCTTCTTTGTCTGCACAGCTGCCCATACTCTCACCTTTCCACTCATTCTTCACTGTTACTTGAAGTGTGTTTGGAACCAGTCTGCACAGTACACCTCGCTGCCCAGCTAACCATAGGTCTGGGCATCGTAGCTTGCTACCAGGTGACCGAAGTTCGCAGGCAGGTGGGTCCATGGGACACACGCGAAAAGGCTCCTGACGGGGACACAAGACGCCCACTGCCCCTGCCCCAGATCAGGGGCCACAAAGCAGCCCTGTCTCAGTCCCCTGCCTCTAGAGGGGGTATTGGACCAACACTTCTAGAAAACTTGGTCCTAGTGGGCAACTCATTTGAGGGACACAAATAAATCTGTGCCGACTTTCTGGAGAAACTTACGAGCGTTCACACCTAAGCCTCTTACAAGGTCAGCTGTTTAGCTACATATGAGCTTATGATCTAAATTCACAGAATAATGAAGAAATCAGCTGCGCGGGGAGACAATCAGCCAAAACAATCAATACCAGAATTAGATTACCAAGACCATTCATCAGATGTTGGAATAATCAGATACAAGGCAGAAAGTATACATAAAACTGGAACTGAAACAAGGAACAAGGATGTTTTCACAGACTGGTATGATCTCTAAAGCATTTTTAAAGTACATGTCACTGATAAAGCTAAATACTCAAAGCTTGTGTAATACAACAGATTAATCATTGAGAAGAGTGAAATTATGCTGTTTTGAAAACTATGGCATGTGAGATTTTCTGCGTAATTATAAAAGAAGATTTCTCTAAAAATACACATTATTTCAAAGACTTATTGCCTGTGAAATAAGTTAAGGGTAATTCAAATGGCTTGTCTGCAAAGAAAGGTGAGATGTAGGGAATCACCGAACGTCGAGGGGAAACTATGTCCATATATACATTGCAATAGGGTGAACTAAGCCTTAGGCCAGCAACAATGTAGAGGACCTGACACTTAGCAACTTACAAGTAAGCTGGAATCTTCAAAAGTTCAAATCTTTATAAGTAAAATCATTTATTAAAATGAATAACCAAGTGTTTTAATTGACATCAGAAGATCAAACCAATAAACCCTGAGAACATGGAAAAAAGATAAATAAAGATATGAGCAGAACTTAATACAACAGAAAACGTATAAAATTGAGTTGATTTAGTAAGTCCAAAGAATATTCTTTGAAAAGAGTTAAAAGACACACTTTGATTAAGGAAAACAAAAACATAAGTAAAGAATATACAGAAAGAATCAGGAAAATGTTATAGCAGAGAATATATGAAATGCAGTAAATTTGAATATTTCTGTAAAGGGGACCATTTCCTAGCTCCCAAAGTTTAACAAAACTGACACAAGATGAAATCATTTAAGGTCATCATGTCTGCCCTTGGCATTCTCAGAACGCCCTGGCCTCAGAATGCAGCATCTGTTGTCCATGGTAACCTGCGGAGAGTGGTCGCGGCTGAGGGAGGTTGGAACACTCCGCTCACTGAGAGAGTGGGTGTGGCCATCTCTTCTGTGACTGAACAAATGTCAGGGGAGCAAGGGGCCCAGGGCAGCGCCCTCAGAGCCCGGAAGGCCCAGTGGTGTGTCACAAGCATTTGGGACCAGGCCAAAGGGCGTCTTCTTTGTCTGCACAGCTGCCCAATCTCTCAGCTTTCCACTCCGACCGCCCTCTTACTTGAAGTGTGTGTGGAACCTGTCTGTGCAGTACACCTCGCTGCACAGCTTACCATAGGTCTGGGCATCGTAGCTTTCTGCCAGGTGACTGAAGTTTGCAGGCAGATGGGTACCTGGGACACACGCGGAGAGTCTCCTGCCCGGGCCTCAGGCCGCCCAGTGCCCCTGCTCCAGATCAGGGGCCGCAAAGCTGCCCTGTCTGTGTCCCCTGCCTGTAGAGGGATTATTGGACCAACACTTCTAGAAAACGGGGTCCTTGTGGGCCACTCATTGGAGGGACTCAAATACATCTTTGCCGACTTTCTGCTGAAACTTACGAGCATTCACACCTAAGCCTCTTACATAGTCAGCTGTTTAGCTAAACATGAGCTCATGATCTAAATTTACACAATAATGAAGAAATCAGCTACAAGGGGAGACAATCAGCAAAAACAATCAATACCAGAATTAGATTCCCTAGGACATCCGTCAGAAATTGGAATAATCAGGTGCATGGCAGTAAATATACATAAAACTCTAACTGAAACAAGAACAAGGATGTTTTCAAAGACTGATAGGATCTCTAAAACATTTTTAAAGTACATGTCATTGATAAAGCTATATACTCAAAGGTTGTGTAATACAACAGATTAATCATTGAGAAGAGTATAATTATGCTGTTTTGAAATCTATGGCAGGTCAGATTTTCTGCCTAATTATATAAGAAGATTTCTCTGAAAAATACACATTATTTCAACGACTTATTGGCTGTGAAATAATTAAGGATATTTCAAATGGCTTGTCTGCAAGGAAAGGTGAGATGTAGGGTATCACAGAAAGTCGAGGGGAAAATATGTCAATATATACATTGCTACACGTTGAACTAAGCCTTACGCCAGGAATAATGTAGAGGTCCTGACCCTTATAAACTTACAATTAAGCTGGAATCTTTAAAGTTCAATCTGTTTTTTTTTTTGCTTTATAACATATTTAATCAGTTATACCTATACATATGTTCCCATATCTCCTCCCTTTTGTGTCTCCCTCCCACCCTCCCTATCCCACCCCTCCAGGCGGTCAAAAAGCAGCAAGCTGATCTCCCTGTGCTATGCGGCTTCTTCCCACTAGCTATCTACCTTACGTTTGGTAGTGTATATATGCCCATGCCTCTCTTTCACTTTGTTACAGCTCACCCTTCCCCCTCCCCATATCCTCAAGTCCATTCTCTAGTAGGTCTGTGTCTTTATTCCTGTCTTACCCCTATGTTCTTCATGACATTTTTTTTCTTAAATTCCATATATATGTGTCAGCATACAGTATTTGTCTTTCTCTTTCTGACTTACTTCACTCTGTATGGCAGACTCTAGGTCTATCCACCTCATTACAAATAGCTCAATTTCATTTCTTTTTATGGCTGAGTAATATTCAATTGTACATATGTGCCACATCTTCTTTACCCATTCATCCGATGATGGACACTTAGGTTGTTTCCATCTCCGGGCTATTGTAAATAGGGCTGCTATGAACATTTTGGTACATGTCTCTTTTTGAATTATGGTTTTCTCAGGGTATATGCCCAGTAGTGGGATTGCTGGGTCATATGGTAGTTCTATTTTTAGTTTTTTAAGGAACCTCCATACCGTTTTCCATAGTGGCTGTACCAATTCACACTCCCACCAGCAGTGCAAGAGTGTTCCCCTTTCTCCACACCCTCTCGAGCTTTTATTGTTTCTAGATTTCTTGATGATGGCCATTCTGACTGGTGCAAGAAGATATCTCATTGTAGTTTTGACTTTCATTTCTCTAATGATTAATGAGGTTGAGCATTCTTTCATGTGTTTGTTGGCAGTCTGTGTATCTTCTTTGGAGAAATGCCTATTTAAGTCTTCTGCCCATTTTTGGATTGGGTTGTTTGTTTTTTTGCTATTGAGCTGCATGAGCTGTTTACAAATTTTGGAAATTAATCCTTTTTCAGTGTCTTCATTTGCAAATATTTTCTCCCATTCTGAGAGTTGTCTTTTGGTCTTGTTTATGGTTTCCTTTGCTGTGCAAAACCTTTGAAGTTTCATTAGAGCCCATTTGTTTATGTTTGTTTTTATTTCCATTTCTCTAGGAGGTGGGTCAAAAAGGATCTTGCTGTGATTTATGTCATAGAGTGTTCTGCCTATGTTTTCCTCTAAGAGTTCGATAGTTTCTGGCCTTACATTTAGGTCTTTAATCCATTTTGAGCTTATTTTTGTGTATGGTGTTAGGAAATGATCTAATCTCATACTTTTACATGTCCCTGTCCAATTTTCCCAGCACCATTTATTGAAGAGACAGTCCTTTCTCCACTGTACATTCCTGCCTCCTTTATCAAAGATAAGTTGACCATATGTGCGTGGGTTCATATCTGGGCTTTCTATCCTATTCCATTGATCTATATTTCTGTTTTTGTGCCAGTACCACACTGTCTTGATTACTGTGGCTTTGTAGTATAGTCTGAAGTCAGGGAGCTTGATACCTCCAGCTCCATTTTTCATTCTCAAGATTGCTTTCACTATTCGGGGTCTTTTGTTTTTCCAAACAAATTGTGAATTTTTTTGTTCTAGTTCTGTGAAAAATGCCAGTGGTAGTTTGATAGGGATTGCATTGAATCTGTAGATTGCTTTTGGTAGTAGAGTCATTTTCACAATATTGACTCTTCCAATCCAGGAACATGGTATATCTCTCCATCTATTTGTATCATCTTTAATTTCTTTCATGAGTGTCTTATAATTTTCTGCATACAGGTCTTTTGTCTCCTTAGGTAGGTTTATTCCTAGATATTTTATTCTTTTTGTTGCAATGGTAAATGGGAGTGTTTTCTTTATTTCACTTTCAGATTGTTCATCATTAGTGTACAGGCATGCCAGAGATTGCTGTGCATTAATTTTGTATCCTGCTACTCTACCAAATTCATTGATTAGTTCTAGTAGTTTTCTGGTAGCATCTTTAGGATTCTCTATATATAGTATCATGTCATCTGCAAACAGTGACAGCTTTACTTCTTCTTTTCCAATTTGGATTCCTTTTATTTCCTTTTCTTCTCTGATTGCTGTGGCTAAAACTTCCAAAACTAAGTTGAATAAGAGTGGTGAGAGTGGGCAGCCTTGACTTGTTCCTGATCTTAGTGGAAATTGTTTCAGTTTTCCACCATTGAGGACAATGTTGGCTGTGGGTTTGTCATATATGGCCTTTATTATGTTGAGGAAAGTTCCCTCTATGCCTACTTTCTGCAGGGTTTTTATCATAAATGGGTGTTGAATTTTGTCGAAAGCTTTCTCTGCATCTATTGAGATGATCATATGGTTTTTCTTCTTCAATTTGTTAATATGGTGTATCACATTAATTGATTTGTGTATATTGAAGAATCCTTGCATTCCTGAAATAAACCCCACTTGATCATGGTGTATGATCCTTTTAATGTGCTGCTGGACTCTGTTTGCTAGTATTTTGTTGAGGATTTTTGCATCTATGTTCATCAGTGATATTGGCCTGTAGATTTCTTTCTTTGAGACATCCTTGCCTGGTTTTGGTATCAAGGTGATGGTGGCCACGTAGAATGAGTTTGGGAGTGCTCCTCCCTCTGCTATATTTTGGAAGAGTTTGAGAAGGATAGGTGTTAGCTCTTCTCTAAATGCTTGATAGAATTCGCCTGTGAAGCCATCTGGTCATGGGCTTTTGTTTGTTGGAAGATTTTTAATCACAGTTTCAATTTCAGTGCTTGGGATTGGTGTATTCATATTTTCTATTTCATCCTGAGTCAGTCTTGGCAGGTTGTGCATTTCTAAGAGTTTGTCCATTTCTTCCAGGTTGTCCATTTTATTGGCATAGAGTTGCTTGTAGTAATCTCTCATGATCTTTTGTATTTCTGTAGTGTCAGTTGTTACTTCTCCTTTTTCATTTCTAATTCTATTGATTTGAGTCTTCTCCCTTTTTTCTCGATGAGTCTGGCTAATGGTTTGTCAATTTTGTTTATCTTCTCAAAGAACCAGCTTTTAGTTTTATTGATCTTTGCTATTGTTTCCTTCAATTCTTTTTCATTTATTTCTGATCTGATCTTTATGATTTCTTTTCTTCTGCTAACTTTGGGGGATTTTTGTTCTTCTTTCTCTAATTGCTGTAGGTACAGGGTCAGTTTGTTTACTCGGGATGTTTCCTGTTTCTTAAGGTGGGATCGTATTGCTATATACTTCCCCCTTAGAACTGCTTTTGCTGCGTCCCATAGGTTTTGGGTCGTAGTGTCTCCATTGTCATTTGTTTCTAGGTATTATTTTTTATTTCCTCTTTGATTTCCTCAGTGATCACTTCGTTATTGAGTAGTGTATTGTTTAGCCTCCATGTGTTTGTATTTTTTACAGATCTTTTCTTATAATTGATGTCTACTCTCACAGCATTGTGGTCGGAAAAGATACTTGATACAATTTCAATTTTCTTAAATTTACCAAGGCTTGATTTGTGACCCAAGATATGATCTATCCTGGAGAATGTTCCATGAGTACTTGGGAAAAATGTGTATTCTGTTGTTTTTGGATGGAATGTCCTATAAATATCCATTAAGTCCATCTTGTTTAATATAGCATTTAAAGCTTGTGTTTCCTTATTTATTTTCATTTTGGATGATCTGTCCATTGGTGAAAGTGGGGTGTTAAAGTCCCCTACTATGAGTGTGTTACTGTCGATTTCCCCTTTTATGGCTGTTAGTATTTGCCTTATGTATTGAGGTGCTCCTATGTTGTGTGCATAATTATTTACAATTGTTATATCTTCTTCCTGGATCGATCCCTTGATTATTATGTAGTGTCCTTCTTTGTCTCTTCTAGTAGTCTTTCTTTTAAAGTCTATTTTGTCTGATATGAGAATTGCTACTCCAGCTTTCTTTTGATTTCCATTTGCATGGAATATCTTTTCCATCCCCTTTCTTTCAATGTGTATGTGTCTCTAAGTCTGAAATGGGTCTCTTGTAGACAGCATATAAATGTGTCTTGTTTTTGTATCCATTCAGCCAACCTGTCTCTTTTGGTGGGAACATTTAGTCCATTTACATTTAAGGTAATTATTGGTATGTATGTTCCTATTCCCATTTCCTTAATTGCTTTGGGTTCGTTATTGTAGGTATTTTCCTTTTGTTGTGTTTCTTGCTTAGAGAAGTTCCTTTAGCATTTGTTGTAAAGCTGGTTTGGTGGTGCTGAACTCGCTCAGCTTTTGCTTGTCTGTAAAGGTTTTAATTTCTCCATCAAATCTGAATGAGATCCTTGCTGGGTAGAGTAATCTTGGTTGCAGGTTTCTCTCCTTCATCACTTTAATTATGTCCTGCCACTCCCTTCTTGCTTGTAGAGTTTCTGCTGAGAGATCAGCTGTTAACCTGATGGCGATTCCCTTGTGTGTTATTTGTTGTTTTTCCCTTGTGGCTTTTATTATGATTTCTTTGTGTTTAATTTTTGACAGTTTGATTAATATGTGTCTTGGCATATTTTTCCTTGGATTTATTCTGTATCGCACTCTCTGTGTCTCCTGGACTTGATTAACTATTTCCTTTCCCATATTAGGGAAGTTTTCAACTATAATCTCTTCAAATATTTTCTCTGTCCCTTTCTTTTTCTCTTCTTCTTCTGGAACCCCTATAATTCGAATGTTGGTGCGTTTAGTGTTGTCCCAGAAGTCTCTGAGACTGTCCTCTATTCTTTTCATTCTTTTTTCTTTATTTTGCTCTGCAGCAGTTATTTCCACTATTTTATCTTCCACCTCACTTATCCGTTCTTCTCCCTCAGTTATTCTGCTATTGATCCCATCTAGAGTACTTTTCATTTCATTTTTTGTGTTTTTAATCAATGCTTGATTCATCTTTAGTTCTTCTAGGTCCTTGTTAACTGTTTCTTGCATTTTGTCTATTCTATTTCCAAGATTTTGGATCTTGGAATTAGAATCTTGGATCAGCTTTACTATCATTATTCTGAATTCTTTTTCAGGTAGACTGCCTATTACCTCTTCATTTGTTAGGTCTGGTTGGTTTTTTTCTTGCTCCTTCACCTGCTGTGTGTTTTTCTGTCTTCTCATTTTGCTTATGTTACTGTGTGTGGGGTCTCCTTTTTGCAGGCTGCAGGTTCGTAGTTCCCATTGTTTTTGGTGTCTGTCCCCAGTGGCTAAGGTTGTTTCAGTAGGTTGTGTAGGCTTCCTGGTGTGGGTGGACTAGTGCCTGTGTTCTGGTGGTTGAGTCTCAATCTTGTCTTTCTGGTGGATAGGTCCACTTCTGATGGTGTGTTTTATGGTGCCTTTGGCTTATTATGTTTTTAGGCATCCTCTCTGCTAATGGGTGGTGTTGTGTTCCTGTCTTGCTAGTTGCTTGGCATAGGGTGACCAGCACTGTAGCTTGCTGGTCGTTGACTGATGCTGGGTGCTGGTGTTCAGATGGAGATCTCTGGGAGATTTTTGCCACATGATATTATGTGGAGCTGGGAGGTCTCTTGTGGACCCGTGTCCTGAAGTTGGCTCTCCCACTTCAGAGGCACAGCACTGACTCCTGGCTGCAGCACCAAGAGCCTTTCATCTACCCGGCTCAGAATTAAAGGGAGAAAAAGTAGAAAGAAAGAATTAGTAGAAGAAAGAAAGAGAGAGAGAAAGAAAGGAAGAAGGATAGAAAGGAAGGAAGGAAGAAAGAAAGAAAGAAAGAAAAAAAGAAAGGAGAGAGGGAGGGAGGAAGGATGGAAAGAAAGAAAGAAAGGAGGGAGGGAGGGAGGGAGGGAGGAAAGAAAGAAATAGTGAAAGGAACAATGGAGGAAAGAAGGAAAGAAAAAGAAAGAGTGAAAGGAACAATGGAGGAAGGACGGAAAGAAATAGAAAGAGTGCAAGGAAGAAGGGAGGGAGGGAGGGAGGGAGGAAGGAAAGAAAGAAAGAAGGAAAGAGAGAAGGAAAGAAAGACAGGAGGGAAGGAGGGAGGGAGGAAGGGAAGGTATGAAAAAAAATCAGGTAAAGTAAAATAGAATAATGTATAAAATATAGTAGCATTATTAAAATTAAAATGTAATTATTGAAAAAAAAACGGACAGATAGAACCCTGGGACATATGGTGGAAGCCAAGCTATACAGAGAAAATCTCACACAGAAGCATACACATACAAATTCACAAAAAGAGAACAGGGAAAAAAAATCGAAAATCTTGCTCTCAAAGTCCACCTCCTCAATTTGGGATAATTCGTTGTAAAAAGAGGAAAAGGGGAAAAAGTCTGAAATCTAGCTCTCAAAGTCCACATCCTTAATTTGGGATAGTTTGTTGTAAAAAGAGGGAAAGGGGAAAAAGTCTTAAATCTTGCCCTCAAAGTCCACCTCTTCAATTTGGGATGATTCTCTGTCCATTCATGCACTCCACAGACACAGGGCACATCAAGTGGACCGTGGAGCTTTAATCCGCTGCCTCCGAGGCTGCACAGAGAGATTTCCCTGTCTCTTCTCTGCTCTCACAGCTCCCCAGTCTCAGCCTTGGACCTGGCCCCGCCTCTGCACGTAGGTCACCGAAGGGCGTCCGTGCTTCACTCAGACAGGATGGGTTTAAAGGAGCCGCTGATTCGGGGGCTCTGGCTCACTCAGGCAGAAGGGAGGGAGGGGCACGCAGGGCGGGTCGGGCCTGCGGCAGCAGAGGCTGGCGTGATGTTGCAGCAGCCCAAGGTGGCTCCGTGCACTTTCCTGGGGAAGCCTACCCAGGGTCCCGGGACCCCAGCAGTGGCGGGCTGCACAGCCTCCCCAGAAGGCGGGGTAGACAGTGACCTGCGCTCGCACACAGGCCTTGTGGAAGCAGCAGCAGGAACTCCAGCATCCCACGCCCATCTCCGGTGTCTGTGCCTTTAGCCATGGCTCGCGTCTGTCTCTGGAGCTTCTTTAAGCAGCGCTCTTAATGCCCTCTCCTTGCGCACCAGGAAACGCAGCTCGAAACTTTTTCCGCAGACTCCCTCCGCGTTAGCCATGGTGCACTAACCCCTTCAGGCTCTCTTCCTGCCACCAGCCCCAGTCCTCTCCCTGTGCTCTGACTGAAACCCGATACCCGAGCCTCAGCTCCCAGCCCCACCCTCCCCGGCGGCCGAGCAGACAAGCCTCTCGGGCTGGTGTGTGCCTGAGGGCACCGATCCTCTGTGCCAGAATCTCTCCGCTTTGCCCTCCACACCCCTGTTGCTGTGATCTCCTCCGCTACTCTGAAGCTTTCCCCCTCCGCCACCCGCAGTCTCCGCCCGTGAAGGGCCTTCTAGTGTGTGGAACCTTTCCTCCTTCACGGCTTCCTCCCACTGGTGCAGGTCCCTTCCCTATCCTTTTGTTTCTGTTTATTCTTTTTTTCTTTTGCCCTACCCAGGTATGTGGGGAGTTTCTTGCCTTTTGGGGGGTCTGAGGTCTTCTGTCATCGTTCAGTAGGTGTTCTGTAGGAGTTGTTCCACGTGTAGATGAATTTCTGATGTATCTGTGGGGAGGAAGGTGATCTCCGTGTCTTACTCTTCCACCATCTTCCTCCCTGTTGCTGCTTTTTGTTTCTTAGCCCTAGACACTTTTTTAAAGGGCTCGCCTGATTAGGTCAGGCCCACCCAGGGTAATCTCCCTTTCAACTAACTCAAAGTCAACTGATTTTGCGTCCTTAATTACATCTGCAAAGCTCCTTCATTTTGGCCATATAGCATAACCTAACCACATCACTGATATCCCATCATATTCACAAGCCAGGAGGCCAAGGGGATCCCCTCAAAGCGAGATTATACAGGATATGCACACCAGGAGGGAGGAATCTTAAATTCTGTTTGCCACACTTCCTCTATGATTCATTCCCTTTACCTCCAACTGGCACTTCAGCTGGTTGACATTCTATGCCTGCTAAGGGACCCAAACCTTCATGCCTAGGGAATACTGGTCCCTGATGGTCCTGCCTGATTAAGGTTACAGGGGTCTTCCATGAACTTTGACCACTGGGCATGGCATCACTAGGAGGTGCCCCAAGTACCCAGGGATTACCCCCACATACATAGCTTCTCACACCACTTGCTTTCCGCTGCCTCACCCACATCAGGATTAATCACAAAGCCCTGTCCCTCCTGAGCCTCTGTGCTTGCTGTTCATTCCACCTGGAATGTCCTACCTCCTGCCTCACCCATCCTCAAGGCTCTGCAGAGCTCCCTGTTACATGGAGACTCCCTTGCCTTCCCTCTGGCCACCCTACCCACCAGGCTCATCACCAGCGACACAGGTCACCTTCTGCTTGGTTTCAGAGGCCCTTGTTTCCTGCACGTCTCCTGAGAAGGCTCAGTCCAGGCCCAGAAATCCTGGGGCCCAGAGTGGCCCAAACTGCAGAAAATGAAAGAGAGGGGGTGTTCAGGAAATCCTGGCAGTGACTGAGGCAGTCCTTCAAGATGCTGAGGGCAGGAGGCAGAGAAGGAGGGTGCACTATTGCTCAAGACTCCCCCCCCATCCTGATGTCCAGTCACCTCCAGAAGTGCTGTGCAATATCCTACCCACACTTGGACTAAAGGGACAAGCTCTGCCCTGCAGGCTGTGTCAGGAACCTCTGGATGTGGACAGAGGGTTTGGAGAAGGATTTGCGGGGTGAAGCCGACCCCCTCCTAGGATCAGGGACTTTCAGAAGCTGAGTCATCAGGCTTCTTGCTCATTTCCAGGCTCCTTTCTGGAATAAGAGAGCCCAGGCTCCTCAGACCAGAGCCCCACTTCCACAGGCAACACAATCTATTTTTCTCTAGACACTATATGCCCTCTGCAGGCCCCATGAGGTTGGAGCACAGGACAGGGGACTCACATCCCCTTTCCCTGTGCACTGGATGCCCCCTGCAGGCCTTGTGAGGTTGAGAGCCACAATGGGATGGATTAAACAGAACACACATATACACACAAGCACAAAAGTGGGGACACCCTTACCCACTTACATACGTCCATACCCACACACACATACACAGGCATATAATCAATCACACAGCCAATCACGCGCATCTACCAAGGACAAACCACAGATAGTTAAGCATATAATCACAGTACGGACACAAGGGGACATATAGACACACATACACAATTACACACAAACCGTCATGGGCACACAGACACAAAGACACATATGGACACAATCCTTCCTCCCAGAGAAGAGTATTTGTTTGGAATAAATAGGTTAAAAAGCCACCTGGGGAACAGGGTAATATCATCAATGGTGGACTTGATAAAAGAAGGTACCTAAACTGCCTCTCAGTCTAATGGGGCCTGTTGACTAGAGAGCCTTTTGTTTTGCTGGGCACTGGAGTGGTTACAGTTGTGGAACAGTATGGACAAGAGTTGGGGTAGAGCTACTAAGAAGAGAATTTTGGAGTTTGCAAGAGCTTAATCTATATAACTTGTATGAAAGCACATTCTTAGAAGTTGGGCTCCTGAACTCAGAAAGCCAGATTGAACTCTCCTCACTGTATCCCAGGACACCCTAAAAAGAGAGAGGCCTCCTGATACTGGTAATATATGGGAGGTGATGAATGAGAAAAGGGGATGGACCTAACCACCACTGAATGCACCCCCTGTGTGTCAGGCACATGAACCACCTCACAAGATACATATTATTCCCATTTTACAGATCCTGTTCCCTCGACTGTCCAGGGTTCTAAAACCGGATTCAAATACAAGAGTTTGAGTATAAAAACCCTGTTGTTTCCACTACATTAGTAATGGCAAATGCAAGGAATATACGTTTCCATTCCCTACTCATGTTCCCAACAATGACAGAACGTATGTGTTTTCCCCACTGATCCAGATCAGTGATTGGCAAACTATGGCCCAGCCAGCCTGTTGCCTGTTTTTGTAAATAAAACTTTATTCGAATGTAGCCATGCCTGTTCATTTACATATTGTCTATGGCTGCTTTGGGGCTACAACAGCAAAGCTTACAAGTGACTACAGAGACAGTATGGCCTGCAAAACCTTATTTCCTAGCTGAACCTTTAACAAAAAAGTTTGCTAATCTCTGATCCAAACCCAGCCTCAAATTGGAGTTGGCAAGTCTTATTGCCTTTGGTGCCTTGGCATTGAAGGATAGTCAGATAAATAAATAACTGGGATGGATGGATAGATGGATGGACTGAACCAACAGATGGACAGACATATATGGGTAATATGTCAGAGTTTTGCCCCAAATATGTACCAATGTTCTGCCATTTATAAGTGGTGAAACATGGGGTAAATTAATCTTTCTGGATATTAGTTTCCTCATCTGTAAAATGGGGATAATAATACAATGATCATTATCTAGGGCTCTTTCTATTGTGAGTGAAAAAAACCCAAGTTAAAGTAGCTTAAGCAAAAAGTTAAATTTGTCATATCACATAACTAGATTAAGATTTGGTCTACTTCAGCACTGGTTGGATTCAGGGAATCAAATTATGTTATCTCCATCTTTTAACTTGACTTCTCTCTAATTTTTTTTTTTTGTGGCAAGCAGGCCTCTCACAGCTGTGGCCTCTCCCGTTGTGGCGCACAGGCTCTGGACGCCCAGGCTCAGTGGCCAGGGCTCATGGTCACAGCTGCTCTGCGGCATGTGGGATCTTCCCGGACCGGGGCACGAACCCACGTCCCCTGCATCGTCAGGTGGACTCTCAACCACTGCACCACCAGGGAAGCCCCGAATTATCTCTATTGTTTTTATGT
This sequence comes from Mesoplodon bidens, assembly GCF_964165515.1. Classification (NCBI taxonomy): domain Eukaryota; kingdom Metazoa; phylum Chordata; class Mammalia; order Artiodactyla; family Ziphiidae; genus Mesoplodon; species Mesoplodon bidens. The sequence continues at coordinate 847,712 of NW_027671674.1, read as the reverse complement.
GGAGACTTCATTCCGGTTATAGACAGGTGATCTTCTAGCAGAAGAAAATATGACCACTGGAAGCCTCAAATCCACATTTGTATAGTGAGTGATCCAAAACGCAGGGCCTCTTTCTCCTAACATAAAAGCTCATGAAAAGCTTTGAACTGTACTTGTGACACATACTCAGTTCTTCAATATATTACAGTGCCCAGGGAATGGAGTACTCTGATCAGATCACTATAGTGAACATAACCACAAAGACCACGTGAAGTGAGAGAGAACTTCCCTAAAGGAAGCAGGAAAAGGAGTATAAAAAAAGTGTCTGCATGAACAAAAACTTCACTCACAGCATTCTACTTCATATATTTGTCATGAGAAAATGATTTTAGAGCTCTTAGCATGGTGCATGGCACTTAAGTATCGACAAATGTTCATTATTACCGTAACTGATAAATAGATGAATGGATGCATTAAATACACAGCTAATGGTTAAACATACAGATGAATAAATGAAGAGAAAGATGTGAAAACACAGATGAAAGTAAAGATGGGAGAATGGACCAATGAAGAGACCAAGATGGGGAGACATATGGACACATAGATGGACGGATCGATCAATTGATAAATGGATGGATGGATGATGGAAAGATAAGGCAGAAAAAAAGGGGTCACAGTTAACTTTGTCACATCATATGCTCTAGGGCTGGGAACGGGAAAGGGACAGCACTCTACAATTGGTGGCTCCTGAGAGGTCTCCTCCTCTGGTCTCTGTCTCTTGGGTCCCTCTCATCAGGTGGGGGAAACACTTGCTCCCCTCCCTCATCTCTAGTTTCCTTGTGTCCCTGGGAGCTCAACAGCCCCTGTCCTCAGAAATCCCCTTTCAATTCCCAGGATAGGGAAGGCATGGCAGAAGGGGCTGTTCTAAGCTGGGTTCCCCTCATGCTGTCGATAATTCTCTGACTCAGCTTGGGGCACAGGAAAATAATGGGGGAGAGGGACAGTACTGGCTGGGCCAGGAGGGGGAAGCCCTAGAGTCCTGAGATGTGAGATATGGGAACTGGACCTGCTTCCAAAGAACTTTCCCTTTAGCCCTGCTTGTCAAAGAGAGGAGTAGGCCTCAGATGAGGGATGTGTAGTCACTGTGATAGGCCTATGGAGACCTGGGAGGAGATCTTCCCCAGTCTTACCCTGCTACTTGCCATTGTCCTCAGGTAATCTGGGGGACCAGCTGGGTCCCATCTTTCCCACTCCAGTAGTCTTAGGACCACAGAGAAGAGGTGGGAGTAAGGAGAAACCTGGGAAAGAGGGAGCCCCCGCAACCATATGTCTCTGACCTCTAATCCTGAACCAAGCTCTGACCCCTAGCCTTAAAACTCATGTTCAAATGCCTTCAAGGGGACGACACTGCAAACCTTCCCCTAACAGGGACAATGCAACCCACTTCCCTTGTCCAAAATGTTGAGTGCTGAGGTTCTCAGAGCTAAAGACAAAGAGTGGGAAATGGGGACAGGGAGGCTACTAAGGAGTTATGAAAGGGAGAAAAGGTTCCAGATAGATGGAGACAGTGGGGAGTGCACTCAGTGGAAAGGTATTCTGCTACCAACCCGTGTACTGCAATTCAATTCAGACACTGACTACCCAGAACTAGTGTTAGACTCCACAGGTTTAAGGGCACAGTCCCAACAAGACTGCCTCCACTAGAACTGCCAGTCACAAGTGGGGTCCTCAGGACACCTGCATTTCTGCCTAACTAGCTACAAGTCCAGAGGTCTTCAAACCCCCCTCAGGTCCAACGGTTCACTAGAATGACTCACACAACTCGGAAGTGCTCTCCTGACAACTAGTTTTTTATAAAGTACATATATCAGGAACATCCAAATGAAAAGACACACAAGGAGGGTCTCAGTGCAGAGCTCCCATGCTCTCTCCCCATGGAGACACAAAGGGCATGTCACCCTCCCAGTACATCAATATGTTCACCAACCAGGAAGTTCCATGAGCTTTGGTGTACAGAGCTTTTACTGAGATTTCATACATAGGCAGAAATGAATTGTTGGCAACATGACTCGATCTCCTCTGACGGATTGGCTCAAAACCCCAATTCTGCAATGATATGGTTGGTCTTTCTGCTGACCAGGCCTCAGCCCAAGTCACCTCATCTCTTAGCATCAACTCAGGTGTGAGCCGAGGGACTCGTAAATAACAAAGACACTCGTATTACTTGAGGTATTCCAAAGATTTAGAGCCTCCCTCTCAGGAACCAGGGACAAAAGCCAAATTGTGTAGTATACAACAGACAGAGCCCTGCATCTGAGTGAAGGGATGTGAATTACTGAAGCCCTGGGGACCAGGCCTCCTCTTCCCGTGCACCAGACTTGACCCAGCTGCAGCAGGGCAGGAGTGTCACTGTGAGTGTGAGTGTAAGTGAGGGTGAGTGCGGTGGAAGCACAGCTTCTCCATGCCCAGACTGCAATGCTTCCCACTGGCATCCGTGGATCTGTCTGTCACCTGTCTGTATGTAGCCCAGGCAGGGGAAGATAGGTATGAGAGGGGAAAAGAGTGTGGAATGGTGGGAAGAGGATAGGTGAATCCATTCTCCACACTTCAGCCTGAGGGGACTTTTATTTCACTCATTTCTGGTCATTCTCTCCCATACCGTCCAGCCACAAGGCTCCCTTCCCCCCTCCCCAGACCAAATAGGGCAGCTATTTCCAACCTCCCACACTGGGTTAATTGCTCTTTCTTGGCTTTGCCAAAGCACCCTCCACGGCCCCCAGCCAGTCAGCTTCATCTATTGTAGTGATCTTATTGTCTCTTTTGATTCCCCTGCCCTGTCCAACCCAGATGACAAGCTCTCTGAGGGAAGAGTCTGTGCCTGTCTTCTCTGCTGTATCCTCATGCCCAAGCACATCACCCGGCACCTAGTAGTCACTCGATAAATATTTGTTGATTAGTGACTGCAGGAACAGAAATCACATGAAAGGAGGTCTCAGCTCAGAGAGGAAGGGCTGTGACCCTCTAACCATGAAGTGACTGGGCCAAGGCCACTCAGCCAACAAGTGTTCCCATAGCCTGGCCTGTCTAGACTGGGCCCTCTCTGGAGCCCTATTCCTCCTCTGCCCAGAATCGTACAAACAGAATGGGGCAGACAAGAAAGGTAATTGTCGGAGCAGAAGCCAGGAAGACAGAGAGGAGAGGGGATTGGCAAAACAGTACTGGACAGCGTCCCAAAGCTCTTTTCTTGCTGCCTGGTGCTGAGGTCTCCGTCTTCCCAGGGTGCAGCTCTGAAATCTGACTCCACCCTTATAAAAGAGGGTCCGTGCCCTGCCTCTTTGTAACAAACCCTAACTCCACCTCTATTGATAGGCTCTGGCTCCACCTTCTGGACTACCCCTCCTCTGAAGAAATGCCCTGGCTCCGCCCCTTCCTGGTAATAGGTAAGCCCCACCCCTAGTGCATGATGCTGTCTTTGTGACCTAATGCACCGGCGTGTTTCCAGGGTGGAGCCAGAGAGGGTGGGCATTTAGGCTGTGCCTAACCCTCAACCCCCATCCGGGTGACCACAATCCCCGAAAATCCTCACGCGGGACCCCAAATATCCCAGCCCCATGACCTCGAAGGCCTTTGGCTCTAACCTCCTAAATGCCCCATGCCCCCGAGGGGCCCTACCACCCAATCCCTTAACGACTAGTGCCTCCCAAATCTTCAATCCAACCCTGTCCCAATGTGGCAACTGAGTCTTCCCGGGGGCACCTGTCTCATATTATCTGAGAACAATTCAGACTGGTCCAGAGAATGACAGAGAAGGGGATCCTCCCAAGGATTTGGGGAATCCTTGATCCAATCATGCCGCTCACCAGGAGACGTTGGGAACCCAGGACATGTCGGGATTGAGGAGATACAAGGTGATGCAGGAAGCTGAGGAGGAGGAGGAGGAGGAGGCGTGAGTGGAGGCGGGGTTCTGCGGAAGAGGAACATAGCCGCTCCCGGTTGGTGGGGAAGGGGCGGGGAGGGCGCGAGTTCTCTGGGGCGGGAGAAGCGGGAGGGGAGGGGCCTCTTAGGGGGCGTGGATTGGAGGAACCGCCTCTAAAAACCGCCTGTAAAGCGCCTGTAAACCGCCTCTAACCGCCTCTAACCGCCTTTAAAAGGGCTGAGCCTCTAAAGACCGCCTGTAAACCGCCTGTAAACCGCCTCTAACCGCCTCTTAAAGGGTGGAGCCTTCCACGAGAGGGTAGAAGCGTCCAAGGGGCGGAGTCAGTGGGGTCAGCCCCGCCCCGCCCCGCCCTGCTCTGCCTTCTCTTTCCAGGATCTGCAGGGGTTGTTTCTACTTTTTCCCCTGGCTGCACATGTGGTGGAGGGAGCGGAGGCGAAGGGCTTGGGATACCGCGCACCCGCCCAGGGCATGGACGAGGCTCAGTCCAGGAGAACCGGTCGCGGGGAAGCCGGGAGCCCCCGCCCCGCCTCATGCCTGTGTCGGGTCCCCACACAGCTCAGCGCACCCTCGGGAGCAGAAGCTGGAGCTTCTGCGGGGCCTGATGAGCTGTTTGTCAAGCGGACTGGGCACTGCTCTCCAGGGCTCCGGTCGCAACATCCCCCACCGCACCCCTGCTGCCGCTGCCTAGCCAGCTGGTGAGTTAAAGATTTAAACCGAAGCCACCGTCCTGCCCTCCTGATTCTGCCGCTGCCGCTGCCATTCGGGCTGGGAGCCATTCTCCATGCCGGCTGTTTCCATATCGACAGGGCCTCTCTCCCTGATAAGGTGTCCATCCGTGTCCAGGCTCCCATTATTCCTAAGGGCCCCTCATCAGAGTCAGGCCTCCCCTTACTACCAGTGATTGCCTTCCACCACCTAAGCCCCCCGCCCCACCACACACACACTCGTCTCTGTGAGTGGCCTGTATGGAGGGAGCTAAATAATCCTGGCTTTATCTTCCTCCCAGCCTTGTCCCCACGTCCATAAATCCTCACAATCCCAGCACTCTGCTGCCACCTTCCTCCTAGACAGGACTTTGCCTGGTGCCTGAAGCATCTCCTCCTCCTGGGAGTGGATCAAAAATATTTCAAGCCCATAGTTGTAGGAAGTAGGCTGTGAGAGGAGGGAAAGACTCCTAGAAGCTGCCACCCTTGGCCTGCCATAGGGGAATGACTGAGAACTGTTGGAGGTCTTTCCTACAGTTAACACCCCAGGTTCTGGCTCTTTCAGTTGGATCCCGAGTTGAAAGATACTTGGCATCAGGGACTTCCCTGATGGTCCAGTGGATAAGACTCCATGCTCCCACTGCAGGGGGTATGTGTTCTATCCCTGGCTGGGGAATTAAGATACCGCATGCCACATGGCGCAGCCAAAATAAAATTAAAATGTTACTTAGATACTTGGCATCAACCCCCCGAAGTGTAACCTCCCTAGGAGAACCCAAGGGCCACTGCTCCCTACCATTCCTTTCTGTCTTGTCACCGAGTTGGGCTGAAATCGACTAGCTACTGAAGTGATGAAGGGTCAGGGACTCCTAGTGGGTCTGCTTTCAGTTAGGGACTGGCCCCAGCACCAGGGAGGGCGCCACAGAATTAAGTTAAAGGGGCATCACTCTACGATTGGTGTCTCCTGAGAGGTCTCCTCCTCTGATCTCTGTCTCTTGGATCCCTCTAATCAGGTGTGGGAAACACTTGCTCCCCTCCCTCATCTCTAGTTTCCTTGTGTCCCTGGGAGCTCACGAGACCCTCTCCTCAGAAATCCCCTCTCAATTCCCAGGATAGGGAAGGCATGGCAGAAGGGGTTGTTCTAAGCCAGGTTCCCCTCATGCTATCGATAATTCTCTGACTCAGTTTGTGGCACAGGAAAATAATGGGGGAGTGGGACAGTACTGGCTGGGCCAGCAGAGTGAAGCCCTAGAGTCCTGAAATGGGTGATATGGAGATGGACCTGCTTCCAAAGAACTTTCCCTTTAGCCCTGCTTGTCAAAGAGAGGAGTAGGTCTCAGATGAGGGTTATGCAGTCACTGTGATAGGCCTATGGAGACCTTGGTGAGATCTTCCCCAGTCTTACCATGCTACTTGCCATTGTCCTCAGGGAATCTGGGGGACCAGCTTTGTCCTATCTTTCCCACTCGAGTAGACTTAGGACCACAGAGAAGAGGTGGGAGTAAGGGAAAGAGGAAGCCCCCCAACCATATTGCTCTGACCTCTAATCCTGAACCAAGCACTGAGCCCTAGCCCTAGCCTTAAACCTCATGTTCCTGGAGCATTGGGATGAAAAGGGCATGGATCATTGTGATGACAAGTTTCATGTAGCATTTTGATGAAAAGAGACCCGGATCATTGTGTTGTCAGGGGTCATGGAGTGTTGTGATGACGGGTTCATGGAGCATTGTGATGAGAATATCATGGAGCATTGGGTTGAAAATATTCATGGAGTATTGTTATGACAGTGGTCATGGAGCATTGTGATGACAAGGGAAAGGAGCATTGTGATGACAAGGTCCTGGAGCATAGTGATGAGAAAACCATGGAGCCTTGTGAAGAAAAGTCTCATGGAGCATTCTGATGAAAATGGGCATGGAACATTTTGATTACCGGGGTCTAGGAGCATTGTGATGACAAGGGCATGGAGCATTGTGATGAGAAGGCCACGGAGCATTCTGATGACATGTGTCATGGAGATTCGTGATGACAAATGCATATAGCATTGTGATTTGTGATTACAGGTCTCTTGTAGCATTGAGGTGAAAAGGGCATGGATCATTCTGATGAAAAACACATGAAGCCTTGTCATGACAGTGTTCAAGAAGCTTACTGACGACAAGTGTCAGGGAGCATTGTGATGACAAGAGTACTGAGCATTGTGATGACAAAGGACATGGGCCATTGTGATGAGAAGACCATGGATAATTGTGATGACGAGCGTCATGGGGCGTTGTGATGAAAAGTGTTATGGAACATTGTGACCACAAGGGTTTGGAGCATTGTGATGACAGAGGTCATGGAGCATTTTGATTTCATTGTGATGACAATAGCATGAAGCATTATGATGATGGATATGGTGCACTGTGATGACAGGGTTCATGGATCATTGAGATGAAAAGGGGCATGGAGCATTGTGATTAGAGGGGTCTTGGTGCATTGTGATGACAAGGGCATGGAGCATTGTGACTACAGGGTTCTTGAAGCATGGTGAATACAAGGGTCATGGAGCCTTGTGATGACAAGGCCATGGAACATTGTGATGACAGGGGTCATGGAGCATTGTGATGATAAGGGCATGGAGCATAGGTCTGACAAGTTTCATGGAGTATTGTGATGACAGTGGGCATGGTGCATTGTGATGTAAAGGGCATGGAGCATTGTGATGACAAGATCATGAAGTATTGTGAAGACAGGTGTCAGGGAGCATTGTGATGACATATGTCATGGTCCATTGTGAGGACAATGGCATGTAGCAATGTGATGCCAAGTGTCATGTAGGATTGTGATGACAAACTTAATGAAGCATTGTGATTTCAAGGGCTTGGAGCATTGTGATGACAAGGGTCATGGAACATTGTGATGACAAGGGCATGGAGCATTGTGATGACAAGGGCCATTGAGAATTTTGATCACACTTTTGTGAAGCATTGTGATGACAAGCGCATGGAGCTTGCTATGATAGCCATCATGGAGCATTGCGATGACAATTGCATGGAGAATTGTGATGACAAGAGCATGTAACATTGTGATGAGAAATGTCATGGAGCATTGTGATGACAAGGACGTGGAGAATTGTGATGACAATGGACATGGAACATTGTGCTGATCAGGGCATGGAGCATTGTGATGGCAAGACCGTGGAGCATTGTGATGAGAAGGCCATGGATAATTGTGATGATGAGCATCATGGAGAACTGTAATGACAATGGGCATGGAGCATTGTGATGACAGGGGTCATGGAGCATTGTTATGACAGGGGACATGGAGCATTGTGATGACAAGGGTCATGTAGCATTGTGATGCCAATCTTGTGGAGTATTGTGATGACAATGGCATGGAGCATTGTGATGAAAGGGGCATGGAGCATTGTGATGAAAAAGGCATGGAGCCTTTTCATGGCAGGTGTCATGGAGCATTCTGCGACAAGTGTCAGGGAGCATTGTGATGAAAAGTGTATTGAGCATTGTGATGACAAACGTCATGGAGCATTGTGATGAAAGTCATCATGGAGCATTGTGATGACAAGTGTTATGGAACATTGCGATCACAAGCGTTTGGAGCATTGTGATGACAGAAGTCATGGATCATTTTGATTTCAGGGAGCATGGAACATTGTGATGACAAGGGCATGAAGCAATGTGGTCCCCAGATTCAGGGAGGATTGTGATGACAAGCGCATGAAGCATAGTGATGACAAGGTCATGTAGCATTTTGCTGACAAAGGCATGGAGCATTGTGCTGACAAGGGCCATGGAGCAATGTGATGACCAGCGTCACAGAGCATTTTGTTTACAGGCGTCATGGAGCTTTGGGATGACAAGGGGATGGATCATTGTGATGACAAGGGTCATGGAGCATTTTGGTGACAAGAGTCCCGGATCACTCTGTTGTCAGGGGTCATGGAGTGTTGTGATGACAGTGGTCATGGAGCATTGTGATGACAGGGGTAATGGAGCATAGTGATGACAAGGGAATGGAGCATTGTGATGACAAGGTCCTGGAGCATTGTGATGAGAAGACCATGGAGCCTTGTGATGACAAGGCTCATAGAGCATTCTGAAGAAAATGGGCATGGAGAATTTTGATTACAGGGGTCATGGAGCATGGTGATGAAAAGGGCATGGAGCATTGTGATGAGAAGGCCATGGAGCATTCTGATGACATTAGTCATGGAACTTTGTGATGACAAGGGCATGGAGCATTGTGATTACAGGGGTTTGGAGCATTGTGATGAAAAGTGTCATGGAGCCTTGTGATGACAAGGCCGTGGAAAATTGTGATGGCAGTGGTCATGGAGCATTGTTATGACAGGGGTAATGGAGCATCGTGATGACAAGGGCATGGAGCATAGTTCTGAAAATTTTCATGGATTATTGTGCTGAGAGTCGGCATGGTGCATTGTGATGACTAGGGCACGGAACATTGTGATACATGTGTCACGGAGGATTGTAATGACAAGGGCGTGGGGCATTGTGATGAGCAGGTCATCGAACACTGTGATGACAAGCGTCATGGAGCTTTGTGATGACAAGGGCATGGAGCAATATGATGAGAGGGTTCATGGAGCATTGTGATGACAATGGCATGGAGCATTGTGATGCCAAGGGTCATGGAGTTTGTGATGACAAAGATCATGGAGCATTTTGATGAGAAGGTCGTGGTGCAATGTGATGAGAATGGCAGGGAGCATTGTGATGACAGGGTCATGGAGCAATTTGATGAAAAGTGTCATGGAACATGTTGATGACAGTGGTTATGTAACATTGTGATGAAAAGGGTCATGGAGCCTTTGATGACAGGGGTTATGGAACATTTTGATGTCGGGTCATGGAGCATTGTGATGATAAGGGCATGTATCATTCTGATGAGAGGGGTCATGGAACATTGTGATGACAGAGGTGAGGGAGTATTGTGATGACTAGTGATGGAACATTGTGGTATCAGTTGTGAGAGAGCATTTTGATGAGAAGTGCATGGAGCATTGTGATGAAAAGATTTATGGAGCATTGTGGTGACAAGGTTGTGGAGCATTGTGATGACTAGCGCATGGCACATTGTGATGACATGGGTCAAGGAACATTGTGCTGACAAGCGCATGGAACATTGTGATGACAAGGGTCATGGAGCATTGTACTGACAAAAGAATGGAGCATTGTGATGACAAGAGCCTGAAGCAATGTGATCCCACGGTTCATGGAGGATTGTGATGAGAAGAGCATGGAACCTTGTGATGACAAGGTCATTTAGCATTTTGCTGACAAAGGCATAGAGCATTGTGATGGCAACGGTCATGGAGAACTGTGATGGTAAGCGACATGGAGCATTGTGATTACAGGGTTCATCGAGCATTGGGATGAGAAGGGCATGGATCATTGTGATGACAAGTGTTATGGAGCATTTTGATGACGAGAGTCCCGTATCATTGTGTTGTCAGGGGTCATGGAGTGTTGTGATGACAGGTGTTATGGAGCATTGTGATGAGAATGTCATGGATAATTTGGCTGAAAGTGTTCATGGAGTATTGTGATGACAGGGGTCATGGAGCTTTGTGAAGACAAGGGCATGGAACATTGTAATTATAGTAGTCTTGGAGAAATGTGATGACAAGGGTCATGGAGCCTTGTGATGACAAGGCCGTGGAACATTCTGATGGCAGGGTTCATGGAGCATTGTTATGACAGTTGTAATGGAGCATTGTGAGGACAAGGCCATGAACCATTTGTCTGAGAAGTTGCATGGATTATTGTGATGAGAGTGGGCATGGAGCATTGTGATGACAAGGTCATGGAGCATTGTGTTGACAGGGGTCATGGAACATTGTGATGAAAGGGGTGAGGGAGTATTGTGATGACTAGTGATGGAACACTTTGATATCAGTGGTGAGAGAGCATTTTGATGAGAAGTGCATTGAGCATTGTGATGACGAGATTTATGGAGCATTGCGATGACAAAGTTGTGGAGCATTGTGATGACAAGTGCATGGCTCATTGTGCTTACAGGGGTCTTGGAGCATTGTGATGACAAGGGTCATGGAGGCTTGTGATGACAAGGCCTTGGAACGTTGTGATGGCAGGGGTCATGGAGCATTGTTACGACAGGGGTAATGGAGCATTGTGATGACAAGGGTTTGGAGCATTGTGATGACAAGTGTCTTGGAGCATTGTGATGACAAAGGTCATGAAGCATTGTGATGACTGGAGTCACAGAGCATTGTGATGACAAGGGTATGGAGCAATGTGATGACACGGGCATGGAGCATTGGTCTGAAAAGTTTCATGGATTACAGTGATGACAGTGGGAACGGAGAATTGTGATGAAAAGGGCATGGAGCATGGTGATGAAAAAGTCATGGAGCCTTTTCATGACAGGGTTCAAGGAGCATTCTGACGAAAATTGTCAGGTAGCATTGTGATGACAAGTGTATTGAGCACTGTGATGACAAAGGTCATGGAACATTGTGATGACAAGGTCAAGGAGTATTATGATGACAGACATCATGGAGCGTTGTGATGAAAAGTGTTATGGAACATTGTGATCACAAGAGTTTGGAGAATTGTGATGACAAAGGTCATGGATCATTTTGATTTCAAGCAAGATGGAGCATTGTGATGACAAGGGCAGGAAACAATGTGATCCTAAGGTTCATGGAGGATTGTTATGACAAGCGCATGGAGCATTGTGATGACAAGGTCATGTAGCATTTTGCTGAGAAAGGCATGGAGCATTGTGATGACAAATGTCACGAAGCCCTGTGATGATAAGTGTCAGGGAGCATTGTGATTACAGGGGTCATGGAGCACTGGGATGACAAGGGCATGGATCACTGTGATGACAAGGGTCATGGAGCATTTTGATGAAAAGAATCCCGGATCATTGTGTGGTCAGGGGTCATGGAACACTGTGTTGACAGTGGTCATGGAACATTGTGATGACAAGGGCATGGATCATTGTGATGAGAAGTGTCATGGAGCATTGTGATGACAAGGATGTGGAGAATTGTGATGACAAAGGACATGGAGCATTGTGATTACCAGGGCATGGAGCATTGTGATGGCAAGACCGTGGAGTTTTGTGATTAGAAGACCATGGATTATTGTGATGAAGAGCGTCAAGGAGCACTGTAATGACACGAGGCATGGAGCATTGTAATGATGGGTGTCATGGAGCATTGTGATGCCAGGGGCCATGGAGAATAGTGATACAAAGGGTCATGGAACATTCTGATGAACAGCTTGTGGAGTATTGTGATGACAATGGCATGGAGCATTGTGATGAATATGGCATGAAACACTGTGATGAAAAAGGTATGGAGACTTTTCATGCCAGGTTTCAAGGAGCATTCTGATGCCAAGTGTCAGGGAGCATTGTGATGACAAGTGTATTGAGCATTGTGATGACAAAGGTCATGGAGTATTGTGATGACAAGGGCAAGGAGTATTGTGATGACAGGATTCATGGAGTGTTGTGATGACAAGTATTATGGAAAATTGTGATCACAAGTGTTTGAGGCATTGTGATGACAGATGTTATTGATCATTTTGATTTCAAGGAGCATGGAGCATTGTGATGACAAGGCCATGAAGCAATGTGATCCCAAGGTTCATGGAGGATTGTGATGACAAGTGCATGGAGCATAGAGATGACAAGGTCATGTTGCATTTTGCTGACAAAGAAATGGAGAATTGTGATGACAACGGAATGGAGCATTCTGATAACAATGTCCAGGAGCATTGTGATGATAAGACCATGGAACCTTGTGATTACAAGTCTCATAGAGCATTCTAATGAAAAGGGGCATGGAGCATTGTGATTACAGGGGTCTTGGAGCATTGTGATCAAAAGGGCATGGATAATTGTGATGAAAATGGCATGGAGCCTTGTCATGACAGCGTTCAAGGAGCATACTGACGAAAAGTGGCAGGGAGCATTGTGATGACAAGTGTATTGAGCATTGTGATGACAAAGGTCATGGAGCATTGTGATGAGAAGACCATGGATAATTGTGATGACGAGCGTCATGGGGCGTTGTGATGACAAGTGCTTTGGAACATTGTGATCACTAGTGTTTGGAGCATTGGGATGACAGAGGTCCTGGAGCATTTTGATTTTATTTTGATGACAATAGCATGAATCATTATGATGATGGGCATGGTGCATTGTGATGACAGGTTTCATGAAGCATTGAGATGAAAAGGGGCATGGAGCATTGTGATTACAAGGGTCTTGGTTTATTCTGATGACAAGGGCATGGATCATTGTGATCAGAAGGCCATGGAGCATTCTGATGACATCCGTTATGTAGCTTTGTGATGACAAGGGCATGGAACATTTTGATTACAGGGGTCTTGGAGCATTGTGATGACAAGGCCGTGGAACATTGTGATGGTAGCGGTCATGGAGCATTGTTACAACAGGGTTAATGGAGCATTGTGATGACAAGTTTATGGAGCATTGTGATGAGAAGACCATTGATAATTGTGATGATGAGCGTCATTGGGCATTGTGATGACAAGTGTCATGGAACACTGTGATCACTATGGTTTGGAGCATGGTAATGACAGAGGTCATGGAGCATATTTATTTCATTTTGATGACAATAGCATGAAACATTATGATGATGGGCACAGTGCATTGTGATTACAGGGGTCTTGGAGCATGGAGATGATAAGGGTCAACGAGCCTTGTGATGTCATGGCTGTGGAACACGGTGATGGCAGGGGTCAAGGAGCATTGTGATGATAAGAGCATATAGCACTGTGATGACTGGGGTCATGGAACATTGTGATGACAGGTGTGATGGAATATTGTAGTGACTAATGTTGGAACATTGTGATGACATATGTCATGGTCCATTGTGATGACTAAAGTAATGGAGCATTGTGATGACATGGGTCATGGAGCATTGTGCTGACAACGCATGGAGCATTGTGATGACATGTCATGGAGCATTGTGCTGATAAAGGCATGGGGCATTGTGATGAGAAGGGTCATAGAGCATTGTGATGAAAAGTTCATGGAGCATTGTGGTGACAACAGTCACAGAGCCTTGTTATGACGAGGGCATGGACAATTTTGATGCCAAAGTCATGAGGCATTGTAATGACTGCAGTCACGGAGCATTGTGATTACAGGGGTCATGGAGCATTTTGATGACAAGGGCATGGAGCATTGTGATGATAGGGGCATGGAGCATAGGTCTGACAAGTTTCATGGACTATTGCGATGACAGTGGGCACTGCACATTGTGATGACAAGGGCATTGAGCATTGTGATGACAAGGGCATGGAGCATTGTGATGACAAGGTCATGGAATATTGTGAAGACAGGTGTCAGGGAGCATTTTGATGACATATGTCATGGTCCATTGTGATGACAATGGCATGGAGCATTGTGATGCCAAGTGTCATGGAGGATTGTCATGACAAAGGTAATGAAGCATTGTGATGACAAGGGTTATGGAGAATAGTTCTGATAAAGGCATGGAGCATTGTGATGACAAGGGTCATTGAGAATTTTGATGACAAGGCCGTGAAGCATTGTGATGAGAAGTGCATGGAGCTTGCTATGACAGGGTTCATGGAGCATTGCGATGACAAGTGCATGGAGAATTGTGATGACAAGAGCATGTAACATTGTGATGAGAAATGTCATGTAGCATTGTTATGAGGAGGACGTGGAGACATGTGATGACAAGGGACTTGGAGCATTGTGATGATCAGGGAATGGATCATTGTGATGGCAAGACCGTGGAGCATAGTGATGAGAAGTCCATGGATTATGTTGATGACGAGTGTCATGGAGCACTCTAATTCCAAGAGCCGTGAAGCATTGTGATTACAGGTGTCATGGAGCATTGTGATGACAGGGGTCATGGAGCATTGTGATGACAAGTGTCATGGAGCATTGTGATGACAAGCTTGTGGAGTATTGTGATGACATTTGGATGGAGCATTGTGATGAAAAAGGCATGGAGTCTTTTTATGAGAGAGTTCAAGAAGCATTCTTTCGACAAATGTCAGGGAGCATTGTGATGACAAGTGTATTAAGCATTGTGATGACACTGGTCATGGCGCATTGTGATGACAAGGGCATGGAGTATTGTGATGAGAGGCATCATGAAGCGTTGTGATGAAAAGTGTTATGGAACATTGTGATCACAAGCATTTAGAGCGTTGTGATGAAAGTGGTCATGGATCATTTTGATTTCAAAGAGCATGGAACATTGTGATGCCAAGATCATGAAGCAATGTGATCCCAGGGTTCATGGAAGATTGTGATGACAAGCGTATGGAGCTTTGTGGTGACAAGGTCTTGTAGCATTTTGCTGAAAAAGGCATGGAGCATTGTGATTACAGGAGTCTTGGAGCATTGTGATGAAAAGGGCATGGATCATTGTGATGAAAAAGGCATGGAGCATTGTCATGACATGGTTCAAGTGCATACTGATGGCAAGTGTCAGGGAGCATTGTGATGACAAGTGTATAGTGCATTGTGATGACAAAGGTCATGGAGCATTGTGATGACAAGGGCATGGAGTATTGTGATGACAGGCATCATGGAGCATTGTGATGACAAGTGTTATGGAACATTGTGATCACAAGTGTTTGGATAATTGTGATGACAGATTTCATGGATCATTTTGATTTCAAGGAGCATGGAGCATTGTGATGACAAGGGCATGAATCAATGTGATCCCAAGGTTCATGGAGGATTGTGATGACAAGTGCATGGAGCATTGTGATGACAAGATCATGGAGCATTTTTCTGACAAAGGCATGGAGCATTGTGATGACAAGCGTCATGGGGAAGTGTTATGACAAGGCCATGGAATATTGTGATGCCAGGGGTCATGGAGCATTCTTATGACAGGTGCAATGGAGCATTGTGATGACAAGAGCATGGAACATTGGTCTGAAAAGTTTCATGGATTAGTGTGATGAGAGTGGGCATGGAGCACTGTGATGACAAGGGCACGGAACACTGTGATACATGGGTCATGGAGCATTGTAATGAGAAAGCCATGAAGCATTGTGATGAGAAGTGCATCAAGCATTGTGATGACACGCGTCATGGAGCTTTGTGATGAAAAGGGCATGGAGCAATGTGATAAGAGGGTTCATGGAGCATTGTGATGACAATGGCATGGAGCATTGTGATGCCAAGGGTCATGGAGGTTTCTGATGACAAAGGTCATGGAGCATTTGATGACAAGTGTGTGGTGCACTGTTATGAGAAGGACAGGGAGCATTGTGATGACAGGGTCATGGAGCAATTTGGTGAAAAATGTCATGGAATATTTTGATGACAAGTGTTATGGAACATTAAGTGGTCAGGTGTGATGGAGCATTGTGATGATAAGGGCATGTAGCATTGTGATGACAGGGGTCATGGAGCTTTGTGATCACAAGGGCATGGAGCATTGTCATTACAGGGGTCTTGGAGCATTGTGATGAAAAGGGCATGGATCAATGTGATGAAATAACACAGAGCCTTGTCATGACAGGGTTCAAGGAGCATACTGATGACAAGTGTCAGGGAGCATTGTGATGACAAGTGTATTGAGCATTGTGATGACAAAGACATGGAGCATTGTGATGAGAAGACCATGGATAACTGTGATGAGGAGAATCATGGGGCGTTGTGATGACAAGTGTTATGGAACATTGTGATCACAAGGGTTTGGAGCATTATGATGACAGAGGTTTTGGTGCATTTTGATTTCATTGTGATGGCAATAGCATGAAGCATTATGATGAAGGGCATGGTGCATTGTGATTACAGGGTTCATGGAGCATTGAGATCAAAAGCGGCATGGAGCTTTGTGATTACAGGGGTCTTGAAGCATTGGGATGACAAGGATATGGAGCATTGTGATGAGAAATCCATGGAGCATACTGATGACATGCGTCATGGAGCTTTGTGATGATAAGGGCATGGAGCATTGTGATAACAGGGGTCTTGGAGCATTGTGATGACAAGGGTCATGGAACCTTGTGATGACAAGTTTGTGGAACATTGTGATGTCAGGGGTCATGGAGCATAAGTCTGAAATGTTTCATGGATTATTATGATGAGCGTGGACATGGAACATTGTGATGAAAAGGCCACGGAACACTGTGATACATGGGTCATGGAGGATTGTAATGACAAAGCCATGGAGTATTTTGATGAGAAGATCATCGAGCATTGTGATGACAAGCGTCATGGAGCATTGTGATGCCAAGGGTCATGGAGCTTTGTGATGACAAAGGTTATGGAGCATTTTGATGACAAGGGCGTTGTGCATTGTGATGAGAAGGGCACGAAGCATTGTGATGACAGGATCAAGGAGCAATTTGATGAAAAGTGTCAAGGCATATTTTGATGACAGAGGTTATGGAACATTGTGATGTCAGGGGTCATGGAGCATTGTGAGGATAAGGGCATGTAGCATTGTGATGACAGGGGTCATGGAACATTGTGATGACAGGGGTGAGGGATTATTGTGATGACTAGTGATGGAACCTTGTGATATCAGTTGTCAGAGAGCATTTTGATGAGAAGTGAATGGAGCATTGTGATGACAAATTTTATGGAGCATTGTGATGACAATGTTGTAGAGCATTGTGTTGACAAGCGCATGGCTTATTGTGATGACATGTGTCATGGAGCATTTTGCTGACATGGGCATGGAGCATTGTGATGACAAGTGTCACGGAGCATTGTGCTGACACAGGAATGGAGCATTGTGATGACATGGGTCAAGGAGCTTTGTGATGAAAATTTCATGGAGCATTGTGGTGACAAATGTCACAGAGCCTTGTGATGACGAGGGCATGGACCATTGTGATGACAAAAGTCATGAAGCATTGTGATGACTGGAGTCACGGAACATTGTGATGACAGCGGTCATGGAGCATTGTGAAGACAAGGGCATGGAGTATTGTGATGACAAGGTCATGGAATATTGTGAAGACAGTTGTCAGGGAGCATTGTGATGACATATGTCATGCTCCATTGTGATGACAATGGAATGGAGCATTGTGATGCCAAGTGTCATGGAGGATTGTGATGACAAATGTTATGGAGCATTGTGATGACAAGGGCTTCGAGCAATGTGATGCGTATGCTACGGAGCCTTCTGATGACATCCGTCATGGAGCTTTGTGATGAAAAGGGCATGGACAATTGTGATTACAGGTGTCTTGGAGCATTGTGATGACAAGACCATGGAACATTGTGATGGCAGGGATCATGGAGCATTGTTATAACAGGGGTAATGGAGCATTGTGATGACAAGGGCATGGATCATTGGTCTGAAATGTTTCTTGGATTATTTTGATGAGAGTGGGCATGGAGCATTGTGATGACAAGGGCACGGATCACTGTGATACATGAGTCAGGGAGGATTGTAATGACAAGGGCGTGGAGAATTGTGATGAGAAGTGAATCGAACATTTTGATGCAAGCGTCATGGAGCGTTGTGATGACAACGGCATTGAGCAATGTGATGAGAGGGTTCATGGAGCATTGTGATGACAAGGCCGTGGAACATTGTGATGTCAGGGGTCATGGAGCATAAGTCTGAAATGTTTCATGGATTATTATGATGAGCGTGGACATGGAGCATTGTGATGAAAAGGCCACGGAACACTGTGATACATGGGTCATGGAGGATTGTAATGACAAAGCCATGGAGTATTTTGATGAGAAGGGCATCGAGCATTGTGATGACAAGCGTCATGGAGCATTGTGATGCCAAGGGTCATGGAGCTTTGTGATGACAAAGGTTATGGAGCATTTTGATGACAAGGGCGTTGTGCATTGTGATGAGAAGGGCACGAAGCATTGTGATGACAGGATCAAGGAGCAATTTGATGAAAAGTGTCAAGGCATATTTTGATGACAGAGGTTATGGAACATTGTGATGTCAGGGGTCATGGAGCATTGTGAGGATAAGGGCATGTAGCATTGTGATGACAGGGGTCATGGAACATTGTGATGACAGGGGTGAGGGATTATTGTGATGACTAGTGATGGAACCTTGTGATATCAGTTGTCAGAGAGCATTTTGATGAGAAGTGAATGGAGCATTGTGATGACAAATTTTATGGAGCATTGTGATGACAATGTTGTAGAGCATTGTGTTGACACGCGCATGACTTATTGTAATGACATGTGTCATGGAGCATTTTGCTGACATGGGCATGGAGCATTGTGATGACAAGTGTCACGGAGCATTGTGCTGACACAGGAATGGAGCATTGTGATGACATGGGTCAAGGAGCTTTGTGATGAAAATTTCATGGAGCATTGTGGTGACAAATGTCACAGAGCCTTGTGATGACGAGGGCATGGACCATTGTGATGACAAAAGTCATGAAGCATTGTGATGACTGGAGTCACGGAACATTGTGATGACAGCGGTCATGGAGCATTGTGAAGACAAGGGCATGGAGTATTGTGATGACAAGGTCATGGAATATTGTGAAGACAGTTGTCAGGGAGCATTGTGATGACATATGTCATGCTCCATTGTGATGACAATGGAATGGAGCATTGTGATGCCAAGTGTCATGGAGGATTGTGATGACAAATGTTATGGAGCATTGTGATGACAAGGGCTTCGAGCAATGTGATGCGTATGCTACGGAGCCTTCTGATGACATCCGTCATGGAGCTTTGTGATGAAAAGGGCATGGACAATTGTGATTACAGGTGTCTTGGAGCATTGTGATGACAAGACCATGGAACATTGTGATGGCAGGGATCATGGAGCATTGTTATAACAGGGGTAATGGAGCATTGTGATGACAAGGGCATGGATCATTGGTCTGAAATGTTTCTTGGATTATTTTGATGAGAGTGGGCATGGAGCATTGTGATGACAAGGGCACGGATCACTGTGATACATGAGTCAGGGAGGATTGTAATGACAAGGGCGTGGAGAATTGTGATGAGAAGTGAATCGAGCATTTTGATGACAAGCGTCATGGAGCGTTGTGATGACAACGGCATTGAGCAATGTGATGAGAGGGTTCATGGAGCATTGTGATGACAAGGCCGTGGAACATTGTGATGTCAGGGGTCATGGAGCATAAGTCTGAAATGTTTCATGGATTATTATGATGAGCGTGGACATGGAGCATTGTGATGAAAAGGCCACGGAACACTGTGATACATGGGTCATGGAGGATTGTAATGACAAAGCCATGGAGTATTTTGATGAGAAGGGCATCGAGCATTGTGATGACAAGCGTCATGGAGCATTGTGATGCCAAGGGTCATGGAGCTTTGTGATGACAAAGGTTATGGAGCATTTTGATGACAAGGGCGTTGTGCATTGTGATGAGAAGGGCACGAAGCATTGTGATGACAGGATCAAGGAGCAATTTGATGAAAAGTGTCAAGGAATATTTTGATGACAGAGGTTATGGAACACTGTGATGTCAGGGGTCATGGAGCATTGTGAGGTTAAGGGCATGTAGCATTGTGATGACAGGGGTCATGGAGCATTGAGATGAAAAGTGGCATGGAGCTTTGTGATTACAGCGTTCTTGAAGCATTGTGATGACAAGGGCATGGAGCATTGTGATGAGAAAGCCATGGAGCATACTGATGACATGCGTCATGGAGCTTAGTGATGAAAAGGACATGGAGCATTGTGATTACAGGGGTCTTGGAGCATTGTGATGACAAGTGTCATGGAGCCTTGTGATGACAAGACTGTGGAACATTGTAATGGCAGGGATCATGGAGCATTGTTATGACAGTGGTAATGGAGCATTGTGATGACAAGGGCATGGATCATTGGTCTGAAATGTTTCATGGATTATTTTGATGAGAGTGGGCATGGAGCATTGTGATGACAAGGGCACGGATCACTGTGATACATGAGTCAGGGAGGATTGTAGTGAGAAGAGCGTGGAGAATTGTGATGAGAAGTGAATCGAGCATTTTGATGACAATCGTCATGGAGCATTGTGATGACAATGGCATTGAGCAATGTGATGAGAGGGTTCATGGAGCTTTGTGATGACAATAGCATGGAGCATTGTGATGCCAAGGATCAAGGAGCTTTGTGATGACAAATGTCATGGAGCATTTTGATGACAAGGGCGTGGTGCATTGTGATGAGAAGGGCATGGAGCTTGCTATGACAGGGGTCATGGAGCATTGCGATGACAAGTGCATGGAGAATTGTGATGACAAGAGCATGTAACATTGCGATGAGAAATGTCATGTAGCATTGTTATGAGGAGGACGTGGAGACATGTGATGACAAGGGACTTGGAGCATTGTGATGATAAGGGAAAGGATCACTGTGATGGCAAGACCGTGGAGCATAGTGATGAGAAGTCCATGGATTATGTTGATGACGAGTGTCATGGAGCACTCTAATTACAAGAGCCATGGAGCATTGTGATTACAGGTGTCATGGAGCACTGTGATGACAGGAGTCATGGAGCATTGTGATGACAAGTGTCATGGAGCATTGTGATGACAAGTTTGTGGAGTATTGTGATGACATTTGGATGGAGCATTGTGATGAAAAAGGCATGGAGTCTTTTTATGAGAGTGTTCAAGGAGCATTCTGACGACAAATGTCATGGAGCATTGTGATGAAAAGTGTATTGAGCATTGTGATGACAATGGCCATGGCACATTGTGATGACAAGGGCATGGAGTCTTGTGATGACAGGCATCATGGAGCGTTGTGATGACAAGTGTTATGGAACATTGTGATCACAAGCATTTAGAGCATTGTGATGAAAGTGTTCATGGATCATTTTGATTTCAAAGAGCATGGAGCATTGTGATGCCAAGATCATGAAGCAATGTGATCCCAAGGTTCATGGAGGTTTGTGATGACAAGCGCATGGAACACTGTGGTGACAAGGTCTTGTAGCATTTTGCTGAAAAAGGCATGGAGCATTGTGATTACAGGAGTCTTGGAGCATTGTGATGAAAAGGGCATGGATCATTGTGATGAAAAAGGCACGGAGCATTGTCATGACACGGTTCAAGTGTGTACTGATGGCAAGTGCCAGGGAGCACTGTGATGACAAGTGTATAGTGCATTGTGATGACAAAGGTCATGGAGCATTGTGATGACAAGGGCATGGAGTATTGCGATGACAGGCATCATGGAGCATTGTGATGACAAGTCTTATGGAACAGTGTGATCACAAGGGTTTGTATCATTATGATGACAGATTTCATGGATCATTTTGATTCCAAGGAGCATGGAGCATTGTGATGACAAGGGCATGAAGCAATGTGATCCCAAGGTTCATGGAGGATTGTGATGACAAGCGCATGGAGCATTGTGATGACAAGGTCATGTAGCATTTTTCTGACAAAGGCATGGAGCATTGTGATGACAAAGGTGATGGAGCACTGTAATGACAAGCGTCACGGATCATTGTGATTACAGGGGACATGGAACATTGGGATGAATTGAGCATGGATCTTGTGATGACAAGTGTCATGGAGTATTTTGATGACAAGAGTCCAGGATCATTGTGTTGTCAAGGGGTCATGGAGCATTGTGATTACTGTGGTCACGGAACATTTTGATGACGGGTCATGGAGCATTGTTATGAGAAGGTCATGGAGCATTGTGCTGAAAATATTCATGGAGTATTGAGATGACAAGGGAATGGAGCATTTTGATGACAACGTCCTGGAGCATTGTGATGAGCGGACCATGGAGCCTTGTGATGATAATTATCATGGAGCATTCTCACTAAAAGAGGCATGGGGCATTGTGATTACAGGGGTCTTGGAGCATTGTGATGACAAGTGCTAAGAACATTGTGATGAGAAGGCCATGGAGCATTCTGATAACATGCATCATGGAGCTTTGTGATGACGAGGGCATGGGACATTGTGATTACAGGTGTCTTGGAGTACTGTGATGAACAGGGCATGGATCATTGTGAGGAAAAAGGCAAGGAGCCTCGTCATGACAGGGTTCAAGGAGCATACTGACGACAAGTGTCAGGCAACATTGTGATGACAAGTGTATTGAGCATTGTGATGACAAAGTTTATGGAGCATTGTGATGAGAAGACCATTGATAATTGTGATGACGAGCGTCATTGGGCATTGTGATGACAAGTGTTATGGAACAATGGGATCACTAGGGTTTGGAGCATGGTAATGACAGAGGTCATGGAGCATTTTGATTTCATTGTGATGACAATAACATGAAGCATTATGATGATGGGCATGGTGCATTGTGATGACAGGGTTCATGGAGAATTGAGATGAAAAGCAGCAAGGAGCATTGTGATTATAGGGGTCTTGGAGCATTGTGATGAGAAGGCCATGGAGCATTGTGATGAGATGACCATGGAGCATACTGATGACATGCGTCATGGAGCTTTGTGATGACAAGGGCATGGAGCATTGTGATTACAGGGGTCTTGGATAATTGTGATGACAAGGGTCATGGAGCCATGTGATGACAAGGCCGTGGAACACTGTGATGGCAGGGTTCATGGAGCATTGTTATGACAGTGATAATGGAGCATTGTCATGATAAGGTTATGGAGCATTGGTCTGAAAAGTTTCACGGATTATTGTGATGAGATTGGGCATGGAGCATTGTGATGACAAGGGCACGGAACGCTGTGTTACATGGGTCATGGAGGATTGTAATGACAACGGCGTGGAGCATTGTGATGAGAAGGGCATCGTGCGTTGTGATGACAAGCGTCATGGAGCGTTCTGATGACAAGGGCATGGAGAAATGTGATGAGAGTGTTCATGGAGCATTGTGATGACAATGGCATGGAGCATTGTGATACCAAGGGTCATGGAGCTTTGTGATGGCCAATGTCATGGAGCATTTTGATGACAAAGTCGTGGTGCATTGTGATGAGAATGGCATGGATCATTGTGATGAGAACGCCATGGATCATACTGATGACATGCATCACGGAGCTATGTGATGACAACGTCATGGAGCCATTTGATTACAGGTGTCTTGGAGCATTGTGATGAAAAGGGCATGAATCATTGTGATGAAAAAGGCATGGAGACTTGTCATGACAGGGTTCAAGGAGCATACTGACGACAAGTGTCAGGGAGCATTGTGATGACAAGTGTATTGAGCATTGTGATGAGAAGACCATGGATAATTTTAATGACGAGAGTCATGGGGCGATGTGATAACAAGTGTTATGGAACATTGTGATCACAAGGGTTTGGAGCATTGTGAAGACAGATGTCATGGAATATTTTAATTTCATTGTGATGACAATAGCATGAAGCATTATGATGATGGGCATGGTGCATTGTGATGACAGGGTTCATGGTGTTTTGAGATGAAAAGGGGCATGGAGCATTGGTCTGACAAGTTTCATGGATTATTGTGATGACAGTGGGCATGGCGCATTGTGATGACAAGGGCATGAAACATTCTGATGACAAGGTCACAGATTATTGTGAAGTCAGGGGTCAAGGAGCATTGTGATGACATAGGTCATGGTCCATTTTGATGACAATGGCATGAATCATTGTGATGCCATGTGTCATGGAGGATTGTGATGACAAAGGTAATGGAGCATTGTGATGACAAGGGCTTGGCGCATTGTGATGACAAGGGCCATTGAGAATTTTGATGACAAGGTCGTGAAGCATTGAGATTAAAAACGCATGGAGCTTGCTATGTGATGGGTCATGGATAATTGCGATGACAAGTGCATGGAGAATTGTGATGTCAAGAGCATGAAACATTGTGTTGAGTAGTGTCATGGAACATTGTGATGAAATGGACGTGGTGAATTTTGATGACAAAGGACATGTAGCACTGTGATGACCAGGGCATGGTGCATTGTGATGGCAAAATCGTGGAGCATTGTGATGAAAAAACCATGGATAATTGTAATGTCGAGCTTCTTGGAGCACTGTAATGACAAGGGGCATGAAGCATTGTGATGACAGGGGTCATGGAGCATTGTAATGACAAGGCTTATGGAGCATTCTGATGACAAGCTTGTGGAGTAATGTGATGACAATGACATGGAGCATTGTGATGAAAAGGGCATGGAGCATTGTGATGAAAAAGGCATGGAGACTTTTCATGATAGGCTTCAAGGAGCATTTTGACGACAAGTGTCAGGGAGCATTGTGATGACAAGTCATGTAGCATTTTTCTGACATAGGCATGGAGCATTTTGATGACAAGGGTCATGGTGCACGGTGATGACAATTGTCAGAGAGCATTGTGATTAGAGGGGTTATGGAACATTGTGATGCCAAATGTCATGGAGCATTGTGATGAGCAGACCATGGATAATTGTGATGATGAGCGTCATGGGGCGTTGTGATGACAAGTGATATGGAACATTTTGATCGCAAGGTTTTGAAGCATTGTGATGACAGAGGTCATGGAGCATGTTGATTTCATTGTGATGACAATAGCATGAAGCATTATGAAGATGGGCATGGTGCATTGTGATGACAGGGTTCATGGAGCATTGAGATGACAAGGGCATGGAGCATTGTGATGAGAAAGCCATGGAGCATTCTGATGACATGTGTCATGGAGCTTTGTCATGACAAGGGCATGGAGCATTGTGAATACAGGGGTCTTGGAGCACTGTGCTGACAAGGGTCATGGGGAAGTGTTATGACAAGGCCATGGAATATTGTGATGCCAGGGGTCATGGAGCATTGTTATGACAGGGGTAATGCAGAATTGTGATGACAAGGGCATGGGACATTGGTCTGAAAAGTTTCATGGATTAGTGTGATGAGAGTCGGCATGGAGCACTGTGATGACAAGGGCACAGAAAACTGTGATACATAGGTCATAGAGCATTGTAATGAGAAGGGCATGAAGCATTGTGATGAGAAGTGCATCAAGCATTGTGATGACAAGCGTCATGGAGCTTTGTGATGAAAAGGGCATGGAGCAAAGTGATAAGAGGGTTCATTGAGCATTCTGATGACAATGGCATGGGGCATTGTGATACCAAGTGTCATGGCGGTTTGTGATGACCAATGTCATGGAGCATTTTGATGACAATGTGTGGTGCACAGTGATGAGAAGGGCAGGGAGCATTGTGATGACAGGTTCATGTAACAATTTGATGAAAACGGTCATGGAATATTTTGATGACAAGTGTTATGGAACATTGTGATGTCAGGAGTGATGGAGCATTGTGATGATAAGGGCAGGTAGCATTGTGATGACAGGGGTCATGGAGCTTTGTGATCACAAGGGCATGGAGCATTGTCATTACAGGGGTCTTGGAGCATTGTGATGAAAAGGGCATGGATTATTGTGATGAAATAACATGGAGCCTTGTCATGACAGGGTTCAAGGAGCATACTGACGACAAGTGTCAGGGAGCATTGTGATGACAAGTGTATTGAACATTGTGATGACAAAGGCATGGGGCATTGTGTTGAGAAGACCATGGATAATTGTGATGAGGAGCATCAAGGGGCGTTGTGATGACAACTGTTATGGAACAATGTTATCCCAAGGGTTTGGAGCATTATGATGACAGAGGTCTTGGTGCATTTTGATTTCATTGTGATGACAATATCATGAAGCATTATGATGAAGTTTATGGTGCATTGTGATGACAGGGTTCATGGAGCATTGAGATGAAAAGTGGCATGGAGCTTTGTGATGCCAAGGGTCATGGAGCTTTGTGATGACAAAGGTTATGGAGCATTTTGATGACAAGGGCGTTGTGCATTGTGATGAGAAGGGTGGGAAGCATTGTGATGACAGGATCAAGGAGCAATTTGATGAAAAGTGTCAAGGAATATTTTGATGACAGAGGTTATGGAACACTGTGATGTCAGGGGTCATGGAGCATTGTGAGGATAAGGGCATGTAGCATTGTGATGACAGGGGTCATGTAACATTGATATGACACGGGTGAGGGATTATTGTGATGACTAGTGATGGAACCTTGTGATATCAGTTGTCAGAGAGCATTTTGATGAGAAGTGAATGGAGCATTGTGATGACAAGTTTTATGGAGCATTGTGATGACAATGTTGTAGAGCATTGTGTTGACAAGCGCATGGCTTATTGTGATGACATGGGTCATGGAGCATTTTGCTTACAAGGGTCATGGAGCATTGTACTGACAAAGGAATGGAGCATTGTGATGACATGGGTCAAGGAGCTTAGTGATGAAAATTTCATGGAGCATTGTGGTGACAAATGTCACAGAGCATTGTGATGACGAGGGCATGGACCACTGTGATGACAAAACTCCTGAAGCATTGGGATGACTGGAGTGACGGAACATTGTGATGACAGCGGTCATGGAGCATGGTGATGACAAGGGCATGGAGTATTGTGATGACAAGGTCATGGAGTATTGTGAAGACAGGTGTCAGGGAACATTGTGATGACATATGTCATGCTCCATTGTGATGACAATGGAATGGAGCATTGTGATGCCAAGTGTCATAGAGGATTGTGATGACAATGGTTATGGAGCATTGTGATGACAAGGGCTTCGAGCAATGTGATGAGAAGGCCATGGAGACTTCTGATAACATGCATCATGGAGCATTGTGATGAAAGGGCATGGAGCATTGTGATTACAGGGGTCTTGGAGCATTGTGATGACAAGTGTCATGAAGCCTTGTGATGACAAGACCGTGGAGCATTGTGCTGGCAGGGATCATGGAGCATTGTTATAACAGGGGTAATGGAGCATTGTGATGACAAGGGCATGGATCATTGGTCTGAAATGTTTCATGGATTATTTTGATGAGAGTGGGCATGGAGTATTGTGATGACAAGGGCACGGATCACTGTGATACATGAGTCAGGGAGGATTGTAATGACAAGGGCGTGGAGAATTGTGATGAGAAATGAATCGAGCATTGTGATGACAAGTGTCATGGAGCATTGTGATGACAAGCTTGTGGAGTACTGTGATGACATTTGGATGGAGCATTGTGATGAAAAATGCATGGAGTCTTTTTAAGAGAGTGTTCAAGGAGCATTCTGACGACAAATGTCAGGGAGCATTGTGATGACAAGTGTATTGAGCATTCTGATGACAATTTTCAGGGCGCATTGTGACGACAAGGGCATGGAGTATTGTGATGACAGGCATCATGGAGCGTTGTGATGACAAGTGTTATGGAACATTGTGTTCACAAGCATTTAGAGCATTGTGATGAAAGTGGTCATGGATCATGTTGATTTCAAGGAGCATGGAGCATTGTGATGCCAAGATCATGAAGCAATGTTATCCTAAGGTTCATGGAGGATTATGATGACAAGCGCATGGAGCATTGTGGTGACAAGGTCTTGTAGCATTTTGCTGAAAAAGTCATGGAGCATTTTGATTACAGTAGACTTGGAACATTGTGATGAAAAGCGCATGGATCATTGTGATGAAAAAGGCATGGAACATTGTCATGACATAGTTCAAGTGCATACTGATGGCAAGTGTCAGGGAGCATTGTGATGACAAGTGTATTGTGCATTGTGATGACAAAGGTCATGGAGCATTGTGATGACAGGGGTCATGGAGCATTGTGATGTGAAGGTCATGGAGCATTGAGCTGAAAATATTCATGGAGTATTGAGATGACAAGGGAATGGAGCATTTTGACGACAACGTCCTGGAGCATTGTGATGAGCGGATCATGGAGCCTTGTGATGACAAGTATCCTGGAGCATTCTCACTGAAAGAGGCATGGGGCATTGAGATTACTGGGGTCTTGGAGCATTGTGATGACAAGTGCTAATAGCATTGTGATGAGAAGGCCATGGAGCATTCTGATAACATGTATCATGGAGCTTTGTGATGACAAGGGCATGGGACATTGTGATTACAGGGGTCTTGGAGTACTGTGATGAAAAGGGCATGGATCATTTTGATGAAAAATGTATGGAGCCTTGTCATGACAGGTTTCAAGGAGCATACTTACAACAAGTGTCAGGCAACATTGTGATGACAAGTGAATTGAGCATTGTGATGACAAAGTTTATGGAGCATTGTGATGAGAAGTCCACTGATAATTGTGATGACGAGCGTCATTGGGCATTGTGATGACAAGTGTTATGGAACAATGTGAGCACTAGGGTTTTGAGTATGGTAATGACAGAGGTCATGGAGCATTTTGATTTCATTGTGATGACAATAGCATGAAGCATTACGATGATGGGCATGGTGCATTGTGATGACAGGGTTCGTGGAGCATTGACATGAAAAGCGGCAAGGAACATTATGATTATAGGGGTCTTGGAGCATTGTGATGGGAAAGCCATGGAGCATACTGATGACATGCGTCATGGAGCTTTGTGATGACAAGGGCATGGAGCATTGTGCTTACAGGGGTCTTGGAGTATTGTGAAGACAAGTGCATGGAGAATTGTGATGACAAGAGCATGTAACATTGTGATGAGAAATGTCATGTAGCATTGTTATGAGGAGGACGTGGAGAAATATGATGACAAGGGACTTGGAGCAAAGTGATGATCAGAGAATGGATCATTGTGATGGCAAGACGGTGGAGCATAGTGAGGAGAAGTCCATGGATTATGTTCATGACGAGTGTCATGGAGCACTCTAATTACAAGAGCCACGAAGCATTGTGATTACAGGTGTCATGGAGCATTGTGATGACAGGGGTCATGGAGCATTGTGATGACAAGTGTCATGGAGCATTGTGATGACAAGCTTGTGGAGTATTTTGGTGACATTTGGATGGAGCATTGTGATGAAAAATGCATGGAGTCTTTTTATGAGAGTGTTCAAGGAGCATTCTGACGACAAATGTCATGGAGCATTGTGATGACAAGTGTATTGAGCATTGTGATGACAATGGCCATGGCGCATTGTGATGACAATGGCATGGAGTATTGTGATGACAGGCATCATGGAGCGTTGTGATGACAAGTGTTATGGAACATTGTGATCACAAGCATTTAGAGCATTGTGATGAAAATGGTCATGGATCATTGTGATTTCAAGGAACATAGAGCATTGTGTTGCCAAGATCATGAAGCAATGTGATCCAAAGATTCATGGAGGATTGTGATGACAAGCGCATGCAGATTTGTGGTGACAAGGTCTTGTAGCATTTTGCTGAAAAAGGCATGGAGCATTGTGATTATAGGAGTCTTGGAGCATTGTGATGAAAAGGGCATGGATCATTGTGATTAACAAGGCATGCAACATTGTCATGACATGGTTCAAGTGCATACTGATGGCAAGTGCCAGGGAGCATTGTGATGACAAAGGTCATGGAGCATTGTAATGACAAGGGCATGGATTATTGTGATGACAGGCATCATGGAGCATTGTGATGACAAGTGTTATGGAACATTGTGATCACAAGGGTTTGGATCATTGTAATGACAGAGTTCATGGATCATTTTGATTTCAAGGAGCATGGAGCATTGTGATGACAAGGGCATGAAGCAATGTGATCCCAAAGTTCATGGAGGATTGTGATGACAAGTGCTTGGAGCATGTTGATGACAAGGTCATGTAGCATTTTGCTGACAAAGGCATGAAGCATTGTGATGACAAGGGTCATGGAGCACTGTGATGACAATCGTCATGGAGCATTGTGATTACATGGTTCATGGAACACTGGGATGACAAGGGAATGGATCATTGTGATGACAACGGTCATGGCGCATTTTAATGACAAGAGTCCCTGATCATTTTGCATTCAGGGCTCATGGTGCATTGTGATGACAGGGTTCATAGATCACTGAGATGAAAACGGGCATGGAGCATTGTGATCTCAGGGGTCTTGGAGCATTGTGATGACAAGGGCATGGAGCATTGTGATGAGAATACCATGAAGCATTCTGATGACATGCGTCATGGAGCCTTGTGATGACAAAGGCATGGAGCATTGTGATTACAGTGGTCCTGGAGCACTGTTATGACAAGGGTCATGGAACCTTTTGATGACACGGCCATAGGACATTGTGATGGCTGCGGTCATGGAGCATTGTTATGACAGTTGTAATGGAGCATTGTGATGAAAAGGGCATGGAGCATTGTTCTGAAAAATTTCATGGATTATTGTGATGAGAATTGGCATGGAGCATTGTGATGACATGGTCCTGGAGTATTGTGTTGAGAAGACCATGGAGCCCTTTGATAACAAGTCTAATGGAGCACTCTGATTAAAAGGGGCATGGAACATTGTGATTCCAGGGTTCTAGGAACACTGTAATGACAAGGCCATGGAGCATTGTGATGAGAAGGCCATGGAGCATTGTGATGACATGCGTCATGGATCTTTGTGATGACAAGGGCATGGAGCATTGTGATTACAGGCGCCTTGGAGCATTGTGATGAAAAAGGCATGTAGCTTTGTCATGACCGTGTTCAAGGAGCATACTGACGACAAGTGTCAGGGAGCATTGTGATGACAAGTGTATTGAGCATTGTGATGACAAAGGTCATGGAGTATTGTGATGAGAAGACCATGGATACGTGTGATGACAAGTGTTATGGAATATGGTGATCACAAGGGTTTGGAGCATTGTGATGACAGAGGTCATGGAGCATTTTGATTTCATTATGATGACAATAGCATGAAGCATTATGATGATGGGCATGGTGCATTGTGATGACCGGGTTAATTGATAATTGAGATGAAAAGTGTCATGGAGCATTTTGATGACAGGGTTTAGGGAACATTGTGATGTCGGGGGTCATGGAGCATTGTGATGACACGGGTATGGAGTATTGTGATTACAGGCATCATGGAGCATTGTGATGACAAGTGTTATGGAACATTGTGATCACAAGGGTTTGGAGCATTGTGATGACAGAGTTCATGGATCATTTAGATTTCTAGGAGCATGGAGCATTGTGATGACAAGGGCATGAATCAATGTGATCCCGATGTTGGTGGAGGATTGTTATGACAATGGTATTGGAGTATTTTGATGACAAGTGCATGGAGCATTTTGATGACAAGGGTCATGGAGCATTGTGATGAGAAAACCATGGAGCCTTGTGATGTCAAGTCTCATGGATAATTCTGATGAAAAGGGCCATGGAGCATTGGGATTACAAGGTTCTTGGAGCATTGTAATGACAAGACAATGGAGCATTGTGATGAGAAGGCCATGGAGCATTCTGATGACATACGTCATGGAGCTTTGTGATGAAAAGGTCATGGAGCATTGTGATTACAGGCGTCTTGGAGCATTGTGATGACAAGGGCATGGAGCATTGTGATGACAAGGTCATGGAGTATTTTGAAGACTGGTGTCAGGGAGCATTGTGATGACATGTCATGGTCAATTGTGATGACAGTGGCATGGAGCATTGTGATGCCAAGTGTCATGGAGCATTGTGAAGACAAGGGTCAGGAGCACTGTGATGACAAGGTCATGAAGCAATGTTATCCCAAGTTTCATGGAGGATTGTGATGACAATGGTAATGGAATATTTTGATGACAAGTGCATGGAGCATTGTGATGACAAGGTCATGTAGCATTTTGCCAACAAAGGCATGGAGCATTGTGATGACAAGGGTCATGGAGCACTGTGATGACAAGTGTCAAGAAGCATTGTAATTACAAGGGTCATGGAGCATTGGGATAACAACGGCATAGATCATTGTGATGAGAAATATCATTTAGATTTTGATTACAAGGGTCCCAGATCATTGTGTTGTCAGGGGTCATGGAGCGTTGTGATGACAGTGATCATAGAGCATTGTGATGACAGGGGTCATGGAGCATTGTGAAGAGAAGGTCATGCAGCATTGGGCTGAAAATATTCATGGGTTATTGTGATGACAGGCGTCATGGAGCATTGTGATGAGAAGGGAATAGAGCATTGTGATGATAAGGTCCTGGAGCATTGTGATGAGAAGACCATGGAGCCTTTTGATGACAAGTCTCATGGAGCATTCTGATGAAAAGGGCATGGAGCGTTGTGATTACAGGGGTCTTGGAGCATTGTGATGACAAGGGCATGGAGCATTGTGATGAGAAAGCCATGGAGCATTCTGATGACATGCGTCATGGAGCTTTTTGATGACAAGGGCATGGAGCATTGTGATGATAAGGTCCTGGAGCATTGTGATGAGAAGACCATGGAGCCTTTTGATGACAAGTCTCATGGAGCATTCTGATGAAAAGGGCATGGAGCGTTGTGATTACAGGGGTCTTGGAGCATTGTGATGACAAGGGCATGGAGCATTGTGATGAGAAAGCCATGGAGCATTCTGATGACATGCGTCATGGAGCTTTTTGATGACAAGGGCATGGAGCATTGTGATTACAGGGGCTTGGAATATTGTGATGAAAAGGGCGTGGATCATTTTGAGGAAAAAGGCATGGAGCCTTGCCATGACAGGATTCAAGGAGCATACAGACGACAAGTTTTAGGCAGCATTGTGATGACAAGTGTATTGAGCATTTTGAGGACAAAGGTCACGGAGCATTGTGATGAGAAGACCATGGATAACTGTGATGACGAGCATCATGGGGCGTTGTGATGACAAGAGTTATGGAACATTGTGATCACAAGTGTTAGGAGCATTGTGATGACAGAGGTCATGAAGCATTTTGGTTTCATTGTGATGACAATAGCATGAAGCATTATGATTATGGGCATGGTGCATTTTGATGACAGGGTTCATGGAGCATTGAGATGAAAAGGGCCATGGAACATTGTGATTTCAGGGGTGTTGGAGAATTGTGATGACCAGAGCATGGAGCATTGTGATGAGAAGGCCATGGATCATTCTGATGACATGCGTCTTGGAGCCTTGTGATGACAAGGCCTTGGAACATTGTGATGGCTGGGTTCATGGAGCACTGTAATGACAGGGATAATGGAGCATTGTGATGACAAGGGCATGGAGCATTCGTCTGAAATATTTCTTGGATTATTGTGATGAGTGTAGGCATGGAACATTGTGATGACAAGGGCATGGAAACTGTGATACATGGGTCATGGAGGATTGTAATGACAATGGCGTGGAGCATTGTGATGAGATGGGCATCGAGCATTGTGATGACAATGATCATGGAGAATTGTGATGACAAAGGCATGGAGCAATGTTATGAGAGTGTTCATGGAGCATTGTGATTACAATGGCATGGAGCATTGTGAAGCCAAGGGTCATGGAGGATTGTGATGACAATGGTAATGGAGCATTGTGATGACAAGGGCTTGGAGCATTGTGATGACAAGGGTTATGGAGCATTGTGATAACAAGGGCCATTGAGAATTTTGATGACAAGGTCGTGAAGGATTGTGATGGCAAGTGTATGGATCTTGCTGTGACAGGGGTCATGGAGCATTGCAATGACAAGTGCATGGAGAATTGTGATGACAAAAGCATGTAACATTGTGATGAGAAGTGTCATGGAACATTGTGATGACAAGGACGTGGAGAATTGTGATGACAAGGGACATGGAGCATTGTGATGACCAGGGCATGGAACATTGTGATGACAGGTTTCATGGAGCATTCTGATGACAGGGGTCATGGAGCATTGTGATGACAAGGGTCATGGAGCATTCTGATGACAAGCTTGTGGAGTATTGTGATGACAATGGAATGGAGCATTTTGATGAAAAGAGCATGTATCATCGTGATGAAAAAGGCATGGAGCCTTTTCATGACAGTTTTCAAAGAGCATTCTGACGACAAGTGTCAGGGAGCATTGTGATGAAATGTTTATTGAGCATTGTGATGACAAAGGTCATACAGAATAGTGATGAGAAGATCATGGATAATTGTGATAACGGGTGTGATGGGGCATTGTGATGAAAAGTGTTATGGAACATTGTGATCGCAAGAGTTTGGAGCATTGTGATGATAGAGGTCATCGTGCATTTTGATTTCAAGGAGCATGGAGCATTGTGATGACAAGGGTATGAAGCAATGAGATCCCAAGTTTCATGGAAGATTGTGATGACAAGCACATGGAGCATTGTGATGACAGAGGTCATGGAGCATTTTGATTTCATTGTGATGACAATAGCATGAAACATTATGATGATGGTCATGGTGCATTTTGATGACAGGATTCATGGAGCATTGAGATGCAAAGGGGCATGGAGCATAGTGATTACAAGGTTCTTGGAGCATTCTGATGACAAGGGCATGGAGCATTGTGATGAAAAGGCCATGGAGCATTCTGATGACATGCGTCAAGGAGCTTTGTGATGACAAGGGCATGGAGCATTGTGATTACAGGGTTCTTGGAGCATTGTGATGTCATGGGTCATGAAGCCTTGTGATGACAAGGCTGTGGAACTCTGTGATGGCAGGGGTCATGGAGCATTGTTATGACAGGTGTAATGGAGCATTGTGATGACAAGGGCATGGACCATTGTTCTGAAAATTTGCATGGATTATTGTGATGAGAATGGGCATGGAGCTTTGTGATGACAAGGGCACAAAACACTGTGATACATGGGTCATGGAGGATTGTAATGACAAGTGCATGGAGCATTGTGATGAGAAGGGCATGGAGCATTATGATGACAAGCGTCATGGAGCTTTGTGTTCACCAGGGCATGGAGCAATGTGATGAGAGGTTTCATGGAGCATTGTTTTGACAGTGGTATGGAGCATTGTGATGAAAAGCTTCATGGATCATGGTGATGACAATGGCATGAATCATTGTGATGCCAAGTGTCATGGATCTTCGTGATGACAAACGTCATGGAGCATTTTGATGACAAGGGCGTGGTGCATTGTGGTGAGAAGGGCAGCGTACATTTTGATGACCGGGTCATGGACCAATTTGACGAAAAGTGTCATGGAACATTTTGATGACATGGGTTATGGAACACTGTGATATTTCGGGTCATGAAGAATTCTGCTGAAAAGGGCATGTAACGTTGTGATGACTTGGGTCATGGAACATAGTGATGACAGGGCTGAGGGAGTATTGTGATGACTAGTGATGGAACATTGTGATGACATATGTCATTGTCCATTGTGATGACAAAGGTAATGGACTAGTGCTTGGCACATTGTGATGACATTTGTCATGTAGCATTGTGCTGACAATCACATGGAGTATTGTGATGACATGTTTCATGGAGCATTGTGCTGACAAAGGCATGGAGCATTGTGATGACAAGGGTCACGTAGCATTGTGCTGAGAAGCGCATGGAGCATTGTGATGACAAGGGTCATGGAGCATTTTGAAGACAAGTGCGTGGTGCATTGTGATGAGAAGGGCAGGGAGTATTGTGATGACAGGGTTATGGGGCAATTTGATGAAGAGGGTCAAGGAACATTTTGATGAGAGGGGATATTGAACATTGTGATGTCAGGGGTCATGGAGCATTGTGATGAAAAGGGTCATGGAGCATTTTGATTACAGGGGTTATGGAACATTGTGATGTCAAGGGTCATGGAGCATTGTGACGATTAGAGCATGTAGCATTATGATTACTGGGGTCATGGAATATTGTGATGACAGGGTTGACTGAGTATTGTGATGACTAGTGATGGAACTTTGTGATATGAGTGGATAGGGAGCATTTTGATGAGAAGTGCATGGAGCATTGTGATGAAAAGGTTTATGGAGCATTGTGATGACAAGGTTGTGGAGCATTGTGATGACAAACGCATGGTGCATTGTGATGATATGTGTCCTGGAGCATTGTGCTGACAAGCGCATGGAGCATTGTGATGACAAGGGTCATTGAGCATTGTGCTGACAAAGGCATGGAACACTGAGGTGACAAGGGTCAGAGAGCTTTGTGATGAAAAGTTCATTGAGCATTGTGTTGACACTGTCACAGAGCCTTGTGATGATGAGGGTATGGACCATTGTGATGACAAAGGTCATGAAGCATTGTGATGACTGGAGTCATGGAGCATTGTGATGACAGTGGTCATGGAGAATTGTGATGACAAGAGGATGGAGCATTGTGGTGACATGGGCGTGGTGCATTGTGATGAGAATGGCAGGGAGCATTGTGATGACAGGGTCCTGGAGCAATTTGATGAAAAGTGTCATGGAACATTTTGATGACAGGGGTTATGGAACATTGTGATGTCAGGGGTCATGGAGCATTGTGATGAAAATGGTCATGGATCATGTTGATGACAGGGTTTAGGGAACATTGTGATGGTAGGGGTCATGGAGCATTGGGATGATAAGGGCATGTAGCATTGTGATGACGGTGTCATGGAACAATGTGATGACAGGGATGAGGGAGTATGGTGATGACTAGTGAAGGAACATTGTGATGTCAGCGGTGAGAGAGCATTTTGATGAGAAGTGCATGGAGCACTGCGATGACAAGGTTTATGGAGCATTGTGATGACAAGGTTGTGGAGCATTGAGATGACAAGAGCATGGTGCATTTTAATGGCAATTGTCATTGAGCATTTTGCTGATAAAAGCATGGAGCATTGTGATGACAAGGGTCAGAGAGCATTGTGATGAAAAGTTTACGGAACATTGTGGTGACAAATGTCACAGAGACTTGTGATGATGAGGGCATGGACCATTTTGATGACAAAGGTCATGAAGCATTGTGATGACTGGAGTCATGGAGCATTGTGATAACAGGGGTCATGGAGCATTGTGATGACAAAGGTCATGGAGCATTTTGATGACAGGTGTTATGGAACATTGTGATGTCAGGGTTCATGGAGCATTGTGATGATAAGGGCACGTAGCTTTGTGATAATGGGGTCATGGATCATTGTGATGACAGGGGTGAGGGAGTATTGTGATGACTAGAGATGGAACATTGTGATATCAGTGGTGAGTGAGCATTTTGATGAGAAGTACATGGAGCATTGTGATGACAAGGTTTAGCATTGTGATGACTAGGTTGTGGAGCATTGAGATGACAAGAGCATGGTGCATTGTGATGACATGGGTCATGGAGCATTGTGATGACAAGGGCATGCAGTAATGTGATGAGAAGGCCAAGGAGCATTCTTATGACATGCTTCATGGAGCTTTGTGATGACAAGGGCATTTCACATTGTGATTACAGTCGTCTTGGTGCATTGTGATGACAAGGGTCATGGAGCCTTGTGATGACAAGGCCGTGGAAAATTGTGATGGCAGCGGTCATGTCGCATTGTTATGACAAGGGTAATGGAGCATTGTGATGCCAAAGGTCATGGAGCATTCTGATGACAAAAGCATGGCACATTGTGATGACATGGGTCATGGAGCATTGTGCTAACAAGCGCATGGAGTATTGTGATGACAAGGGTCATGGAACATTGTGATGACAAGGTTAATGGAGCATTGTGATGCCAAAGGTCATGGAGCATTCTGATGACATGTGCATGGCACATTGTGATGACATGGGTCATGGAGCATTGTGCTGACATATGCATGGAGCACTCTGATGACAAGCGTCACAGAGCATTGTGATGAAAAGTTCATGAAGCATATTGATGACTGGAGTCACAGAGCATTGTGATGAAAGGGGTCATGGAGCATTGTGATGAAAAGGGTCATGAAGCATTTTGATGAAAGGGGTTAGGGAACATTGTGATGTTCGTGGTCATGGAGCATTGTGATGATAAGGGCATGTAGCATTGTGATGACGGTGTCATGGAACAATGTGATGACAGGGGTGAGGGTGTATGGTGATGACTAGTGAAGGAACATTGTGATATCAGTGGTGAGAGAGCATTCTGATGAGAAGTGCATGGAGCACTGCGATGACAAGGTTTATGGAACATTGTGATGACAAGGTTGTGGAGCAATGTGATGACGAACTCATGGCACATTGTGATGACATGGGTCATGGAGCATTGTGCTGACAAGCGCATGGAGCATTGTGATGACAATGGTCATGGAGCATTGTGCTGACAAAAGCATGGAGCATTGTGATGACAAGCGTCACAGAGCATTGTGATGAAAAGTTCATGGAGCATTGTGGTGACAAAGGTCACAGAGCCTTGTGATGATGAGGGCATGGACCATTGTGATGACAATGGTCATGAAGCATTGTGATGACTGGAGTCACAGAGCATTGTGAGGACAGGGGTCATGGAGCATTGTGATGAAAAGGGTCATGAAGCATTTTGATGGCAGGGTTTAGGGAACATTGTGATGTTAGGGGTCATAGAGCACTGTGATGATAAAGGCATGTAGCATTGTGATGACGGGGTCATGGAACAATGTGATGACAGGGGTGAGGGCTTATCGTGATGACTACAGAAGGAACATTGTTATATCAGTGGTGAGAGAGGTTTTTGATGAGAAGTTAATGGAGCATTGTGATTACAAGGTTTATGGAACACTGTGATGACAAGGTTGTGGAACATTGACACGACAAGAGCATGGTGCATTGTGATGACAAGCGTCATGGAGCATTGTGCTGACAAAGGCATGGAGCACTGTGATGACAAGGGTCAGAGAGCATTGTGATTGAAAGTTCAAGGAGCATTGTGGTGACAAATGTCACAGAGCCTTGTGATGATGAGTGCATGGACCGTTGTGATGACAAAGGTCATGAAGCATTGTGATGACTGGAGTCACGGAGCATTGTGATGCCGAGGGTCATGGAGCTTTGTGATGACAAATGTCATGGAGCATTTTGATGAGAAGGGCGTGGTGCATTGTGATGAGAATGGCAGGGAGCATTGTGATTACAGGGTCCTGGAGCAATTTGATGAAAAATGTCATGGAACATTTTGATGACAGTGGTTATGGAACATTTTGATGTCGTTGGTTATGGAGCATTGTGATGAAAAGGGTCATGGTGCATTGTGATGACAGGGTTCATAGATCATTGAGATATAAAGGGGCATGGAGCACTGTGATTACATGGGTCTTGGAGCTTTGTGATGACAAGGCCATGGAGCATTGTGATGAGAAGTCCATGGAGCATTCTGATGACATGCATCATGGAGATTTTTGATGACAAAGGGCATGGAGCTTTGTGATTACAGGAGTCTTGGAGAACTGTGATGACAAGGGTCATGGAGCCTTGTGATGACAAGGCCGTGGAACACTGTGATGGCAGGGGTCATGGAGCATTGTTATGACAGGTGTAATGGAGCATTGTCACGACAAGTGCATGGAGCATAGGTCTTAAATGTTTCATTGATTATTGTGATGAGAGCGGACATTGGGCATTGTGAAGACAAGGGCAATGAACACTGTGATACATGGGTCATGGAGGATTGTAATGGCAAGGGCATGGAGCATTTTAATGAAAATTATATGGAGCATTTTTATGTCAAGAGTCCAAAATCATTATGTTGTCAGTGTTCATGGAGCGTTGTGATGACAATGGTCATGGAGTATTGTGATGACAAGTTTTATGGAACATTGTGATCACAAGGGTTTGGAGCATTGTGATGACAGAGATCATGGAGCATTTTGATTTCATTGTGATGACAATAGCATGTAAGCATTATGATGATGGGCCTGGTTCATTGTGATGACAGGGTTCAAACGGCATTGAGATGAAAAAGGGCATGGAGCATTGAGATTACAGGGCTCTTGGAGCATTGTGCTGACAAAGGCATGGTGAATTGTGATGAGAAGGCCATGGAGCATTCTGATGACATGCGTCATGGAGCTTTGTGATGACAAGGGAATGGAGCATTGTGAATACAGGGATCTTGGAGCACCGTGATGACAAGGGTCATGGAGCCTTGTGATGACAAGGCCGTGGAATATTGTGATGGCAGGGGTCATGGAGCATTGTTATGACAGGTGTAATGGAACATTGTGATGAAAAGGGCATGGAGCATAAGTCTGAAAACTTTCACAGATTATTGTGATGAGAGTGGACATGGAGCATTGTGATGACAAGGGCACGGAACACTGTGATACATGGGTCATGGAGGATTGTAATGACAATGGCATGGAGCATTTTGATGAGAAGTGCATCGAGTATTGTGATGACAAGCGTCTTGGAGCTTTGTGATGACAAGGGATTGGAGAATTCTGATGAAAAAGTCCTGGAGCATTGTGATGAGACGGTCATGGAGCCTTGTGATGACAAGTCTCATGGAGCATTCTGATGAAAATGGACATGGAGCATTGTGATTACAGGTGTCGTGGAGCATTGTGATGACAAGGGAAAGGAGCATTGTGATGAGAAGGCCATGGAGCATTCTGATGACATGCGTCATGGAGATTTGTGATGACAAGGGCTTGGTGCATTGTGATTACAGGGGTCTTGGAGCATTGTGATGACAAGGGTCATGGAGCCTTGTGATGAGAAGGCCGTGGAACATTGTGATGGCAGGGGTCAGGGAGCATTGTTATGACAGGGGTAATGGAGCATTTTGATGACAAGCGCCTGGTGCATTGGTCTGAAAAATTTCATTGATTATTGTATTGAGATTGGGTAATGAGCATTGTGATGACAAGGGCACGGAACACTGTGATACATGGGTCACGGAGGATTGTATTGACAAGTTCATGGAGCATTTTGATGAGAAGGGTCATAGAGCATTGTGATGAAATGTTCATGGAGCATTGTGGTGACAAAGGGTATAAAGCATTGTGATGACTGGCGTCATGGAGCACTGTGATGACAGCGGTCATGAAGCATTGTGATGACACAGGTATGGAGCATTGTGATGACAGGGGCTTGGAGCATTTGTTTGACAAGTTTCATGGATTATTGTAATGACAGTGGGCATGGCACATTGTGATGACAAGGGCATGGAGCATTGTGATGACAAGGTCATGGATTATTGTGAAGACATGTGTCAGTGAACATTGTGATGATATATGTCATGGTCCATTGTGATGACAATTGCATGGAGCATTGTGATGCCAAGTGTCATGGCGGACTGATGACAAAGGTAATGGAGCATTGTGATGACAAGGGCTTGGAGCATTGTGATGAAAAGGGTCATGCAGTATTGTGATGACAGGGGCATGGAACATTGTGATGACAAGGGCCAATGAGAATTTTGATGACAAGGTCATGAAGCATTGTGATGACAAGCGCATGGAGCTTGCTATGAAAGCGGTCATGGAGCATTGCGATGACAAGTGCATGGAGAATTGTGATGAAAAGAGCATGTAACATTTTGATGAGAAGTGTCATGGAGCATTGTGATGACTAGGACGGCGAGAATTGTGATGACAAAGGACATGGAGCATTGTGATGACTAGTGCAAGGAGCATTGTGATGGCAAGACCGTGTAGCCTTTTGATGAGAAAACCATGGATAATTGTGATGACGAGCGTCATGGAGCACTGTAATGACAAGTGGCATTGAACATTGTGATAACAGGTGTCATGGAGCATTGTGATGACAGTGGACATGTAGCATTGTGATGACAAGTGTCATGGAGCATTCTTATGACAAGCTTGTGGAGTATTGTGATGACCAGGGTCATGGAGCATTGTGATGAAAAGGGCATGGAGCATTGTGATGAAAAAGGCATATTTTCAAAGAATATTCTTTTGACTTACTAAATCACCTCACTTTTATACGTTTTCTGTTTTATTAAGTTCTGCTCATATATTTATTTATTTTTTCTATGTTCTCAGGGTTCATTGTTTTGATCATGTGATGTCAAATAAAACAATTGGTAATTAATTTTAAAAAAATCTTTTTAATTATAAAGACTTGAAATTTCTGAAGAATCCAGCTTACTTCTAAGTATCTAAGGTTCAGGTCCTCCATATTATTGCTGGCCTAAGGCTTAGATCACCATATAGCAATGTATATATTGACCTATTTTCCCCTCGACTTTCTGTGTTTCCTACATCTCACCTTTGCAGACAAGCCATTTGAAATACCCTTAACTTATATCACAGCCAATAAGTCTTTGAAATAAGGTGTATTTTTTAGATAATTCTTCTATATATAATTAGGCAGAAAATCTGACCTGCCATATTTTTCAAAACAGCATAATTTCACTCTTCTCAATGATGAATCTGTTGTATTACACAACCTTTGAGTATTTAGCTTTATCAATGACATGTACTTTAAAAATGTTTTAAAGATCCTACCAGTCTTTTAAAACATCCTTGTTCCTTGTTTCAGTTCCAGTTGTATGTATATTGTCTAACTTGCAGCTGATTATTCCACCATCTGATGGATGGACTTGGGAATCTAATTCTGGTATTGATTGCTTTTGCTGATTGTCTCCACTTGTAGCTGATTTCTTCATTATTGTGTAAATTTAGATCATGAGCTCATGTTT
Organism: Mesoplodon bidens; assembly: GCF_964165515.1. Taxonomy (NCBI): domain Eukaryota; kingdom Metazoa; phylum Chordata; class Mammalia; order Artiodactyla; family Ziphiidae; genus Mesoplodon; species Mesoplodon bidens. The sequence continues at coordinate 804,947 of NW_027671674.1, read as the reverse complement.
AGCTAAACAGCTGACTTTGTAAGAGTCGTAGGTGTGAACGCACGAGAGCTTCAGCAGAAAGTCAGCAAAGATTTAGTTGTGACCCACAACTAAATTTCCCACAAAAAAATAACATTTTATAGAACTGTTGGTCCAATACTCCCTCTAGAGGCATGGGACTCAAACACAGCTGTTTGTGGCCCCTGCTTTGGGGAAGGGGCATCGAGTGGCCCAGGCCCTGGCAGGAGCCTCTCCGTGAATTTCCCAGGGACCCACCTGGTGCGACATTCGGTCACGTGGCAGGAAGTTACGATACCCAAACCTATGGTTACCTGTTCAGCTTGGTGTACTACGTGGAAAGTTTCCACACACACTTCAACTAGGAGGGTGGCCTGAGAGGAAAAATGAGACGTCAGGCTGCCATGCAGCGCAAGAATGTTCTCTTTATCCTGAGCCTTAATGCTTGTGCCACGCCACTGGTCCTGCCATGCTCTGAGGGCCCTGCCCTGGCGCCCCTGCTCCCCTGCCATTTGTTCAGTCACACCAGAGATGGCCACACACACACCCTCAGTAAGGACAGTGTTCCAACATCCTGCAGCCCCGCCCTCTCTCCACAGGTTGCCATGAACTCCAGAGGCTGCATCCTTAGCCCTGGGCATACAGAGGATGCCAAGGGCACACATGATGGCCTTAAATGAGTACCCCTTGTGTCAGTTTTGGTAAACTTTAGGAGATAGGAAATTGGCCACTTTACAGAATTGTTCAAATTTACTGGCATTTTAATATTCTCTGGTATAACATTGTCCTGATTCTTTCAGTATATTATTTTCCTCTGTTTTCTTTTGCTTAATCAAAGTGTGTTTTTAAAATTTTTTCAAAGAATATTCTTTTGACTTACTAAATCACCTCAATTTTATACGTTTTCTGTTTTATTAAGTTCTGCTCATATCTTCATTTATGTTTTCTTTGTACTCACGATTTATTGTTTTGATCTTCTAATGTAAAATAAAACAATAGGTTATTAATTTTAATAAATCCTTTTAATTATAAAGAGTTGAAATTTTTGAAGATTCCAGCTTACTTGTAAGTTTCAAAGGGTCAGGTCCTCTACATTGTGGCTGGCCTAAGGCTTAGTTCACAATATAGCAAAGTATATATTGACCTATTTTCCCCTCGACTTTCTGTGATTTCCTACATCTCACCTTTCTTTGCAGACAAGCCATTTGAAATACCCTTAACTTATTTCACAGCCAATAAGTCTTTGAAATACTGTGTATTTTTTTAGATAAATCTTCTTATATAAATAGGCAGAAAATTTAATCTGCCATATTTTTCAAAACAGCATAATTTCACTCTTCTCCATGATTAATCTGTTGTATTACACAACCTTTGAGTTTTTAGCTTTATCAATGTCATGTACTTTAAACGTGTTTTAAGTATCCTACCAGTCTTATAAAACATCCTTGTTCCTTGTTTCAGTTCTAAATTTATGTATATTTTCTGCCTTGAACCTGATTATGCCAACATCTGATGGATGGCCTTGGGAATCTAATTCTGGTATTGATTGTTTTTGTTGATTGTCTCCACTTGTATCTAATTTCTTCATTATTGTGTAAATTTAGATCATGAGCTCATGTTTAGCTAAACAGTTGTCCCTGAAAGAGGCTTAGGTGTGAACGCTCATAATCTTCAGCAGGAAGTCGGCAAACGTTTATTTGTGTCCCTCCAATGATTTGCACGCAATTACCCCGTTATCTAGAAGTGTTGTCCAATACTACTTCTAGAGGCAGGGGACTCAGACAGGGCGGCTTTGATGCCCCAACTCTGGGGAAGGGGCACTGGGTGGTGAGGGGCCTGGGCAGGAACGTCGCCACGCGTGTCCCAGGGACACTACTGCCTGCTACCTTCGGTCACCTGGCTGGAAACTACGATGGCCAGACCTATGGATACCTGTGCAGGGAGGCGTACTCTGCGGACAAGTTCCACACACACTTCAAGTAGGAGGGCGGCCTGGGTGGATAGGTGAGAGTTTGGGCAGCTGTGCAGACAAAGAAGGCACACTTTGGCCTGGGCCTAGATGCTTGTGACACCCGACTGGGCCTGCCGGGCTCTGAGGGCCCTGCCGTTGGCCCCCTTCTCCCCTGCCCTTTGTTCAGTCACAGCAGAGAGGCCCCCATCCACTGCCTCAGTGAGGGCAGTGTTCCAACATCCCTCAGCCCCGACCCCTCTCCGCAGGTTACCATGGACTACAGATGCTGCATTCTGAGGCCAGGGCATTCCGATAATGCCAAGGGCAGACATGAGGACCTTAAATGATTTCCTCTTGTGTCAATTTTGGTAAACTTTAGGAGCTAGGAAATGGTCCACTTTACACAAATGTTCAAATTTACTGGCATTTCATATATTCTCTGCTATAACACTGTCCTGATTCTTTCTGTATATTCTTTACTTATGTTTTGGTTTTCCTTAATCAAAGTGTGTCTTTTAACTCTTTTCAAAGAATATTCTTTGGACTTACTACATCACCTGAATTTTATACGTTTTCTGTGGTATTAAGTTCTGCTCATATCTTTATTTATCTTTTTTCTATGTTCTCAGGGTTTATTGTTTTGATCTTCTGATGTCAATTAAAACACTTGGTTATTCATTTTTAAAAATCTTTTTACTTATAAAGATTTGAACTTTTAAAGATTCCAGCTTACTTGTAAGTTTCTAAGGGTCAGGTCCTCTACATTGTTGCTGGCCTAAGGCTTAGTTCACAATATGGCAAAGTATATATTGACCTATTTTCCCCACGACTTTCTGTGATTCCCTACATCTCACCTTTCTTTGCAGACAAGCCTTTTGAAATACCCTTAACTTATTTCACAGCCAATAAGTCTTTGAAATAATGTGTATTTTTTAGAGAAATCTTCTTATATATTTAGGCAGAAAATCTGACCTGCCATAGTTTTCAAAACAGCATAATTTCACTCTTCTCAATGATGAATCTGTTGTATTACACAACCATTGAGTATTTAGCTTTATCAATGACATGTAATTTAAAAATGTTTTAGAGATCCTACCAGTCTTTGAAAACATCCTTGTTCCTTGTTTCTGTTCCAGTTTTATGTATATTTTCTGCCTTGCACTTGATTATTCCAACGTCTGATCGATGGCCTGGGGAATCTAATTCTGGTATTGATTGTTTTCGCTGATTGTCTCCCCCTGTAGCTGATTTCTTCATTATTGTGTAAATTTAGATCATGAGCTCATGTTTAGCTAAACATCTGACTTTGTAAGAGGCTTAGGTGTGAACACTCGTAAACTTCATCAGAAAGTCTGCAAAGATTTATTTGTGTCCCTCCAATGAGTTGCCCGCGAGGACTCCGTTTTCTACAAGTGATGGTCCACTACTCCCTCTAGAGGCACGACCTCAGAAAGGGCTGCTTTGCGCCCCACGACCTGGGGCTGTGGCAGTGGGCGGCCAGTGGCCCGGGCAGGAGCCTCTCTGCGTGTGTCCCAGGGACCCATCTGCCTGCGATCTTCGGTCACCTGGCAGGAAGCTACGATGTCCAGACCTATGGTTAGCTGTGCAGCGAGGTGTACTGCGCGGACAGGTTCCACACACACTTCAAGTAATAGGGCGGCCTGAGTGGAAAGGTGAGTGTTTGGGCAGCTGTGCAGACAAAGAAGGCGCCCTTTATCCTGGGCCTAAATGCTTGTGAAACCCCACTGGGCCTGCCGGGCTCTGAGGGCCCTCCCCTGGGCCCCCTGCTCCCCTGCCCTTTGTTCAGTCACAGCAGAGATGGCCACACCCACTTCTTCAGTGAGGGCAGTGTTCCAACCTCCCTCAGCCCCGCCCCCTATCCGATGGTTACCATGGACTACAGATGCTGCATTCTGAGGCCAGGGCGTTCTGAGAATGCCAAGGACAGTCATAATGACCTTAAATGATTTCCTCTTGTGTCAGTTTTGGTAAACTGTAGGAGCTAGGAAATGGTCCACTTTACAGAAATGTTCAAATTTACTAGCATTTCATATATTCTCTACTATAACATTGTCCTGATTCTTTCTTTATATTCTTTACTTATATTTTTGTTTTCCTTAATCAAAGTGTGTCTTTTAAATCTTGTCAAATAATATTCTTTGGACTTACTACCTCACCTGAATTTTATACGTTTTCTGTTGTATTAAGTTCTGCTCATATCTTTATTTATCTTTATTCTATGTTCTCAGGGTTTATTGTTTTGATCTTCTGATGTCAATTAAAACATTTGGTTATTCATTTTAATAAAGCTTTTTACTTAAAATATTTGAACTTTTGAATATTCCAACTTACTTGTAAGTTTCTAAGGGTCAGGTCCTCTACATTGTTCCTGGCGTAAGGCTTATTTCACAATAAAAAAAGTATATATTGACCTATTTTCCCCTCGTCTTTCTGTGATTTCCTACATCTCACCTTTCTTTGCCGACAAGCCATTTGAAATACCCTTAACTTATTTCACAGCCAATAAGTCTTGGAAATAATGTGTATTTTTAGAGAAATCTTCTTATATATTTAGGCAGAAAATCTGACCTGCCATAGTTTTCAAAACAGCATAATTTCACTCTTCTCAATGATGAATCGGTTGTATTACACAACCTTTGAGTATTTAGCTTTATCAATGACATGTACTTTAAAAATGTTTTAGAGATCCTACCAGTCTTTGAAAACATCCTTGTTCCTTGTCTCAGTTCCACTTTCATGTATATTTTCTGCCTTGCACTTGATTATTCCAACATCTGATGGATGGCCTAGGGAATCTAATTCTGGTATTGATTGTTTTTGCTGCTTTTATCCGCTTGTAGCTGATTCCTTCATTATTGTGTAAATTTAGATCATGAGCTCATGTTTAGCTAAACAGCTGACCTTGTAAGAGGCTTAGGTATGAACGCTCGTAAACTTAAGCAGAAAGTCGGCAAAGATTTATTTGTGTCCCTCCAATGAGTTGCCCCCGAGGACCCCGTTTTCTACAAGTGTTGGTCCAATACTCCCTCTAGAGGCAGGGACTCAGACAGGACTGTTTTGCTGCCACCGATCTGGGGTAGTAGCTTTTGGCGGCGTGTGTGGCCCGAGCAGGAGGCTCCCCGCGTCTGTCCCACTACCCATCTGCCTGCGAACTTCGGTCACCTGGCAGGAAGCTACGATGCCCAGACCTTAGGTTAGCTTTGCAGCGAGGTGTACTGCGTGGACAGGTTCCACACACACTTCAAGTAAGAGGATGGCCTGAGTGGAAAGGTGAGAGTTTGGGCAGTTGTGCAGACAAAGAAGGCGCACTTTCGCCTGGGCCTAAATACTTGTGACACCCCACTGGGCCTGCCGGGCTCTGAGGGGCCTGCCCTGGGCACCCTGATCCCCTGCCCTTTCTTCAGTCACCGCAGAGATGGCCACACCCACTCCCTCAGTGAGGGCAGTGTTCCAACCACCCTCAGCCCCGCCCCCTCTGTGCAGCTTACCATGGACTACAGATGATGCATTCTGAGGCCAGGACGTTCTGAGAATGCCAAGGGCAGACATGATGACCTTAAATGATTTCCTCTTGTGTCAGTTTTGGTAATCTTTAGGAGCTAGGAAATGGTTAAGTTTACACAAATGTTCAAATTTACTGGCATTTCAGATATTCTCTGCTATAACATTGTCCTGATTCTTTCTGTATATTCTTTACTTATGTTTTGGTTTTCCTTAATCAATATGTGTCTTTTAAATACTGTCAAATAATATTCTTTGGACGTACTACATCACCTGAATTTTATAACTTTTCTGTTGTATTAAGTTCTGCTCATATCTTTATTTATCTTTTGCCTATGTTCTCAGGGTTTATTGTTTTGATCTTCTGATGTCAATTAAAACACTTGGATATTCATTTTCATAAATCTTTTTACTTATAAAGATTTGAACTTTTGAAGATTTCAGCTTACTTGTAAGTTTCTAAGGGTCAGGTCCTCTACATTTTTGCTGGCCTAAGGCTTAGTTCACCATATAACAATGTATGTATTGACCTATTTTCCCCTCGACGTTCTGTGATTCCCTACATCTCCCCTTTCTTTGCAGACAAGCCATTTGAAATACCCTTAACTTATTTCACAGCTTATAAGTATTTGTAATAAACTGTATTTTTTAGAGAAACCTTCTTATATATTTAGGCAGAATATCTGACCTGCCATATATTTCAAAACAGCATAATATCACTCTTCTCAATGATGAATCTGTTGTATTACACAACCTTTGAGAATTTAGCTTTATCAATGACATGTACTTTTAAAATGTTTTAGAGATCGTACCAGTCTTTGAAATCATCCTTGTTCCTTGTTTCAATTCCAGTTTTTTGTATATTTTCTGCCTTGCACCTGATTATTCCAAGACCTGATGGATGGCCTAGGGAATCTAATTCTGGTATTGATTGTTTTTGCTGCTTGTCTCCCCTTGTAGCTGATTTCTTCATTATTGTGTAAATTTAGATCATGAGCTCATGTTTAGCTAAACAGCTGAGTTTGTAAGAGGCTTAGGTGTGAATGCTCGTAAGCTTCAGCAGAAAGTCGGCAAAGATTTATTTGTGTCCCTCCAATGAGTTGCCCGCGTGGACCCCGTTTTCTACAAGTTTGGTCCACTACTCCCTCTAGAGGCAGGGACACAGTCAGGACTGCTTTGCTGCCCCCGATCTGGTGTAGTGGCTTTGGGCGGCCTGTGGCCCGGGCAGGAGGCTCCCCGTGTGGGTCCAACGAGCCATCTGCCTGCGAACTTCAGTCACCTGGCAGGAAGCTATGATGCCCAGACCGATGGTTAGCTTTGCAGCGAGGTGTACTGCGCGGACCGGTTCCACACACACTTCAAGTAAGAGGGCGGCCTCAGTGGAAAGGAGAGAGTTTGGGCCGCTGTGCAGACAAAGAAGGCGCACTTTGGCCTGGGCCTAAATGCTTGTGACACATGAATGGGCCTGCCGGGCTCTGAGGGCCATGCCGTTGGCCCCATTCTCCCCTGCCCTTTGTTCAGTCACAGCAGAGATAGCCCCACCCACTCCTTCTGTGAGGGCCGTGTTCCAACCTCCCTCAGCCCCGCCCCCTTTCCGCAGGTTACCATGGACTACAGATGCTGCATTCTGAGGCCAGGGCGTTCCGAGAATGCCAAGGGCAGACATGATGACCTTAAATGATTTCCTCTTGTGTCAATTTTGGTAAACTTTAGGAACTAGGAAATGGTCCACTTTACACAAATGTTCAAATTTACTGGCCTTTCATATATTCTCTGCTATAACATTGTCCTGATTCTTTCTGTATATTTTTAATTATGCTTTGGTTTTCCTTAATCAACGTGTGTCTTTTAAATCTTGTCAAAGAATATTCTTTGGACTTACTACCTCACCTGAATTTTATACGTTTTCTGTGGTCTTAAGTTCTGCTCATATCTTTATTTATCTTTTTTCTATGTTCTCAGTGTTTATTGTTTTGATCTTCTGATGTCAATTAAAACACTTGTTTATTCATTTTAATAAATCTTTTTTCTTACACAGATTTGAATTTTTAAAGATTCCAGCTTACTTGTAAGTTTCTAAGGGTCAGGTCCTCTACATTGTGGCTGGCCTAAGGCTTAGTTCACAATTTAGCAAAGTATATATTGACCTATTTTCCCCTCGACTTTCTGTGATTTCCTACATCTCACCTTCCTTTGCAGACAAGCCATTTGAAATACCCTTAACTTATTTCACAGCCAATAAGTCTTTGAAATAATGTGTATTTTTTAGAGAAATCTTCTTATATAATTAGGCAGAAAATCTGACCTGCCATTGTTTTCAAAACAGCATAATTTCCTCTTCTCAATGATGAATCTGTTGTATGACACAACCTTTGAGTATTTAGCTTTATCAATGACATGTACTTTAAAAATGTTTTAGAGATCCTACCAGTCTTTGAAAACATCCTTGTTCCTTGTTTCAGTTCCAGTTTTATGTATATTTTCTGAATTGCACCTGATTATTCCAACGTCTGATCGATGGCCTAGGGAATCTAATTCTGGTATTGATTGTTTTTGCTGATTGTGTCCCCTTGTAGCTGATTTCTTCATTATTGTGTAAATTTAGATCATGAGCTCATGTTTAGCTAAACATCTGACATTGTAAGAGGCTTAGGTGTGAACACTCGTAAGCTTCATCAGAAAGTCCGCAAAGATTTATTTGTGTCCCTCCAATGAGATGCCAGCGAAGACCCCGTTTTCTACAAGTGTTGGTCCACTACTCCCTCTAGAGGCACGGCCTCAGACAGGGCTGATTTGCACCCCACCATCTGGGGCAGTGGCAGTGGGCGGGCTGTTGCCCGGGCAGGAGCCTCTCTGCGTGTGTCCCAGGGACCCATCTACCTGCGAACTTCGGTCACCTGGCAGGAAGCTACGATGCCCAGACCTATGGTTTGCTGTGCAGCGAGGTGTACTGCGCGCACAGGTTCCACACACACTTCAAGTAAGAGGGCGGCTTGAGTGGAAAGGTGAGAGTTTGGGCAGCTGTGCAGACAAAGAAGGCACACTTTGGCCTGGGCCTAAATGCTTGTGACACCCCACTGGGCCTGCCGGGCTCTGAGGGCCCTGCCTGGGCCCCTGCTCCCCTGCCCTTTGTTCAGTCACAGCAGAGATCGCCACACCCACTCCTTCTGTGAGGGCAGTGTTCCAAACTCCCTCAGCCCCGCCCCCTCTCCGCAGGTTACCATGGACTACAGACGCTGCATTCTGAGTCCAGGGCATTCTGAGAATGCCAAGGGCAGACATGATGACCTAAAATGATATTCTCTTGTGTCAGATTTGGTAAACTTTAGGAGCTAGGAAATGGTCCACTTTACACAAATGTTCAAATTTACTGGCATTTCATACATTCTCTGCTATAACATTGTCCAATTTCTTTCTGTATATTCTTTAGTTATGTTTTGGTTTTCCTTAATCAAAGTGTGTCTTTTAAATCTTGTCAAAGAATATTCTTTGGACTTACTACATCACCTGAATTTTATACGTTTTCTATTGTATTAAGTTCTCCTCATATCTTTATTTATCTTTTTTCTATATTCTCAAGTTTTATTGTTCTGATATTCTGGTGTCAATTAAAACACTTGGTTATTCATTTTAATAAATCTTTTTACTAATAAAGATTTGAACTTTTCATGATTCTAGCTTTCTTGTAAGTTTCTAAGGGTCAGGTCCTCTACATTGTTGCTGGCCTAAGGCTTAGTTCACCCTATAGCAATGTATATATTGACCTATTTTCCCCTCGACTTTGTTCAGTCAGAGCAGAGATGGCCACACCCACTCCCTCAGTGAGGGCAGTGTTCCCACCTCCCTCAGCCACGCCACCTCTCCGCAGGTTACCATGGACTACAGATGCTGCATTCTGAGGCCAGGTCATTCTGAGAATGCCAGGGGCAGACAAGATGACCTTAAATGATTTCCTCTTGTGTCAGTTTTGGTAAACTTTAGGAGCTAGGAAATGGTTTAGTTTACACAAATGTTCAAATTTCCTGGCATTTCAGATATTCTCTGCTATAACATTGTCCTGATTCTTTCTGTATATTCTTTACTTATGTTTTGGTTTTCCTTAATCAAACTGTGTCTTTCAAATCTTGTCAAAGAATATTCTTTGGACTTAGTAGATCACCTGAATTTTATACGTTTTCTGTTCTTTTAAGTTCTGCTCATATCTTTATTTTTCTTTTTTCTATGTTCTCAGGGTTTATGTTTTGATCTTCTGATATCAATTAAAACACTTGGTTACTCATTTTAATAAATCATTTACTTATAAAAATTTGAACTTTTGAAGATTCCAGCTTACTTGTAAGTTTCTAAGGGTCAGGTCCTCTTCATTGTTGCTGGCCTAAAGATTTGTTCACAGTATAGTAAAGTGTATATTGACCTATTTTCCCCTCGACTTTCTGTGATTCCCTATATCTCCCCTTTCTTTGCAGACAAGCCATTTGAAATACCCTTAACTTACTTCCCCGCCAATAAGTCTTTGAAATAATGTGTATTTTTACAGAAATCTTCTTATATATTTAGGCAGAAAATCTCACCTGCCATAGTTTTCAAAACAGCATAATTTCACTCTTCTCAATGATGAATCTGTTGTATTACACAACCTTTGAGTATTTAGCTTTATCAATGACATGTACTTTAAAAATGTTTTAGAGATCCTAGCAGTCTTTGAAAACATCCTTGTTCCTTGTTTCAGTTCCAGTTTCATGTATATTTTCTGCCTTGCACCTGATTATTCCAACGTCTTATGGATGGCCAAGGGAATCTAATTCTGGTATTGATTGTTTTTGCTGATTGTCTCCCCCTGTAGCTGATTTCTTCATTATTGTGTAAATTTAGATCATAAGCTCATGTTTAGCTAAACATCTGACCTTGTAAGACGCTTAGGTGTGAACACTCGTAAGCTTCATCAGAAAGTCGGCAAAGATTTATTTGTGTCCCTCCAATGAGTTGCCCGCAGGGACCCGTTTTCTACAAGTGTTGGTCAATACTACCTCTAGAAGGAGGGGATTCAGAGAAGGCTCCTTTGTGGCCCATGATCTGGTGCCGTGGCAGTGGGCGTCCTGTGGCCGGGCAGGAACCTCTCCGCGTGTGTCCCAGGGACCCATCTGCCTGCGAAATTCGGTCACCTGGCAGGAAGCTACGAAGCCCAGACCAATGGTTATCTGTGCAGCGAGGTTTACTGCGCGGACAGGTTCCACACACACTTCAAGTAAGAGGGTGGCCTGAGTGGAAAGGTGAGAGTTTGGGCAGCTGTGCAGACAAAGAAGGCGCCCTTTGGCCTGGGCCTAAATGCTTGTGACACCCCACTGGGCCTGCCGGGCTCTGAGGGCCCTGCCCTGGGCCCCCTGTTCCCCTGCTTTTTGTTCAGTTAGAGCAGAGATGGCCTCACCCACTCCCTCAGTGAAGTCCGTGTTCCAACCTCCCTCAGCCAGGCCCCCTCTCCGCAGGTTACCATGGACTACAGATGCTGCATTCTGAGGCCAGGGCGTTCTAAGTATGCCAAGGGCAGACATGATGACCTTAAATGATTTCCTCTTGTGTCAGTTTTGGTAAACTTTAGGAGCTAGGAAATGGTCCACTTTACACAAATGTTCAAATTTACTGGCATTTCAGATATTCTCTGCTATAACATTGTCCTGATTCTTTCTGTATATTCTTTACTTATGTTTTGGTTTTCCTAAATCAAACTGTGTCTTTCAAATCTTGTCAAAGTTTATTCGTTGGACTTACTAGATCAGCTGAATTTTATACGTTTTCTGTTGTTTTAAGTTCTGCTCATATCTTTATTTTTCTTTTTTCTATGTTCTCAGGGTTTATGTTTTGATCTTCTGATGTCAATTAAAACACTTGGTTACTCATTTTAATAAATCTTTTTACTTATAAATATTTGAACTTTTGAAGATTCCAGCTTACTTGTAAGTTTCTAAGGGTAAGGTCCTCTACATTGTTGCTGGCCTAAGGCTTTGTTCATAATATAGTAAAGTGTATATTGACCTATTTTCCCCTCGACTTTCTGTGTTTCCCTACATCTCCCCTTTCTTTGCAGTCAAGCCATTTGAAATACCCTTAGCTTATTTCACAGCTTATAACTCTTTGAAATAATGTGTATTTTTTAGAGATATCTTCTTATATAATTAGCCAGAAAATCTGACCTGCCATAGTTTTCAAAAGAGCATAATTTCACTCTTCTCAAGGATGAATCTGTTGCATTATACAACCTTTCAGTATTTAGCTTTATCAATGACATGTACTTTAAAAATATTTTAGAGATCCTACCAGTCTTTGAAAACATCCTTGTTCCTTGTTTCAGTTCCAGTTTTGTGTATATTTTCTGCCTTGCACCTGATTATTCCAACATCTGATGGATGACCTAGGGAATCTAATTATGGTATTGATTGTTTTTGCTGATTGTCTCCCCCGGTATTTGATTTCTTCATTATTGTGTAAATTTAGATCATGAGCTCATGTTTAGGTAAACATCTTACTTTGTAAGGGGCTTAGGTGTGAAAGCCCCTAAGGTTCATCAGAAAGTCCGCAAAGATTTATTTGTGTCCCTCCAATGAGTTACCCCGATGACCCCGTTTACTACAAGTGTTGGTCCAATACTCTCTCTAGAGGCAGGGACTCAGACAGGACTGCTTTGCTGCCACGGATCAGGGGTAGTGGCTTTTGGCGGCCTGTGGCCCGGCTAGGAGGTTCCCCGCGTGTGTCCCACGACCCATGTGCCTGCAAACTTCGGTCACCTGGCAGGAAGCTACGATGCCCAGACCTATGGTTAGCTGTGCAGCGAGGTGTACTTTGCAGACCGGTTCCACACACATTTCAAGTTAGAGGGCTGCTTGAGTGGAAAGGTGAGAGTTTGGGCAGCTGTGCAGACAAAGAAGGCGCCCTTTGGCCTAGGCCTAAATGCTTGTGACACCCGACTGGGCGTGCCGGGCTGTGAGGGCCCTGCCCTTGGCCCCCTTCTCCACTGCCTTTGTTCTGTCACCGCAGAGATGTCCACACCCACTCCCTCAGTGTGGGCAGTGTTCCAACCTCCCTCAGCCCCGCCCCCTCTCCGCAGGTTACCATGGACAACAGATGCTGCATTCTGAGGCCAGGGCGTTCCGAGAATGCCAAGGGCAGACATGATGACCTTAAATGATTTCCTCTTGTGTCAATTTTGGTAAAGTTTAGGAGCTAGGAAATGGTCCACTTTACAGAAATGTTCAAATTTACTGCCATTTCATATATTCTCTGCTATAACATTTTCCTGATTCTTTCTATATATTATTTAATTATGTTTGTGTTTTCCTTAATCAAAGTGTGTCTTTTAAATCTTTTCAAAGAATATTCTTTGGACTTACTACCTCAACTGAATTTTATACGTTTTCTGTGGTATTAAGTTCTGCTCATATCTTTATTTATCTTTGTTCTATGCTCTCAGGGTTTTATTGTTTTGATCATCTGATGTCAATTAAAACACTTGGTTATTCATTTTAATAAATCTTTTTACTTATAACGATTTGAAATTTTCAAGATTCCAGCTTACCTGTAAGTTTCTAAGAGTCAGGTCCTCTACATTGTTGCTGGCCTAAGGCTTAGTTCACAATATAGCACAGTATACATTGACCTATTTTCCCCTCGACTTTCTGTGATTTCCTACATCTCACCTTTCTTTGCAGACAAGCCATTTGAAATACCCTTAACTTATTTCACAGCCAATAAGTCTTTGAAATAATGTGTATTTTTAGAGACATCTTCTTATATATTTAGGCAGAAAATCTGACCTGCCATAATTTTCAAAACAGCATAATTTCACTCTTCTCAATAATGAATCTGTTGTATTACACAACCTTTGATTATTTAGCTTTATCAATGACATGTACTTTAAAAATGTTTTAGAGATCCTAACAGTCTTTGATAACATCATTGTTCCTTGTTTCAGTTCCAGTTTCATGTATATTTTCTGCCTTGCACCTGATTATTCCAACGCCTTATGTATGGCATAGGGTATCTAATTCTGGTATTGATTGTTTTTGCTGATTGTCTCCCCCTGTAGCTGATTTCTTCATTATTGTGTAAATTTAGATAATGAGCTCATGTTTAGCTAAACATCTGACCTTGGAAGAGGCTTAGGTGTGAACACTCTTAAGCTTCATCAGAAAGTCCGCAAAGATTTATTTGTGTCCCTCCAATGAGTTACCCGCGAGGACCCCGTTTTCTACAAATGTTGGTCCCATACTCCCTCTAGAGGCACGGCCTCAGACAGGGCTGCTTTGTGCCCCACGATCTGGGGCAGTGGCAGTGGGCGGCCTGTGGCCCAGGCAGGAGCCTCTCCGCGTGTGTCCCAGGGTCCCATCTGCCTGTGAACTTCGGTCACCTGGCAGGAAGCTACGATGCCCAGACCTATGGTTAGCTGTGTAGCGAGGTGTACTGCGCGGACAGGTTCCACACACACTTCAAGTAAGAGGGAGGCCCGAGTGGAAAGGTGAGAGTTTGGGCAGCTGTGCATACAAAGAACGTGCCCTTTGGCCTGGGCCTAAATTCTTGTGACACCCCACTGGGCATGCCGGGCTCTGAGGGCCCAGTACTGGGACCCCTGCTCCCCTGCCCTTTGTTCAGTCACAGCAGCGATGGCCACACCCACTCCCTCAGTGAGGGCAGTGTTCCAACCTCCCTCAGCCCGGCCCCCTCTCCGCAGGTTACCATGGACTACAGATGCTGCATTCTGAGTCCAAGGCATTCCGAGAATGCCAAGGGCAAACATGATGACCTTAAAGGATTTCCTCTTGTGTCAGTTTTGGTAAACTTTAGGAGCTAGGAAATGGTCCACTTTACACAAATGTTCAAATTTACTGGCATTTCAGATATTCTCTGCTATAACATTGTCCTGATTCTTTCTGTATATTCTTTCCTTATGTTTTTGTTTTCCTTAATCAAAGTGTGTCTTTTAAATCTTGTCAATGAATATTCTTTGGACTTACTACATCACCTGAATTTTATACGATTTCCGTTGTATTAAGTTCTGCTCATATCTTTATTTTTCTTTTTTCTATGTTCTCAGGGTTTATTCTTTTGATCTTCTGATGTCAATTAAAACACTTGGTTACTCATTTTAATAAATCTTTTTACTTATAAAGATTTGAACTTTTGAAGATACCAGCTTACTTGTAAATTTCTAAGGGTCAGGTCCTCTACATTGTTGCTGGCCTAAGGCTTTGTTCACAATATAGTAAAGTGTATATTGACCTATTTTCCCCACGACTTTCTGTGATTCCCTACATCTCCCCTTTCTTTGCAGACAAGCCATTTGAAATACCCTTAACTTATTTCACAGCTTATATGTCTTTGAAATAATGTGTATTTTTAGAGAAATCTTCTCATATTATTAGGCAGAAGATCTCACCTGCCATAGTTTTCAAAACAGCATAATTTCACTCTTCTCAAGGATGAATCTGTTGCATTATACAACCTTTGAGTATTTAGCTTTATCAATGACATGTACTTTATAAATGTTTTAGAGATCCTACCAGTCTTTGAAAACATCCTTATTCCTTGTTTCAGTTCCAGTTTTGTGTATATTTTCTGCCTTGCACCTGATTATTCCAACATCTGATGGATGGCCTAGGGAATCTAATTCTGGTATTGATTTTTTTGCTGATTGTCTCCCCCGGTATTTGATTTCTTCATTATTGTGTAAATTTAGATCATGAGGTCATGTTTAGGTAAACATCTGACTTTGTAAGAGGCTTAGGAGTGAACGCTCGTAAGCTTCATCAGAAAGTCCGCAAAGATTTATTTGTGTCCCTCCAATGAGTTACCCCGATGACCCCGTTTACTACAAGTGTTGGTCCAATACTCCCTCTAGAGGCAGGGACTCAGACAGGACTGCTTTGCTGCCACCGATTTGGGGTAGTGGCTTTTGGCGGCCTGTGGCCCGGGCAGGAGGCTCCCCGCGTGTGTCCCACGACCCATGTGCCTGCGAACTTCGGTCACCTGGCAGGAAGCTACGATGCCCAGACCTATGGTTAGCTGTGCAGCGAGGTGTACTGTGCGAACCGGTTCCACACACACTTCAAGTAAGAGGGCGGCTTGAGTGGAAAGGTGAGAGTTGGGGCAGCTGTGCAGACAAAGAAGGCGCCCTTTGGCCTAGGCCTAAATGCTTGTGACACCAGACTGGACGTGCCGGGCTGTGAGGGCCCTGCCCTTGGCCCCCTTCTCCCCTGCCTTTGTTCTGTCACCGCAGAGATGGCCACACCCACTCCCTCAGTGAGGGCAGTGTTCCAAACTCCCTCAGCCCCGCTCGCTCTCTGCAGGTTATCATGGAGAACAGATGCTGCATTCTGAGGCCAGGGCGTTCCGAGAATGCCAAGGGCAGACATGATGACCTTACATGATTTCCTCTAATGTCAATTTTGGTAAACTTTAGGAGCTAGGAAATGGTCCACTTTACAGAAATATTCAAATTTACTGGCATTTCATATATTCTCTGCTTCAACATTCTCCTGATTTTTCTATATATCCTTTACTTATATTTTGGTTTTCTTTAATCAAAGTGTGTATTTTAAATATTGTCAAAGAATATTCTATGGACTTACTACATCACCTGAATTTTATACGTTTTCTGTTGTATTAAGTTCTGCTCATAACTTTATTTATCTTTTTTCTATGTTCTCAGGGTTTATTGTTTTGATCATCTGATGTCAATTAAAACACTTGGTTATTCATTTTAATAAATCTTTTTACTTATAAAGATTTGAACTTTTCAAGATTCCCGCTTACCTGTAAGTTTCTAAGGGTCAGTTCCTCTACATTGTTGCTGGCCTAAGGCTTAGTACACAATATAGCAAAGTATATATTGACCTATTTTCCCCTCGACTTTCTGTGATTTCCTACAACTCACCTTTCTTTGCAGGCAAGCCGTTTGAAATACCCTTAACTTATTTCACAGCCAATAAGTCTTTGAAATAATGTGTATTTTTAGAGAAATCTTCTTATATATTTAGGCAGAAAATCTGACCTGCCATAGTTTTCAAAACAGCATAATTTCACTCTTCTCAATGACGAATCTGTTGTATTACACAACCTTTGAGTATTTAGCTTTATCAATGACATGTACTTTAAAAGTGTTTTAGAGATCCTAACAGTCTTTGATAACATCCTTGTTCCTTGTTTCAGTTCCAGTTTCATGTATATTTTCTGCCTTGCACCTGATTATTCCAACGCCTTATGTATGGCATAGGGAATCTAACTCTGGTATTGATTGTTTTTGCTGATTGTCTCCCCCTGTAGCTGATTTATTCATTATTGTGTAAATTTAGATAATGAGCTCATGTTTAGCTAAACATCTGACCTTGGAAGAGGCTTAGGTGTGAACACTCTTAAGCTTCATCAGAAAGTCCGCAAAGATTTATTTGTGTCCCTCCAATGAGTTTCCCCGATGACCCCGTTTACTACAAGTGTTGGTCCAATACTCCCTCTAGAGGCAGGGACTCAGCCAGGACTGCTTTGCTGCCACCGATCTGGTGTAGTGGCTTTTGGCGGCCTGAGGCCCGGGCAGGAGGCTCCCCGCGTGTGTCCCACGACCCATGTGCCTGCGAACTTCGGTCACCTGGCAGGAAGCTACGATGCCCAGACCTATGGTTAGCTGTGCAGCGATGTGTACTGTGCGGACCGGTTCCGCACACACTTCAAGTTAGAGGGCTGCTTGAGTGGAAAGGTGAGAGTTTGGGCAGCTGTGCAGACAAAGAAGGCGCCCTTTGGCCTAGGCCTAAATGCTTGTGACACCCGACTGGGCGTGCCGGGCTGTAAGGGCACTGCCCTTGGCCCCCTTCTCCACTGCCTTTGTTCTGTCACCGCAGAGATGTCCAAAACCACTCCCTCAGTGTGGGCAGTGTTCCAACCTCCCTCAGCCCCGCTCCCTCTCCACAGGTTACCGTGGAAAACAGATGCTGCATTCTGAGGCCAGGGCGTTCCGAGAATGCCAAGGGCAGACATGATGACCTTAAATGATTTCCTCTAATGTCAATTTTTGTAAAGTTTAGGAGCTAGGAAATGGTCCACTTTACAGAAATATTCAAATTTACTGGCATTTCATATATTCTCTGCTACAACATTCTCCTGATTTTTTCTGTATATTCTTTACTTATGTTTTGGTTTTCTTTAATCAAAGTGTGTATTTTAAATATTGTCAAAGAATATTCTATGGACTTACTACATCACCTGAATTTTATACGTTTTCTGTTGTATTAAGTTCTGCTCATAACTTTATTTATCTTTGTTCTATGCTCTCAGGGTTTATTGTTTTCATCATCTGATGTCAATTAAAACACTTGGTTATTCATTTTAATAAATCTTTTTACTTATAACGATTTGAAATTTTCAAGATTCCAGCTTACCTGTAAGTTTCTAAGGGTCAGGTCCTCTACATTGTTGCTGGCCTAAGGCTTAGTTCACCATATAGCAATGTATATATTGACCTATTATCCCCTCGAATTTCTGTGATTCCCTACATCTCACATTTCTTTGCAGACAAGCCATTTGAAATACCCTTAAGTTATTTCACAGCCAATAAGTCTTTGAAATAATATGTATTTTTTATAGAAATCTTCTTATATAATTAGGCAGAAAATCTGACCTGCCATCGTTTTCAAAACAGCATAATTTCACTCTTCTCAATGATGAATCTGTTGTATGACACAACCTTTGAGTATTTAGCATTATCAATGACATGTACACCTAAAAATGTTTTAGAGATCCTACCAGTCTTTGAAAATATCCTCGTTCCTTGTTTCAGTTCCAGTTTTGTGTATACATTCTGCCTTGCACCTGATTATTCCAACATCTGATGGATGGCCTAGGGAATCTAATTCTGGTATTGATTGTTTTTGCTGCTTGTCTCCCCTTGTAGCTGATTTCTTCATTATTGTGTAAATTTAGATCATGAGCTCATGATTAGCTAAACAGCTGACCTTGTAAGAGGCTTTGTGTGAACGCTCGTAAGCTTCAGCAGAAAGTCCACAAAGATTTTTTTGTGTCCCTCCAATGAGTTACCCGCGCGGACATCGTTTTCTACAAGTGTTGGTCCACTACTCCCTCTAGAGGCTGGGACTCAGACAGGACTGCTTTGCTTCCCCCGATCTGGGGTAGTGGCTTTGGGAGGCCTGTGGCCTTGGCAGGAGGCTCCACGCGTGTGTCCCACGACCTATCTGCCTGCGAACTTCGGTCACCTGGTAGGAAGCTATGATGCCCAGACCTATGGTTAGCTTTGCAGCAAGGTGTACTGCGCGAACCGGTTCCACATGCACTTCAAGTAAGAGGGCGGCCTGAGAGGAAAGGTGAGAGTTTGGGCAGCTGTGCAGACAAAGAAGGCGCACTTTGGCCTGGGCCTAAATGCCTGTGACACACGACTAGGTCTGCCCGGCTCTGAGGGCCCTGCCGTTTGCCCCCTTCTCCCCTGCCCTTTGTTCAGTCACAGCAGAGATGGCCACTCCCACTCCATCAGTGAGGCCAGTGTTCCCACCTCCCTCAGCCCCGCCCCCTCTCCGCAGGTTACCATGGACTACAGATGCTGCATTCTGAGGCCAGGGCGTTCCGAGAATGCCAAGGGCAGACATGATGACCTTAAATGATTTCCTCTTGTGTCAATTTTGGTAAACTTTAGGAGCTAGGAAATGGTCCACTTTACACAAATGTTCAAATTTACTGGCATTTCACATATTCTCTGCTATAACATTGTCCTGATTCTTTCTGTATATTCTTTACTTATGTTTTGGTTTTCCTTAATCAAAGTGTGTCTTTTAAATCTTTTCAAAGAATATTCTTTGGACTTACTACCTCACCTGAATTTTATACGTTTTCTGTGGTATTAAGTTCTGCTCATATCTTTATTTATCTTTTTTTATGTTCTCAGGGTTTATTGTTTTGATCTTCTGATGTCATTTAAAACACTTGGTTATTCATTTTAATAAATATTCTTACTTAAACAGATTTCAACTTTTCAAGATTTCAGCTTACTTGTAAGTTTCTAAGGGTCAGGTCCTCTACATTGTTGCTGTCCCAAGGCTTAGTTCACCATATAGCAATGTATATATTGAGCTATTTTCCCCTCGACCTTCTGTGATTCCCTACATCTCACCTTTCTTTGCAGACAAGCCATTTGAAATAAACTTAACTTATTTCACAGCCAATAAGTCTTTGAAATAATGTGTATTTTTTAGAGAAATCTTCTTATATAATTAGGCAGAAAATCTGACCTGCCATAGTTTTCAAAACAGCATAATTTCACTCTTCTCAATGAGGAATCTGTTGTATGACACAACCTTTGAGTATTTAGCTTTATCAATGACATGTACTTTAAAAATGTTTTAGAGATCCTACCAGTCTTTGAAAACATCCTTGTTCCTTGTTTCAGTTCCAGTTTTGTGTATACTTTCTGCCTTGCACCTGTTTATTCCAACATCTGATGGATGGCCTAGGGAATCTAATTCTGGTATTGATTGTTTTTGCTGCTGGTCTCCCCTTGTAGCTGATTTCTTCATTATTGTGTAAATTTAGATCATGAGCTCATGTTTATCTAAACAGCTGACCTTGTAAGAGGCTTAGGTGTGAACGCTCGTAAGCTTCAGCAGAAAGTCCACAATGATTTTTTTGTGTCCCTCCAATGAGTTACCCGCGCGGACCCCGTTTTCTACAAGTGTTGGTCCACTACTCCCTCTAGAGGCTGGGACTCAGACAGGACTGCTTTGCTTCCCCCGATCTGGAGTAGTGGATTTGGGCGGCCTGTGGCCTGGGCAGGAGGCTCCCCGCGTGTGTCCCACGACCTATCTGCCTGCGAACTTCGGTCACCTGGTAGGAAGCTATGATGCCCAGACCTATGGTTAGCTTTGCAGCGAGGTGTACTGCGCGGACCGGTTCCACACGCACTTCAAGTAAGAGGGCGGCCTGAGTGGAAAGGTGAGAGTTTGGGCAGCTGTGCAGACAAAGAAGGCGCACTTTGGCCTGGGCCTAAATGCTTGTGACACACGACTGGGACTGCCGAGCTCTGAGGGCCCTGCAGTCTGCCCCCTTATCCCCTGCCCTTTGTTCAGTCACAGCAGTGATGGCCACACCCACTCCCTCAGTGAGGGCCGTGTTCCCACCTCCCTCAGCCCCGCCCCGCCTCCGCAGGTTACCATGGACTACAGATGCTGCATTCTGAGGCAAGGTCGTTCCGAGAATGCCAAGGGCAGACATGATGACCTTAAATGATTTCCTCTTGTGTCAATTTTGGTAAACTTTAGGAGCTAGGAAATGGTCCACTTTACACAAATGTTCAAATTTACTGGCATTTCATATATTCTCTGCTATGACATTGTCCTGATTCTTTCTGTATATTCTTTACTTATGTTTTGGTTTTCCTTAATCAAAGTGTGTCTTTTAAATCTTTTCAAAGAATATTCTTTGGACTTACTACCTCACCTGAATTTTATACGTTTTCTGTGGTATTAAGTTCTGCTCATATCTTTATTTATTTTTTTTCTATGTTCTCATGGTTTATTGTTTTGATCTTCTGATGTCAATTAAAACACTTGGTTATTCATTTAAATAAATATTCTTACTTATAAAGATTTCAACTTTTCAAGATTTCAGCTTACTTGTAAGGTTCTAAGGGTCAGGTCCTCTATATTGTGGCTGGCCTAAGGCATAGTTCACAATATAGCAAAGTATATACAGACCTATTTTCCCCTCGAATTTCTGTGATTTCCTACATCTCACCTTTCTTTGCAGACAAGCCATTTGAAATACCCTTAACTTATTTCACAGCCAATAAGTCTTTGAAATAATGTGTATTTTTAGAGAAATCTTCTTATATATTTAGGCAGAAAATCTGACCTGCCATAGTTTTCAAAACAGCATAATTTCACTCTTCTCAATGATGAATCTGTTGTATTACACAACCTTTGAGTATTTAGCTTTATCAATGACATGTACTTTAAAAATGTTTTAGAGATCCTACCAGTCTTTGAAAACATCCTTGTTCCTTGTTTCAGTTCCAGTTTTATGTATATTTTCTGCCTTGCACCTGATTATTCCAACGTCTGATCGATGGCGTAGGGAATCTAATTCTGGTATTGATTGTTTTTGCTGATTGTTTCCCCCTGTAGCTGATTTCTTCATTATTGTGTTAATTTAGATCATGAGCTCATGTTTAGCTCAACAGCTGACCTTGTAAGAGGCTTAGTTGTGAACACTTGTAAGCTTCCTCAGAAAGTCCGCAAAGAGTTATTTGTGTCCCTCCAATGAGTTGCCCGCGAGGACCCCGTTTTCTACAGTGTTGGTCCACTACTCCCTCTAGAGGCTGGGACTCAGACAGGACAGCTTTGCTGCCCGCGATCTGGGATAGTGGCTATGGGCGGCCTGTGGCCTGGGCAGGAAGCTCCCCACTTGTGTCCCACGACCCATCTGCCTGCGAACTTCGGTCAACTGGCAGGAAGCTATGATGCCCAGACCTATGGTTAGCTTTGCAGCGAGGTGTACTGCGCAGACCGGGTCCACACGCACTTCAAGTAAGAGGGCGGCCTGAGTGGAAAAGTGAGAGTTTGGGCAGCTGTGCAGACAAAGAAGGCGTCCTTTGTCCTGGGCCTAAATGCTTGTGACACCCCACTGGGCCTGCCGGGCTCTGAGGGCCCTGCCCTGGGCCCACTGTTCCCCTTCCCTTTGTTCAGTTACAGCAGATTTGACCACACCCACTCCCTCAGTGAGGGCCGTGTTCCAAACTCCCTCAGCCCCGCACCCTCTCCGCAGGTTACCATGGACTACAGATGCTGCATTCTGAGTGCAGGGCATTCCGAGAATGCCAAGGGCAGACATGATGACCTTAAATGATTTCCTCTTGTGTCAGTTTTGGTAAACTTTAGGAGCTAGGAGATGGTCCACTTTACAGAAATGTTCAAATTTACTGGCATTTCATATATTCTCTGCTATAACATTGTACTGCTTTTTCTGTATATTCTTTACTTATGTTTTGGTTTTCCTTAATCAAAGTGTGTCTTTTAAATCTTGTCAAAGAATATTCATAGACTTACTACATCACCTGAATTTTATACATTTTCTATTGTATTAAGTTCTCCTCATATCTTTATTTATCTTTTTTCTATGTTCTCAGGTTTATTGTTTTGATCTTCTGATGTCAATTAAAACGCTTGGTTATTCATTTTAATACATGTTTTACTTATAAACATTTCAACTTTTCAAGATTTCAGCTTACTTGTAAGTTTCTAAGGGTCAGGTCCTCTACATTGTTGCTGGCCTAAGGCTTAGTTCACCATATAGCAATGTATATATTGACCTATTTTCCCCTCGACTTTCTGTGATTCCCTACATCTCACCTTTCTTTGCAGACAAGCCATTTGAAATTCCCTTAACTTATTTCACAGCCAATAAGTCTTTGAAATAATGTGTATTTTTTAGAGAAATCTTCTTATATAATTAAGCAGAAAATCTGACCTGCCATCGTTTTCAAAACAGCATAATTTCACTCTTCTCAATGATGAATCTGTTGTATGACACAACCTTTGAGTATTTAGCTTTATCAATGACATGTACTTTAAAAATGTTTTAGAGATCGTACCAGTCTTTAAAAACATCCTTGTTCCTTGTTTCAGTTCCAGTTTTGTGTATACATTCTGCCTTGCACCTGATTATTCCAACATCTGATGGATGGCCTCGGGAATCTAATTCTGGTATTGATTGTTTTTGCTGCTTGTCTCCCCTTGTAGCTGATTTCTTCATTAATGTGTAAATTTAGATCATGAGCTCATGTTTAGCTAAACAGCTGACCTTGTAAGAGGCTTATGTGTGAACGCTCGTAAACTTCAGCAGAAAGTCCACAAAGATTTTTTTGTGTCCCTCCAATGAGTTACCCGCGCGGACCCCGTTTTCTACAAGTGTTGGTCCACTACTCCCTCTAGAGGCTGGGACTCAGACAGGACTGCTTTGCTTCCCCCGATCTGGGGTAGTGGCTTTGGGCGGCCTGTGGCCTGGGCAGGAGGCTCCCCGCGTGTGTCCCACGACCGATCTCACTGCGAACTTCGGTCACCTGGTACGTAGCTATGATGCCCAGACCTATGGTTAGCTTTGCAGCGAGGTGTACTGCGCGGACCGGTTCCACACGCACTTCAAGTAAGTGGGCGGCCTGAGTGGAAAGGTGAGAGTTTGGGCAGCTGTGCAGACAAAGAAGGCGCACTTTGGCCTGGGACTAAATGCTTGTGACACACGACTGAGTCTGCCGGGCTTTGAGGGCCCTGCCATTTGCCCTCTTCTCCCCTGCCCTTTGTTCAGTCACAGCAGAGATGGCCACACCCACTCCCTCTGTGAGGGCAGGGTTCCCACCTCCCTCAGCCCCGCCCGCTCTCCTCAGGTTACCATGGACTACAGATGCTGCATTCTGAGGCCAGGGCGTACCGAGAATGCCAAGGGCAGACATGATGACCTTAAATGATTTCCTCTTGTGTCAGTTTTGGTAAACTTTAGGAGCTAGGAAATGGTCCACTTTACACAAATGTTCAAATTTACTGGCATTTCATATATTCTCTGCTATAACATTGTCCTGATTCTTTCTGTATATTCTTTACTTATGATTTGGTTTTCCTTAATCAAAGTGTGTCTTTTAAATCTTGTCAAAGAATATTCTTAGACTTACTACCTCACCTGAATTTTATACGTTTCCTGTGGTATTAAGTTCTGCTTATATCTTTATTAATCTTTTTTCTATGTTCTCTGGGTTTATTGTTTGGATCTTCTGATGTCAATTAAAACACTTGGTTATTCATTTTAATAAATATTCTTACTTATAAAGATTTCAACTTTTCAAGATTTCATCTTACTTGTAAGTTTCTAAGGGTCAGGTCCTCTATATTGTGGCTGGCCTAAGGCTTAGATCACAATATAGCAAAGTATATACTGACCTATTTTCCCCTCGACTTTCTGTGATTTCCTACATCTCACCTTTCTTTGCAGACAAGCCATTTGAAATACCCTTAACTTATTTCACAGCCAATAAGTCTTTGAAATTATGTGTATTTTTTAGAGAAATCTTCTTATATATATAGGCAGAAAATCTGACCTGCCATAGTTTTCAAAACAGCATAATTTCACTCTTCTCAATGATGAATCTGTTGTATTACACAACCTTTGAGTATGTAGCTTTATCAATGACATGTACTTTAAAAATGTTTTAGAGATCCTACCAGTCTTTGAAAACATCCTTGTTCCTTGTTTCAGTTCCAGTTTTAGGTATATTTTCTGCCTTGCACCTGATTATTCCAACGTCTGATCGATGGCCTAGGGAATCTAATTCTGGTATTGATTGTTTTTGCTGACTGTTTCCAACTGTAGCTGATTTCTTCATTATTGTGTAAAGTTAGATCATGAGCTCATGTTTAGCTAAACAGCTGACCTTGTAAGAGGCTTAGGTGTGAACGCTCGTAAGCTTCAGCAGAAAGTCCACAAAGATTTTTTTGTGTCCCTCCAATGAGATACCCGCGCGGACCCCGTTTTCTACAAGTGTTGGTCCACTACTCCCTCTAGAGGCTGGGACTCAGACAGGACTGCTTTGCTTCCCCCGATCTGGAGTAGTGGATTTGGGCGGCCTGTTGCCTTGGCAGGAGGCTCCCCGCGTGTGTCCCACGACCGATCTGCCTGCGAACTTCGGTCACCAGGTAGGAAGCTATGATGCCCAGACCTATGTTTAGCTTTGCAGCGAGGTGTACTGCGCGGACCGGTTCCACACGCACTTCAAGTTAGAGGGCGGCCTGAGTGGAAAGGTGAGAGTTTGGGCAGCTTTGAAGACAAAGAAGGCGCACTTTGGCCTGGGCCTAAATGCTTGTGACACACGACTGGGTCTGCCGTGCTCTGAGTGCCCTGCCGTTTGCCCCCTTCTCCCCTGCCCTTTGTTCAGTCACAGCAGAGATGGCCACACCCACTCCCTCAGTGAGGGCCGTGTTCCCACCTCCCTCAGCCCCGCCCCCTCTCCGCAGGTTACCTTGGACTACAGATTCTGCATTCTGAGGCTAGGGCGTTCCAAGAATGCCAAGGGCAGACATGATGACCTTAAATGATTTCCTCTTGTGTCAATTTTGGTAAACTTTAGGAACTAGGAAATGGTCCACTTTACACAAATATTCAAATTTACTGGCATTTCATATATTCTCTGCTATAACATTGTCCTGATTCTTTCTGTATATTCTTTACTTATGTTTTGGTTTTCCTTAATCAAAGTGTGTCTTTTAAATCTTTTCAAAGAATATTCTTTGGACTTACTACCTCACCTGAAGTTTACACGTTTTCTGTGGTATTAAGTTCTGCTCATATCTTTATTTATCTTTTTTCTATGTTCTCAGGTTTTATTGTTTTGATCTTCTGATGTCATTTAAAACACTTGGTTATTCATTTTAATAAATATTCTTACTTATAAAGATTTCAACATTTCAAGATTTCAGCTTACTTGTAAGTTTCTAAGGGTCAGGTCCTCTATATTGTGGCTGGCCTAAGGCTTAGATCACAATATAACAAAGTAAATACTGACCTATTTTCCCCTCGACTTTCTGTGATTTCCTACATCTCACCTTTCTTTGCAGACAAGCTATTTGAAATACCCTTAACTTATTTCACAGCCAATAAGTCTTTCAAATTATGTTTAATTTTTAGAGAAATTTTCTTATATATTTAGGCAGAAAATCTGACCTGCCATAGTTTTCAAAACAGCATAATTTCACTCTTCTCAATGATGAATCTGTTGTATTACACATCCATTGAGTATGTAGCTTTATCAATGACATGTACTTTAAAAATGTTTTAGAGATCCTACCAGTCTTTGAAAACATCCTTGTTCCTTGTTTCAGTTCCAGTTTTATGTATATTTTCTGCCTTGCACCTGATTATTCCAACGTCTGATCGATGGCCTAGGGAATCTAATTCTGGTATTGATTGTTTTTGCTGACTGTTTCCCCCTGTAGCTGAATTCTTCATTATTGAGTAAATTTAAATCATGAGCTCATGTTTAGCTCAACAGCTGACCTTGTAAGAGGCTTAGGTGTGAACGCTCGTAAGCCTCAGCAGAAATTCCACAAAGATTTTATTGTGTCCCTCCAATGAGTTACCTGCGCGGACCCCGTTTTCTACAAGTGTTGGTCCACTACTCCCTCTAGAGGCTGGGACTCAGACAGGACTGCTTTGCTTCCCCCGACCTGGAGTAGTGGATTTGGGGGGCCTGCGGCCTGGGCAGGAGTCTCCCCGCGTGTGTCCCACGACCAATCTGCCTGCGAACTTCGGTCACCTGGTAGGAAGCTATGATGCCCAGACCTATGTTTAGCTTTGCAGCGAGGTGTACTGCGCGGACCGGTTCCACTCGCACTTAATGTAAGAGGGCGGCCTGAGTGGAAAGGTGAGATTTTGGGCAGCTGTGCAGACAAAGAAGGCGCACTTTGGCCTGGGCCTAAATGCTTGTGACACACGACTGGGCCTGCGGGCTCTGATGGCCCTGCCGTTTGCCCACTTATACCCTGCCCTTTGTTCAGTCACAGCAGAGATGGCCACACCCACTCCCTCAGTGAGGGCCGTGTTCCCACCTCCCTCAGCCCCGCCACCTCTCCGCAGTTTACCATGGACTACAGATGCTGCATTCTGAGACCAGGGCGTTCCGAGAATGCCAAGGGCAGACATGATGACCTTAAATGATTTCCTCTTGTGTCAGTTTTGGTAAACTTTAGGAGCTAGGAAATGGTCCACTTTACAGAAATGTTGAAATTTACTGGCATTTCATATATTCTCTGCTATAACATTGTCCTGATTCTTTCTGTATATTCTTTACTTATATTTTGGTTTTCCTTAATCAAAGTGTGTCTTTTAAATCTTTTCAAATAATATTCTTTGGACTTACTACCTCACCTGAATTTTATACGTTTTCTGTGGTTTTAAGTTCGGCTCATATCTTTATTTATTTTTTTTCTATGTTCTCATGGTTTATTGTTTTGATCTTCTGATGTCAATTAAAACACTTGGTTATTCATTTTAATAAATATTCTTACTTATAAAGATTTCAACTTTTCAAGATTTCAGCTTACTTGTAAGTTTCTAAGGGTCACTTCCTCTATATTGTGGCTGGCCTAAGGCTTAGTTCACAATATAGCAAAGTATATACTGACCTATTTTCCCCTCGACTTTCTGTGATTTCCTACATCTCACCTTTCTTTGCAGACAAGCCATTTGAAATACCCTTAACTTATTTCACAGCCAATAAGTCTTTGAATTAATGTGTATTTTTTAGAGAAATCTTCTTATATATTTAGGCAGAAAATCTGACTGCCATAGTTTTCAAAACAGCATAATTTCACTCTTCTCAATGATGAATCTGTTGTATGACACAACCTTTGAGTATTTAGCTTTATCAATGACATGTACTTTAAAAATGTTTTAGAGATCCTACCAGTCTTTGAAAACATCCTTGTTCCTTGTTTCAGTTCCAGTTTTATGTATATTTTCTGCCTTGCACCTGATTATTCCAACGTCTGATCGATGGCCTAGGGAATCTAATTCTGGTATTGATTGTTTTTGCTGACTGTTTCCAACTGTAGCTGATTTCTTCATTATTGTGTAAAGATAGATCATGAGCTCATGTTTAGCTAAACAGCTGACCTTGTAAGAGGCTTAGGTGTGAACGCTCGTAAGCTTCAGCAGAAAGTCCACAAAGATTTTTTTGTGTCCCTCCAATGAGTTACCCGCGCGGACCCCGTTTTCTACAAGTGTTGGTCCACTACTCCCTCTAGAGGCTGGGACTCAGACAGGACTGCTTTGCTTCCCCCGATCTGGAGTAGTGTATTTGGGCGGTCTGTGGCCTGGGCAGGAGGCTCCCCGCGTGTGTCCCACGACCGATCTGCCTGCGAACTTCGGTCACCAGGTAGGAAGCTATGATGCCCAGACCTATGTTTAGCTTTGCAGCGAGGTGTACTGCGCGGACCGGTTCCACACGCACTTCAAGTTAGAGGGCGGCCTGAGTGGAAAGGTGAGAGTTTGGGCAGCTTTGAAGACAAAGAAGGCGCACTTTGGCCTGGGCCTAAATGCTTGTGACACACGACTGGGTCTGCCGGGCTCTGAGGGCCCTGCCGTTTGCCCCCTTCTCCCCTGCCCTTTGTTCAGTCACAGCAGAGATGGCCACACCCACTCCCTCAGTGAGGGCCGTGTTCCCACCTCCCTCAGCCCCGCCCCCTCTCCGCAGGTTACCTTGGACTACAGATGCTGCATTCTGAGGCCAGGGCGTTCCGAGAATGCCAAGGGCAGACATGATGACCTTAAATGATTTCCTCTTGTGTCAATTTTGGTAAACTTTAGGAACTAGGAAATGGTCCACTTTACACAAATATTCAAATTTACTGGCATTTCATATATTCTCTGCTATAACATTGTCCTGATTCTTTCTGTAAATTCTTTACTTATGTTTTGGTTTTCCTTAATCAAAGTGTGTCTTTTAAATCTTTTCAAAGAATATTCTTTGGACTTACTACCTCACCTGAATTTTATACGTTTTCTGTGGTATTAAGTTCTGCTCATATCTTTATTTATCTTTTTTCTATGTTCTCAGGGTTTATTGTTTTCATCTTCTGATGTCATATAAAACACTTGGTTATTCATTTTAATAAATATTCTTACTTATAAAGATTTCACCTTTTCAAGATTTCAGCTCACTTGTAAGTTTCTAAGGGTCAGGTCCTCTATATTGTGGCTGGCCTAAGGCTTAGTTCACAATATATCAAAGTATATACTGACCTATTTTCCCCTCGACTTTCTGTGATTTCCGACATCTCACCTTTCTTTGCAGACAAGCCATTTGAAATACGCTTAACTTATTTCACAGCCAATAAGTCTTTGAAATAATGTGTATTTTTTAGAGAAATCTTCTTATATATTTAGGCAGAAAATCTGACCTGCCATAGTTTTCAAAACAGCATAATTTCACTCTTCTCAATGATGAATCTGTTGTATTACACAACCTTTGAGTATGTAGCTTTATCAATGACATGTACTTTAAAAATGTTTTAGAGATCCTACCAGTCTTTGAAAGCATCCTTGTTCCTTGATTCAGTTCCAGTTTTATGTATATTTTCTGCCTTGCAACTGATTATTTTAACGTCTGATCGATGGCGTAGGGAACCTAATTCTGGTATTGATTGTTTTTGCTGATTGTTTCCCCCTGTAGCTGATTTCTTCATTATTGTGTAAATTTAGATGATGAGCTCATGTTTAGCTCAACAGCTGACCTTGTAAGAGGCTTAGTTGTGAACACTTGTAAGCTTCCTCAGAAAGTCCGCAAAGATTTATTTGTGTCCCTCCAATGAGTTGCCCGCGAGGACCCCGTTTTCTACAAGTGTTGGTCCACTACTCCCTCTAGAGGCTGGGACTCAGACAGGACTGCTTTGCTGCCCCCGATCTGGGATAGTGGCTTAAGGCGGCCTGTGGCCTGGGCAGGAAGCACCCCACGTGTGTCCCACTACCCGTCTACCTGCGAACTTCGGTCACCTGGCAGGAAGCTATGATGCCCAGACCGATGGTTAGCTTTGCTGTGAGGTGTACTGCGTGGACCGGGTCCACACGCACTTCAAGTAAGAGGGCGGCCTGAGTGGAAAGGTTAAAGTTTGGGCAGCTGTGCAGACAAAGAAGGCGTCCTTTTTCCTGCGCCTAAATGCTTGTGACACCCCACTGGGCCTGCCGGGCTCTGAGGGCCCTGCCCTGGGCCCACTGTTCCCCTTCCATTTGTTCAGTTACAGCAGAATTGGCCACACCCACTCCCTCAGTGAGGGCCGTGTTCCAAACTCCCTCAGCCCCGCCCCCTCTCCTCAGGTTACCATGGACTACAGATGCTGCATTCTGAGTGCAGGGCATTCCGAGAATGCCAAGGGCAGACATGATGACCTTAAATGATTTCCTCTTGTGTCAGTTTTGGTAAACTTTAGGAGCTAGGAAATGGTCCACTTTACAGAAATGTTCAAATTTACTGGCATTTCATATATTCTCTGCTATAACATTGTCCTGATTCTTTCTGTATATTCTTTACTTATGTTTTGGTTTTCCTTAATCAAAGTGTGTCTTTTAAATCTTTTCAAAGAATATTCTTTGGACTTACTACCTCACCTGAATTTTATACGTTTCCTGTGGTATTAAGTTCTGCTCATATCTTTATTTATCTTTTTTCTATGTTCTCTGGGTTTACTGTTTTGATCTTCTGATGTCAATTAAAACACTTGGTTATTCATTTAAATAAATATTCTTACTTATAAAGATTTCAACTTTTCAAGATTTCAGCTTACTTGTAAGTTTCTAAGGGACAGGTCCTCTATATTGTGGCTGGCCTAAGGCTTAGTTCACAATGTAGCAAAGTATATACTGACCTATTTTCCCCTCGACTTTCTGTGATTTACTACATCTAACCTTTCTTTGCAGACAAGCCATTTGAAATACCCTTAACTTATTTCACAGCCAATAAGTCTTTGAAATTATGTGTATTTTTTAGAGAAATCTTCTTATATATTTAGGCAGAAAATCTGACCTGCCATACTTTTCAAAACAGCATAATTTCACTCTTCTCAATGATGAATCTGTTGTATTACACAACCTTTGAGTATGTAGCTTTATCAATGACATGTACCTTAAAAATGTTTTAGAGATCCTACCAGTCTTTGAAAACATCCTTGTTCCTTGTTTCAGTTCCAGTTTTATGTATATATTCTGCCTTGCACCTGATTATTCCAACGTCTGATCGATGGCCTTGGGAATCTAATTCTGGTATTGATTGTTTTTGCTGATTGTTTCCCCCTGTAGCTGATTTCTTCATTATTGTGTAAATTTAGATCATGAGCTCATGTTTAGCTATACAGATGACCTTGTAAGAGGCTTAGGTGTGAACGCTCGTAAGCTTCAGCAGAAAGTCCACAATGAATTTTTTGTGTTCCTCCAATGAGTTACCCGCGCGGACCCCGTTTTCTACAAGTGTTGGTCCACTACTCCCTCTAGAGGCTGGGACTCAGACAGGACTGCTTTGCTTCCCCCGATCTGGACTAGTGGATTTGGGAGGCCTGTGGCCTGGGCAGGAGGCTCCCCGTGTGTGTCCCACGACCGATCTCCCTGCGAACTTCGGTCACCTGGTAGGAAGCTATGATGCCCAGACCTATGTTTAGCTTTGCAGCGAGGTGTACTGCTCGGACCGGTTCCACCCGCACTTCAAGTTAGAGGGTGGCCTGAGTGGAAAGGTGAGAGTTTGGGCAGCTTTGAAGACAAAGAAGGCGCACTTTGGCCTGGGCCTAAATGCTTGTGACACACGACTGGGTCTGCCGGGCTCTGAGGGACCTGGCGTTTGCCCCCTTCTCCCCTGCCCTTTGTTCAGTCACAGCAGAGATGGCCACACCCACTCCCTCAGTGAGGGCCGTGTTCCCACCTCCCTCAGCCCCGCCCCCTCTCCTCAGGTTACCATGGACTACAGATGTTGCATTCTCAGGCCAGGGCATTCCGAGAATGCCAGGGGCAGACATGATGACCTTAAATGATTTCCTCTTGTGTCAGTTTTGGTAAACTTTAGGAGCTAGGAAATGGTCCACTTTACACAAATGTTCAAATTTACTGGCATTTCATATATTCTCTGCTATGACATTGTCCTGATTCTTTCTGTATATTCTTTACTTATGTTTTGGTTTTCCTTAATCAAAGTGTGTCTTTTAAATCTTTTCAAAGAATATTCTTTGGACTTACTACCTCACCTGAATTTTATACGTTTTCTGTGGTATTAAGTTCTGCTCATATCTTTATTTATCTTTTTTCTATGTTCTCAGGGTTTATTGTTTTGATCTTCTGATGTCAATTAAAACACTTGGTTATTCATTTTAATAAATATTCTTACTTATAAAGATTTCAACTTTTCAAGATTTCAGCTTACTTGTAAGTTTCTAAGGGTCAGGTCCTCTATATTGTGGCTGGCCTAAGGCTTAGTTCACAATATAGCAAAGTATATACAGACCTATTTTCCCCTCGACTTTCTGTGATTTCCTACATCTCACCTTTCTTTGCCGACAAGCCATTTGAAATACCCTTAACTTATTTCACAGCCAATAAGTCTTTGAAATAATGTGTATTTTTAGAGAAATCTTCTTATATATTTAGGCAGAAAATCTGACCTGCCATAGTTTTCAAAACAGCATAATTTCACTCTTCTCAATGATGAAGCTGTTGTATTACACAACCTTTGAGTATTTAGCTTTATCAATGACATGTACTTTAAAAATGTTTTAGAGATCCTACCAGTCTTTGAAAACATCCTTGTTCCTTGTTTCAGTTCCAGTTTTATGTATATTTTCTGCCTTGCACCTGATTATTCCAACGTCTGATCGATGGCGTAGGGAATCTAATTCTGGTATTGATTGTTTTTGCTGATTGTTTCCCCCTGTAGCTGACTTCTTCATTATTGTGTAAAGTTAGATCATGAGCTCATGTTTAGCTCAACAGCTGACCTTGTAAGAGGCTTAGTTGTGAACACTTGTAAGCTTCCTCAGAAATTCCGCAAAGATTTATTTGTGTCCCTCCAATGAGATACCCGCGAGGACCCCGTTTTCTACAAGTGTTGGTCCACTACTCCCTCTAGAGTCTGGGACTCAGACAGGACTGCTTTGCTGCCCCCGATCTGGGATAGTGGCTTTGGGCGGCCTGTGGCCTGGGCAGGAAGCTCCCCACGTGTGTCCCACGACCCATCTGCCTGCGAACTTCGGTCACCTGGCAGGAAGCTATGATGTCCAGACCTATGGTTAGCTTTGAAGCGAGGTGTACTGCGCGGACCGGGTCCACACGCACTTCAAGTAAGAGGGCGGCCTGAGTGGAAAGGTTAAAGTTTGGGCAGCTGTGCAGACAAAGAAGGCTTCCTTTTTCCTGCGCCTAAATGCTTGTGACACCCCACTGGGCCTGCCGGGCTCTGAGGGCCCTGCCCTGGGCCCACTGTTCCCCTTCCCTTTGTTCAGTCACAGCAGATTTGGCCACACCCACTCCCTCATTGTGGGTCGTGTTCCAAACTCCCTCAGACCCGCACCCTCTCCGCAGGTTACCATGGACTACAGATGCTGCATTCTGAGTGCAGGGCATTCCGAGAATGCCAAGGGCAGACATGATGACCTTAAATGATTTCCTCTTGTGTCAGTTTTGGTAAACTTTAGGAGCTAGGAGATGGTCCACTTTACAGAAATATTCAAATTTACTGGCATTTCATATATTCTCTGGTATAACATTGTACTGCTTTTTCTGTATATTCTTTACTTATGTTTTGGTTTTCCTTAATCAAAGTGTGTCTTTTAAATCTTATCAAAGAATATTCTTAGACTTCCTACATCACCTGAATTTTATACATTTTCTATTGTATTAAGTTCTCCTCATATCTTTATTTATCTTTTTTCTACGTTCTCAGGTTTATTGTTTTGATCTTCTGCTGTCAATTAAAACACTTGGTTATTCATTTTAATAAATGTTTTACTTATAAAGATTTCAACTTTTCAAAATTTCAGCTTACTTGTAAGTTTCTAAGGGTCAGGTCCTCTACATTGTTGCTGGGCCAAGGCTTAGTTCACCATATAGCAATGTATATATTGACCTATTTTCCCCTCGACTTTCTGTGATTCCCTACATCTCACCTTTCTTTGCAGACAAGCCATTTGAAATACACTTAACTTATTTCACAGCCAATAAGTCTTTGAAATTATGTGTATTTTTTAGAGAAACCTTCTTATATAATGAGGCAGAAAATCTGACCTGCCATCATTTTCAAAACAGCATAATTTCACTCTTCTCAATGATGAATCTGTTGTATGACACAACCTTTGTGTATTTAGCTTTATCAATGACATGTACACCTAAAAATGTTTTAGAGATCCTACCAGTCTTTGAAAACATCCTCGTTCCTTGTTTCAGTTCCAGTTTTGTGTATACATTCTGCCTTGCACCTGATTATTCCAACATCTGATGGATGGCCTAGGGAATCTAATTCTGGTATTGATTGTTTTTGCTGCTTGTCTCCCCTTGTAGCTGATTTCTTCATTATTGTGTAAATTTAGATCATGAGCTCATGTTTAGCTAAACAGCTGACCTTGTAAGAGGCTTGGTGTCAACGCTCGTAAGCTTCAGCAGAAAGTCCACAAAGATTTTTTTGTGTCCCTCCAATGAGTTACCCGCGCGGACCCCGTTTTCTACAAGTGTTGGTCCACTACTCCCTCTAGAGGCTGGGACTCAGACAGGACTGCTTTGCTTCCCCCGATCTGGGGTAGTGGCTTTGGGCGGCCTGTGGCCTGGTCAGGAGGCTCCACGCGTGTGTCCCACGACCGATCTGCCTGCGAACTTCGTTCACCTGGTAGGAAGCTATGATGCCCAGACCTATGGTTAGCTTTGCAGCAAGGTGTACTGCGCGGACCGGTTCCACACGCACTTCAAATAAGAGGGAGGCCTGAGTGGAAAGGTGAGAGTTTGGGCAGCTGTGCAGACAAAGAAGGCGCACTTTGGCCTGGGCCTAAATGCTTGTGACACACGACTAGGTCTGCCGGGCTCTGAGGGCCCTGCCGTTTGCCCCCTTCTCCCCTGCCCTTTGTTCAGTCACAGCAGAGATGGCCACTCCCACTCCATCAGTGAGGCCAGTGTTCCCACCTCCCTCAGCCCCGCCCCCTCTCCGCAGGTTACCATGGACTACAGATGCTGCATTCTGAGGCCAGGGCGTTCCGAGAATGCCAAGGGCAGACATGATGACCTTAAATGATTTCCTCTTGTGTCAATTTTGGTAAACTTTAGGAGCTAGGAAATGGTCCACTTTACACAAATGTTCAAATTTACTGGCATTTCATATATTCTCTGCTATAACATTGTCCTGATTCTTTCTGTATATTCTTTACTTATGTTTTGGTTTTCCTTAATCAAAGTGTGTCTTTTAAATCTTTTCAAAGAATATTCTTTGGACTTACTACCTCACCTGAATTTTATACGTTTTCTGTGGTATTAAGTTCTGCTCATATCTTTATTTATCTTTTTTTTATGTTCTCAGGGTTTATTGTTTTGATCTTCTGATGTCATTTAAAACACTTGGTTATTCATTTTAATAAATATTCTT
This sequence comes from Mesoplodon bidens, assembly GCF_964165515.1. Taxonomy (NCBI): domain Eukaryota; kingdom Metazoa; phylum Chordata; class Mammalia; order Artiodactyla; family Ziphiidae; genus Mesoplodon; species Mesoplodon bidens. The sequence goes on along the minus strand of NW_027671674.1, from coordinate 769,305 downwards.
ACTTATAAAGATTTCAACTTTTCAAGATTTCAGCTTACTTGTAAGTTTCTAAGGGTCAGGTCCTCTATATTGTGGCTGGCCTAAGGCATAGTTCACAATATAGCAAAGTATATACAGACCTATTTTCCCCTCGACTTTCTGTGATTTCCTACATCTCACCTTTCTTTGCAGACAAGCCATTTGAAATACCCTTAACTTATTTCACAGCCAATAAGTCTTTGAAATAATGTGTATTTTTAGAGAAATCTTCTTATATATTTAGGCAGAAAATCTGACCTGCCATAGTTTTCAAAACAGCATAATTTCACTCTTCTCAATGATGAATCTGTTGTATGACACAACCTTTGAGTATTTAGCTTTATCAATGACATGTACTTTAAAAATGTTTCAGAGATCCTACCAGTCTTTGAAAACATCCTTGTTCCTTGTTTCAGTTCCAGGTTTATGTATATTTTCTGCCTTGCACCTGATTATTCCAACGTCTGATCGATGGCGTAGGGAATCTAATTCTGGTATTGATTGTTTTTGCTGATTGTTTCCCACTGTAGCTGATTTCTTCATTATTGTGTAAAGTTAGATCATGAGCTCATGTTTAGCTCAACAGCTGACCTTGTAAGAGGCTTACTTGTGAACACTTGTAAGCTTCCTCAGAAAGTCCGCAAAGATTTATTTGTGTCCCTCCAATGAGTTGCCCGCGAGGACCCCGTTTTCTACAAGTGTTGGTCCACTACTCCCTCTAGAGGCTGGGACTCAGACATGACTGCTTTGCTGCCCGCGATCTGGGATAGTGGCTTTGGGCGGCCTGTGGCCTGGGCACGAAGCTCCCCACGTGTGTCCCACGACCCATCTGCCTGCGAACTTCGGTCACCTGGCAGGAAGCTATGATGCACAGACCTATGGTTAGCTTTGCAGCGAGGTGTACTGCGCGGACCGGGTCCACACGCACTTCAAGTAAGAGGGCGGCCTGAGTGGAAAGGTTAAAGTTTGGGCAGCTGTGCAGACAAACAAGGCGTCCTTTGTCCTGGGCCTAAATGCTTGTGACACCCCACTGGGCCTGCCGGGCTCTGAGGGCCCTGCCCTGGGCCCACTGTTCCCCTTCCCTTTGTTCAGTCACAGCAGATTTGGCCACACCCACTCCCTCAGTGAGGGCCGTGTTCCAAACTCCCTCAGACCCGCACCATCTCCGCAGGTTACCATGGACTACAGATGCTGCATTCTGAGTGCAGGGCATTCCGAGAATGCCAAGGGCAGACATGATGACCTTAAATGATTTCCTCTTGTGTCAGTTTTGGTAAACTTTAGGAGCTAGGAGATGGTCCACTTTACACAAATGTTCAAATTTACTGGCATTTCATATATTCTCTGCTATAACTTTGTCCTGATTCTTTCTGTATATTCTTTACTTATGTTTTGGTTTTCCTTAATCAAAGTGTGTCTTTTAAATCTTTTCAAAGAATATTCTTTGGACTTACTACCTCACCTGAATTTTATACGTTTTCTGTGGTATTAATTTCTGCTCATATCTTTATTTATTTTTTTCTACGTTCTCATGGTTTATTGTTTTGATCTTCTGATGTCAATTAAAACACTTGGTTATTCATTTTAATAAATATTCTTACTTATAAAGATTTCAACTTTTCAAGATTTCAGCTTACTTGTAAGTTTCTAAGGGTCACGTCCTCTATATTGTGGCTGGCTTAAGGCTTAGTTCACAATATAGCAAAGTATATACTGACCTATTTTCCCCTCGACTTTCTGTGATTTCCTACATCTCACCTTTCTTTGCAGACAAGCCATTTGAAATACCCTTAATTATTTCACAGCCAATAAGTCTGTGAAATAATGTGTATTTTTCAGAGAAATCTTCTTATATATTTAGGCAGAAAATCTGACCTGCCATAGTTTTCAAAACAGCATAATTTCACTCTTCTCAATGATGAATCTGTTGTATGACACAACCTATGAGTATTTAGCTTTATCAATGACATGTACTTTAAAAATGTTTTAGAGATCCTACCAGTCTTTGAAAACATCCTTGTTCCTTGTTTCAGTTCCAGTTTTATGTATATTTTCTGCCTTGCACCTGATTATTCCAACGTCTGATCGATGGCCTAGGGAATCTAATTCTGGTATTGATTGTTTTTGCTGACTGTTTCCAACTGTAGCTGATTTCTTCATTATTGTGTAAAGATAGATCATGAGCTCATGTTTAGCTAAACAGCTGACCTTGTAAGAGGCTTAGGTGTGAACGCTCGTAAGCTTCAGCAGAAACTCCACAAAGATTTTTTTGTGTCCTTCCAATGAGTTACCGCGCGGTTCCCGTTTTCTACAAGTGTTGGTCCACTACTCCCTCTAGAGGCTGGGACTCAGACAGGACTGCTTTGCTTCCCCCATTCTGGGGTAGGGCTTTGGGCGGCCTGTGGCCTGGGCAGGATGCTCCCCGCGTGTGTCCCACGACCGATCTGCCTGCGAACTTCGGTCACCAGGTAGGAAGCTATGATGCCCAGACCTATGTTTAGCTGTTCAGCGAGGTGTAATGCGTGGACAGGGTCCACACGCACTTCAAGTAAGAGGGCGGCCTGAGTGGAAAGGTGAGAGTTTGGGCAGCTGTGCAGAAAAAGAAGGCGCACTTTGGTCTGGGCCTAAATGCTTGTGACACACGACTGCGTCTGCCGGGCTCTGTGGGCCCTGACCTTTGCCACTTCTCCCCTGCCCTTTGTTCAGTCACAGCAGAGATGGCCACACCCACTCCCTCATTGAGGGCTGTGTTCCCACCTCCCTCAGCCCCGCCCCCTCTCCGCAGGTTACCATGGACTACAGAAGCTGCATTCTGAGGCCAGGGCGTACCGAGAATGCCAAGTGCAGACATGATGACCTTAAATGATTTCCTCTTGTGTCAGTTTTGGTAAACTTTAGGAGCTAGGAAATGGTCCACTTTACAGAAATGTTCAAATTTACTGGCATTTCATATATTCTCTGCTATAACATTGTCCTGATTCTTTCTGTATATTCTTTACTTATGTTTTGGTTTTCCTTAATCAAAGTGTGTCTTTTAAATCTTTTCAAAGAATATTCTTTGGACTTACTACCTCACCTGAATTTTATACGTTTTCTGTCGTATTAAGTTCTGCTCATATCTTTATTTATCTTTTTTCTGTGTTCTCAGGGTTTATTGTTTTGAACTTCTGATGTCAATTAAAACACTTGGTTATTCATTTTAATAAATATTCTTACTTATAAAGATTTCAACTTTTCAAGATTTCAGCTTACTTGTAAGTTTCTAAGGGTCAGGTCCTCTATATTGTGGCTGGCCTAAGGCTTAGATCACAATATAACAAAGTAAATACTGACCTATTTTCCCCTCGACTTTCTGTGATTTCCTACATCTCACCTTTCTTTGCAGACAAGCTATTTGAAATACCCTTAACTTATTTCACAGCCAATAAGTCTTTCAAATTATGTTTAATTTTTAGAGAAATTTTCTTATATATTTAGGCAGAAAATCTGACCTGCCATAGTTTTCAAAACAGCATAATTTCACTCTTCTCAATGATGAATCTGTTGTATTACACATCCATTGAGTATGTAGCTTTATCAATGACATGTACTTTAAAAATGTTTTAGAGATCATACCACTCTTTGAAAACATCCTTGTTCCTTGTTTCAGTTCATGTTTTATGTATATTTTCTGCCTTGCACCTGATTATTCCAACGTCTGATCGATGGCCTAGGGAATCTAATTCTGGTATTGATTGTTTTTGCTGACTGTTTCCCCCTGTAGCTGATTTCTTCATTATTGTGTAAATTTAGATCATGAGCTCATGTTTAGCTCAACAGCTGACCTTGTAAGAGGCTTAGGTGTGAACGCTCGTAAGCCTCAGCAGAAATTCCACAAAGATTTTTTTGTGTCCCTCCAATGAGTTACCTGCGCGGACCCCGTTTTCTACAAGTGTTGGTCCACTACTCCCTCTAGAGGCTGGGACTCAGACAGGACTGCTTTGCTTCCCCCGACCTGGAGTAGTGGATTTGGGGGGCCTGTGGCCTGGGCAGGAGTCTCCCCGCGTGTGTCCCACGACCAATCTGCCTGCGAACTTCGGTCACCTGGTAGGAAGCTATGATGCCCAGACCTGTGGTTAGCTTTGCAGCGAGGTGTACTGCGCGGACCGGTTCCACTCGCACTTAAAGTAAGAGGGCGGTCTGAGTGGAAAGGTGAGATTTTGGGCAGCTGTGCAGACAAAGAAGGCGCACTTTGGCCTGGGCCTAAATGCTTGTGACACACGACTGGGCCTGCGGGCTCTGATGGCCCTGCCGTTTGCCCACTTATACCCTGCCCTTTGTTCAGTCACAGCAGAGATGGCCACACCCACTCCCTCAGTGAGGGCCGTGTTCCCACCTCCCTCAGCCCCGCCACCTCTCCGCAGTTTACCATGGACTACAGATGCTGCATTCTGAGACCAGGGCGTTCCGAGAATGCCAAGGGCAGACATGATGACCTTAAATGATTTCCTCTTGTGTCAGTTTTGGTAAACTTTAGGAGCTAGGAAATGGTCCACTTTACAGAAATGTTGAAATTTACTGGCATTTCATATATTCTCTGCTATAACATTGTCCTGATTTTTCTGTATATTCTTTACTTATGTTTTGGTTTTCCTTAATCAAAGTGTGTCTTTTAAATCTTGTCAAAAAATATTCTTAGACTTACTACATCACCTGAATTTTATAAATTTTCTATTGTATTAAGTTCTCCTCATATCTTTATTTATCTTTTTTCTATGTTCTCAGGTTTATTGTTTTGATCTTCTGATGTCAATTAAAACACTTGGTTATTCATTTTAATAAATGTTTTACTTATAAAGATTTCAACTTTTCAAGATTTCAGCTTACTTGTAAGTTTCTAAGGGTCAGGTCCTCTACATTGTTGCTGGCCTAAGGCTTAGTTCACCATATAGCAATGTATATATTGACCTATTTTCCCCTCGACTTTCTGTGATTCCCTACATCTCACTTTTCTTTGCAGACAAGCCATTTGAAATACCCTTAGCTTATTTCACAGCCAATAAGTCTTTGAACTAATGTGTATTTTTAAGAGAAATCTTCTTATATAATTAGGCAGAAAATCTGACCTGCCATCGTTTTCAAAACAGCATAATTTCACTCTTCTCAATGATGAATCTTTTGTATGACACAACCTTTGAGTATTTAGCTTTATCAATGACATGTACTTTAAAAATGTTTTAGAGATCCTACCAGTCTTTGAAAACATCCTTTTTCCTTGTTTCAGTTCCAGTTTTGTGTATACATTCTGCCTTGCACCTGATTATTCCAACATCTGATGGATGGCCTAGGGAATCTAATTCTGGTATTGATTGTTTTTGCTGCTTGTCTCCCCTTGTAGCTGATTTCTTCATTATTGTGTAAATTTAGATCATGAGCTCATGTTTAGCTAAACAGCTGACCTTGTAAGAGGCTTGGTGTCAACGCTCGTAAGCTTCAGCAGAAAGTCCACAAAGATTTTTTTGTGTCCCTCCAATGAGTTACTGCGCGGTTCCCGTTTTTTCAAGTGTTGGTCCACTACTCCCTCTAGAGGCTGGGACTCAGACAGGACTGCTTTGCTTCCCCCATTCTGGGGTAGGGCTTTGGGCGGCCTGTGGCTTGGGCAGGATGCTCCCCGCGTGTGTCCCACGATCGATCTGCCTGCGAACTTCGGTCACCAGGTAGGAAGCTATGATGCCCAGACCTATGTTTAGCTGTTCAGCGAGGTGTAATGCGTGGACAGTGTCCACACGCACTTCAAGTAAGAGGGCGGCCTGAGTGGAAAGGTGAGTTTGGGCAGCTGTGCAGACAAAGAAGGCGCACTTTGGTCTGGGCCTAAATGCTTGTGACACACGACTGGGTCTGCCGGGCTCTGTGGGCCCTGACCTTTGCCACTTCTCCCCTGCCCTTTGTTCAGTCACAGCAGAGATGGCCACACCCACTCCCACAGTGAGGGCCGTGTTCCCACCTCCCTCAGCCCCGCCCCCTCTACGCAGGTTACCATGGACTACAGAAGCTGCATTCTGAAGGCAGGGCGTACCGAGAATGCCAAAGGCAGACATGATGACCTTAAATGATTTCCTCTTGTGTCAGTTTTGTTAAACTTTAGGAGCTAGGAAATGGTCCACTTTACAGAAATGTTCAAATTTACAGGCATTTCATATATTCTCTGCTATAACATTGTCCTGATTCTTTCTGTATATTCTTTACTTATGTTTTGGTTTTCTTAATCAAAGTGTGTCTTTTAAATCTTGTCAAAGAATATTCTTAGACTTACTACATCACCTGAATTTTATACATTTTCTATTGTATTAAGTTCTCCTCATATCTTTATTTATCTTTTTTCTATGTTCTCAGGTTTATTGTTTTGATCTTCTGATGTCAATTAAAACACTTGGTTATTCATTTTAATAAATGTTTTACTTATAAAGATTTCAACTTTTCAAGATTTCAGCTTACTTGTAAGTTTCTAAGGGTCAGGTCCTCTACATTGTTGATGGCCTAAGGCTTAGTTCACCATATAGCAATGTATATATAGACCTATTTTCCCCTCGACTTTCTGTGATTCCCTACATCTCACCTTTCTTTGCAGACAAGCCATTTGAAATACCCTTAACTTATTTCACAGCCAATAAGTCTTTGAAATAATGTGTATTTTTTAGAGAAATCTTCTTATATAATTAGGCAGAAAATCTGACCTGCCATCGTTTTCAAAACAGCATAATTTCACTCTTCTCAATGATGAATCTGTTGTATGACACAACCTTTGAGTATTTAGCTTTATCAATGACATGTACTTAAAAAATGTTTTAGAGATCCTACCAGTCTTTGAAAACATCCTTGTTCCTTGTTTCAGTTCCAGTTTTGTGTATACATTCTGCCTTGCACCTGATTATTCCAACATCTGATGGATGACCTAGGGAATCTAATTCTGGTATTGATTGTTTTTGCTGCTTGTCTCCCCTTGTAGCTGATTTCTTCATTATTGTGTAAATTTAGATCATGAGCTCATGTTTAGCTCAACAGCTGACCTTGTAAGAGGCTTAGTTGTGAACACTTGTAAGCTTCCTCAGAAAGTCCGCAAAGATTTATTTGTATCCCGCCAATGAGTTGCCCGCGAGGACCCCGTTTTCTACAAGTGTTGGTCCACTACTCCCTCTAGAGGCTGGGACTCAGACAGGACTGCTTTGCTGCCCCCGATCTGGAATAGTGGCTTTGGGCGGCCTGTGGCCTGGGCAGGAACCTCACCACGTGTGTCCCACGACCCATCTGCCTGCGAACTTCGGTCACCTGGCAGGAAGCTATGATGCCCACACCTATGGTTAGCTTTGCAGCGAGGTGTACTGCGCGGACAGGGTCCACACGCACTTCAAGTATGAGGGCGGCCTGAGTGGAAAGGTTAAAGTTTGGGCAGCTGTGCAGACAAAGAAGGCGACCTTTGTCCTGGGCCTAAATGCTTGTGACACCCAACTGGGCCTACCGGGCTCTGAGGGCCCTGCCCTGGGCCCACTGTTCCCCTTCCCTTTGTTCAGTTACAGCAGAATTGGCCACACCCACTCCCTCAGTGAGGGCCGTGTTCCAAACTCCCTCAGCCCCGCCCCCTCTCCGCAGGTTTCCATGGACTACAGATGCTGCATTCTGAGTGCAGGGCATACCGAGAATTCCAAGGGCAGACATGATGACCTTAAATGATTTCCTCTTGTGTCAGGTTTGGTAAACTTTAGGAGCTAGGTAATGGTCCACTTTTCAGAAATGTTCAAATTTACTGGCATTTCATATATTCTCTGCTATAACATTGTCCTGATTCTTTCTGTATGTTCTTTACTTATGTTTTGGTTTTCCTTAATCAAAGTGTGTCTTTTAAATCTTGTCAAAGAATATTCTTAGACTTACTACATCACCTGAATTTTATAAATTTTCTATTGTATTAAGTTCTCCTCATATCTTTATTTATCTTTTTTCTATGTTCTCAGGTATATTGTTTTGATCTTCTGATGTCAATTAAAACACTTGGTTATTCATTTTAATAAATGTTTTACTTATAAAGATTTCAACTTTTCAAGATTTCAGCTTACTTGTAAGTTTCTAAGGGTCAGGTCCTCTACATTGTTGCTGGCCTAAGGCTTAGTTCACCATATAGCAATGTATATATTGACCTATTTTCCCCTCGACTTTCTGTGATTCCCTACATCTCACCTTTCTTTGCAGACAAGCCATTTGAAATACCCTTAACTTATTTCACAGCCAATAAGTCTTTGAAATAATGTGAATTTTTTACAGAAATCTTCTTATATAATTAGGCAGAAAATCTGACCTGCCATAGTTTTCAAAACAGCATAATTTCACTCTTCTCAATGATGAATCTGTTGTATGACACAACCTTTGAGTATTTAGCTTTATCAATGACATGTACTTTAAAAATGTTTTAGAGATCCTACCAGTCTTTGAAAACATCCTTGTTCCTTGTTTCAGTTCCAGTTTTGTGTATACATTCTGCCTTGCACCTGATTATTCCAACATCTGATGGATGGCCTAGGGAATCTAATTCTCGTATTGATTGTTTTTGCTGCATGTCTCCCCTTGTAGCTGATTTCTTCATTATTGTGTAAAGTTAGATCATGAGCTCATGTTTAGCTCAACAGCTGACCTTGTAAGAGGCTTAGTATTGAACACTTGTAAGCTACCTCAGAAAGTCCGCAAAGATTTATTTGTGTCCCGCCAATGAGTTGCCCGCGAGGACCCCGTTTTCTACAAGTGTTGGTCCACTACACCCTCTAGAGGCTGGGACTCAGACAGGACTGCTTTGCTGCCCCCGATCTGGGATAGTGGCTTTGGGCGGCCTGTGGCCTGGGCAGGAAGCTCCCCACGTGTGTCCCACGACCCATCTGCCTGCGAACTTCGGTCACCTGGCAGGAAGCTATGATGCACAGACCTATGGTTAGCTTTGCAGCGAGGTGTACTGCGCGGACCGGGTCCACACGCACTTCAAGTAAGAGGGCGGCCTGAGTGGAAAGGTTAAAGTTTGGGCAGCTGTGCAGACAAAGAAGGCGTCCTTTGTCCTGGGCCTAAATGCTTGTGACACCCCACTGGGCCTGCCGGTCTCTGAGGGCCCTGCCCTGGGCCCACTGTTCCCCTTCCCTTTGTTCAGTTACAGCAGAATTGGCCACACCCACTCCCTCAGTGAGGGCCGTGTTCCAAACTCCCTCAGCCCCGCCCCCTCTCCGCAGGTTTCCATGGACTACAGATGCTGCATTCTGAGTGCAGGGCATACCGAGAATGCCAAGGGCAGACATGATGACCTTAAATGATTTCCTCTTGTGTCAGGTTTGGTAAACTTTAGGAGCTAGGAAATGGTCCACTTTACAGAAATGTTCAAATTTACTGGCATTTCATATATTCTCTGCTATAACATTGTCCTGATTCTTTCTGTATATTCTTTACTTATGTTTTGGTTTTCCTTAATCAAAGTGTGTCTTTTAAATCTTGTCAAAGAATATTCTTAGACTTACTACATCACCTGAATTTTATACATTTTCTATTGTATTAAGTTCTCCTCATATCTTTATTTATCTTTTTTCTATGTTCTCAGGTTTATTGTTTTGATCTTCTGATGTCAATTAAAACACTTGGTTATTCATTTTAATAAATATTTTACTTATAAAGATTTCAACTTTTCAAGATTTCAGCTGACTTGTAAGTTTCTAAGGGTCAGGTCCTCTATATTGTGGCTGGCCTACGGCTTAGTTCACAATATAGCAAAGTATATACTGACCTATTTTCCCCTCGACTTTCTGTGATTTCCTACATCTCACCTTTCTTTGCAGACAAGCCATTTGAAATACCCTTAACTTATTTCACAGCCAATAAGTCTTTGAAATAATGTGTATTTTTTAGAGAAATCTTCTTATATATTTAGGCAGAAAATCTGACCTGCCTTAGTTTTCAAAACAGCATAATTTCACTCTTCTCAATGATGAATCTGTTGTATTACACAACCTTTGAGTATTTAGCTTTATCAATGACATGTACTTTAAAAATGTTTTAGAGATCCTACCAGTCTTTGAAAACATCCTTGTTCCTTGTTTCAGTTCCAGTTTTATGTATATTTTCTGCCTTGCACCTGATTATTCCAACGTCTGATCGATGGCGTAGGGAATCTAATTCTGGTATTGATTGTTTTTGCTGATTGTTTCCCCCTGTAGATGATTTCTTCATTATTGTGTAAATTTAGATCATGAGCTCATGTTTAGCTCAATAGCTGACCTTGTAAGAGGCTTAGTTGTGAACACTTGTAAGCTTCCTCAGAAAGTCCGCAAAGATTTATTTGTGTCCCTCCAATGAGTTGCCCGCGAGGACCCCGTTTTCTACAAGTGTTGGTCCACTACTCCCTCTAGAGGCTGGGACTCAGACAGGACTGCTCTGCTGACCCCTATCTGGGATAGTGGCTTAAGGCTGCCTGTGGCCTGGGCAGGAAGCTCCCCACGTGTGTCCCACGACCCATCTGCCTGCGAACTTCGGTCACCTGGCAGGAAGCTATGATGCCCAGACCTATGGTTAGCTTTGCAGCGAGGTGTACTGCACGGACCGGGTCCACACGCACTTCAAGTAAGAGGGCGGCCTGAGTGGAAAGGTTAAAGTTTGGGCAGCTGTGCAGACAAAGAAGGCGTCCTTTGTCCTGGGCCTAAATGCTTGTGACACCCCACTGGGCCTGCCAGGCTCTGAGGGCCCTGCCCTGGGCCCACTGTACCCCTTCCCTTTGTTCAGTTACAGCAGATTTGGCCACACACACTCCCTCAGTGAGGGCCGTGTTCCAAACTCCCTCAGCCCCGCACCCTCTCCGCAGGTTACCATGGACTACAGATGCTGCATTCTGAGTGCAGGGCATTCCGAGAATGCCAAGGGCAGACATGATGACCTTAATTGATTTCCTCTTGTGTCAGTTTTGGTAAACTTTAGGAGCTAGGAGATGGTCCACTTTACAGAAATGTTCAAATTTACTGGCATTTCATATATTCTCTTCTATAACATTGTCCTGATTTTTCTGTATATTCTTTACTTATGTTTTGGTTTTCCTTAATCAAAGTGTGTCTTTTAAATCTTGTCGAAGAATATTCTTAGACTTAATACATCACCTGAATTTTATACATTTTCTATTGTATTAAGTTCTGCTCATATCTTTATTTATCTTTTTTCTATGTTCTCAGGTTTATTGTTTTGATCTTCTGATGTCAATTAAAACACTTGGTTATTCATTTTAATAAATGTTTTACTTAAAAAGATTTCAACTTTTCAAGATTTCAGCTTACTTGTAAGTTTCTAAGGGTCAGGTCCTCTACATTGTTGCTGGCCTAAGGCTTAGTTCACCATATAGCAATGTATATATTGACCTATTTTCCCCTCGACTTTCTGTGATTCCCTACATCTCACCTTTCTTTGCAGACAAGCCATTTGAAATACCCTTAACTTATTTCACAGCCAATAAGTCTTTGAAATAATGTGTATTTTTTAGAGAAATCTTCTTATATAATTAGGCAGAAAATCTGACCTGCCATCGTTTTCAAAACAGCATAATTTCACTCTTCTCAATGATGAATCTGTTGTATGACACAACCTTTGAGTATTTAGCTTTATCAATGACATGTACTTAAAAAATGTTTTAGAGATCCTACCAGTCTTTGAAAACATCCTTGTTCCTTGTTTCAGTTCCAGTTTTGTGTATACATTCTGCCTTGCACCTGATTATTACAACATCTAATGGATGACCTAGGGAATCTAATTCTGGTATTGATTGTTTTTGCTGCTTGTCTCCCCTTGTAGCTGATTTCTTCATTAATGTGTAAATTTAGATCATGAGCTCATGTTTAGATAAACAGCTGACCTTGTAAGAGGCTTAGGTGTGAACGCTCGTAAGCTTCAGCAGAAAGTCCACAAAGATTTTTTTGTGTCCCTCCAATGAGTTACCCGCGCGGACCTCGTTTTCTACAAGTGTTGGTCCACTACTCCCTCTAGAGGCTGGGGCTCAGACAGGACTGCTTTGCTTCCCCCGATCTGGGGTAGTGGCTTTGGGCAGCCTGTGGCCTGGGCAGGAGGCTCCCCGCGTGTGTCCCACGGCCGATCCGCCTGCGAACTTCGGTCACCTGGTAGGAAGCTATGATGCCCAGACCTATGGTTAGCTTTGCAGCGAGGTGTACTGCGCGGACCGGTTCCACACGCACTTCAAGTAAGAGGGCGGCCTGAGTGGAAAGGTGAGAGTTTGGGCAGCTGTGCAGACAAAGAAGGCGCACTTTGGCCTGGGCCTAAATGCTTGTGACACACGACTGGGTCTGCCGAGCTCTGAGGGACCTGCCGTTTGCCCCCTTCTCCCCTGCCATTTGTTCAGTTGCAGCAGACATGGCCACACCCACTCCCACAGTGAGGGCAGTGTTCCCACCTCCTTCAGCCCCGCCCCCTCTCCGCAGGTTACCATGGACTACAGATGCTGCATTCTGAGGCCAGGGCGTTCCGAGAATGCCAAGGGCAGACATGATGACCTTAAATGATTTCCTCTTGTGTCAATTTTGGTAAACTTTAGGAGCTAGGAAATGGTCCACTTTACAGAAATGTTCAAATTTACTGGCATTTCATATATTCTCTGCTATAACATTGTCCTGATTCTTTCTGTATATTCTTTACTTATGTTTTGGTTTTCCTTAATCAAAGTGTGTCTTTTAAATCTTTTCAAAGAATATTCTTTGGACTTACTACCTCACCTGAATTTTATACGTTTTCTGTGGTATTAAGTTCTGCTCATATCTTTATTTATCTTTTTTCTATGTTCTCAGGGTTTATTGATTTCATCTTCTGATGTCATTTAAAACACTTGGTTATTCATTTTAATAAATATTCTTACTTATAAAGATTTCAACTTTTCAAGATTTCAGCTTACTTGTAAGTTTCTAAGGGTCAGGTCCTCTATATTGTGGCTGGCCTAAGGCTTAGTTCACAATATAGCAAAGTATATACTGACCTATTTTCCCCTCGACTTTCTGTGATTTCCTACATCTCACCTTTCTTTGCAGACAAGCCATTTGAAATACGCTTAACTTATTTCACAGCCAATAAGTCTTTGAAATAATGTGTATTTTTTAGAGAAATCTTCTTATATATTTAGGCAGAAAATCTGACCTGCCATAGTTTTCAAAACAGCATAATTTCACTCTTCTCAATGATGAATCTGTTGTATTACACAACCTTTGAGCATTTAGCTTTATCAATGACATGTACTTTAAAAATGTTTTAGAGATCCTACCAGTCTTTGAAAACATACTTGTTCCTTGTTTCAGTTCCAGTTTTATGTATATTTTCTGCCTTGCACCTGATTATTCCAACGTCTGATCGATGGCCTAGGGAATCTAATTCTGGTATTGATTGTTTTTGCTGATTGTTTCCCCCTGTAGCTGATTTCTTCATTATTGTGTAAATTTAGATCATGAGCTCATGTTTAGCTCAACAGCTGACCATGTAAGAGGCTTAGATGTGAACACTTGTAAGCATCCTCAGAAAGTCCGCAAAGATTTATTTGTGTCCCTCCAATGAGGTGCCCGCGAGGACCCCGTTTTCTACAAGTGTTTGTCCACTACTCCCTCTAGAGGCTGGGACTCAGAAAGGACTGCTTTGCTGCCCCCGATCTGGGATAGTGGCTTAAGGCGGCCTGTGGCCTGGGCAGGAAGCTCCCCACGTGTGTCCCACGACCCATCTGCCTGCGAACTTCGGTCACCTGGCAGGAAGCTATGATGCCCAGACCTATGGTTAGCTTTGCAGCGAGGTGTACTGCGCGGACCGGGTCCACACGCACTTCAAGTAAGAGGGCGGCCTGAGTGGAAAGGTTAAAGTTTGGGCAGCTGTGCAGACAAAGAAGGCGCCCTTTGTCCTGGGCCTAAATGCTTGTGACACCCCACTGGGCCTGCCGGGCTCTGAGGGCCCTGCCCTGGGCCCACTGTTCCCCTTCCCTTTGTTCAGTTACAGCAGATTTGGCCACACCCACTCCCTCAGTGAGGGCCGTGTTCCAAACTCCCTCAGCCCCGCACCCTCTCCGCAGGTTACCATGGACTACAGATGCTGCATTCTGAGTGCAGGGCATTCCGAGAATGCCAAGGGCAGACATGATGACCTTAAATGATTTCCTCTTGTGTCAGTTTTGGTAAACTTTAGGAGCTAGGAGATGGTCCACTTTACAGAAATGTTCAAATTTCCTGGCATTTCATATATTCTCTTCTATAACATTGTCCTCATTTTTCTGTATATTCTTTACTTATGTTTTGGTTTTCCTTAATCAAAGTGTGTCTTTTAAATCTTGTCAAAGAATATTCTTAGACTTACTACATCACCTGAATTTTATACATTTTCTATTGTATTAAGTTCTCCTCATATCTTTATTTATCATTTTTCTATGTTCTCAGGTTTATTGTTTTGATCTTCTGATGTCAATTAAAACACTTGGTTATTCATTTTAATAAATGTTTTACTTATAAAGATTTCAACTTTTCAAGATTTCAGCTTACTTGTAAGTTTCTAAGGGTCAGGTCCTCTACATTGTTGCTGGCCTAAGGCTTAGTTCACCATATAGCAATGTATATATTGACCTATTTTCCCCTCGACTTTCTGTGATTCCCTACATCTCACCTTTCTTTGCAGACAAGCCATTTGAAATACCCTTAACTTATTTCACAGCCTATAAGTCTTTGATATAATGTGTAATTTTTAGAGAAATCTTCTTATATAATTAGGCAGAAAATCTGACCTGCCATAGATTTCAAAACAGCATAATTTCACTCTTCTCAATGATGAATCTGTTGTATGACACAACCTTTGAGTATTTAGCTTTATCAATGACATGTACTTTAAAAATGTTTTAGAGATCCTACCAGTCTTTGAAAACATCCTTGTTCCTTGTTTCAGTTCCAGTTTTGTGTATACATTCTGCCTTGCACCTGATTATTACAACATCTGATGGATGGCCTAGGGAATCTAATTCTGGTATTGATTGTTTTTGCTGCTTGTCTCCCCTTGTAGCTGATTTCTTCATTAATGTGTAAATTTAGATCATGAGCTCATGTTTAGCTAAACAGCTGACCTTGTAAGAGGCTTAGGTGTGAACGCTCGTAAGCTTCAGCAGAAAGTCCACAAAGATTTTTTTGTGTCCCTCCAATGAGTTACCCGCGCGGACCCCGTTTTCTACAAGTGTTGGTCCACTACTCCCTCTAGATGCTGGGACTCAGACAGGACTGCTTTGCTTCCCCCGATCTGGGGTAGTGGCTTTGGGCGACCTGTGGCCTGGGCAGGAGGCTCCCCGCGTGTGTCCCACGACCGATCTGCCTGCGAACTTCGGTCACCTGGTAGGAAGCTATGATGCCCAGACCTATGGTTAGCTTTGCAGCGAGGTGTACTGCGCGGACCGGTTCCACACGCACTTCAAGTAAGAGGGCGGCCTGAGTGGAAAGGTGAGAGTTTGGGCAGCTGTGCAGACAAAGAAGGCGCACTTTGGCCTGGGCCTAAATGCTTGTGACACACGACTGGGTCTGCCGGGCTCTGAGGGCCCTGCCATTTGCCCCCTTCTCCCCTGCCATTTGTTCAGTCACAGCAGAGATGGCCACACCCACTCCCACAGTGAGGGCAGTGTTCCCACCTCCTTCAGCCCCGCACCCTCTCCGCAGGTTACCATGGACTACAGATGCTGCATTCTGAGGCCAGGGCGAACCGAGAATTCCAAGGGCAGACAGGATGACCTTAAATTATTTCCTCTTGTGTCAATTTTGGTAAACTTTAGGAGCTAGGAAATGGTCCACTTTACAGAAATGTTCAAATTTACTGGCATTTCATATATTCTCTGCTATAACATTGTCCTGATTCTTTCTGTATATTCTTTACTTATGTTTTGGTTTTCCTTAATCAAAGTGTGTCTTTTAAATCTTTTCAAAGAATATTCTTTGGACTTACTACCCCACGTGAATTTTATACGTTTTCTGTGGTATTAAGTTCTGCTCATATCTTTATTTATCTTTTTTCTATGTTCTCAGGGTTTATTGTTTTGGTCTTCTGATGTCATGTAAAACACTTGGTTATTCATTTTAATAAATATTCTTACTTATAAAGATTTCAACTTTTCAAGATTTCAGCTTACTTGTAAGTTTCTAAGGGTCAGGTCCTCTATATTGTGGCTGGCCTACGGCTTAGTTCACAATATAGCAAAGTATATACTGACCTATTTTCCCCTCGACTTTCTGTGATTTCCTACATCTCACCTTTCTTTGCAGACAAGCCATTTGAAATACCCTTAACTTATTTCACAGCCAATAAGTCTTTGAAATAATGTGTATTTTTTAGAGAAATCTTCTTATATATTTAGGCATAAAATCTGACCTGCCTTAGTTTTCAAAACAGCATAATTTCACTCTTCTCAATGATGAATCTGTTGTATTACACAACCTTTGAGTATTTAGCTTTATCAATGACATGTACTTTAAAAATGTTTTAGAGATCCTACCAGTCTTTGAAAGCATCCTTGTTCCTTGTTTCAGTTCCAGTTTTATGTATATTTTCTGCCTTGCACCTGATTATTCCAACGTCTGATCGATGGCCTAGGGAATCTAATTCTGGTATTGATTGTTTTTGCTGATTGTTTCCCCCTGTAGCTGATTTCTTCATTATTGTGTAAATTTAGATCATGAGCTCATGTTTAGCTCAACAGCTGACCTTGTAAGAGGCTTAGTTGTGAACACTTGTAAGCTTCCTCAGAAAGTCCGCAAAGATTTATTTGTGTCCCGCCAATGAGTTGCCCGCGAGGACCCCGTTTTCTACAAGTGTTGGTCCACTACACCCTCTAGAGGCTGGGACTCAGACAGGACTGCTTTGCTGCCCCCGATCTGGGATAGTGGCTTTGGGCGGCCTGTGGCCTGGGCAGGAAGCTCCCCACGTGTGTCCCACGACCCATCTGCCTGCGAACTTCGGTCACCTGGCAGGAAGCTATGATGCCCAGACCTATGGTTAGCTTTGCAGCGAGGTGTACTGCGCGGACTGGGTCCACACGCACTTCAAGTAAGAGGGCGGCCTGAGTGGAAAGGTTAAAGTTTGGGCAGCTGTGCAGACAAAGAAGGCGTCCTTTGTCCTGGGCCTAAATGCTTGTGAAACCCCACTGGGCCTGCCGGGCTCTGAGGGCCCTGCCCTGGGCCCACTGTTCCCCTTCCCTTTGTTCAGTTACAGCAGAATTGGCCACACCCACTCCCTCAGTGAGGGCCGTGTTCCAAACTCCCTCAGCCCCGCCCCCTCTCCGCAGGTTTCCATGGACTACAGATGCTGCATTCTGAGTGCAGGGCATACCGAGAATGCCAAGGGCAGACATGATGACCTTAAATGATTTCCTCTTGTGTCAGGTTTGGTAAAATTTAGGAGCTAGGAAATGGTCCACTTTACAGAAATGTTCAAATTTACTGGCATTTCATATATTCTCTGCTATAACATTGTCCTGATTTTTCTGTATATTCTTTAATTATGTTTTGGTTTTCCTTAATCAAAGTGTGTCTTTTAAATCTTGTCAAAGAATATTCTTAGACTTACTACATCACCTGAATTTTATACATTTTCTATTGTATTACGTTCTCCTCATATCTTTATTTATCTTTTTTCTATGTTCTCAGGTTTATTGTTTTGATCTTCTGATGTCAATTAAAACACTTGGTTATTCATTTTAATAAATATTTTACTTATAAAGATTTCAACTTTTCAAGATTTCAGCTTACTTGTAAGTTTCTAAGGGTCAGGTCCTCTACATTGTTGCTGGCCTAAGGCTTAGTTCACCATATAGCAATGTATATATTGACCTATTTTCCCCTCGACTTTCTGTGATTCCCTACATCTCACCTTTCTTTGCAGACAAGCCATTTGAAATACCCTTAACTTATTTCACAGCCAATAAGTCTTTGAAATAATGTGTATTTTTTAGAGAAATCTTCTTATATAATTAGGCAGAAAATCTGACCTGCCATCGTTTTCAAAACAGCATAATTTCACTCTTCTCAATGATGAATCTGTTGCATGACACAACCTTTGAGTATTTAGCTTTATCAATGACATGTACTTAAAAAATGTTTTAGAGATCCTACCAGTCTTTGAAAACATCCTTGTGCCTTGTTTCAGTTCCAGTTTTGTGTATACATTCTGCCTTGCACCTGATTATTCCAACATCTGATGGATGGCCTAGGGAATCTAATTCTGGTATTGATTGTTTTTGCTGCTTGTCTCCCATTGTAGTTGATTTCTTCATTATTGTGTAAATTTAGATCATGAGCTCATGTTTAGCTAAACAGCTGACCTTGTAAGAGGCTTAGGTGTGAACGCTCGTAAGCTTCAGCAGAAAGTCCACAAAGATTTTTTTGTGTCCCTCCAATGAGTTACCCGCGCGGACCCCGTTTTCTACAAGTGTTGGTCCACTACTCCCTCTAGAGGCTGGGACTCAGACAGGACTGCTTTGCTTCCCCCGATCTGGGGTAGTGGCTTTGTGCGGCCTGTGGCCTGGGCAGGAGGCTCCCCGCGTGTGTCCCACGACCGATCTGCCTGCGAACTTCGGTCACCAGGTAGGAAGCTATGATGCCCAGACCTATGGTTAGCTGTTCAGCGAGGTGTAATGCGTGGACAGGGTCCACACGCACTTCAAGTAAGAGGGCGGCCTGAGTGGAAAGGTGAGAGTTTGGGCAGCTGTGCAGACAAAGAAGGCGCACTTTGGCCTGGACCTAAATGCTTGTGACACACGACTGGGTCTGCCGGGCTCTGAGGGCCCTGCCGTTTGCCCCCTTCTCCCCTGTCCTTTCTTCAGTCACAGCAGAGATGGCCACACCCACTCCCTCAGTGAGGGCAGTGTTCCCACCTCCTTCAGCCCCGCCCCCTCTCCGCAGGTTACCATGGACTACAGATGCTGCATTCTGAGGCCAGGGCGTTCCGAGAATGCCAAGGGCAGACATGATGACCTTAAATGATTTCCTCTTGTGTCAATTTTGGTAAACTTTAGGAACTAGGAAATGGTCCACTTTACACAAATATTCAAATTTACTGGCATTTCATATATTCTCTGCTATAACATTGTCCTGATTCTTTCTGTATATTCTTTACTTATGTTTTGGTTTTCCTTAATCAAAGTGTGTCTTTTAAATCTTTTCAAAGAATATTCTTTGGACTTACTACCTCACCTGAATTTTATACGTTTTCTGTGGTATTAAGTTCTGCTCATATCTTTATTTATCTTTTTTCTATGTTCTCAGGGTTTATTGTTTTCATCTTCTGATGTCATATAAAACACTTGGTTATTCATTTTAATAAATATTCTTACTTATAAAGATTTCACCTTTTCAAGATTTCAGCTTACTTGTAAGTTTCTAAGGGTCAGGTCCTCTATATTGTGGCTGGCCTAAGGCTTAGTTCACAATATAGCAAAGTATATACTGACCTATTTTCCCCTCGACTTTCTGTGATTTCCGACATCTCACCTTTCTTTGCAGATAAGCCATTTGAAATACGCTTAACTTATTTCACAGCCAATAAGTCTTTGAAATAATGTGTATTTTTTAGAGAAATCTTCTTATATATTTAGGCAGAAAATCAGACCTGCCATAGTTTTCAAAACAGCATAATTTCACTCTTCTCAATGATGAATCTGTTGTATTACACAACCTTTGAGTATTTAGCTTTATCAATGCCGTGTACTTTAAAAATGTTTTAGAGATCCTACCAGTCTTTGAAAACATCCTTGTTCCTTGTTTCAGTTCCAGTTTTATGTATATTTTCTGCCTTGCACCTGATTATTCCAACGTCTGATCGATGGCCTAGGGAATCTAATTCTGGTATTGATTGTTTTTGCTGATTGTTTCCCCCTATAGCTGATTTCTTCATTATTGTGTAAATTTAGATCATGAGCTCATGTTTAGCTCAATAGCTGACCTTGTAAGAGGCTTAGTTGTGAACACTTGTAAGCTTCCTCAGAAAGTCCGCAAAGATTTATTTGTGTCCCTCCAATGAGTTGCCCACGAGGACCCCGTTTTCTACAAGTGTTGGTCCACTACTCCCTCTAGAGCCTGGGACTCAGACAGGACAGCTTTGCTGCCCCCGATCTGTGATAGTGGCTTAAGGCGGCCTGTGGCCTGGGCAGGAAGCTCCCCCCGTGTGTCCCACGACCCATCTGCCTGCGAACTTCGGTCACCTGGCAGGAAGCTATGATGCCCAGACCTATGGTTAGCTTTGCAGCGAGGTGTACTGCGCGGACCGGGTCCACACGCACTTCAAGTAAGAGGGCGGCCTGAGTGGAAAGGTTAAAGTTTGGGCAGCTGTGCAGACAAAGAAGGCGTCCTTTGTCCTGGGCCTAAATGCTTGTGACACCCCACTGGGCCTGCCGGGCTCTGAGGGCCCTGCCCTGGGCCCACTGTTCCCCTTCCCTTTGTTCAGTCACAGCAGATTTGGCCACACCCACTCCCTCAGTGAGGGCCGTGTTCCAAACTCCCTCAGCCCCGCCCCCTCTCCGCAGGTTACCATGGACTACAGATGCTGCATTCTGAGTGCAGGGCATTTCGAGAATGCCAAGGGCAGACATGATGACCTTAAATGATTTCCTCTTGTGTCAGTTTTGGTAAACTTTAGGAGCTAGGAAATGGTCCACTTTACAGAAATGTTCAAATTTACTGGCATTTCATATATTCTCTGCTATAACATTGTCCTGATTCTTTCTGTATATTCTTTACTTATGTTTTGGTTTTCCTTAATCAAAGTGTGTCTTTTAAATCTTGTCAAAGAATATTCTTAGACTTACTACATCCCCTGAATTTTATACATTTTCTATTGTATTAAGTTCTCCTCATATCTTTATTTATGTTTTTTCTATGTTCTCAGGTTTATTGTATTGATCTTCTGATGTCAATTAAAACACTTGGTTATTCATTTTAATAAATGTTTTACTTATAAAGTTTTCAACTTTTCAAGATTTCAGCTTACTTGTAAGTTTCTAAGGGTCAGGTCCTCTACATTGTTGCTGGCCTAAGGCTTAGTTCACCATATAGCAATGTATATATTGACCTATTTTCCCCTCGACTTTCTGTGATTCCCTACATCTCACCTTTCTTTGCAGACAAGCCATTTGAAATACCCTTAACTTATTTCACAGCCAATAAGTCTTTGAAATAATGTATATTTTTTAGAGAAATCTTCTTATATAATTAGGCAGAAAATCTTACCTGCCATAGTTTTCAAAACAGCATAATTTCACTCTTCTCAATGATGAATCTGTTGTATGACACAACCTTTGAGTATTTAGCTTTATCAATGACATGTACTTTAAAAATGTTTTAGAGATCCTACCAGTCTTTGAAAACATCCTTGTTCCTTGTTTCCGTTCCTGTTTTGTGTATACATTCTGCCTTGCACCTGATTATTCCAACATCTGATGGATGGCCTAGGGAATCTAATTCTGGTATTGATTGTTTTTGCTGCTTGTCTCCCCTTGTAGCTGATTTCTTCATAATTCTGTAAAGTTAGATCATGAGCTCATGTTTAGCTCAACAGCTGACCTTGTTAGAGGCTTAGTATTGAACACTTGTAAGCTTCCTCAGAAAGTCCGCAAAGATTTATTTGTGCCCCTCCAATGAGTTGCCCGCGAGGACCCCGTTTTCTACAAGTGTTGGTCCACTACTCCCTCTAGAGGCTGGGACTCAGACAGGCCTGCTTTGCTTCCCCCATTATGGGGTAGTGGCTTTCGGCGGCCTGTGGCCTGGGCAGGAGGCTCACCGCGTGTGTCCCACGACCGATCTGCCTGCGAACTTCGGTCACCAGGTAGGAAGCTATGATGCCCAGACCTATGGTTAGCTGTTCAGCGAGGTGTAATGCGTGGACAGGGTCCACACGCACTTCAAGTAAGAGGGCGGCCTGAGTGGAAAGGTGAGAGTTTGGGCAGCTGTGAAGACACAGAAGGCGCACTTTGGCCTGGGCCTAAATGCTTGTGACACACGACTGGGTCTGCCGGGCTCTGAGGGCCCTGCCTTTTGCCCCCTTCTCCCCTGCCCTTTGTTCAGTCACAACAGAGATGGCCACACCCACTCCCACAGTGAGGGCAGTGTTCCCACCTCCTTCAGCCCCGCACCCTCTCCGCAGGTTACCATGGACTACAGTTGCTGCATTCTGAGCCCAGGGCATTCCGAGAATGCCAAGGGCAGACATGATGACCTTTAATGATTTCCTCTTGTGTCAATTTTGGTAAACTTTAGGAACTAGGAAATGGTCCACTTTACACAAATATTCAAATTTACTGGCATTTCATATATTCTCTGCTATAACATTGTCCTGATTCTTTCTGTATATTCTTTACTTATGTTTTGGTTTTCCTTAATCAAAGTGTGTCTTTTAAATCTTTTCAAAGAATATTCTTTGGACTTACTACCTCACCTGAATTTTATACGTTTTCTGTGGTATTAAGTTCTGCTCATATCTTTATTTATCTTTTTTCTATGTTCTCAGGGTTTATTGTTTTGATCTTCTGATGTCATTTAAAACACTTGGTTATTCATTTTCATAAATATTCTTACTTATAAAGATTTCAACTTTTCAAGATTTCAGCTTACTTGTAAGTTTCTAAGGGTCAGGTCCTCTATATTGTGGCTGGCCTAAGGCTTAGTTCACAATATAGCAAAGTATATACTGACCTATTTTCCCCTCGACTTTCTGTGATTTCCTACATCTCACCTTTCTTTGCAGACAAGCCATTTGAAATACGCTTACCTTATTTCACAGCCAATAAGTCTTTGAAATAATGTGTATTTTTTAGAGAAATCTTCTTATATATTTAGGCAGAAAATCTGACCTGCCATAGTTTTCAAAACAGCATAATTTCACTCTTCTCAATGATGAATCTGTTGTATTACACAACCTTTGAGCATTTAGCTTTATCAATGACATGTACTTTAAAAAGGTTTTAGAGATCCTACCAGTCTTTGAAAACATCCTTGTTCCTTGTTTCAGTTCCAGTTTTATGTATATTTTCTGCCTTGCACCTGATTATTCCAACGTCTGATCGATGGCCTAGGGAATCTAATTCTGGTATTGATTGTTTTTGCTGATTGTTTCCCCCTGTAGCTGATTTATTCATTATTGTGTAAATTTAGATCATGAGCTCATGTTTAGCTCAACAGCTGACCATGTAAGAGGCTTAGATGTGAACACTTGTAAGCTTCCTCAGAAAGTCCGCAAAGATTTATTTGTGTCCCTCCAATGAGTTGCCCGCGAGGACCCCGTTTTCTAAAAGTGTTTGTCCACTACTCCCTCTAGAGGCTGGGACTCAGACAGGACTGCTTTGCTGCCCCCGATCTGGGATAGTGGCTTTGGGCGGCCTGTGGCCTGGGCAGGAAGCTCCCCACGTGTGTCCCACGACCCATCTGCCTGCGAACTTCGGTCACCTGGCAGGAAGCTATGATGCCCAGACCTATGGTTAGCTTTGCAGCGAGGTGTACTGCGCGGACCGGGTCCACACGAACTTCAAGTAAGAGGGCGGCCTGAGTGGAAAGGTTAAAGTTTGGGCAGCTGTGCAGACAAAGAAGGCGTCCTTTGTCCTGGGCCTAAATGCTTGTGACACCCCACTGGGCCTGCCGGGCTCTGAGGGCCCTGCCCTGGGCCCACTGTTCGCCTTCCCTTTGTTCAGTCACAGCAGAACTGGCCACACCCACTCCCTCAGTGAGGGCCGTGTTCCAAACTCCCTCAGCCCCGCACCCTTTCCGCAGGTTACCATGGACTACAGATGCTGCATTCTGAGTGCAGGGCATTCCGAGAATGCCAAGGGCAGACATGATGACCTTAAATGATTTGCTCTTGTGTCAGTTTTGGTAAACTTTAGGAGCTAGGAAATGGTCCACTTTACACAAATATTCAAATTTACTGGCATTTCATATATTCTCTGCTATAACATTGTCCTGATTCTTTCTGTATATTCTTTACTTATGTTTTGGTTTTCCTTAATCAAAGTGTGTCTTTTAAATCTTGTCAAAGAATATTCTTAGACTTACTACATCACCTGAATTTTATACATTTTCTATTGTATTAAGTTCTCCTCATATCTTTATTTATCTTTTTTCTACGTTCTCAGGTTTATTGTTTTGATCTACTGATGTCAATTAAAACACTTGGTTATTCATTTTAATAAATGTTTTACTTATAAAGATTTCAACTTTTCAAGATTTCAGCTGACTTGTAAGTTTCTAAGGGTCAGGTCCTCTACATTGTTGCTGGCCTAAGGCTTAGTTCACCATATAGCAATGTATATATTGACCTATTTTCCCCTCGACTTTCTGTGATTCCCTACATCTCACCTTTCTTTGCAGACAAGCCATTTGAAATACCCTTAACTTATTTCACAGCCAATAAGTCTTTGAAATAATGTGTATTTTTTAGAGAAATCTTCTTATATAATTAGGCAGAAAATCTGACCTGCCATAGTTTTCAAAACAGCATAATTTCACTCTTCTCAATGATGAATCTGTTGTATGACACAACCTTTGAGTATTTAGCTTTATCAATGACATGTACTTTAAAAATGTTTTAGAGATCCTACCAGTCTTTGAAAACATCCTTGTTCCTTGTTTCCGTTCCAGTTTTGTGTATACATTCTGCCTTGCACCTGATTATTCCAACATCTGATGGATGGCCTAGGGAATCTAATTCTGGTATTGATTGTTTTTGCTGCTTGTCTCCCCTTGTAGCTGATTTCTTCATAATTCTGTAAAGTTAGATCATGAGCTCATGTTTAGCTCAACAGCTGACCTTGTTAGAGGCTTAGTATTGAACACTTGTAAGCTTCCTCAGAAAGTCCGCAATGATTTATTTGTGTCCCTCCAATGAGTTGCCCGCGAGGACCCCGTTTTCTACAAGTGTTGGTCCACTACTCCCTCTAGAGGCTGGGACTCAGACAGGCCTGCTTTGCTTCCCCCATTCTGGGGTAGTGGCTTTGGGCGGCCTGTGGCCTGGGCAGGAGGCTCACCGCTTGTGTCCCACGACCGATCTGCCTGCGAACTTCTGTCACCAGGTAGGAAGCTATGATGCCCAGACCTATGGTTAGCTGTTCAGCGAGGTGTAATGCGTGGACAGGGTCCACACGCACTTCAAGTAAGAGGGCGGCCTGAGTGGAAAGGTGAGAGTTTGGGCAGCTGTGCAGACACAGAAGGCGCACTTTGGCCTGGGCCTAAATGCTTGTGACACACGACTGAGTCTGCCGGGCTCTGAGGGCCCTGCCGTTTGCCCCCTTCTCCCCTGCCCTTTGTTCAGTCACAACAGAGATGGCCACACCCACTCCCACAGTGAGGGCAGTGTTCCCACCTCCTTCAGCCCCGCCCCCTCTCCGCAGGTTACCATGGACTACAGATGCTGCATTCTGAGCCCAGGGCATTCCGAGAATGCCAAGGGCAGACATGATGACCTTAAATGATTTCCTCTTGTGTCAATTTTGGTAAACTTTAGGAACTAGGAAATGGTCCACTTTACACAAATATTCAAATTTACTGGCATTTCATATATTCTCTGCTATAACATTGTCCTGATAATTTCTGTATATTCTTTACTTATGTTTTGGTTTTCCTTAATCAAAGTGTGTCTTTTAAATCTTTTCAAAGAATATTCTTTGGACTTACTACCTCACCTGAATTTTATACGTTTTCTGTGGTATTAAGTTCTGCTCATATCTTTATTTATCTTTTTTCTATGTTCTCAGGGTTTATTGTTTTGATCTTCTGATGTCATTTAAAACACTTGGTTATTCATTTTCATAAATATTCTTACTTATAAAGATTTCACCTTTTCAAGATTTCAGCTTACTTGTAAGTTTCTAAGGGTCAGGTCCTGTATATTGTGGCTGGCCTAAGGCTTAGTTCACAATATAGCAAAGTATATACTGACCTATTTTCCCCTCGACTTTCTGTGATTTCCGACATCTCACCTTTCTTTGCAGACAAGCCATTTGAAATACGCTTAACTTATTTCACAGCCAATAAGTCTTTGAAATAATGTGTATTTTTTAGAGAAATCTTCTTATATATTTAGGCAGAAAATCTGACCTGCCATAGTTTTCAAAACACCATAATTTCACTCTTCTCAATGATGAATCTGTTGTATTACACAACCTTTGAGCATTTAGCTTTATCAATGACATGTACTTTAAAAAGGTTTTAGAGATCCTACCAGTCTTTGAAAACATCCTTGTTCCTTGTTTCAGTTCCAGTTTTATGTATATTTTCTGCCTTGCACCTGATTTTTCCAACTTCTGATCGATGGCCTAGGGAATCTAATTCTGGTATTGATTATTTTTGCTGATTGTTTCCCCCTGTAGCTGATTTATTCATTATTGTGTAAATTTAGATCATGAGCTCATGTTTAGCTCAACAGCTGACCATGTAAGAGGCTTAGATGTTAACACTTGTAAGCTTCCTCAGAAAGTTCGCAAAGCTTTATTTGTGTCCCTCCAATGAGTTGCCCGCGAGGACCCCGTTTTCTAAAAGTGTTTGTCCACTACTCCCTCTAGAGGCTGGGACTCAGACAGGACTGCTTTGCTGCCCCCGATCTGGGATAGTGGCTTTGGGCGGCCTGTGGCCTGGGCAGGAAGCTCCCCACGTGTGTCCCACGACCCATCTGCCTGCGAACTTCGGTCACCTGGCAGGAAGCTATGATGCCCAGACCTATGGTTAGCTTTGCAGCGAGGTGTACTGCGCGGACCGGGTCCACACGCACTTCAAGTAAGAGGGCGGCCTGAGTGGAAAGGTTAAAGTTTGGGGAGCTGTGCAGACAAAGAAGGCGTCCTTTGTCCTGGGCCTAAATGCTTGTGACACCCCACTGGGCCTGCCGGGCTCTGAGGGCCCTGCCCTGGGCCCACTCTTGCCCTTCCCTTTGTTCAGTTACAGCAGATTGGGCCACACCCACTCCCTCAGTGAGGGCCGTGTTCCAAACTCCCTCAGCCCCGCACCCTCTCCGCAGGTTACCATGGACTACAGATGCTGCATTCTGTGTGCAGGGCATTCCGAGAATGCCAAGGGCAGACATGATGACCTTAAATGATTTCCTCTTGTGTCAATTTTGGTAAACTTTAGGAGCTAGGAGATGGTCCACTTTACAGAAATGTTCAAATTTCCTGGCATTTCATATATTCTCTTCTATAACATTGTCCTGATTTTTCTGTATATTCTTTACTTATGTTTTGGTTTTCCTTAATCAAAGTGTGTCTTTTAAATCTTGTGAAAGAATATTCTTAGACTTACTACATCACCTGAATTTTATACATTTTCTATTGTATTAAGTTCTCCTCATATCTTTATTTATCTTTTTTCTATGTTCTCAGGTTTATTGTTTTGATCTTCTGATGTCAATTAAAACACTTGGTTATTCATTTTAATAAATGTTTTACTTATAAAGATTTCAACTTTTCAAGATTTCAGCTGACTTGTAAGTTTCTAAGGGTCATGTCCTCTACATTGTTGCTGGCCTAAGGCTTAGTTCACCATATAGCAATGTATATATTGACCTATTTTCCCCTCGACTTTCTGTGATTCCCTACATCTCACCTTTCTTTGCAGACAAGCCATTTGAAATACCCTTAACTTATTTCACAGCCAATAAGTCTTTGAAATAATGTGTATTTTTTAGAGAAATCTTCTTATATAATTAGGCAGAAAATCTGACCTGCCATCGTTTTCAAAACAGCATAATTTCACTCTTCTCAATGATGAGTCTGTTGTATGACACAACCTTTGAGTATTTAGCTTTATCAATGACATGTACTTAAAAAATGTTTTAGAGATCCTACCAGTCTTTGAAAACATGCTTGTTCCTTGTTTCAGTTCCAGTTTTGTGTATACATTCTGCCTTGCACCTGATTATTACAACATCTGATGGATGACCTAGGGAATCTAATTCTGGCATTGATTGTTTTTGCTGCTTGTCTCCCCTTGTAGCTGATTTCTTCATTAATGTGTAAATTTAGATCATGAGCTCATGATTAGCTAAACAGCTGACCTTGTAAGAGGCTTAGGTGTGAACGCTCGTAAGCTTCAGCAGAAAGTCCACAAAGATTTTTTTGTGTCCCTCCAATGAGTTACCCGCGCGGACCCCGTTTTCTACAAGTGTTGGTCCACTACGCCCTCTAGAGGCTGGGACTCAGACAGGACTGCTTTGCTTCCCCCGATCTGGGGTAGTGGCTTTGGGCGGCCTGTGGCCTGGGCAGGAGGCTCCCCGCGTGTGTCCCACGACCGATCTGCCTGCGAACTTCGGTCACCTGGTAGGAAGCTATGATGCCCAGACCTATGGTTAGCTTTGCAGCGAGGTGTACTGCGCGGACCGGTTCCACACGCACTTCAACTAAGAGGGCGGCCTGAGTGGAAAGGTGAGAGTTTGGGCAGCTGTGCAGACAAAGAAGGCGCACTTTGGCCTGGGCCTAAATGCTTGTGACACACGACTGGGTCTGCTGGGCTCTGAGGGCCCTGCCGTTTGCCCCCTTCTCCCCTGCCCTTTGTTCAGTCATAGCAGAGATGGCCACACCCACACCCACAGTGAGGGCAGTGTTCCCACCTCCTTCAGCCCCGCCCCCTCTCCGCAGGTAACGATGGACTACAGATGCTGCATTCTGAGGCCAGGGCGTTCCGAGAATGCCAAGGGCAGACATGATGACCTTAAATGATTTCCTCTTGTGTCAATTTTGGTAAACTTTAGGAGCTAGGAAATGGTCCACTTTACAGAAATGTTCAAATTTACTGGCATTTCATATATTCTCTGCTATAACATTTTCCTGATTCTTTCTGTATATTCTTTACTTATGTTTTGGTTTTCCTTAATCAAAGTGTGTCTTTTAAATCTTTTCAAAGAATATTCTTTGGACTTACTACCTCACCTGAATTTTATACGTTTTCTGTGGTATTAAGTTCTGCTCATATCTTTATTTATCTTTTTTCTATGTTCTCAGGGTTTATTGTTTTGATCTTCTGATGTCAATTAAAACACTTGGTTATTCATTTTAATAAATATTCTTACTTATAAAGATTTCAACTTTTCAAGATTTCAGCTTACTTTTAAGTTTCTATGTGTCAGGTCCTCTATATTGTGGCTGGCCTAAGGCTTAGATCACAATATAGCAATGTATATACTGACCTATTTTCCCCTCGACTTTCTGTGATTTCCTACATCTCACCTTTCTTTGCAGACAAGCCATTTGAAATACCCTTAACTTATTTCACAGCCAATAAGTCTTTGAAATAATGTGTATTTTTTAGAGAAATCTTCTTATATATTTTGGCAGAAAATCTGACCCGCCATAGTTTTCAAAACAGCATAATTTCTCTCTTCTCAATGATGAATCTGTTGTATTACACAACCTTTCAGTATTTAGCTTTATCAATGCCATGTACTTTAAAAATGTTTTAGAGATGCTACCAGTCTTTGAAAGCATCCTTGTTCCTTGTTTCAGTTCCAGTTTTATGTATATTTTCTGCCTTGCACCTGATTATTCCAACGTCTGATCGATGGCCTAGGGAATCTAATCCTGGTATTGATTGTTTTTGCTGATTGTTTCCCCCTGTAGCTGATTTCTTCATTATTGTGTAAATTTAGATCATGAGCTCATGTTTAGCTCAACAGCTGACCTTGTAAGAGGCTTAGTTGTGAACACTTGTAAGCTTCCTCAGAAAGTCCGCAATGATTTATTTGTGTCCCTCCAATGAGTTGCCCGCGAGGACCCCGTTTTCTACAAGTGTTGGTCCACTACTCCCTCTAGAGGCTGGGACTCAGACAGGACTGCTTTGCTGCCCCCGATCTGGGATAGTGGCTTTGGGCGGCCTGTGGCCTGGGCAGGAAGCTCCCCACGTGTGTCCCACGACCCATCTTCCTGCGAACTTCGGTCACCTGGCAGGAAGCTATGATGCCCAGACCTACGGTTAGCTTTGCAGCGAGGTGTACTGCGCGGACCGGGTCCACACGCACTTCAAGTAAGAGGGCGGCCTGAGTGGAAAGGTTAAAGTTTGGGCAGCTGTGCAGACAAAGAAAGCGTCCTTTGTCCTGGGCCTAAATGCTTGTGACACCCCACTGGGCCTGCCGGGCTCTGAGGGCCCTGCCCTGGGCCCACTGTTCCCCTTCCCTTTGTTCAGTCACAGCAGATTTGGCCACACCCACTCCCTCAGTGAGGGCCGTGTTCCAAACTCCCTCAGCCCCGCACCCTCTCCGCAGGTTACCATGGACTACAGATGCTGCATTCTGAGTGCAGGGCATTCCGAGAATGCCAAGGGCAGACATGATGACCTTAAATGATTTCCTCTTGTGTCAGTTTTGGTAAACTTTAGGAGCTAGGAGATGGTCCACTTTACACAAATGTTCAAATTTACTGGCATTTCATATATTCTCTGCTATAACATTGTCCTGATTTTTCTGTATATTCTTTACTTATGTTTTGGTTTTCCTTAATCAAAGTGTGTCTTTTAAATCTTGTCAAAGAATATTCTTAGACTTACTACATCACCTGAATTTTATACATTTTCTATTGTATTAAGTTCTCCTCATATCTTTATTTATCTTTTTTCTATGTTCTCAGGTTTATTGTTTTGATCTTCTGTTGTCAATTAAAACACTTGGTTATTCATTTTAATAAATGTTTTACTTATAAAGATTTCAACTTTTCAAGATTTCAGCTTACTTGTAAGTTTCTAAGGGTCAGGTCCTCTACATTGTTGCTGGCCTAAGGCTTAGTTCACCATATAGCAATGTATATATTGACCTATTATCCCCTCGACTTTCTGTGATTCCCTACATCTCACCTTTCTTTGCAGACAAGCCATTTGAAATACCCTTAACTTATTTCACAGCCTATAAGTCTTTGAAATAATATGTATTTTTTAGAGAAATCTTCTTATATAATTAGGCAGAAAATCTGACCTGCCATCGTTTTCAAAACAGCATAATTTCACTCTTCTCAATGATGAATCTGTTGTATGACACAACCTTTGAGTATTTAGCTTTATCAATGACATGTACTTTAAAAATGTTTTAGAGATCCTACCAGTCTTTGAAAACATCCTTGTTCCTTGTTTCAGTTCCAGTTTTGTGTATACATTCTGCCTTGCACCTGATTATTCCAACATCTGATGGATGGCCTAGGGAATCTAATTCTGGTATTGATTGTTTTTGCTGCTTGTCTCCCCTTGTAGCTGATTTCTGCATTATTGTGTAAATTTAGATCATGAGCTCATGGTTAGCTAAACAGCTGACCTTGTAAGAGGCTTAAGTGTGAACGCTCGTAATCTTCAGCAGAAAGTCCACAAAGATTTTTTTGTCTCCCTCCAATGAGTTACCCGCGCGGACCCCGTTTTCTACAAGTGTTGGTCCACTACTCCCTCTAGAGGCTGGGACTCAGACAGGACTGCTTTGCTGCCCCCGATCTGGGATAGTGGCTTTGGGCGGCCTGTGGCCTGGGCAGGTAGCTCCCCACGTGTGTCCCACGACCCATCTGCCTGCGAACTTCGGTCTCCTGGCAGGAAGCTATGATGCCCAGACCTATGGTTAGCTTTGCAGCGAGGTGTACTGCGCGGACCGGGTCCACACGCACTTCAAGTAAGAGGGCGGCCTGAGTGGAAAGGTTAAAGTTTGGGCAGCTGTGCAGACAAAGAAGGCGTCCTTTGTCCTGGGCCTAAATGCTTGTGACACCCCACTGGGCCTGCCGGGCTCTGAGGGCCCTGCCCTGGGCCCACTGTTCCCCTTCCCTTTGTTCTGTCACAGCAGATTTGGCCACACCCACTCCCTCAGTGAGGGCCGTGTTCCAAACTCCTTCAGCCCCGCACCCTCTCCGCAGGTTACCATGGACTACAGATGCTGCATTCTGAGTGCAGGGCATTTCGAGAATGCCAAGGGCAGACATGATGACCTTAAATGATTTCCTCTTGTGTCAGTTTTGGTAAACTTTAGGAGCTAGGAGATGGTCCACTTTACAGAAATGTTCAAATTTACTGGCATTTCATATATTCTCTGCTATAACATTGTCCTGATTCTTTCTGTATATTCTTTACTTATGTTTTGGTTTTCCTTAATCAAAGTGTGTCTTTTAAATCTTTTCAAAGAATATTCTTAGGACTTACTACCTCACCTGAATTTTATACGTTTTCTGTGGTATTAAGTTCTGCTCATATCTTTATTTATCTTTTTTCTATGTTCTCAGGGTTTATTGTTTTGATCTTCTGATGTCAATTAAAACACTTGGTTATTCATTTTAATAAATGTTTTACTTATAAATATTTCAACATTTCAAGATTTCAGCTTACTTGTAAGTTTCTAAGGGTCATGTCCTCTACATTGTTGCTGCCCCAAGGCTTAGTTCACCATATAGCAATGTATATATTGACCTATTTTCCCCTCGACTTTCTGTGATTCCCTACATCTCACCTTTCTTTGCAGACAAGCCATTTGAAATACACTTAACTTATTTCACAGCCAATAAGTCTTTGAAATTATGTGTATTTTTTAGAGAAATCTTCTTATATAATTAGGCAGAAAATCTGACCTGCCATCATTTTCAAAACAGCATAATTTCACCCTTCTCAATGAGGAATCTGTTGTATGACACAACCTTTGAGTATTTAGCTTTATCAATGACATGTACTTTAAAAATGTTTTAGAGATCCTACCAGTCTTTGAAAACATCCTTGTTCCTTGTTTCAGTTCCAGTTTTGTGTATACTTTCTGCCTTGCACCTGTTTATTCCAACATCTGATGGATGGCCTAGGGAATCTAATTCTGGTATTGATTGTTTTTGCTGCTTGTCTCCCCTTGTAGATGATTTCTTCATTATTGTGTAAATTTAGATCATGAGCTCATGTTTAGCTAAACAGCTGACCTTGTAAGAGGCTTAGGTGTGAACGCTCGTAAGCTTCAGCAGAAAGTCCACAAAGATTTTTTTGTGTCCCTCCAATGAGTTACCCGCGCAGACCCCGTTTTCTACAAGTGTTGGTCCACTACTCCCTCTAGAGGCTGGGACTCAGACAGGACTGCTTTGCTTCCCCAGATCTGGGGTAGTGGCTTTGGGCGGCCTGTGGCCTGGGCAGGAGGCTCCCCGCGTGTGTCCCACGACCGATCTGCCTGCGAACTTCGGTCACCTGGTAGGAAGCTATGATGCCCAGACCTATGGTTAGCTTTGCAGCGAGGTGTACTGCGCGGACCGGTTCCACACGCACTTCAAGTAAGAGGGCGGCCTGAGTGGAAAGGTGAGAGTTTGGGCAGCTGTGCAGACAAAGAAGGCACACTTTGGCCTGTGCCTAAATGCTTGTGACACACGACTGGGTCTGCCGGGCTCTGAGGGCCCTGCCTTTTGCCCCCTTCTCCCTTGCCCTTTGTTCAGTCACAGCAGAGATGGCCACACCCACTCCCACAGTGAGGGCAGTGTTCCCAACTCCTTCAGCCCCGCCCCCTCTCCGCAGGTTACCATGGACTAGAGATGCTGCATTCTGAGGCCAGGGCGTTCCGAGAATGCCAAGGGCAGACATGATGACCTTAAATGATTTCCTCTTGTGTCAATTTTGGTAAACTTTAGGAGCTAGGAAATGGTCCACTTTACAGAAATGTTCAAATTTACTGGCATTTCATATATTCTCTGCTATAACATTGTCCTGATTCTTTCTGTAAATTCTTTACTTATGTTTTGGTTTTCCTTAATCAAAGTGTGTCTTTTAAATCTTTTCAAAGAATATTCTTTGGACTTACTAC
This sequence comes from Mesoplodon bidens, assembly GCF_964165515.1. NCBI lineage: Eukaryota > Metazoa > Chordata > Mammalia > Artiodactyla > Ziphiidae > Mesoplodon > Mesoplodon bidens. The sequence goes on along the minus strand of NW_027671674.1, from coordinate 735,504 downwards.
CTCACCTGAATTTTATACGTTTTCTGTGGTATTAAGTTCTGCTCATATCTTTATTTATCTTTTTTCTATGTTCTCAGGGTTTATTGTTTTCATCTTCTGATGTCAATTAAAACACTTGGTTATTCATTTTAATAAATATTCTTACTTATAAAGATTTCAACTTTTCAAATTTCAGCTTACTTGTAAGTTTCTAAGGGTCAGGTCCTCTATATTGTGGCTGGCCTAAGGCTTAGATCACAATATAGCAATGTATATACTGACCTATGTTCCCCTCGACTTTCTGTGATTTCCTACATCTCACCTTTCTTTGCAGACAAGCCATTTGAAACACCCTTAACTTATTTCACAGCCAATAAGACTTTGAAATAATGTGTATGTTTTAGAGAAATCTTCTTATATATTTTGGCAGAAAATCTGACCTGCCATTGTTTTCAAAACAGCATAATTTCACTCTTCTCAATGATGAATCTGTTGTATTACACAACCTTTGAGTATTTAGCTTTATCAATGACATGTACTTTAAAAATGTTTTAGAGATCCTACCAGTCTTTGAAAACATCCTTGTTCCTTGTTTCAGTTCCAGTTTTATGTATATTTTCTGCCTTGCACCTGATTATTCCAACGTCTGATCGATGGCCTAGGGAATCTAATTCTGGTATTGATTGTTTTTGCTGATTGTTTCCCCCTGTAGCTGATTTCTTCATTATTGTGTAAATTTAGATCATGAGCTCATGTTTAGCTCAACAGCTGACCTTGTAAGAGGCTTAGTTGTGAACACTTGTAAGCTTCCTCAGAAAGTCCGCAAAGATTTATTTGTGTCCCTCCAATGAGTTGCCCTTGAGGACCCCGTTTTCTACAAGTGTTGGTCCACTATTCCCTCTAGAGGCTTGGACTCAGACAGGACTGCTTTGCTGCCCCCGATCTGGGATAGTGGCTTAAGGCGGCCTGTGGCCTGGGCAGGAAGCTCCCCACGTGTGTCCCACGACCCATCTGCCTGCGAATTTCGGTCAACTGGCAAGAAGCTATGATGCCCAGACCTATGGTTAGCTTTGCAGCGAGGTGTACTGCACGGACCGGGTCCACACGCACTTCAAGTAAGAGGGCGGCCTGAGTGGAAAGGTTAAAGTTTGGGCAGCTGTGCAGACAAAGAAGGCGTCCTTTGTCCTGGGCCTAAATGCTTGTGACACCCCACTGGGCCTGCCGGGCTCTGAGGGCCCTGCCCTGGGCCCACTGTTCCCCTTCCCTTTGTTCAGTCACAGCAGATTTGGCCACACCCACTCCCTCAGTGAGGGCCGTGTTCCAAACTCCCTCAGCCCCGCCCCCTCTCCGCAGGTTACCATGGACTACAGATGCTGCATTCTGAGTGCAGGGCATTCCGAGAATGCCAAGGGCAGACATGATGACCTTAAATGATTTCCTCTTGTGTCAGTTTTGGTAAACTTTAGGAGCTAGGAAATGGTCCACTTTACACAAATGTTCAAATTTACTGGCATTTCATATATTCTCTGCTATAACATTGTCCTGATTCTTTCTGTATATTCTTTACTTATGTTTTGGTTTTCCTTAATCAAAGTGTGTCTTTTAAATCTTGTCAAAGAATATTCTTAGACTTACTACATCACCTGAATTTTATACATTTTCTATTGTATTAAGTTCTCCTCATATCTTTATTTATCTTTTTTCTACGTTCTCAGGTTTATTGTTTTGATCTACTGATGTCAATTAAAACACTTGGTTATTCATTTTAATAAATGTTTTACTTATAAAGATTTCAACTTTTCAAGATTTCAGCTGACTTGTAAGTTTCTAAGGGTCAGGTCCTCTACATTGTTGCTGGCCTAAGGCTTAGTTCACCATATAGCAATGTATATATTGACCTATTTTCCCCTCGACTTTCTGTGATTCCCTACATCTCACCTTTCTTTGCAGACAAGCCATTTGAAATACCCTTAACTTATTTCACAGCCAATAAGTCTTTGAAATAATGTGTATTTTTTAGAGAAATCTTCTTATATAATTAGGCAGAAAATCTGACCTGCCATAGTTTTCAAAACAGCATAATTTCACTCTTCTCAATGATGAATCTGTTGTATGACACAACCTTTGAGTATTTAGCTTTATCAATGACATGTACTTTAAAAATGTTTTAGAGATCCTACCAGTCTTTGAAAACATCCTTGTTCCTTGTTTCCGTTCCAGTTTTGTGTATACATTCTGCCTTGCACCTGATTATTCCAACATCTGATGGATGGCCTAGGGAATCTAATTCTGGTATTGATTGTTTTTGCTGCTTGTCTCCCCTTGTAGCTGATTTCTTCATAATTCTGTAAAGTTAGATCATGAGCTCATGTTTAGCTCAACAGCTGACCTTGTTAGAGGCTTAGTATTGAACACTTGTAAGCTTCCTCAGAAAGTCCGCAATGATTTATTTGTGTCCCTCCAATGAGTTGCCCGCGAGGACCCCGTTTTCTACAAGTGTTGGTCCACTACTCCCTCTAGAGGCTGGGACTCAGACAGGCCTGCTTTGCTTCCCCCATTCTGGGGTAGTGGCTTTGGGCGGCCTGTGGCCTGGGCAGGAGGCTCACCGCTTGTGTCCCACGACCGATCTGCCTGCGAACTTCTGTCACCAGGTAGGAAGCTATGATGCCCAGACCTATGGTTAGCTGTTCAGCGAGGTGTAATGCGTGGACAGGGTCCACACGCACTTCAAGTAAGAGGGCGGCCTGAGTGGAAAGGTGAGAGTTTGGGCAGCTGTGCAGACACAGAAGGCGCACTTTGGCCTGGGCCTAAATGCTTGTGACACACGACTGAGTCTGCCGGGCTCTGAGGGCCCTGCCGTTTGCCCCCTTCTCCCCTGCCCTTTGTTCAGTCACAACAGAGATGGCCACACCCACTCCCACAGTGAGGGCAGTGTTCCCACCTCCTTCAGCCCCGCCCCCTCTCCGCAGGTTACCATGGACTACAGATGCTGCATTCTGAGCCCAGGGCATTCCGAGAATGCCAAGGGCAGACATGATGACCTTAAATGATTTCCTCTTGTGTCAATTTTGGTAAACTTTAGGAACTAGGAAATGGTCCACTTTACACAAATATTCAAATTTACTGGCATTTCATATATTCTCTGCTATAACATTGTCCTGATAATTTCTGTATATTCTTTACTTATGTTTTGGTTTTCCTTAATCAAAGTGTGTCTTTTAAATCTTTTCAAAGAATATTCTTTGGACTTACTACCTCACCTGAATTTTATACGTTTTCTGTGGTATTAAGTTCTGCTCATATCTTTATTTATCTTTTTTCTATGTTCTCAGGGTTTATTGTTTTGATCTTCTGATGTCATTTAAAACACTTGGTTATTCATTTTCATAAATATTCTTACTTATAAAGATTTCACCTTTTCAAGATTTCAGCTTACTTGTAAGTTTCTAAGGGTCAGGTCCTGTATATTGTGGCTGGCCTAAGGCTTAGTTCACAATATAGCAAAGTATATACTGACCTATTTTCCCCTCGACTTTCTGTGATTTCCGACATCTCACCTTTCTTTGCAGACAAGCCATTTGAAATACGCTTAACTTATTTCACAGCCAATAAGTCTTTGAAATAATGTGTATTTTTTAGAGAAATCTTCTTATATATTTAGGCAGAAAATCTGACCTGCCATAGTTTTCAAAACACCATAATTTCACTCTTCTCAATGATGAATCTGTTGTATTACACAACCTTTGAGCATTTAGCTTTATCAATGACATGTACTTTAAAAAGGTTTTAGAGATCCTACCAGTCTTTGAAAACATCCTTGTTCCTTGTTTCAGTTCCAGTTTTATGTATATTTTCTGCCTTGCACCTGATTTTTCCAACTTCTGATCGATGGCCTAGGGAATCTAATTCTGGTATTGATTATTTTTGCTGATTGTTTCCCCCTGTAGCTGATTTATTCATTATTGTGTAAATTTAGATCATGAGCTCATGTTTAGCTCAACAGCTGACCATGTAAGAGGCTTAGATGTTAACACTTGTAAGCTTCCTCAGAAAGTTCGCAAAGCTTTATTTGTGTCCCTCCAATGAGTTGCCCGCGAGGACCCCGTTTTCTAAAAGTGTTTGTCCACTACTCCCTCTAGAGGCTGGGACTCAGACAGGACTGCTTTGCTGCCCCCGATCTGGGATAGTGGCTTTGGGCGGCCTGTGGCCTGGGCAGGAAGCTCCCCACGTGTGTCCCACGACCCATCTGCCTGCGAACTTCGGTCACCTGGCAGGAAGCTATGATGCCCAGACCTATGGTTAGCTTTGCAGCGAGGTGTACTGCGCGGACCGGGTCCACACGCACTTCAAGTAAGAGGGCGGCCTGAGTGGAAAGGTTAAAGTTTGGGGAGCTGTGCAGACAAAGAAGGCGTCCTTTGTCCTGGGCCTAAATGCTTGTGACACCCCACTGGGCCTGCCGGGCTCTGAGGGCCCTGCCCTGGGCCCACTCTTGCCCTTCCCTTTGTTCAGTTACAGCAGATTGGGCCACACCCACTCCCTCAGTGAGGGCCGTGTTCCAAACTCCCTCAGCCCCGCACCCTCTCCGCAGGTTACCATGGACTACAGATGCTGCATTCTGTGTGCAGGGCATTCCGAGAATGCCAAGGGCAGACATGATGACCTTAAATGATTTCCTCTTGTGTCAATTTTGGTAAACTTTAGGAGCTAGGAGATGGTCCACTTTACAGAAATGTTCAAATTTCCTGGCATTTCATATATTCTCTTCTATAACATTGTCCTGATTTTTCTGTATATTCTTTACTTATGTTTTGGTTTTCCTTAATCAAAGTGTGTCTTTTAAATCTTGTGAAAGAATATTCTTAGACTTACTACATCACCTGAATTTTATACATTTTCTATTGTATTAAGTTCTCCTCATATCTTTATTTATCTTTTTTCTATGTTCTCAGGTTTATTGTTTTGATCTTCTGATGTCAATTAAAACACTTGGTTATTCATTTTAATAAATGTTTTACTTATAAAGATTTCAACTTTTCAAGATTTCAGCTGACTTGTAAGTTTCTAAGGGTCATGTCCTCTACATTGTTGCTGGCCTAAGGCTTAGTTCACCATATAGCAATGTATATATTGACCTATTTTCCCCTCGACTTTCTGTGATTCCCTACATCTCACCTTTCTTTGCAGACAAGCCATTTGAAATACCCTTAACTTATTTCACAGCCAATAAGTCTTTGAAATAATGTGTATTTTTTAGAGAAATCTTCTTATATAATTAGGCAGAAAATCTGACCTGCCATCGTTTTCAAAACAGCATAATTTCACTCTTCTCAATGATGAGTCTGTTGTATGACACAACCTTTGAGTATTTAGCTTTATCAATGACATGTACTTAAAAAATGTTTTAGAGATCCTACCAGTCTTTGAAAACATGCTTGTTCCTTGTTTCAGTTCCAGTTTTGTGTATACATTCTGCCTTGCACCTGATTATTACAACATCTGATGGATGACCTAGGGAATCTAATTCTGGCATTGATTGTTTTTGCTGCTTGTCTCCCCTTGTAGCTGATTTCTTCATTAATGTGTAAATTTAGATCATGAGCTCATGATTAGCTAAACAGCTGACCTTGTAAGAGGCTTAGGTGTGAACGCTCGTAAGCTTCAGCAGAAAGTCCACAAAGATTTTTTTGTGTCCCTCCAATGAGTTACCCGCGCGGACCCCGTTTTCTACAAGTGTTGGTCCACTACGCCCTCTAGAGGCTGGGACTCAGACAGGACTGCTTTGCTTCCCCCGATCTGGGGTAGTGGCTTTGGGCGGCCTGTGGCCTGGGCAGGAGGCTCCCCGCGTGTGTCCCACGACCGATCTGCCTGCGAACTTCGGTCACCTGGTAGGAAGCTATGATGCCCAGACCTATGGTTAGCTTTGCAGCGAGGTGTACTGCGCGGACCGGTTCCACACGCACTTCAACTAAGAGGGCGGCCTGAGTGGAAAGGTGAGAGTTTGGGCAGCTGTGCAGACAAAGAAGGCGCACTTTGGCCTGGGCCTAAATGCTTGTGACACACGACTGGGTCTGCTGGGCTCTGAGGGCCCTGCCGTTTGCCCCCTTCTCCCCTGCCCTTTGTTCAGTCATAGCAGAGATGGCCACACCCACACCCACAGTGAGGGCAGTGTTCCCACCTCCTTCAGCCCCGCCCCCTCTCCGCAGGTAACGATGGACTACAGATGCTGCATTCTGAGGCCAGGGCGTTCCGAGAATGCCAAGGGCAGACATGATGACCTTAAATGATTTCCTCTTGTGTCAATTTTGGTAAACTTTAGGAGCTAGGAAATGGTCCACTTTACAGAAATGTTCAAATTTACTGGCATTTCATATATTCTCTGCTATAACATTTTCCTGATTCTTTCTGTATATTCTTTACTTATGTTTTGGTTTTCCTTAATCAAAGTGTGTCTTTTAAATCTTTTCAAAGAATATTCTTTGGACTTACTACCTCACCTGAATTTTATACGTTTTCTGTGGTATTAAGTTCTGCTCATATCTTTATTTATCTTTTTTCTATGTTCTCAGGGTTTATTGTTTTGATCTTCTGATGTCAATTAAAACACTTGGTTATTCATTTTAATAAATATTCTTACTTATAAAGATTTCAACTTTTCAAGATTTCAGCTTACTTTTAAGTTTCTATGTGTCAGGTCCTCTATATTGTGGCTGGCCTAAGGCTTAGATCACAATATAGCAATGTATATACTGACCTATTTTCCCCTCGACTTTCTGTGATTTCCTACATCTCACCTTTCTTTGCAGACAAGCCATTTGAAATACCCTTAACTTATTTCACAGCCAATAAGTCTTTGAAATAATGTGTATTTTTTAGAGAAATCTTCTTATATATTTTGGCAGAAAATCTGACCCGCCATAGTTTTCAAAACAGCATAATTTCTCTCTTCTCAATGATGAATCTGTTGTATTACACAACCTTTCAGTATTTAGCTTTATCAATGCCATGTACTTTAAAAATGTTTTAGAGATGCTACCAGTCTTTGAAAGCATCCTTGTTCCTTGTTTCAGTTCCAGTTTTATGTATATTTTCTGCCTTGCACCTGATTATTCCAACGTCTGATCGATGGCCTAGGGAATCTAATCCTGGTATTGATTGTTTTTGCTGATTGTTTCCCCCTGTAGCTGATTTCTTCATTATTGTGTAAATTTAGATCATGAGCTCATGTTTAGCTCAACAGCTGACCTTGTAAGAGGCTTAGTTGTGAACACTTGTAAGCTTCCTCAGAAAGTCCGCAATGATTTATTTGTGTCCCTCCAATGAGTTGCCCGCGAGGACCCCGTTTTCTACAAGTGTTGGTCCACTACTCCCTCTAGAGGCTGGGACTCAGACAGGACTGCTTTGCTGCCCCCGATCTGGGATAGTGGCTTTGGGCGGCCTGTGGCCTGGGCAGGAAGCTCCCCACGTGTGTCCCACGACCCATCTTCCTGCGAACTTCGGTCACCTGGCAGGAAGCTATGATGCCCAGACCTACGGTTAGCTTTGCAGCGAGGTGTACTGCGCGGACCGGGTCCACACGCACTTCAAGTAAGAGGGCGGCCTGAGTGGAAAGGTTAAAGTTTGGGCAGCTGTGCAGACAAAGAAAGCGTCCTTTGTCCTGGGCCTAAATGCTTGTGACACCCCACTGGGCCTGCCGGGCTCTGAGGGCCCTGCCCTGGGCCCACTGTTCCCCTTCCCTTTGTTCAGTCACAGCAGATTTGGCCACACCCACTCCCTCAGTGAGGGCCGTGTTCCAAACTCCCTCAGCCCCGCACCCTCTCCGCAGGTTACCATGGACTACAGATGCTGCATTCTGAGTGCAGGGCATTCCGAGAATGCCAAGGGCAGACATGATGACCTTAAATGATTTCCTCTTGTGTCAGTTTTGGTAAACTTTAGGAGCTAGGAGATGGTCCACTTTACACAAATGTTCAAATTTACTGGCATTTCATATATTCTCTGCTATAACATTGTCCTGATTTTTCTGTATATTCTTTACTTATGTTTTGGTTTTCCTTAATCAAAGTGTGTCTTTTAAATCTTGTCAAAGAATATTCTTAGACTTACTACATCACCTGAATTTTATACATTTTCTATTGTATTAAGTTCTCCTCATATCTTTATTTATCTTTTTTCTATGTTCTCAGGTTTATTGTTTTGATCTTCTGTTGTCAATTAAAACACTTGGTTATTCATTTTAATAAATGTTTTACTTATAAAGATTTCAACTTTTCAAGATTTCAGCTTACTTGTAAGTTTCTAAGGGTCAGGTCCTCTACATTGTTGCTGGCCTAATGCTTAGTTCACCATATAGCAATGTATATATTGACCTATTATCCCCTCGACTTTCTGTGATTCCCTACATCTCACCTTTCTTTGCAGACAAGCCATTTGAAATACCCTTAACTTATTTCACAGCCTATAAGTCTTTGAAATAATATGTATTTTTTAGAGAAATCTTCTTATATAATTAGGCAGAAAATCTGACCTGCCATCGTTTTCAAAACAGCATAATTTCACTCTTCTCAATGATGAATCTGTTGTATGACACAACCTTTGAGTATTTAGCTTTATCAATGACATGTACTTTAAAAATGTTTTAGAGATCCTACCAGTCTTTGAAAACATCCTTGTTCCTTGTTTCAGTTCCAGTTTTGTGTATACATTCTGCCTTGCACCTGATTATTCCAACATCTGATGGATGGCCTAGGGAATCTAATTCTGGTATTGATTGTTTTTGCTGCTTGTCTCCCCTTGTAGCTGATTTCTGCATTATTGTATAAATTTAGATCATGAGCTCATGGTTAGCTAAACAGCTGACCTTGTAAGAGGCTTAAGTGTGAACGCTCGTAATCTTCAGCAGAAAGTCCACAAAGATTTTTTTGTCTCCCTCCAATGAGTTACCCGCGCGGACCCCGTTTTCTACAAGTGTTGGTCCACTACTCCCTCTAGAGGCTGGGACTCAGACAGGACTGCTTTGCTGCCCCCGATCTGGGATAGTGGCTTTGGGCGGCCTGTGGCCTGGGCAGGTAGCTCCCCACGTGTGTCCCACGACCCATCTGCCTGCGAACTTCGGTCTCCTGGCAGGAAGCTATGATGCCCAGACCTATGGTTAGCTTTGCAGCGAGGTGTACTGCGCGGACCGGGTCCACACGCACTTCAAGTAAGAGGGCGGCCTGAGTGGAAAGGTTAAAGTTTGGGCAGCTGTGCAGACAAAGAAGGCGTCCTTTGTCCTGGGCCTAAATGCTTGTGACACCCCACTGGGCCTGCCGGGCTCTGAGGGCCCTGCCCTGGGCCCACTGTTCCCCTTCCCTTTGTTCAGTCACAGCAGATTTGGCCACACCCACTCCCTCAGTGAGGGCCGTGTTCCAAACTCCTTCAGCCCCGCACCCTCTCCGCAGGTTACCATGGACTACAGATGCTGCATTCTGAGTGCAGGGCATTTCGAGAATGCCAAGGGCAGACATGATGACCTTAAATGATTTCCTCTTGTGTCAGTTTTGGTAAACTTTAGGAGCTAGGAGATGGTCCACTTTACAGAAATGTTCAAATTTACTGGCATTTCATATATTCTCTGCTATAACATTGTCCTGATTCTTTCTGTATATTCTTTACTTATGTTTTGGTTTTCCTTAATCAAAGTGTGTCTTTTAAATCTTTTCAAAGAATATTCTTAGGACTTACTACCTCACCTGAATTTTATACGTTTTCTGTGGTATTAAGTTCTGCTCATATCTTTATTTATCTTTTTTCTATGTTCTCAGGGTTTATTGTTTTGATCTTCTGATGTCAATTAAAACACTTGGTTATTCATTTTAATAAATGTTTTACTTATAAATATTTCAACATTTCAAGATTTCAGCTTACTTGTAAGTTTCTAAGGGTCATGTCCTCTACATTGTTGCTGCCCCAAGGCTTAGTTCACCATATAGCAATGTATATATTGACCTATTTTCCCCTCGACTTTCTGTGATTCCCTACATCTCACCTTTCTTTGCAGACAAGCCATTTGAAATACACTTAACTTATTTCACAGCCAATAAGTCTTTGAAATTATGTGTATTTTTTAGAGAAATCTTCTTATATAATTAGGCAGAAAATCTGACCTGCCATCATTTTCAAAACAGCATAATTTCACCCTTCTCAATGAGGAATCTGTTGTATGACACAACCTTTGAGTATTTAGCTTTATCAATGACATGTACTTTAAAAATGTTTTAGAGATCCTACCAGTCTTTGAAAACATCCTTGTTCCTTGTTTCAGTTCCAGTTTTGTGTATACTTTCTGCCTTGCACCTGTTTATTCCAACATCTGATGGATGGCCTAGGGAATCTAATTCTGGTATTGATTGTTTTTGCTGCTTGTCTCCCCTTGTAGATGATTTCTTCATTATTGTGTAAATTTAGATCATGAGCTCATGTTTAGCTAAACAGCTGACCTTGTAAGAGGCTTAGGTGTGAACGCTCGTAAGCTTCAGCAGAAAGTCCACAAAGATTTTTTTGTGTCCCTCCAATGAGTTACCCGCGCAGACCCCGTTTTCTACAAGTGTTGGTCCACTACTCCCTCTAGAGGCTGGGACTCAGACAGGACTGCTTTGCTTCCCCAGATCTGGGGTAGTGGCTTTGGGCGGCCTGTGGCCTGGGCAGGAGGCTCCCCGCGTGTGTCCCACGACCGATCTGCCTGCGAACTTCGGTCACCTGGTAGGAAGCTATGATGCCCAGACCTATGGTTAGCTTTGCAGCGAGGTGTACTGCGCGGACCGGTTCCACACGCACTTCAAGTAAGAGGGCGGCCTGAGTGGAAAGGTGAGAGTTTGGGCAGCTGTGCAGACAAAGAAGGCACACTTTGGCCTGTGCCTAAATGCTTGTGACACACGACTGGGTCTGCCGGGCTCTGAGGGCCCTGCCTTTTGCCCCCTTCTCCCTTGCCCTTTGTTCAGTCACAGCAGAGATGGCCACACCCACTCCCACAGTGAGGGCAGTGTTCCCAACTCCTTCAGCCCCGCCCCCTCTCCGCAGGTTACCATGGACTAGAGATGCTGCATTCTGAGGCCAGGGCGTTCCGAGAATGCCAAGGGCAGACATGATGACCTTAAATGATTTCCTCTTGTGTCAATTTTGGTAAACTTTAGGAGCTAGGAAATGGTCCACTTTACAGAAATGTTCAAATTTACTGGCATTTCATATATTCTCTGCTATAACATTGTCCTGATTCTTTCTGTAAATTCTTTACTTATGTTTTGGTTTTCCTTAATCAAAGTGTGTCTTTTAAATCTTTTCAAAGAATATTCTTTGGACTTACTACCTCACCTGAATTTTATACGTTTTCTGTGGTATTAAGTTCTGCTCATATCTTTATTTATCTTTTTTCTATGTTCTCAGGGTTTATTGTTTTCATCTTCTGATGTCAATTAAAACACTTGGTTATTCATTTTAATAAATATTCTTACTTATAAAGATTTCAACTTTTCAAATTTCAGCTTACTTGTAAGTTTCTAAGGGTCAGGTCCTCTATATTGTGGCTGGCCTAAGGCTTAGATCACAATATAGCAATGTATATACTGACCTATGTTCCCCTCGACTTTCTGTGATTTCCTACATCTCACCTTTCTTTGCAGACAAGCCATTTGAAACACCCTTAACTTATTTCACAGCCAATAAGACTTTGAAATAATGTGTATGTTTTAGAGAAATCTTCTTATATATTTTGGCAGAAAATCTGACCTGCCATTGTTTTCAAAACAGCATAATTTCACTCTTCTCAATGATGAATCTGTTGTATTACACAACCTTTGAGTATTTAGCTTTATCAATGACATGTACTTTAAAAATGTTTTAGAGATCCTACCAGTCTTTGAAAACATCCTTGTTCCTTGTTTCAGTTCCAGTTTTATGTATATTTTCTGCCTTGCACCTGATTATTCCAACGTCTGATCGATGGCCTAGGGAATCTAATTCTGGTATTGATTGTTTTTGCTGATTGTTTCCCCCTGTAGCTGATTTCTTCATTATTGTGTAAATTTAGATCATGAGCTCATGTTTAGCTCAACAGCTGACCTTGTAAGAGGCTTAGTTGTGAACACTTGTAAGCTTCCTCAGAAAGTCCGCAAAGATTTATTTGTGTCCCTCCAATGAGTTGCCCTTGAGGACCCCGTTTTCTACAAGTGTTGGTCCACTATTCCCTCTAGAGGCTTGGACTCAGACAGGACTGCTTTGCTGCCCCCGATCTGGGATAGTGGCTTAAGGCGGCCTGTGGCCTGGGCAGGAAGCTCCCCACGTGTGTCCCACGACCCATCTGCCTGCGAATTTCGGTCAACTGGCAAGAAGCTATGATGCCCAGACCTATGGTTAGCTTTGCAGCGAGGTGTACTGCACGGACCGGGTCCACACGCACTTCAAGTAAGAGGGCGGCCTGAGTGGAAAGGTTAAAGTTTGGGCAGCTGTGCAGACAAAGAAGGCGTCCTTTGTCCTGGGCCTAAATGCTTGTGACACCCCACTGGGCCTGCCGGGCTCTGAGGGCCCTGCCCTGGGCCCACTGTTCCCCTTCCCTTTGTTCAGTCACAGCAGATTTGGCCACACCCACTCCCTCAGTGAGGGCCCTGTTCCAAACTCCCTCAGCCCCGCCCCCTCTCCGCAGGTTACCATGGACTACAGATGCTGCATTCTGAGTGCAGGGCATTCCGAGAATGCCAAGGGCAGACATGATGACCTTAAATGATTTCCTCTTGTGTCAGTTTTGGTAAACTTTAGGAGCTAGGAAATGGTCCACTTTACACAAATGTTCAAATTTACTGGCATTTCATATATTCTCTGCTATAACATTGTCCTGATTCTTTCTGTATATTCTTTACTTATGTTTTGGTTTTCCTTAATCAAAGTGTGTCTTTTAAATCTTGTCAAAGAATATTCTTAGACTTACTACATCACCTGAATTTTATACATTTTCTATTGTATTAAGTTCTCCTCATATCTTTATTTATCTTTTTTCTACGTTCTCAGGTTTATTGTTTTGATCTTCTGATGTCAATTAAAACACTTGGTTATTCATTTTAATAAATGTTTTACTTATAAAGATTTCAACTTTTCAAGATGTCAGCTTACTTGTAAGTTTCTAAGGGTCAGGTCCTCTACATTGTTGCTGGCCCAAGGCTTAGTACACCATATAGCAATGTATATATTGACCTATTTTCCCCTCGACTTTCTGTGATTCCCTACATCTCACCTTTCTTTGCAGACAAGCCATTTGAAATACACTTAACTTATTTCACAGCCAATAAGTCTTTGAAATAATGTGTATTTTTTAGAGAAATCTTCTTATATAATTAGGCAGAAAATCTGACCTGCCATCATTTTCAAAACAGCATAATTTCACCCTTCTCAATGAGGAATCTGTTGTATGACACAACCTTTGAGTATTTAGCTTTATCAATGACATGTACTTTAAAAATGTTTTAGAGATCCTACCAGTCTTTGAAAACATCCTTGTTCCTTGTTTCAGTTCCAGTTTTGTGTATACTTTCTGCCTTGCACCTGTTTATTCCAACATCTGATGGATGGCCTAGGGAATCTAATTCTGGTATTGATTGTTTTTGCTGCTTGTCTCCCCTTGTAGATGATTTCTGCATTATTGTGTAAATTTAGATCATGAGCTCATGTTTAGCTAAACAGCTGACCTTGTAAGAGGCTTAGGTGTGAACGCTCGTAAGCTTCAGCAGACAGTCCACAAAGATATTTTGTGTCCCTCCAATGAGTTACCCGCGCAGACCCCGTTTTCTACAAGTGTTGGTCCACTACTCCCTCTAGAGGCTGGGACTCAGACAGGACTGCTTTGCTTCCCCCGATCTGGAGTAGTGGATTTGGGCGGCCTGTGGCCTGGGCAGGAGGCTCCCCGCGTGTGTCCCACGACCGATCTGCCTGCGAACTTCGGTCACCTGGTAGGAAGCTATGATGCCCAGACCTATGGTTAGCTTTGCAGCGAGGTAAACTGCGCGGACCAGTTCCACACGCACTTCAAGTAAGAGGGCGGCCTGAGTGGAAAGGTGAGAGTTTGGGCAGCTGTGCAGACAAAGAAGGCGCACTTTGGCCTGGGCCTAAATGCTTGTGACACACGACTGGGTCTGCCGGGCTCTGAGGGCCCTGCCGTCTGCCCCCTTCTCCCCTGCCATTTGTTCAGTCACAGCAGAGATGGCCACATCCACTCCCTCAGTGAGGGCCGTGTTCCCACCTCCCTCAGCCCCGCCCCCTCTCCGCAGGTTACCATGGACTACAGATGCTGCATTCTGAGGCCAGGGCGTTCCGAGAATGCCAAGGGCAGACATGATGACCTTAAATGATTTCCTCTTGTGTCAGTTTTGGTAAACTTTAGGAGCTAGGAAATGGTCCACTTTACACAAATGTTCAAATTTACTGGCATTTCATATATTCTCTGCTATGACATTGTCCTGATTCTTTCTGTATATTCTTTACTTATGTTTTGGTTTTCCTTAATCAAAGTGTGTCTTTTAAATCTTTTCAAAGAATATTCTTTGGACTTACTACCTCACCTGAATTTTATACGTTTTCTGTGGTATTAAGTTCTGCTCATATCTTTATTTATTTTTTTTCTATGTTCTCATGGTTTATTGTTTTGATCTTCTGATGTCATTTAAAACACTTGGTTATTCATTTTAATAAATATTCTTACTTATAAAGATTTCAACTTTTCAAGATTTCAGCTTACTTGTAAGTTTCTAAGGGTGAGGTCCTCTATATTGTGGCTGGCCTAAGGCTTAGTTCTCAATATAGCAAAGTATATACACACCTATTTTCCCCTCGACTTTCTGTGATTTCCTACATCTCACCTTTCTTTGCAGACAAGACATTTGAAATACCCTTAACTTATTTCACAGCCAATAAGTCTTTGAAATAATGTGTATTTTTAGAGAAATATTCTTATATATTTAGGCAGAAAATCTGACCTGCCATAGTTTTCAAAACAGCATAATTTCACTCTTCTCAATGATGAATCTGTTGTATTACACAACCTTTGAGTATTTAGCTTTATCAATGCCATGTACTTTAAAAATGTTTTAGAGATCCTACCAGTCTTTGAAAACATCCTTGTTCCTTGTTTCATTTCCAGTTTTATGTATATTTTCTGCCTTGCACCTGATTATTCCAACGTCTGATCGATGGCGTAGGGAATCTAATTCTGGTATTGATTGTTTTTGCTGATTTTTTCCCCCTGTAGATGATTTCTTCATTATTGTGTAAATTTAGATCATGAGCTCATGTTTAGCTCAATAGCTGACCTTGTAAGAGGCTTAGTTGTGAACACTTGTAAGCTTCCTCAGAAAGTCCGCAAAGATTTATTTGTGTCCCTCCAATGAGTTGCCCGCCAGGACCCCGTTTTCTACAAGTGTTGGTCCACTACTCCCTCTAGAGGCTGGGACTCAGACAGGACTGCTCTGCTGCCCCCTATCTGGGATAGTGGCTTAAGGCGGCCTGTGGCCTGGGCAGGAAGCTCCCCACGTGTGTCCCACGACCCATCTGCCTGCGAACTTCGGTCACCTGGCAGGAAGCTATGATGCCCAGACCTATGGTTAGCTTTGCAGCGAGGTGTACTGCGCGGACCGGGTCCACACGCACTTCAAGTAAGAGGGCGGCCTGAGTGGAAAGGTTAAAGTTTGGGCAGCTGTGCAGACAAAGAAGGCGTCCTTTGTCCTGGGCCTAAATGCTTGTGACACCCCACTGGGCCTGCCGGGCTCTGAGGGCCCTGCCCTGGGCCCACTGTTCCCCTTCCCTTTGTTCAGTCACAGCAGATTTGGCCACACCCACTCCCTCAGTGAGGGCCGTGTTCCAAACTCCCTCAGCCCCGCCCCCTCTCCGCAGGTTACCATGGACTACAGATGCTGCATTCTGAGTGCAGGGCATTTCGAGAATGCCAAGGGCAGACATGATGACCTTAAATGATTTCCTCTTGTGTCAGTTTTGGTAAACTTTAGGAGCTAGGAAATGGTCCACTTTACACAAATGTTCAAATTTACTGGCATTTCATATATTCTCTGCTATAACATTGTCCTGATTCTTTCTGTATATTCTTTACTTATGTTTTGGTTTTCCTTAATCAAAGTGTGTCTTTTAAATCTTTTCAAAGAATATTCTTTGGACTTACTACCTCACCTGAATTTTATACGTTTTCTGTGGTATTAAGTTCTGCTCATATCTTTATTTATCTTTTATCTATGTTCTCAGGGTTTATTGTTTTGATCTTCGGATGTCAATTAAAACACTTGGTTATTCATTTTAATAAATGTTTTACTTATAAAGATTTCAATTTTTCAAGATTTCAGCTTACTTTTAAGTTTCTAAGGGTCAGGTCCTCTACATTGTTGCTGGCCCAAGGCTTAGTTCACCATATAGCAATGTATATATTGACCTATTTTCCCCTCGACTTTCTGTGATTCCCTACATTTCACCTTTCTTTGCAGACAAGCCATTTGAAATACACTTAACTTATTTCACAGCCAATAAGTCTTTGAAATTATGTGTATTTTTTAGAGAAATCTTCTTATATAATTAGGCAGAAAATCTGACCTGCCATCATTTTCAAAACAGCATAATTTCACTCTTCTCAATGAGGAATCTGTTGTATGACACAAACTTTGAGTATTTAGCTTTATCAATGACATGTACTTTAAAAATGTTTTAGAGATCCTACCAGTCTTTGAAAACATCCTTGTTCCTTGTTTCAGTTCCAGTTTTGTGTATACTTTCTGCCTTGCACCTGATTATTCCAACGTCTGGCCGATGGCCTAGGGAATATAATTCTGGTATTGATTGTTTTTGCTGACTGTTTCCCCCTGTAGCTGATTTCTTCATTATTGTGTAAATTTAGATCATGAGCTCATGTTTAGGTAAACAGCTGACCTTGTAAGAGCCTTAGGTGTGAACGCTCGTAAGCTTCAGCAGAAAGTCCACAAAGATGTTTTTGTGTCCCTCCAATGAGTTACCCGCGCTGACCCCGTTTACTACAAGTGTTGGTCCACTACTCCCTCTAGAGGCTGGGACTCAGACAGGACTGCTTTGCTTCCCCCGATCTGGAGTAGTGGATTTGGGCGGCCTATGGCCTGGGCAGGAGGCTCCCCGCGTGTGTCCCACGACCGATCTGCCTGCGAACTTCGGTCACCTGGTAGGAAGCTATGATGCTCAGACCTATGTTTATCTTTGCAGCGAGGTGTACTGCGCGGACCGGTTCCACACGCACTTCAAGTTAGAGGGTGGCCTGAGTGGAAAGGTGAGTGTTTGGGCAGCTTTGCGGACAAAGAAGGTGCACTTTGGCCTGGGCCTAAATGCTTGTGACACACGACTGGGTCTGCCGGGCTCTGAGGGCCCTGCCGTTTGCCCCCTTCTCCCCTGCCCTTTGTTCAGTCACAGCAGAGATGGCCACACGCACTCCCTCAGTGAGGGCCGTGTTCCCACCTCCCTCAGCCCCGGCCCCTCTCCGCAGATTACCATGGACTACAGATGCTGCATTCTGAGGCAAGGGCGTTCCGAGAATGCCAAGGGCAGACATGATGACCTTAAATGATTTCCTCTTGTGTCAGTTTTGGTAAACTTTAGGAGCTAGGAAATGGTCCACTTTACGCAAATGTTCAAATTTACTGGCATTTCATATATTCTCTGCTATGACATTGTCCTGATTCTTTCTGTATATTCTTTACTTATGTTTTGGTTTTCCTTAATCAAAGTGTGTCTTTTAAATCTTTTCAAAGAATATTCTTTGGACTTACTACCTCACCTGAATTTTATACGTTTTCTGTGGTATTAAGTTCTGCTCATATCTTTATTTATCTTTTTTCTATGTTCTCAGGGTTTATTGTTTTGATCTTCTGATGTCAATTAAAACACTTGGTTATTCATTTTAATAAATATTCTTACTTATAAAGATTTCAACTTTTCAAGATTTCAGCTGACTTGTAAGTTTCTAAGGGTCAGGTCCTCTATATTGTGGCTGGCCTAAGGCTTAGTTCACAATATAGCAAAGTATATACTGACCTATTTTAACCTCGACTTTATGTGATTCCCTACATCTCACCTTTCTTTGCAGACAAGCCATTTGAAATATGCTTAACTTATTTCACAGCCAATAAGACTTTGAAATAATGTGTATTTTTTAGAGAAATCTTCTTATATATTTAGGCAGAAAATCTGACCTGCCATAGTTTTCAAAAGAGCATAATTTCACTCTTCTCAATGATGAATCTGTTGTATTACACAACCTTTGAGTATTTTGCTTTATCAATGATATGTACTTTAAAAATGTTTTAGAGATCCTACTAGTCTTTGAAAACATCCTTGTTCCTTGTTTCAGTTCCAGTTTTATGTATATTTTCTGCCTTGCACCTGATTATTCCAACGTCTGATCGATGGCCTAGGGAATCTAATTCTGGTATTGATTGTTTTTGCTGATTGTTTCCCCCTGTAGCTGATTTCTTCATTATTGTGTAAAGTTAGATCATGAGCTCATGTTTAGTTCAACAGCTGACCTTGTAAGAGGCTTAGTTGTGAACACTTGTAAGCTTCCTCAGAAAGTCCGCAAAGATTTATTTGTGTCCCTCCAATGAGTTACCCCCGAGGACCCCTTTTTCTACAAATGTTGGTCCACTACTCCCTCTAGAGGCTGGGACTCAGACAGGACAGCTTTGCTGCCCCCGATCTGGGATAGTGGCTTTGGGCGGCCTGTGGCCTGGGCAGGAAACTCCCCACGTGTGTCCCACGACTCATCTGCCTGCGAACTTCGGTCACCTGGCAGGAAGCTATGATGCACAGACCTATGGTTAGCTTTGCAGCGAGGTGTACTGTGCGGACCGGGTCCACACGCACTTAAAGTAAGAGGGCGGCCTGAGTGGAAAGGTTAAAGTTTGGGCAGCTGTGCAGACAAAGAAGGCGTCCTTTGTCCTGGGCCTAAATGCTTGTGACACCCCACTGGGCCTGCCGGGCTCTGAGGGCCCTGCCCTGGGCCCACTGTTCCCCTTCCCTTTGTTCAGTCACAGCAGATTTGGCCACACCCACTCCCTCAGTGAGGGCGGTGTTCCAAACTCCGTCAGCCCCGCACCCTCTCCTCAGGTTACCATGGACTACAGATGCTGCAATCTGAGTGCAGGGCACTCCGAGAATGCCAAGGGCAGACATGATGACCTTAAATGATTTCCTCTTGTGTCAGTTTTGGTAAACTTTAGGAGCTAGGAGATGGACCACTTTACAGAAATGTTCAAATTTACTGGCATTTCATATATTCTCTGCTATAACATTGTCCTGATTTTTCTGTATATTCTTTACTTATGTTTTGGTTTTCCTTAATCAAAGTGTGTCTTTTAAATCTTGTCAAAGAATATTCTTAGACTAACTACATCACCTGAATTTTATACATTTTCTAATGTATTAAGTTCTCCTCATATCTTTATTTATCTTTTTTCTATGTTCTCAGGTTTATTGTTTTGATCTTCTGATGTCAATTAAAACACTTGGTTATTCATTTTAATAAATGTTTTACTTATAAAGATTTCAACTTTTCAAGATTTCAGCTTACTTGTAAGTTTCTAAGGGTCAGGTCCTCTACATTGTTGCTGGCCTAAGGCTTAGTTCACCATATAGCAATGTATATATTGACCTATTATCCCCTCGACTTTCTGTGATTCCCTACATCTCACCTTTCTTTGCAGACAAGCCATTTGAAATACCCTTAACTTATTTCACTGCCAATAATTCTTTGAAATAATATGTATTTTTTAGAGAAATCTTCTTATATAATTAGGCAGAAAATCTGACCTGCCATCGTTTTCAAAACAGCATAATTTCACTCTTCTCAATGATGAATCTGTTGTATGACACAACCTTTGAGTATTTAGCTTTATCAATGACATGTACTTTAAAAATGTTTTAGAGATCCTACCAGTCTTTGAAAACATCCTTGTTCCTTGTTTCAGTTCCAGTTTTGTGTATACATTCTGCCTTGCACCTGATTATTCCAACATCTGATGGATGGCATAGGGAATCTAATTCTGGTATTGATTGTTTTTGCTGCTTTTCTCCCCTTGTAGCTGATATTTTCATTATTGTGTAAATTTAGATCATGAGCTCATGTTTAGCTAAACAGCTGACCTTGTAAGAGGCTTAGGTGTGAACGCTCATAAGCTTCAGCAGAAAGTCCACAAAGATTTGTTTGTGTACCTCCAATGCGTTACACGTGCGGACCCCGTTTTCTACAAGTGTTGGTCCACTACTCCCTCTAGAGGCTGGGACTCAGACAGGACTGCTTTGCTTCCCCCGATCTGGGGTAGTGGCTTTGGGCGGCCTGTGGCCTGGGCAGGAGGCTCCCCGCGTGTGTCCCACGACCGATCTGCCTGCGGACTTCGGTCACCTGGTAGGAAGCTATGATGCCCAGACCTATGTTTAGCTTTGCAGCGAGGTGTACTGCGCGGACCGGTTCCACACGCACTTCAAGTTAGAGGGCGGCCTGAGTGGAAAGGTGAGAGTTTGGGCAGCTTTGCAGACAAAGAAGGCGCACTTTGGCCTGGGCCTAAATGCTTGTGACACACGACTAGGTCTGCCCGGCTCTGAGTGCCCTGCCGTTTGCCCCCTTCTCCCCTGCCCTTTGTTCAGTCACATCAGAGATGGCCACTCCCACTCCATCAGTGAGGGCAGTGTTCCCACCTCCCTCAGCCCCGCCCCCTCTCCGCAGGTTACCATGGACTACAGATGCTGCATTCTGAGGCCAGGGCGTTCCGAGAATGCCAAGGGCAGACATGATGACCTTAAATGATTTCCTCTTCTGTCAATTTTGGTAAACTTTAGGAGCTAGGAAATTGTCCACTTTACACAAATGTTCAAATTTACTGGCATTTCACATATTCTCTGCTATAACTTTGTCCTGATTCTTTCTGTATATTCTTTACTTATGTTTTGGTTTTCCTTAATCAAAGTGTGTCTTTTAAATCTTTTCAAAGAATATTCTTTGGACTTACTACCTCACCTGAATTTTATACGTTTTCTGTGGTATTAAGTTCTGCTCATATCTTTATTTATCTTTTTTTATGTTTTCAGGGTTTATTGTTTTGATCTTCTGATGTCATTTAAAACACTTGGTTATTCATTTTAATAAATATTCTTCCTTAAAAAGATTTCAACTTTTCAAGATTTCAGCTTACTTGTAAGTTTCTAAGGGTGAGGTCCTCTACATTGTTGCTGGCCCAAGGCTTAGTTCACCATATAGCAATGTATATATTGAGCTATTTTCCCCTCGACCTTCTGTGATTCCCTACATCTCACCTTTCTTTGCAGACAAGCCATCTGAAATACACTTAACTTATTTCACAGCCAATAAGTCTTTGAAATAATGTGTATTTTTTAGAGAAATCTTCTTATATAATTAGGCAGAAAATCTGACCTGCCATCATTTACAAAACAGCATAATTTCACTCTTCTCTATGAGGAATCTGTTGTATGACACAACCTTTGAGTATTTAGCTATATCAATGACATGTACTTTAAAAGTGTTTTAGAGATCCTACCAGTCTTTGAAAACATCCTTGTTCCTTGTTTCAGTTCCAGTTTTGTGTATACTTTCTGCCTTGCACCTGTTTATTCCAACATCTGATGGATGGCCTAGGGAATCTAATTCTGGTATTGATTGTTTTTGCTGCTTGTCTCCCCTTGTCGCTGATTTCTTCATTATTGTGTAAATTTAGATCATGAGCTCATGTTTAGCTAAACAGCTGACCTTGTAAGAGGCTTAGGTGTGAACGCTCGTAAGCTTCAGCAGAAAGTCCACAAAGATTTTTTTGTGTCCCTCCAATGAGTTACCCGCGCAGACCCCGTTTTCTACAAGTGTTGGTCCACTACTCCCTCTAGAGGCTGGGACTCAGACAGGACTGCTTTGCTTCCCCGGATCTGGAGTAGTGGATTTGGGCGGCCTGTGGCCTGGGCAGGAGGCTCCCCGCGTGTGTCCCACGACCGATCTGCCTGCGAACTTCGGTCACCAGGTAGGAAGCTATGATGCCCAGACCTATGGTTAGCTCTTCAGCGAGGTGTAATGCGTGGACCGGTTCCACACGCACTTGAAGTAAGAGGGCGGCCTGAGTGGAAAGGTGAGAGTTTGGGCAGCTGTGCAGACAAAGAAGGTGCACTTTGTCCTGGGCCTAAATGCTTGTGACACACGACTGGGTCTGCCGGGCTCTGAAGGCCCTGCCGTTTGCCCCCTTCTCCCCTGCCCTTTGTTCAGTCACAGCAGAGATTGCCACACCCATTCCCACAGTGAGGGCAGTGTTCCCACCTCCTTCAGCCCCGCCCCCTCTCCGCAGGTTACCATGGACTACAGATGCTGCATTCTGAGGCCAGGGCGTTCCGAGAATGCCAAGGGCAGACATGATGACCTTAAATGATTTCCTCTTGTGTCAGTTTTGGTAAACTTTAGGAGCTAGAAATGGTCCACTTTACACAAATGTTCAAATTTACTGGCATTTCATATATTCTCTGCTATGACATTGTCCTGATTCTTTCTGTATATTCTTTACTTATGTTTTGGTTTTCCTTAATCAAAGTGTGTCTTTTAAATCTTTTCAAAGAATATTCTTTGGACTTACTACCTCACCTGAATTTTATACGTTTTCTGTGGTATTAAGTTCTGCTCATATCTTTATTTATCTTTTTTCTATGTTCTCATGGTTTATTGTTTTGATCTTCTGATGTCAATTAAAACACTTGGTTATTCATTTTAATAAATATTCTTACTTATAAAGATTTCAACTTTTCAAGATTTCAGCTTACTTGTAAGTTTCTAAAGGTCAGGTCCTCTATATTTTGGCTGGCCTAAGGCTTAGTTCACAATATAGCAAAGTATATACTGACCTATTTTCCCCTCGACTTTCTGTGATTTCCTACATCTCACCTTTCTTTGCAGACAAGCCATTTGAAATATGCTTAACTTATTTCACAGCCAATAAGTCTTTGAAATAATGTGTATTTTTTAGAGAAATCTTCTTATATATTTAGGCAGAAAATCTGACCTGCCATAGTTTTCAAAACAGCATAATTTCACTCTTCTCAATGAGGAATCTGTTGTATGACACAACCTTTGAGTATTTAGCTTTATCAATGACATGTACTTTAAAAACGTTTTAGAGATCCTTCCAGTCTTTGAAAACATCCTTGTTCCTTGTTTCAGTTCCTGTTTTATGTATATTTTCTGCCTTGCACCTGATTATTCCAACGTCTGATCGATGGCCTAGGGAATCTAATTCTGGTATTGATTGTTTTTGCTGATTGTTTCCCCCTGTAGCTGATTTCTTCATTATTGTGTAAATTTAGATCATGAGCTCATGTTTAGCTCAACAGCTGACCTTGTAAGAGGCTTAGTTGTGAACACTTGTAAGCTTCCTCAGAAAGTCCGCAAAGATTTATTTGTGTCCCTCCAATGAGTTGCCCGCGAGGACCCCGTTTTCTACAAGTGTTGGTCCACTACTCCCTCTAGAGAATGGGACTCAGACAGGACAGCTTTGCTGCCCCCGATCTGGGATAGTGGCTTAAGGCGGCCTGTGGCCTGGGCAGGAAGCTCCCCACGTGTGTCCCACGACCCATCTGCCTGCGAACTTCGGTCACCTGGCAGGAAGCTATGATGCCCAAAACTATGGTTAGCTTTGCAGCGAGGTGTACTGCGCGGACCGGGTCCACACGCACTTCAAGTAAGAGGGTGGCCTGAGTGGAAAGGTTAAAGTTTGGGCAGCTGTGCAGACAAAGAAGGCGTCCTTTGTCCTGGGGCTAAATGCTTGTGACACCCCACTGGGCCTGCCGGGCTCTGAGGGCCCTGCCCTGGGCCCACTGTTCCCCTTCCCTTTGTTCAGTCACAGCAGATTTGGCCACACCCACTCCCTCAGTGAGGGTCCTGTTCCAAACTCCCTCAGCCCCGCACCCTCTCCGCAGGTTACCATGGACTACAGATGCTGCATTCTGAGTGCAGGGCATTCCGAGAATGCCAAGGGCAGACATGATGACCTTAAATGATTTCCTCTTGTGTCAGTTTTGGTAAACTTTAGGAGCTAGGAGATGGTCCACTTTACAGAAATGTTCAAATTTACTGGCATTTCATATATTCTCTGCTATAACATTGTCCTGATTTTTCTGTATATTCTTTACTTATGTTTTGGTTTTCCTTAATCAAAGTGTGTCTTTTAAATCTTTTCAAAGAATAGTCTTAGGACTTACTACCTCACCTGAATTTTATACGTTTTCTGTGGTATTAAGTTCTGCTCATATCTTTATTTATCTTTTTTCTATGTTCTCAGGGTTTATTGTTTTGATCTTCTGATGTCAATTAAAACACTTGGTTATTCATTTTAATAAATGTTTTACTTATAAAGATTTCAACATTTCAAGATTTCAGCTTACTTGTAAGTTTCTAAGGGTCAGGTCCTCTACATTGTTGCTGCCCCAAGGCTTAGTTCACCATATAGCAATGTATATATTGACCTATTTTCCCCTCGACTTTCTGTGATTCCCTACATCTCACCTTTCTTTGCAGACAAGCCATTTGAAATACACTTAACTTATTTCACAGCCAATAAGTCTTTGAAATTATGTGTATTTTTTAGAGAAATCTTCTTATATAATTAGGCAGAAAATCTGACCTGCCATCATTTTAAAAACAGCATAATTTCACCCTTCTCAATGAGGAATCTGTTGTATGTAACAACCTTTGAGTATTTAGCTTTATCAATGACATGTACTTTAAAAATGTTTTAGAGATCCTACCAGTCTTTGAAAACATCCTTGTTCCTTGTTTCAGTTCCAGTTTTGTGTATACTTTCTGCCTTGCACCTGTTTATTCCAACATCTGATGGATGGCCTAGGGAATCTAATTCTGGTATTGATTGTTTTTGCTGCTTGTCTCCCCTTGTAGATGATTTCTTCATTATTGTGTAAATTTAGATCATGAGCTCATGTTTAGCTAAACAGCTGACCTTGTAAGAGGCTTAGGTGTGAACGCTCGTAAGCTTCAGCAGAAAGTCCACAAAGATTTTTTTGTGTCCCTCCAATGAGTTACCCGCGCAGACCCCGTTTTCTACAAGTGTTGGTCCACTACTCCCTCTAGAGGCTGGGACTCACACAGGACTGCTTTGCTTCCCCCGATCTGGGGTAGTGGCTTTGGGCGGCCTGTGGCCTGGGCAGGAGGCTCCCCGCGTGTGTCCCACGACCGATCTGCCTGCGAACTTCGGTCACCTGGTAGGAAGCTATGATGCCCAGACCTATGGTTAGCTTTGCAGCGAGGTGTACTGCGCGGACCGGTTCCACACGCACTTCAAGTAAGAGGGCGGCCTGAGTGGAAAGGTGAGAGTTTGGGCAGCTGTGCAGACAAAGAAGGCACACTTTGGCCTGTGCCTAAATGCTTGTGACACACGACTGGGTCTGCCGGGCTCTGAGGGCCCTGCCGTTTGCCCCCTTCTCCCCTGCCCTTTGTTCAGTCACAGCAGATATGGCCACACCCACTCCCACAGTGAGGGCAGTGTTCCCAACTCCTTCAGCCCCGCCCCCTCTCCGCAGGTTACCATGGACTACAGATGCTGCATTCTGAGGCCAGGGCGTTCCGAGAATGCCAAGGGCAGACATGATGACCTTAAATGATTTCCTCTTGTGTCAATTTTGGTAAACTTTAGGAGCTAGGAAATGGTCCACTTTACAGAAATGTTCAAATTTACTGGAATTTCATATATTCTCTGCTATAACATTGTCCTGATTCTTTCTGTATATTCTTTACTTATGTTTTGGTTTTCCTTAATCAAAGTGTGTCTTTTAAATCTTTTCAAAGAATATTCTTTGGACTTACTACCTCACCTGAATTGTATACGTTTTCTGTGGTATTAAGTTCTGCTCATATCTTTATTTATCTTTTTTCTATGTTCTCAGGGTTTATTGTTTTCATCTTCTGATGTCAATTAAAACACTTGGTTATTCATTTTAATAAATATTCTTACTTATAAAGATTTCAACTTTTCAAATTTCAGCTTACTTGTAAGTTTCTAAGGGTCAGGTCCTCTATATTGTGGCTGGCCTAAGGCTTAGATCACAATATAGCAATGTATATACTGACCTATTTTCCCCTCGACTTTCTGTGATTTCCTACATCTCACCTTTCTTTGCAGACAAGCCATTTGAAACACCCTTAACTTATTTCACAGCCAATAAGACTTTGAAATAATGTGTATGTTTTAGAGAAATCTTCTTATATATTTTGGCAGAAAATCTGACCTGCCATAGTTTTCAAAACAGCATAATTTCACTCTTCTCAATGATGAATCTGTTGTATTACACAACCTTTGAGTATTTAGCTTTATCAATGACATGTACTTTAAAAATGTTTTAGAGATCCTACCAGTCTTTGAAAACATCCTTGTTCCTTGTTTCAGTTCCAGTTTTATGTATATTTTCTGCCTTGCACCTGATTATTCCAACGTCTGATCGATGGCCTAGGGAATCTAATTCTGGTATTGATTGTTTTTGCTGATTGTTTCCCCCTGTAGCTGATTTCTTCATTATTGTGTAAATTTAGATCATGAGCTCATGTTTAGCTCAACAGCTGACCTTGTAAGAGGCTTAGTTGTGAACACTTGTAAGCTTCCTCAGAAAGTCCGCAAAGATTTATTTGTGTCCCTCCAATGAGTTGCCCGTGAGGACCCCGTTTTCTACAAGTGTTGGTCCACTATTCCCTCTAGAGGCTTGGACTCAGACAGGACTGCTTTGCTGCCCCCGATCTGGGATAGTGGCTTAAGGCGGCCTGTGGCCTGGGCAGGAAGCTCCCCACGTGTGTCCCACGACCCATCTGCCTGCGAACTTCGGTCAACTGGCAAGAAGCTATGATGCCCAGACCTATGGTTAGCTTTGCAGCGAGGTGTACTGCGCGGACCGGGTCCACACGCACTTCAAGTAAGAGGGCGGCCTGAGTGGAAAGGTTAAAGTTTGGGCAGCTGTGCAGACAAAGAAGGCGTCCTTTGTCCTGGGCCTAAATGCTTGTGACACCCCACTGGGCCTGCCGGGCTCTGAGGGCCCTGCCCTGGGCCCACTGTTCCCCTTCCCTTTGTTCAGTCACAGCAGATTTGGCCACACCCACTCCCTCAGTGAGGGCCGTGTTCCAAACTCCCTCAGCCCCGCCCCCTCTCCGCAGGTTACCATGGACTACAGATGCTGCATTCTGAGTGCAGGGCATTCCGAGAATGCCAAGGGCAGACATGATGACCTTAAATGATTTCCTCTTGTGTCAGTTTTGGTAAACTTTAGGAGCTAGGAAATGGTCCACTTTACACAAATGTTCAAATTTACTGGCATTTCATATATTCTCTGCTATAACATTGTCCTGATTCTTTTTGTATATTCTTTACTTATGTTTTGGTTTTCCTTAATCAAAGTGTGTCTTTTAAATCTTGTCAAAGAATATTCTTAGACTTACTACATCACCTGAATTTTATACATTTTCTATTGTATTAAGTTCTCCTCATATCTTTATTTATCTTTTTTCTACGTTCTCAGGTTTATTGTTTTGATCTTCTGATTTCAATTAAAACACTTGGTTATTCATTTTAATAAATGTTTTACTTATAAAGATTTCAACTTTTCAAGATGTCAGCTTACTTGTAAGTTTCTAAGGGTCAGGTCCTCTACATTGTTGCTGGCCCAAGGCTTAGTACACCATATAGCAATGTATATATTGACCTATTTTCCCCTCGACTTTCTGTGATTCCCTACATCTCACCTTTCTTTGCAGACAAGCCATTTGAAATACACTTAACTTATTTCACAGCCAATAAGTCTTTGAAATAATGTGTATTTTTTAGAGAAATCTTCTTATATAATTAGGCAGAAAATCTGACCTGCCATCATTTTCAAAACAGCATAATTATACTCTTCTCAATGAGGAATCTGTTGTATGACAAAACCTTTGAGTATTTAGCTTTATCAATGACATGTACTTTAAAAATGTTTTAGAGATCCTACCAGTCTTTGAAAACATCCTTGTTCCTTGTTTCAGTTCCAGTTTTGTGTATACTTTCTGCCTTGCACCTGTTTATTCCAACATCTGATGGATGGCCTAGGGAATCTAATTCTGGTATTGATTGTTTTTGCTGCTTGTCTCCCCTTGTAGATGATTTCTGCATTATTGTGTAAATTTAGATCATGAGCTCATGTTTAGCTAAACAGCTGACCTTGTAAGAGGCTTAGGTGTGAACGCTCGTAAGCTTCAGCAGAAAGTCCACAAAGATATTTTGTGTCCCTCCAATGAGTTACCCGCGCGGACCCCGTTTTCTACAAGTGTTGGTCCACTACTCCCTCTAGAGGCTGGGACTCAGACAGGACTGCTTTGCTTCCCCCGATCTGGAGTAGAGGATTTGGGCGGCCTGTGGCCTGGGCAGGAGGCTCCCCGCGTGTGTCCCACGACCGATCTGCCTGCGAACTTCGGTCACCTGGTAGGAAGCTATGATGCCCAGACCTATGGTTAGCTTTGCAGCGAGGTAAACTGCGCGGACCGGTTCCACACGCACTTCAATTAAGAGGGCGGCCTGAGTGGAAAGGTGAGAGTTTGGGCAGCTGTGCAGACAAAGAAGGCGCACTTTGGCCTGGGCCTAAATGCTTGTGACACACGACTGGGTCTGCCGGGCTCTGAGGGCCCTGCCGTCTGCCCCCTTCTCCCCTGCCATTTGTTCAGTCACAGCAGAGATGGCCACATCCACTCCCTCAGTGAGGGCCGTGTTCCCACCTCCCTCAGCCCCGCCCCCTCTCCGCAGGTTACCATGGACTACAGATGCTGCATTCTGAGGCCAGGGCGTTCCGAGAATGCCAAGGGCAGACATGATGACCTTAAATGATTTCCTCTTGTGTCAGTTTTGGTAAACTTTAGGAGCTATGAAATGGTCCACTTTACACAAATTTTCAAATTTACTGGCATTTCATATATTCTCTGCTATGACATTGTCCTGATTCTTTCTGTATATTCTTTACTTATGTTTTGGTTTTCCTTAATCAAAGTGTGTCTTTTAAATCTTTTCAAAGAATATTCTTTGGACTTACTACCTCACCTGAATTTTATACGTTTTCTGTGGTATTAAGTTCTGCTCATATCTTTATTTATTTTTTTTCTATGTTCTCATGGTTTATTGTTTTGATCTTCTGATGTCATTTAAAACACTTGGTTATTCATTTTAATAAATATTCTTACTTATAAAGATTTCAACTTTTCAAGATTTCAGCTTACTTGTAAGTTTCTAAGGGTGAGGTCCTCTATATTGTGGCTGGCCTAAGGCTTAGTTCTCAATATAGCAAAGTATATACACACCTATTTTCCCCTCGACTTTCTGTGATTTCCTACATCTCACCTTTCTTTGCAGACAAGACATTTGAAATACCCTTAACTTATTTCACAGCCAATAAGTCTTTGAAATAATGTGTATTTTTAGAGAAATATTCTTATATATTTAGGCAGAAAATCTGACCTGCCATAGTTTTCAAAACAGCATAATTTCACTCTTCTCAATGATGAATCTGTTGTATTACACAACCTTTGAGTATTTAGCTTTATCAATGCCATGTACTTTAAAAATGTTTTAGAGATCCTACCAGTCTTTGAAAACATCCTTGTTCCTTGTTTCATTTCCAGTTTTATGTATATTTTCTGCCTTGCACCTGATTATTCCAACGTCTGATCGATGGCGTAGGGAATCTAATTCTGGTATTGATTGTTTTTGCTGATTTTTTCCCCCTGTAGATGATTTCTTCATTATTGTGTAAATTTAGATCATGAGCTCATGTTTAGCTCAATAGCTGACCTTGTAAGAGGCTTAGTTGTGAACACTTGTAAGCTTCCTCAGAAAGTCCGCAAAGATTTATTTGTGTCCCTCCAATGAGTTGCCCGCCAGGACCCCGTTTTCTACAAGTGTTGGTCCACTACTCCCTCTAGAGGCTGGGACTCAGACAGGACTGCTCTGCTGCCCCCTATCTGGGATAGTGGCTTAAGGCGGCCTGTGGCCTGGGCAGGAAGCTCCCCACGTGTGTCCCACGACCCATCTGCCTGCGAACTTCGGTCACCTGGCAGGAAGCTATGATGCCCAGACCTATGGTTAGCTTTGCAGTGAGGTGTACTGCGCGGACCGGGTCCACACGCACTTCAAGTAAGAGGGCGGCCTGAGTGGAAAGGTTAAAGTTTGGGCAGCTGTGCAGACAAAGAAGGCGTCCTTTGTCCTGGGCCTAAATGCTTGTGACACCCCACTGGGCCTGCCGGGCTCTGAGGGCCCTGCCCTGGGCCCACTGTTCCCCTTCCCTTTGTTCAGTCACAGCAGATTTGGCCACACCCACTCCCTCAGTGAGGGCCGTGTTCCAAACTCCCTCAGCCCCGCCCCCTCTCCGCAGGTTACCATGGACTACAGATGCTGCATTCTGAGTGCAGGGCATTTCGAGAATGCCAAGGGCAGACATGATGACCTTAAATGATTTCCTCTTGTGTCAGTTTTGGTAAACTTTAGGAGCTAGGAAATGGTCCACTTTACAGAAATGTTCAAATTTACTGGCATTTCATATATTCTCTGCTATAACATTGTCCTGATTCTTTCTGTATATTCTTTACTTATGTTTTGGTTTTCCTTAATCAAAGTGTGTCTTTTAAATCTTTTCAAAGAATATTCTTTGGACTTACTACCTCACCTGAATTTTATACGTTTTCTGTGGTATTAAGTTCTGCTCATATCTTTATTTATCTTTTATCTATGTTCTCAGGGTTTATTGTTTTGATCTTCTGATGTCAATTAAAACACTTGGTTATTCATTTTAATAAATGTTTTACTTATAAAGATTTCAATTTTTCAAGATTTCAGCTTACTTTTAAGTTTCTAAGGGTCAGGTCCTCTACATTGTTGCTGGCCCAAGGCTTAGTTCACCATATAGCAATGTATATATTGACCTATTTTCCCCTCGACTTTCTGTGATTCCCTACATTTCACCTTTCTTTGCAGACAAGCCATTTGAAATACACTTAACTTATTTCACAGCCAATAAGTCTTTGAAATTATGTGTATTTTTTAGAGAAATCTTCTTATATAATTAGGCAGAAAATCTGACCTGCCATCATTTTCAAAACAGCATAATTTCACTCTTCTCAATGAGGAATCTGTTGTATGACACAAACTTTGAGTATTTAGCTTTATCAATGACATGTACTTTAAAAATGTTTTAGAGATCCTACCAGTCTTTGAAAACATCCTTGTTCCTTGTTTCAGTTCCAGTTTTGTGTATACTTTCTGCCTTGCACCTGATTATTCCAACGTCTGGCCGATGGCCTAGGGAATATAATTCTGGTATTGATTGTTTTTGCTGACTGTTTCCCCCTGTAGCTGATTTCTTCATTATTGTGTAAATTTAGATCATAAGCTCATGTTTAGGTAAACAGCTGACCTTGTAAGAGGCTTAGGTGTGAACGCTCGTAAGCTTCAGCAGAAAGTCCACAAAGATGTTTTTGTGTCCCTCCAATGAGTTACCCGCGCTGACCCCGTTTACTACAAGTGTTGGTCCACTACTCCCTCTAGAGGCTGGGACTCAGACAGGACTGCTTTGCTTCCCCCGATCTGGAGTAGTGGATTTGGGCGGCCTATGGCCTGGGCAGGAGGCTCCCCGCGTGTGTCCCACGACCGATCTGCCTGCGAACTTCGGTCAAGTGGTAGGAAGCTATGATGCTCAGACCTATGTTTATCTTTGCAGCGAGGTGTACTGCGCGGACCGGTTCCACACGCACTTCAAGTTAGAGGGTGGCCTGAGTGGAAAGGTGAGTGTTTGGGCAGCTTTGCGGACAAAGAAGGTGCACTTTGGCCTGGGCCTAAATGCTTGTGACACACGACTGGGTCTGCCGGGCTCTGAGGGCCCTGCCGTTTGCCCCCTTCTCCCCTGCCCTTTGTTCAGTCACAGCAGAGATGGCCACACGCACTCCCTCAGTGAGGGCCGTGTTCCCACCTCCCTCAGCCTCGGCCCCTCTCCGCAGATTACCATGGACTACAGATGCTGCATTCTGAGGCAAGGGCGTTCCGAGAATGCCAAGGGCAGACATGATGACCTTAAATGATTTCCTCTTGTGTCAGTTTTGGTAAACTTTAGGAGCTAGGAAATGGTCCACTTTACGCAAATGTTCAAATTTACTGGCATTTCATATATTCTCTGCTATGACATTGTCCTGATTCTTTCTGTATATTCTTTACTTATGTTTTGGTTTTCCTTAATCAAAGTGTGTCTTTTAAATCTTTTCAAAGAATATTCTTTGGACTTACTACCTCACCTGAATTTTATACGTTTTCTGTGGTATTAAGTTCTGCTCATATCTTTATTTATCTTTTTTCTATGTTCTCAGGGTTTATTGTTTTGATCTTCTGATGTCAATTAAAACACTTGGTTATTCATTTTAATAAATATTCTTACTTATAAAGATTTCAACTTTTCAAGATTTCAGCTGACTTGTAAGTTTCTAAGGGTCAGGTCCTCTATATTGTGGCTGGCCTAAGGCTTAGTTCACAATATAGCAAAGTATATACTGACCTATTTTAACCTCGACTTTATGTGATTCCCTACATCTCACCTTTCTTTGCAGACAAGCCATTTGAAATATGCTTAACTTATTTCACAGCCAATAAGACTTTGAAATAATGTGTATTTTTTAGAGAAATCTTCTTATATATTTAGGCAGAAAATCTGACCTGCCATAGTTTTCAAAACAGCATAATTTCACTCTTCTCAATGATGAATCTGTTGTATTACACAACCTTTGAGTATTTTGCTTTATCAATGATATGTACTTTAAAAATGTTTTAGAGATCCTACTAGTCTTTGAAAACATCCTTGTTCCTTGTTTCAGTTCCAGTTTTATGTATATTTTCTGCCTTGCACCTGATTATTCCAACGTCTGATCGATGGCCTAGGGAATCTAATTCTGGTATTGATTGTTTTTGCTGATTGTTTCCCCCTGTAGCTGATTTTTTCATTATTGTGTAAAGTTAGATCATGAGCTCATGTTTAGTTCAACAGCTGACCTTGTAAGAGGCTTAGTTGTGAACACTTGTAAGCTTCCTCAGAAAGTCCGCAAAGATTTATTTGTGTCCCTCCAATGAGTTACCCCCGAGGACCCCTTTTTCTACAAATGTTGGTCCACTACTCCCTCTAGAGGCTGGGACTCAGACAGGACAGCTTTGCTGCCCCCGATCTGGGATAGTGGCTTTGGGCGGCCTGTGGCCTGGGCAGGAAACTCCCCACGTGTGTCCCACGACTCATCTGCCTGCGAACTTCGGTCACCTGGCAGGAAGCTATGATGCACAGACCTATGGTTAGCTTTGCAGCGAGGTGTACTGTGCGGACCGGGTCCACACGCACTTCAAGTAAGAGGGCGGCCTGAGTGGAAAGGTTAAAGTTTGGGCAGCTGTGCAGACAAAGAAGGCGTCCTTTGTCCTGGGCCTAAATGCTTGTGACACCCCACTGGGCCTGCCGGGCTCTGAGGGCCCTGCCCTGGGCCCACTGTTCCCCTTCCCTTTGTTCAGTCACAGCAGATTTGGCCACACCCACTCCCTCAGTGAGGGCCGTGTTCCAAACTCCGTCAGCCCCGCACCCTCTCCTCAGGTTACCATGGACTACAGATGCTGCAATCTGAGTGCAGGGCACTCCGAGAATGCCAAGGGCAGACATGATGACCTTAAATGATTTCCTCTTGTGTCAGTTTTGGTAAACTTTAGGAGCTAGGAGATGGACCACTTTACAGAAATGTTCAAATTTACTGGCATTTCATATATTCTCTGCTATAACATTGTCCTGATTTTTCTGTATATTCTTTACTTATGTTTTGGTTTTCCTTAATCAAAGTGTGTCTTTTAAATCTTGTCAAAGAATATTCTTAGACTAACTACATCACCTGAATTTTATACATTTTCTAATGTATTAAGTTCTCCTCATATCTTTATTTATCTTTTTTCTATGTTCTCAGGTTTATTGTTTTGATCTTCTGATGTCAATTAAAACACTTGGTTATTCATTTTAATAAATGTTTTACTTATAAAGATTTCAACTTTTCAAGATTTCAGCTTACTTGTAAGTTTCTAAGGGTCAGGTCCTCTACATTGTTGCTGGCCTAAGGCTTAGTTCACCATATAGCAATGTATATATTGACCTATTATCCCCTCGACTTTCTGTGATTCCCTACATCTCACCTTTCTTTGCAGACAAGCCATTTGAAATACCCTTAACTTATTTCACTGCCAATAATTCTTTGAAATAATATGTATTTTTTAGAGAAATCTTCTTATATAATTAGGCAGAAAATCTGACCTGCCATCGTTTTCAAAACAGCATAATTTCACTCTTCTCAATGATGAATCTGTTGTATGACACAACCTTTGAGTATTTAGCTTTATCAATGACATGTACTTTAAAAATGTTTTAGAGATCCTACCAGTCTTTGAAAACATCCTTGTTCCTTGTTTCAGTTCCAGTTTTGTGTATACATTCTGCCTTGCACCTGATTATTCCAACATCTGATGGATGGCATAGGGAATCTAATTCTGGTATTGATTGTTTTTGCTGCTTTTCTCCCCTTGTAGCTGATTTTTTCATTATTGTGTAAATTTAGATCATGAGCTCATGTTTAGCTAAACAGCTGACCTTGTAAGAGGCTTAGGTGTGAACGCTCATAAGCTTCAGCAGAAAGTCCACAAAGATTTTTTTGTGTACCTCCAATGCGTTACACGTGCGGACCCCGTTTTCTACAAGTGTTGGTCCACTACTCCCTCTAGAGGCTGGGACTCAGACAGGACTGCTTTGCTTCCCCCGATCTGGGGTAGTGGCTTTGGGCGGCCTGTGGCCTGGGCAGGAGGCTCCCCGCGTGTGTCCCACGACCGATCTGCCTGCGGACTTCGGTCACCTGGTAGGAAGCTATGATGCCCAGACCTATGTTTAGCTTTGCAGCGAGGTGTACTGCGCGGACCGGTTCCACACGCACTTCAAGTTAGAGGGCGGCCTGAGTGGAAAGGTGAGAGTTTGGGCAGCTTTGCAGACAAAGAAGGCGCACTTTGGCCTGGGCCTAAATGCTTGTGACACACGACTAGGTCTGCCCGGCTCTGAGGGCCCTGCCGTTTGCCCCCTTCTCCCCTGCCCTTTGTTCAGTCACATCAGAGATGGCCACTCGCACTCCATCAGTGAGGGCAGTGTTCCCACCTCCCTCAGCCCCGCCCCCTCTCCGCAGGTTATCATGGACTACAGATGCTGCATTCTGAGGCCAGGGCGTTCCAAGAATGCCAAGGGCAGACATGATGACCTTAAATGATTTCCTCTTGTGTCAATTTTGGTAAACTTTAGGAGCTAGGAAATGGTCCACTTTACACAAATGTTCAAATTTACTGGCATTTCACATATTCTCTGCTATAACTTTGTCCTGATTCTTTCTGTATATTCTTTACTTATGTTTTGGTTTTCCTTAATCAAAGTGTGTCTTTTAAATCTTTTCAAAGAATATTCTTTGGACTTACTACCTCACCTGAATTTTATACGTTTTCTGTGGTATTAAGTTCTGCTCATATCTTTATTTATCTTTTTTTATGTTTTCAGGGTTTATTGTTTTGATCTTCTGATGTCATTTAAAACACTTGGTTATTCATTTTAATAAATATTCTTCCTTAAAAAGATTTCAACTTTTCAAGATTTCAGCTTACTTGTAAGTTTCTAAGGGTGAGGTCCTCTACATTGTTGCTGGCCCAAGGCTTAGTTCACCATATAGCAATGTATATATTGAGCTATTTTCCCCTCGACCTTCTGTGATTCCCTACATCTCACCTTTCTTTGCAGACAAGCCATCTGAAATACACTTAACTTATTTCACAGCCAATAAGTCTTTGAAATAATGTGTATTTTTTAGAGAAATCTTCTTATATAATTAGGCAGAAAATCTGACCTGCCATCATTTTCAAAACAGCATAATTTCACTCTTCTCTATGAGGAATCTGTTGTATGACACAACCTTTGAGTATTTAGCTTTATCAATGACATGTACTTTAAAAGTGTTTTAGAGATCCTACCAGTCTTTGAAAACATCCTTGTTCCTTGTTTCAGTTCCAGTTTTGTGTATACTTTCTGCCTTGCACCTGTTTATTCCAACATCTGATGGATGGCCTAGGGAATCTAATTCTGGTATTGATTGTTTTTGCTGCTTGTCTCCCCTTGTCGCTGATTTCTTCATTATTGTGTAAATTTAGATCATGAGCTCATGTTTAGCTAAACAGCTGACCTTGTAAGAGGCTTAGGTGTGAACGCTCGTAAGCTTCAGCAGAAAGTCCACAAAGATTTTTTTGTGTCCCTCCAATGAGTTACCCGCGCGGACCCCGTTTTCTACAAGTGTTGGTCCACTACTCCCTCTAGAGGCTGGGACTCAGACAGGACAGCTTTGCTTCCCCGGATCTGGAGTAGTGGATTTGGGCGGCCTGTGGCCTGGGCAGGAGGCTCCCCGCGTGTGTCCCACGACCGATCTGCCTGCGAACTTCGGTCACCAGGTAGGAAGCTATGATGCCCAGACCTATGGTTAGCTCTTCAGCGAGGTGTAATGCGTGGACCGGTTCCACACGCACTTGAAGTAAGAGGGCGGCCTGAGTGGAAAGGTGAGAGTTTGGGCAGCTGTGCAGACAAAGAAGGTGCACTTTGTCCTGGGCCTAAATGCTTGTGACACACGACTGGGTCTGCCGGGCTCTGAAGGCCCTGCCGTTTGCCCCCTTCTCCCCTGCCCTTTGTTCAGTCACAGCAGAGATTGCCACACCCACTCCCACAGTGAGGGCAGTGTTCCCACCTCCTTCAGCCCCGAACCCTCTCCGCAGGTTACCATGGACTACAGATGCTGCATTCTGAGGCCAGGGCGTTCCGAGAATGCCAAGGGCAGACATGATGACCTTAAATGATTTCCTCTTGTGTCAGTTTTGGTAAACTTTAGGAGCTAGGAAATGGTCCACTTTACACAAATGTTCAAATTTACTGGCATTTCATATATTCTCTGCTATGACATTGTCCTGATTCTTTCTGTATATTCTTTACTTATGTTTTGGTTTTCCTTAATCAAAGTGTGTCTTTTAAATCTTTTCAAAGAATATTCTTTGGACTTACTACCTCACCTGAATTTTATACGTTTTCTGTGGTATTAAGTTCTGCTCATATCTTTATTTATCTTTTTTCTATGTTCTCATGGTTTATTGTTTTGATCTTCTGATGTAAATTAAAACACTTGGTTATTCATTTTAATAAATATTCTTACTTATAAAGATTTCAACTTTTCAAGATTTCAGCTTACTTGTAAGTTTCTAAAGGTCAGGTCCTCTATATTTTGGCTGGCCTAAGGCTTAGTTCACAATATAGCAAAGTATATACTGACCTATTTTCCCCTCGACTTTCTGTGATTTCCTACATCTCACCTTTCTTTGCAGACAAGCCATTTGAAATATGCTTAACTTATTTCACAGCCAATAAGTCTTTGAAATAATGTGTATTTTTTAGAGAAATCTTCTTATATATTTAGGCAGAAAATCTGACCTGCCATAGTTTTCAAAACAGCATAATTTCACTCTTCTCAATGATGAATCTGTTGTATGACACAACCTTTGAGTATTTAGCTTTATCAATGACATGTACTTTAAAAATGTTTTAGAGATCCTACCAGTCTTTGAAAACATCCTTGTTCCTTGTTTCAGTTCCTGTTTTATGTATATTTTCTGCCTTGCACCTGATTATTCCAACGTCTGATCGATGGCCTAGGGAATCTAATTCTGGTATTGATTGTTTTTGCTGATTGTTTCCCCCTGTAGCTGATTTCTTCATTATTGTGTAAATTTAGATCATGAGCTCATGTTTAGCTCAACAGCTGACCTTGTAAGAGGCTTAGTTGTGAACACTTGTAAGCTTCCTCAGAAAGTCCGCAAAGATTTATTTGTGTCCCTCCAATGAGTTGCCCGCGAGGACCCCGTTTTCTACAAGTGTTGGTCCACTACTCCCTCTAGAGAATGGGACTCAGACAGGACAGCTTTGCTGCCCCCGATCTGGGATAGTGGCTTAAGGCGGCCTGTGGCCTGGGCAGGAAGCTCCCCACGTGTGTCCCACGACCCATCTGCCTGCGAACTTCGGTCACCTGGCAGGAAGCTATGATGCCCAAAACTATTGTTAGCTTTGCAGCGAGGTGTACTGCGCGGACCGGGTCCACACGCACTTCAAGTAAGAGGGTGGCCTGAGTGGAAAGGTTAAAGTTTGGGCAGCTGTGCAGACAAAGAAGGCGTCCTTTGTCCTGGGGCTAAATGCTTGTGACACCCCACTGGGCCTGCCGGGCTCTGAGGGCCCTGACCTGGGCCCACTGTTCCCCTTCCCTTTGTTCAGTTACAGCAGATTTGGCCACACCCACTCCCTCAGTGAGGGTCCTGTTCCAAACTCCCTCAGCCCCGCACCCTCTCCGCAGGTTACCATGGACTACAGATGCTGCATTCTGAGTGCAGGGCATTCCGAGAATGCCAAGGGCAGACATGATGACCTTAAATGATTTCCTCTTGTGTCAGTTTTGGTAAACTTTAGGAGCTAGGAAATGGTCCACTTTACACAAATGTTCAAATTTACTGGCATTTCACATATTCTCTGCTATAACTTTGTCCTGATTCTTTCTGTATATTCTTTACTTATGTTTTGGTTTTCCTTAATCAAAGTGTGTCTTTTAAATCTTGTCAAAGAATATTCTTAGACTTCCTACATCACCTGAATTTTATACATTTTCTATTGTATTAAGTTCTCCTCATATCTTTATTTATCTTTTTTCTATGTTCTCAGGTTTATTGTTTTGATCTTCTGATGTCAATTAAAACACTTGGTTATTCATTTTAATAAATGCTTTACTTATAAAGATTTCAACTTTTCAAGATTTCAGCTTACTTGTAAGTTTCTAAGGGTCAGGTCCTCTACATTGTTGCTGGCCTAAGGCTTCGTTCACCATATAGCAATGTATATATTGACCCATTTTCCCCTCGACTTTCTGTGATTCCCTACATCTCACCTTTCTTTGCAGACAAGCCATTTGAAATACACTTAACTTATTTCACAGCGAATAAGTCTTTGAAATAATGTGTATTTTTTAGAGAAATCTTCTTATATAATTAGGCAGAAAATCTGACCTGCCATCGTTTTCAAAACAGCATAATTTCACTCTTCTCAATGATGAATCTGTTGTATGACACAACCTTTGAGTATTTAGCTTTATCAATGACATGTACACCTAAAAATGTTTTAGAGATCCTACCAGTCTTTGAAAACATCCTTGTTCCTTGTTTCAGTTCCAGTTTTGTGTATACATTCTGCCTTGCACCTGATTATTCCAACATCTGATGGATGGCCTAGGGAATCTAATTCTGGTATTGATTGTTTTTGCTGCTTGTCTCCCCTTGTAGCTGATTTCTTCATTATTGTGTAAATTTAGATCATGAGCTCATGTTTAGCTAAACAGCTGACCTTGTAAGAGGCTTTGTGTGAACGCTCGTAAGCTTCAGCAGAAAGTCCACAAAGATTTTTTTGTGTCCCTCCAATGATTTACCCGCGCGGACACCGTTTTCTACAAGTGTTGGTCCACTACTCCCTCTAGAGGCTGGGACTCAGACAGGACTGCTTTGCTTCCCCCGATCTGGGGTAGTGGCTTTGGGAGGCCTGTGGCCTGGGCAGGAGGCTCCACGCGTGTGTCCCACGACCGATCTGCCTGCGAACTTCGGTCACCTGGTAGGAAGCTATGATGCCCAGACCTATGGTTAGCTTTGCAGCAAGGTGTACTGCGCGGACCGGTTCCACACGCACTTCAAGTAAGAGGGCGGCCTGAGTGGAAAGGTGAGACTTTGGGCAGCTGTGCAGACAAAGAATGCGCACTTTGGCCTGGGCCTAAATGTTTGTGACACACGACTAGGTCTGCCCGGCTCTGAGGGCCCTGCCGTTTGCCCCCTTCTCCCCTGCCCTTTGTTCAGTCACATCAGAGATGGCCACTCCCACTCCATCAGTGAGGGCAGTGTTCCCACCTCCCTCAGCCCAGCCCCCTCTCCGCAGGTTACCATGGACTACAGATGCTGCATTCTGAGGCAAGGGCGTTCCGAGAATGCCAAGGGCAGACATGATGACCTTAAATGATTTCCTCTTCTGTCAATTTTGGTAAACTTTAGGAGCTAGGAAATGGTCCATTTTACACAAATGTTCAAATTTACTGGCATTTCACATATTCTCTGCTATAACATTGTCCTGATTCTTTCTGTATATTCTTTACTTATGTTTTGGTTTTCCTTAATCAAAGTGTGTCTTTTAAATCTTTTCAAAGAATATTCTTTGGACTTACTACCTCACCTGAATTTTATACGTTTTCTGTGGTATTAAGTTCTGCTCATATCTTTATTTATCTTTTTTTATGTTCTCAGGGTTTATTGTTTTGATCTTCTGATGTCATTTAAAACACTTGGTTATTCATTTTAATAAATATTCTTACTTAAAAAGATTTCAACTTTTCAAGATTTCAGCTTACTTGTAAGTTTCTAAGGGTCAGGTCCTCTACATTGTTGCTGGCCCAAGGCTTAGTTCACCATATAGCAATGTATATATTGAGCTATTTTCCCCTCGACCTTCTGTGATTCCCTACATCTCACGTTTCTTTGCAGACAAGCCATCTGAAATACACTTAACTTATTTCACAGCCAATAAGTCTTTGAAATAATGTGTATTTTTTAGAGAAATCTTCTTATATAATTAGGCAGAAAATCTGACCTGCCATCATTTTCAAAACAGCATAATTTCACTCTTCTCTATGAGGAATCTGTTGTATGACACAACCTTTGAGTATTTAGCTTTATCAATGACATGTACTTTAAAAGTGTTTTAGAGATCCTACCAGTCTTTGAAAACATCCTTGTTCCTTGTTTCAGTTCCAGTTTTGTGTATACTTTCTGCCTTGCACCTGTTTATTCCAACATCTGATGGATGGCCTAGGGAATCTAATTCTGGTATTGATTGTTTTTGCTGCTTGTCTCCCCTTGTCGCTGATTTCTTCATTATTGTGTAAATTTAGATCATGAGCTCATGTTTAGCTAAACAGCTGACCTTGTAAGAGGCTTAGGTGTGAACGCTCGTAAGCTTCAGCAGAAAGTCCACAAAGATTTTTTTGTGTCCCTCCAATGAGTTACCCGCGCGGACCCCGTTTTCTACAAGTGTTGGTCCACTACTCCCTCTAGAGGCTGGGACTCAGACAGGACAGCTTTGCTTCCCCGGATCTGGAGTAGTGGATTTGGGCGGCCTGTGGCCTGGGCAGGAGGCTCCCCGCGTGTGTCCCACGACCGATCTGCCTGCGAACTTCGGTCACCAGGTAGGAAGCTATGATGCCCAGACCTATGGTTAGCTCTTCAGCGAGGTGTAATGCGTGGACCGGTTCCACACGCACTTCAATAAGAGGGCGGCCTGAGTGGAAAGGTGAGAGTTTGGGCAGCTGTGCAGACAAAGAAGGTGCACTTTGGCCTGGGCCTAAATGCTTGTGACACACGACTGGGTCTGCCGGGCTCTGAAGGCCCTGCCGTTTGCCCCCTTCTCCCCTGCCCTTTGTTCAGTCACAGCAGGGAGGGCCACACCCACTCCCACAGTGAGGGCAGTGTTCCCACCTCCTTCAGCC
Source organism: Mesoplodon bidens (assembly GCF_964165515.1). Lineage (NCBI taxonomy): Eukaryota > Metazoa > Chordata > Mammalia > Artiodactyla > Ziphiidae > Mesoplodon > Mesoplodon bidens. The sequence continues at coordinate 693,758 of NW_027671674.1, read as the reverse complement.
CCGAACCCTCTCCGCAGGTTACCATGGACTACAGATGCTGCATTCTGAGGCCAGGGCGTTCCGAGAATGCCAAGGGCAGACATGATGACCTTAAATGATTTCCTCTTGTGTCAATTTTGGTAAACTTTAGGAGCTAGGAAATGGTCCACTTTACAGAAATGTTCAAATTTACTGGCATTTCATATATTCTCTGCTATAACATTTTCCTGATTCTTTCTGTATATTCTTTACTTATGTTTTGGTTTTCCTTAATCAAAGTGTGTCTTTTAAATATTTTCAAAGAATATTCTTTGGACTTACTACCTCACCTGAATTTTATACGTTTTCTGTGGTATTAAGTTCTGCTCATATCTTTATTTATCTTTTTTCTATGTTCTCAGGGTTTATTGTTTTGATCTTCTGATGTCAATTAAAACACTTGGTTATTCATTTTAATAAATATTCTTACTTATAAAGATTTCAACTTTTCAAGATTTCAGCTTACTTTTAAGTTTCTATGTGTCAGGTCCTCTATATTGTGGCTGGCCTAAGGCTTAGATCACAATATAGCAATGTATATACTGACCTATTTTCCCCTCGACTTTCTGTGATTTCCTACATCTCACCTTTCTTTGCAGACAAGCCATTTGAAATACCCTTAACTTATTTCACAGCCAATAAGTCTTTGAAATAATGTGTATTTTTTAGAGAAATCTTCTTATATATTTTGGCAGAAAATCTGACCCGCCATAGTTTTCAAAACAGCATAATTTCTCTCTTCTCAATGATGAATCTGTTGTATTACACAACCTTTCAGTATTTAGCTTTATCAATGCCATGTACTTTAAAAATGTTTTAGAGATGCTACCAGTCTTTGAAAGCATCCTTGTTCCTTGTTTCAGTTCCAGTTTTATGTATATTTTCTGCCTTGCACCTGATTATTCCAACGTCTGATCGATGGCCTAGGGAATCTAATCCTGGTATTGATTGTTTTTGCTGATTGTTTCCCCCTGTAGCTGATTTCTTCATTATTGTGTAAATTTAGATCATGAGCTCATGTTTAGCTCAACAGCTGACCTTGTAAGAGGCTTAGTTGTGAACACTTGTAAGCTTCCTCAGAAAGTCCGCAATGATTTATTTGTGTCCCTCCAATGAGTTGCCCGCGAGGACCCCGTTTTCTACAAGTGTTGGTCCACTACTCCCTCTAGAGGCTGGGACTCAGACAGGACTGCTTTGCTGCCCCCGATCTGGGATAGTGGCTTTGGGCGGCCTGTGGCCTGGGCAGGAAGCTCCCCACGTGTGTCCCACGACCCATCTTCCTGCGAACTTCGGTCACCTGGCAGGAAGCTATGATGCCCAGACCTACGGTTAGCTTTGCAGCGAGGTGTACTGCGCGGACCGGGTCCACACGCACTTCAAGTAAGAGGGCGGCCTGAGTGGAAAGGTTAAAGTTTGGGCAGCTGTGCAGACAAAGAAAGCGTCCTTTGTCCTGGGCCTAAATGCTTGTGACACCCCACTGGGCCTGCCGGGCTCTGAGGGCCCTGCCCTGGGCCCACTGTTCCCCTTCCCTTTGTTCAGTCACAGCAGATTTGGCCACACCCACTCCCTCAGTGAGGGCCGTGTTCCAAACTCCCTCAGCCCCGCACCCTCTCCGCAGGTTACCATGGACTACAGATGCTGCATTCTGAGTGCAGGGCATTCCGAGAATGCCAAGGGCAGACATGATGACCTTAAATGATTTCCTCTTGTGTCAGTTTTGGTAAACTTTAGGAGCTAGGAGATGGTCCACTTTACAGAAATGTTCAAATTTACTGGCATTTCATATATTCTCTGCTATAACATTGTCCTGATTTTTCTGTATATTCTTTACTTATGTTTTGGTTTTCCTTAATCAAAGTGTGTCTTTTAAATCTTGTCAAAGAATATTCTTAGACTTACTACATCACCTGAATTTTATACATTTTCTATTGTATTAAGTTCTCCTCATATCTTTATTTATCTTTTTTCTATGTTCTCAGGTTTATTGTTTTGATCTTCTGTTGTCAATTAAAACACTTGGTTATTCATTTTAATAAATGTTTTACTTATAAAGATTTCAACTTTTCAAGATTTCAGCTTACTTGTAAGTTTCTAAGGGTCAGGTCCTCTACATTGTTGCTGGCCTAAGGCTTAGTTCACCATATAGCAATGTATATATTGACCTATTATCCCCTCGACTTTCTGTGATTCCCTACATCTCACCTTTCTTTGCAGACAAGCCATTTGAAATACCCTTAACTTATTTCACAGCCTATATGTCTTTGAAATAATATGTATTTTTTAGAGAAATCTTCTTATATAATTAGGCAGAAAATCTGACCTGCCATCGTTTTCAAAACAGCATAATTTCACTCTTCTCAATGATGAATCTGTTGTATGACACAACCTTTGAGTATTTAGCTTTATCAATGACATGTACTTTAAAAATGTTTTAGAGATCCTACCAGTCTTTGAAAACATCCTTGTTCCTTGTTTCAGTTCCAGTTTTGTGTATACATTCTGCCTTGCACCTGATTATTCCAACATCTGATGGATGGCCTAGGGAATCTAATTCTGGTATTGATTGTTTTTGCTGCTTGTCTCCCCTTGTAGCTGATTTCTGCATTATTGTGTAAATTTAGATCATGAGCTCATGGTTAGCTAAACAGCTGACCTTGTAAGAGGCTTAAGTGTGAACGCTCGTAATCTTCAGCAGAAAGTCCACAAAGATTTTTTTGTCTCCCTCCAATGAGTTACCCGCGCGGACCCCGTTTTCTACAAGTGTTGGTCCACTACTCCCTCTAGAGGCTGGGACTCAGACAGGACTGCTTTGCTGCCCCCGATCTGGGATAGTGGCTTTGGGCGGCCTGTGGCCTGGGCAGGTAGCTCCCCACGTGTGTCCCACGACCCATCTGCCTGCGAACTTCGGTCTCCTGGCAGGAAGCTATGATGCCCAGACCTATGGTTAGCTTTGCAGCGAGGTGTACTGCGCGGACCGGGTCCACACGCACTTCAAGTAAGAGGGCGGCCTGAGTGGAAAGGTTAAAGTTTGGGCAGCTGTGCAGACAAAGAAGGCGTCCTTTGTCCTGGGCCTAAATGCTTGTGACACCCCACTGGGCCTGCCGGGCTCTGAGGGCCCTGCCCTGGGCCCACTGTTCCCCTTCCCTTTGTTCAGTCACAGCAGATTTGGCCACACCCACTCCCTCAGTGAGGGCCGTGTTCCAAACTCCTTCAGCCCCGCACCCTCTCCGCAGGTTACCATGGACTACAGATGCTGCATTCTGAGTGCAGGGCATTTCGAGAATGCCAAGGGCAGACATGATGACCTTAAATGATTTCCTCTTGTGTCAGTTTTGGTAAACTTTAGGAGCTAGGAGATGGTCCACTTTACAGAAATGTTCAAATTTACTGGCATTTCATATATTCTCTGCTATAACATTGTCCTGATTCTTTCTGTATATTCTTTACTTATGTTTTGGTTTTCCTTAATCAAAGTGTGTCTTTTAAATCTTTTCAAAGAATATTCTTAGGACTTACTACCTCACCTGAATTTTATACGTTTTCTGTGGTATTAAGTTCTGCTCATATCTTTATTTATCTTTTTTCTATGTTCTCAGGGTTTATTGTTTTGATCTTCTGATGTCAATTAAAACACTTGGTTATTCATTTTAATAAATGTTTTACTTATAAATATTTCAACATTTCAAGATTTCAGCTTACTTGTAAGTTTCTAAGGGTCATGTCCTCTACATTGTTGCTGCCCCAAGGCTTAGTTCACCATATAGCAATGTATATATTGACCTATTTTCCCCTCGACTTTCTGTGATTCCCTACATCTCACCTTTCTTTGCAGACAAGCCATTTGAAATACACTTAACTTATTTCACAGCCAATAAGTCTTTGAAATTATGTGTATTTTTTAGAGAAATCTTCTTATATAATTAGGCAGAAAATCTGACCTGCCATCATTTTCAAAACAGCATAATTTCACCCTTCTCAATGAGGAATCTGTTGTATGACACAACATTTGAGTATTTAGCTTTATCAATGACATGTACTTTAAAAATGTTTTAGAGATCCTACCAGTCTTTGAAAACATCCTTGTTCCTTGTTTCAGTTCCAGTTTTGTTTATACTTTCTGCCTTGCACCTGTTTATTCCAACATCTGATGGATGGCCTAGGGAATCTAATTCTGGTATTGATTGTTTTTGCTGCTTGTCTCCCCTTGTAGATGATTTCTTCATTATTGTGTAAATTTAGATCATGAGCTCATGTTTAGCTAAACAGCTGACCTTGTAAGAGGCTTAGGTGTGAACGCTCGTAAGCTTCAGCAGAAAGTCCACAAAGATTTTTTTGTGTCCCTCCAATGAGTTACCCGCGCAGACCCCGTTTTCTACAAGTGTTGGTCCACTACTCCCTCTAGAGGCTGGGACTCAGACAGGACTGCTTTGCTTCCCCAGATCTGGGGTAGTGGCTTTGGGCGGCCTGTGGCCTGGGCAGGAGGCTCCCCGCGTGTGTCCCACGACCGATCTGCCTGCGAACTTCGGTCACCTGGTAGGAAGCTATGATGCCCAGACCTATGGTTAGCTTTGCAGCGAGGTGTACTGCGCGGACCGGTTCCACACGCACTTCAAGTAAGAGGGCGGCCTGAGTGGAAAGGTGAGAGTTTGGGCAGCTGTGCAGACAAAGAAGGCACACTTTGGCCTGTGCCTAAATGCTTGTGACACACGACTGGGTCTGCCGGGCTCTGAGGGCCCTGCCTTTTGCCCCCTTCTCCCTTGCCCTTTGTTCAGTCACAGCAGAGATGGCCACACCCACTCCCACAGTGAGGGCAGTGTTCCCAACTCCTTCAGCCCCGCCCCCTCTCCGCAGGTTACCATGGACTAGAGATGCTGCATTCTGAGGCCAGGGCGTTCCGAGAATGCCAAGGGCAGACATGATGACCTTAAATGATTTCCTCTTGTGTCAATTTTGGTAAACTTTAGGAGCTAGGAAATGGTCCACTTTACAGAAATGTTCAAATTTACTGGCATTTCATATATTCTCTGCTATAACATTGTCCTGATTCTTTCTGTAAATTCTTTACTTATGTTTTGGTTTTCCTTAATCAAAGTGTGTCTTTTAAATCTTTTCAAAGAATATTCTTTGGACTTACTACCTCACCTGAATTTTATACGTTTTCTGTGGTATTAAGTTCTGCTCATATCTTTATTTATCTTTTTTCTATGTTCTCAGGGTTTATTGTTTTCATCTTCTGATGTCAATTAAAACACTTGGTTATTCATTTTAATAAATATTCTTACTTATAAAGATTTCAACTTTTCAAATTTCAGCTTACTTGTAAGTTTCTAAGGGTCAGGTCCTCTATATTGTGGCTGGCCTAAGGCTTAGATCACAATATAGCAATGTATATACTGACCTATGTTCCCCTCGACTTTCTGTGATTTCCTACATCTCACCTTTCTTTGCAGACAAGCCATTTGAAACACCCTTAACTTATTTCACAGCCAATAAGACTTTGAAATAATGTGTATGTTTTAGAGAAATCTTCTTATATATTTTGGCAGAAAATCTGACCTGCCATTGTTTTCAAAACAGCATAATTTCACTCTTCTCAATGATGAATCTGTTGTATTACACAACCTTTGAGTATTTAGCTTTATCAATGACATGTACTTTAAAAATGTTTTAGAGATCCTACCAGTCTTTGAAAACATCCTTGTTCCTTGTTTCAGTTCCAGTTTTATGTATATTTTCTGCCTTGCACCTGATTATTCCAACGTCTGATCGATGGCCTAGGGAATCTAATTCTGGTATTGATTGTTTTTGCTGATTGTTTCCCCCTGTAGCTGATTTCTTCATTATTGTGTAAATTTAGATCATGAGCTCATGTTTAGCTCAACAGCTGACCTTGTAAGAGGCTTAGTTGTGAACACTTGTAAGCTTCCTCAGAAAGTCCGCAAAGATTTATTTGTGTCCCTCCAATGAGTTGCCCTTGAGGACCCCGTTTTCTACAAGTGTTGGTCCACTATTCCCTCTAGAGGCTTGGACTCAGACAGGACTGCTTTGCTGCCCCCGATCTGGGATAGTGGCTTAAGGCGGCCTGTGGCCTGGGCAGGAAGCTCCCCACGTGTGTCCCACGACCCATCTGCCTGCGAACTTCGGTCAACTGGCAAGAAGCTATGATGCCCAGACCTATGGTTAGCTTTGCAGCGAGGTGTACTGCGCGGACCGGGTCCACACGCACTTCAAGTAAGAGGGCGGCCTGAGTGGAAAGGTTAAAGTTTGGGCAGCTGTGCAGACAAAGAAGGCGTCCTTTGTCCTGGGCCTAAATGCTTGTGACACCCCACTGGGCCTGCCGGGCTCTGAGGGCCCTGCCCTGGGCCCACTGTTCCCCTTCCCTTTGTTCAGTCACAGCAGATTTGGCCACACCCACTCCCTCAGTGAGGGCCGTGTTCCAAACTCCCTCAGCCCCGCCCCCTCTCCGCAGGTTACCATGGACTACAGATGCTGCATTCTGAGTGCAGGGCATTCCGAGAATGCCAAGGGCAGACATGATGACCTTAAATGATTTCCTCTTGTGTCAGTTTTGGTAAACTTTAGGAGCTAGGAAATGGTCCACTTTACACAAATGTTCAAATTTACTGGCATTTCATATATTCTCTGCTATAACATTGTCCTGATTCTTTCTGTATATTCTTTACTTATGTTTTGGTTTTCCTTAATCAAAGTGTGTCTTTTAAATCTTGTCAAAGAATATTCTTAGACTTACTACATCACCTGAATTTTATACATTTTCTATTGTATTAAGTTCTCCTCATATCTTTATTTATCTTTTTTCTACGTTCTCAGGTTTATTGTTTTGATCTTCTGATGTCAATTAAAACACTTGGTTATTCATTTTAATAAATGTTTTACTTATAAAGATTTCAACTTTTCAAGATGTCAGCTTACTTGTAAGTTTCTAAGGGTCAGGTCCTCTACATTGTTGCTGGCCCAAGGCTTAGTACACCATATAGCAATGTATATATTGACCTATTTTCCCCTCGACTTTCTGTGATTCCCTACATCTCACCTTTCTTTGCAGACAAGCCATTTGAAATACACTTAACTTATTTCACAGCCAATAAGTCTTTGAAATAATGTGTATTTTTTAGAGAAATCTTCTTATATAATTAGGCAGAAAATCTGACCTGCCATCATTTTCAAAACAGCATAATTATACTCTTCTCAATGAGGAATCTGTTGTATGACAAAACCTTTGAGTATTTAGCTTTATCAATGACATGTACTTTAAAAATGTTTTAGAGATCCTACCAGTCTTTGAAAACATCCTTGTTCCTTGTTTCAGTTCCAGTTTTGTGTATACTTTCTGCCTTGCACCTGTTTATTCCAACATCTGATGGATGGCCTAGGGAATCTAATTCTGGTATTGATTGTTTTTGCTGCTTGTCTCCCCTTGTAGATGATTTCTGCATTATTGTGTAAATTTAGATCATGAGCTCATGTTTAGCTAAACAGCTGACCTTGTAAGAGGCTTAGGTGTGAACGCTCGTAAGCTTCAGCAGACAGTCCACAAAGATATTTTGTGTCCCTCCAATGAGTTACCCGCGCAGACCCCGTTTTCTACAAGTGTTGGTCCACTACTCCCTCTAGAGGCTGGGACTCAGACAGGACTGCTTTGCTTCCCCCGATCTGGAGTAGTGGATTTGGGCGGCCTGTGGCCTGGGCAGGAGGCTCCCCGCGTGTGTCCCACGACCGATCTGCCTGCGAACTTCGGTCACCTGGTAGGAAGCTATGATGCCCAGACCTATGGTTAGCTTTGCAGCGAGGTAAACTGCGCGGACCAGTTCCACACGCACTTCAAGTAAGAGGGCGGCCTGAGTGGAAAGGTGAGAGTTTGGGCAGCTGTGCAGACAAAGAAGGCGCACTTTGGCCTGGGCCTAAATGCTTGTGACACACGACTGGGTCTGCCGGGCTCTGAGGGCCCTGCCGTCTGCCCCCTTCTCCCCTGCCATTTGTTCAGTCACAGCAGAGATGGCCACATCCACTCCCTCAGTGAGGGCCGTGTTCCCACCTCCCTCAGCCCCGCCCCCTCTCCGCAGGTTACCATGGACTACAGATGCTGCATTCTGAGGCCAGGGCGTTCCGAGAATGCCAAGGGCAGACATGATGACCTTAAATGATTTCCTCTTGTGTCAGTTTTGGTAAACTTTAGGAGCTAGGAAATGGTCCACTTTACACAAATGTTCAAATTTACTGGCATTTCATATATTCTCTGCTATGACATTGTCCTGATTCTTTCTGTATATTCTTTACTTATGTTTTGGTTTTCCTTAATCAAAGTGTGTCTTTTAAATCTTTTCAAAGAATATTCTTTGGACTTACTACCTCACCTGAATTTTATACGTTTTCTGTGGTATTAAGTTCTGCTCATATCTTTATTTATTTTTTTTCTATGTTCTCATGGTTTATTGTTTTGATCTTCTGATGTCATTTAAAACACTTGGTTATTCATTTTAATAAATATTCTTACTTATAAAGATTTCAACTTTTCAAGATTTCAGCTTACTTGTAAGTTTCTAAGGGTGAGGTCCTCTATATTGTGGCTGGCCTAAGGCTTAGTTCTCAATATAGCAAAGTATATACACACCTATTTTCCCCTCGACTTTCTGTGATTTCCTACATCTCACCTTTCTTTGCAGACAAGACATTTGAAATACCCTTAACTTATTTCACAGCCAATAAGTCTTTGAAATAATGTGTATTTTTAGAGAAATATTCTTATATATTTAGGCAGAAAATCTGACCTGCCATAGTTTTCAAAACAGCATAATTTCACTCTTCTCAATGATGAATCTGTTGTATTACACAACCTTTGAGTATTTAGCTTTATCAATGCCATGTACTTTAAAAATGTTTTAGAGATCCTACCAGTCTTTGAAAACATCCTTGTTCCTTGTTTCATTTCCAGTTTTATGTATATTTTCTGCCTTGCACCTGATTATTCCAACGTCTGATCGATGGCGTAGGGAATCTAATTCTGGTATTGATTGTTTTTGCTGATTTTTTCCCCCTGTAGATGATTTCTTCATTATTGTGTAAATTTAGATCATGAGCTCATGTTTAGCTCAATAGCTGACCTTGTAAGAGGCTTAGTTGTGAACACTTGTAAGCTTCCTCAGAAAGTCCGCAAAGATTTATTTGTGTCCCTCCAATGAGTTGCCCGCCAGGACCCCGTTTTCTACAAGTGTTGGTCCACTACGCCCTCTAGAGGCTGGGACTCAGACAGGACTGCTCTGCTGCCCCCTATCTGGGATAGTGGCTTAAGGCGGCCTGTGGCCTGGGCAGGAAGCTCCCCACGTGTGTCCCACGACCCATCTGCCTCCGAACTTCGGTCACCTGGCAGGAAGCTATGATGCCCAGACCTATGGTTAGCTTTGCAGCGAGGTGTACTGCGCGGACCGGGTCCACACGCACTTCAAGTAAGAGGGCGGCCTGAGTGGAAAGGTTAAAGTTTGGGCAGCTGTGCAGACAAAGAAGGCGTCCTTTGTCCTGGGCCTAAATGCTTGTGACACCCCACTGGGCCTGCCGGGCTCTGAGGGCCCTGCCCTGGGCCCACTGTTCCCCTTCCCTTTGTTCAGTCACAGCAGATTTGGCCACACCCACTCCCTCAGTGAGGGCCGTGTTCCAAACTCCCTCAGCCCCGCCCCCTCTCCGCAGGTTACCATGGACTACAGATGCTGCATTCTGAGTGCAGGGCATTTCGAGAATGCCAAGGGCAGACATGATGACCTTAAATGATTTCCTCTTGTGTCAGTTTTGGTAAACTTTAGGAGCTAGGAAATGGTCCACTTTACACAAATGTTCAAATTTACTGGCATTTCATATATTCTCTGCTATAACATTGTCCTGATTCTTTCTGTATATTCTTTACTTATGTTTTGGTTTTCCTTAATCAAAGTGTGTCTTTTAAATCTTTTCAAAGAATATTCTTTGGACTTACTACCTCACCTGAATTTTATACGTTTTCTGTGGTATTAAGTTCTGCTCATATCTTTATTTATCTTTTATCTATGTTCTCAGGGTTTATTGTTTTGATCTTCGGATGTCAATTAAAACACTTGGTTATTCATTTTAATAAATGTTTTACTTATAAAGATTTCAATTTTTCAAGATTTCAGCTTACTTTTAAGTTTCTAAGGGTCAGGTCCTCTACATTGTTGCTGGCCCAAGGCTTAGTTCACCATATAGCAATGTATATATTGACCTATTTTCCCCTCGACTTTCTGTGATTCCCTACATTTCACCTTTCTTTGCAGACAAGCCATTTGAAATACACTTAACTTATTTCACAGCCAATAAGTCTTTGAAATTATGTGTATTTTTTAGAGAAATCTTCTTATATAATTAGGCAGAAAATCTGACCTGCCATCATTTTCAAAACAGCATAATTTCACTCTTCTCAATGAGGAATCTGTTGTATGACACAAACTTTGAGTATTTAGCTTTATCAATGACATGTACTTTAAAAATGTTTTAGAGATCCTACCAGTCTTTGAAAACATCCTTGTTCCTTGTTTCAGTTCCAGTTTTGTGTATACTTTCTGCCTTGCACCTGATTATTCCAACGTCTGGCCGATGGCCTAGGGAATATAATTCTGGTATTGATTGTTTTTGCTGACTGTTTCCCCCTGTAGCTGATTTCTTCATTATTGTGTAAATTTAGATCATGAGCTCATGTTTAGGTAAACAGCTGACCTTGTAAGAGCCTTAGGTGTGAACGCTCGTAAGCTTCAGCAGAAAGTCCACAAAGATGTTTTTGTGTCCCTCCAATGAGTTACCCGCGCTGACCCCGTTTACTACAAGTGTTGGTCCACTACTCCCTCTAGAGGCTGGGACTCAGACAGGACTGCTTTGCTTCCCCCGATCTGGAGTAGTGGATTTGGGCGGCCTATGGCCTGGGCAGGAGGCTCCCCGCGTGTGTCCCACGACCGATCTGCCTGCGAACTTCGGTCACCTGGTAGGAAGCTATGATGCTCAGACCTATGTTTATCTTTGCAGCGAGGTGTACTGCACGGACCGGTTCCACACGCACTTCAAGTTAGAGGGTGGCCTGAGTGGAAAGGTGAGTGTTTGGGCAGCTTTGCGGACAAAGAAGGTGCACTTTGGCCTGGGCCTAAATGCTTGTGACACAGGACTGGGTCTGCCGGGCTCTGAGGGCCCTGCCGTTTGCCCCCTTCTCCCCTGCCCTTTGTTCAGTCACAGCAGAGATGGCCACACGCACTCCCTCAGTGAGGGCCGTGTTCCCACCTCCCTCAGCCCCGGCCCCTCTCCGCAGATTACCATGGACTACAGATGCTGCATTCTGAGGCAAGGGCGTTCCGAGAATGCCAAGGGCAGACATGATGACCTTAAATGATTTCCTCTTGTGTCAGTTTTGGTAAACTTTAGGAGCTAGGAAATGGTCCACTTTACGCAAATGTTCAAATTTACTGGCATTTCATATATTCTCTGCTATGACATTGTCCTGATTCTTTCTGTATATTCTTTACTTATGTTTTGGTTTTCCTTAATCAAAGTGTGTCTTTTAAATCTTTTCAAAGAATATTCTTTGGACTTACTACCTCACCTGAATTTTATACGTTTTCTGTGGTATTAAGTTCTGCTCATATCTTTATTTATCTTTTTTCTATGTTCTCAGGGTTTATTGTTTTGATCTTCTGATGTCAATTAAAACACTTGGTTATTCATTTTAATAAATATTCTTACTTATAAAGATTTCAACTTTTCAAGATTTCAGCTGACTTGTAAGTTTCTAAGGGTCAGGTCCTCTATATTGTGGCTGGCCTAAGGCTTAGTTCACAATATAGCAAAGTATATACTGACCTATTTTAACCTCGACTTTATGTGATTCCCTACATCTCACCTTTCTTTGCAGACAAGCCATTTGAAATATGCTTAACTTATTTCACAGCCAATAAGACTTTGAAATAATGTGTATTTTTTAGAGAAATCTTCTTATATATTTAGGCAGAAAATCTGACCTGCCATAGTTTTCAAAAGAGCATAATTTCACTCTTCTCAATGATGAATCTGTTGTATTACACAACCTTTGAGTATTTTGCTTTATCAATGATATGTACTTTAAAAATGTTTTAGAGATCCTACTAGTCTTTGAAAACATCCTTGTTCCTTGTTTCAGTTCCAGTTTTATGTATATTTTCTGCCTTGCACCTGATTATTCCAACGTCTGATCGATGGCCTAGGGAATCTAATTCTGGTATTGATTGTTTTTGCTGATTGTTTCCCCCTGTAGCTGATTTCTTCATTATTGTGTAAAGTTAGATCATGAGCTCATGTTTAGTTCAACAGCTGACCTTGTAAGAGGCTTAGTTGTGAACACTTGTAAGCTTCCTCAGAAAGTCCGCAAAGATTTATTTGTGTCCCTCCAATGAGTTACCCCCGAGGACCCCTTTTTCTACAAATGTTGGTCCACTACTCCCTCTAGAGGCTGGGACTCAGACAGGACAGCTTTGCTGCCCCCGATCTGGGATAGTGGCTTTGGGCGGCCTGTGGCCTGGGCAGGAAACTCCCCACGTGTGTCCCACGACTCATCTGCCTGCGAACTTCGGTCACCTGGCAGGAAGCTATGATGCACAGACCTATGGTTAGCTTTGCAGCGAGGTGTACTGTGCGGACCGGGTCCACACGCACTTCAAGTAAGAGGGCGGCCTGAGTGGAAAGGTTAAAGTTTGGGCAGCTGTGCAGACAAAGAAGGCGTCCTTTGTCCTGGGCCTAAATGCTTGTGACACCCCACTGGGCCTGCCGGGCTCTGAGGGCCCTGCCCTGGGCCCACTGTTCCCCTTCCCTTTGTTCAGTCACAGCAGATTTGGCCACACCCACTCCCTCAGTGAGGGCCGTGTTCCAAACTCCGTCAGCCCCGCACCCTCTCCTCAGGTTACCATGGACTACAGATGCTGCAATCTGAGTGCAGGGCACTCCGAGAATGCCAAGGGCAGACATGATGACCTTAAATGATTTCCTCTTGTGTCAGTTTTGGTAAACTTTAGGAGCTAGGAGATGGACCACTTTACAGAAATGTTCAAATTTACTGGCATTTCATATATTCTCTGCTATAACATTGTCCTGATTTTTCTGTATATTCTTTACTTATGTTTTGGTTTTCCTTAATCAAAGTGTGTCTTTTAAATCTTGTCAAAGAATATTCTTAGACTAACTACATCACCTGGATTTTATACATTTTCTAATGTATTAAGTTCTCCTCATATCTTTATTTATCTTTTTTCTATGTTCTCAGGTTTATTGTTTTGATCTTCTGATGTCAATTAAAACACTTGGTTATTCATTTTAATAAATGTTTTACTTATAAAGATTTCAACTTTTCAAGATTTCAGCTTACTTGTAAGTTTCTAAGGGTCAGGTCCTCTACATTGTTGCTGGCCTAAGGCTTAGTTCACCATATAGCAATGTATATATTGACCTATTATCCCCTCGACTTTCTGTGATTCCCTACATCTCACCTTTCTTTGCAGACAAGCCATTTGAAATACCCTTAACTTATTTCACTGCCAATAATTCTTTGAAATAATATGTATTTTTTAGAGAAATCTTCTTATATAATTAGGCAGAAAATCTGACCTGCCATCGTTTTCAAAACAGCATAATTTCACTCTTCTCAATGATGAATCTGTTGTATGACACAACCTTTGAGTATTTAGCTTTATCAATGACATGTACTTTAAAAATGTTTTAGAGATCCTACCAGTCTTTGAAAACATCCTTGTTCCTTGTTTCAGTTCCAGTTTTGTGTATACATTCTGCCTTGCACCTGATTATTCCAACATCTGATGGATGGCATAGGGAATCTAATTCTGGTATTGATTGTTTTTGCTGCTTTTCTCCCCTTGTAGCTGATATTTTCATTATTGTGTAAATTTAGATCATGAGCTCATGTTTAGCTAAACAGCTGACCTTGTAAGAGGCTTAGGTGTGAACGCTCATAAGCTTCAGCAGAAAGTCCACAAAGATTTTTTTGTGTACCTCCAATGCGTTACACGTGCGGACCCCGTTTTCTACAAGTGTTGGTCCACTACTCCCTCTAGAGGCTGGGACTCAGACAGGACTGCTTTGCTTCCCCCGATCTGGGGTAGTGGCTTTGGGCGGCCTGTGGCCTGGGCAGGAGGCTCCCCGCGTGTGTCCCACGACCGATCTGCCTGCGGACTTCGGTCACCTGGTAGGAAGCTATGATGCCCAGACCTATGTTTAGCTTTGCAGCGAGGTGTACTGCGCGGACCGGTTCCACACGCACTTCAAGTTAGAGGGCGGCCTGAGTGGAAAGGTGAGAGTTTGGGCAGCTTTGCAGACAAAGAAGGCGCACTTTGGCCTGGGCCTAAATGCTTGTGACACACGACTAGGTCTGCCCGGCTCTGAGTGCCCTGCCGTTTGCCCCCTTCTCCCCTGCCCTTTGTTCAGTCACATCAGAGATGGCCACTCCCACTCCATCAGTGAGGGCAGTGTTCCCACCTCCCTCAGCCCCGCCCCCTCTCCGCAGGTTACCATGGACTACAGATGCTGCATTCTGAGGCCAGGGCGTTCCGAGAATGCCAAGGGCAGACATGATGACCTTAAATGATTTCCTCTTCTGTCAATTTTGGTAAACTTTAGGAGCTAGGAAATGGTCCACTTTACACAAATGTTCAAATTTACTGGCATTTCACATATTCTCTGCTATAACTTTGTCCTGATTCTTTCTGTATATTCTTTACTTATGTTTTGGTTTTCCTTAATCAAAGTGTGTCTTTTAAATCTTTTCAAAGAATATTCTTTGGACTTACTACCTCACCTGAATTTTATACGTTTTCTGTGGTATTAAGTTCTGCTCATATCTTTATTTATCTTTTTTTATGTTTTCAGGGTTTATTGTTTTGATCTTCTGATGTCATTTAAAACACTTGGTTATTCATTTTAATAAATATTCTTCCTTAAAAAGATTTCAACTTTTCAAGATTTCAGCTTACTTGTAAGTTTCTAAGGGTGAGGTCCTCTACATTGTTGCTGGCCCAAGGCTTAGTTCACCATATAGCAATGTATATATTGAGCTATTTTCCCCTCGACCTTCTGTGATTCCCTACATCTCACCTTTCTTTGCAGACAAGCCATCTGAAATACACTTAACTTATTTCACAGCCAATAAGTCTTTGAAATAATGTGTATTTTTTAGAGAAATCTTCTTATATAATTAGGCAGAAAATCTGACCTGCCATCATTTACAAAACAGCATAATTTCACTCTTCTCTATGAGGAATCTGTTGTATGACACAACCTTTGAGTATTTAGCTATATCAATGACATGTACTTTAAAAGTGTTTTAGAGATCCTACCAGTCTTTGAAAACATCCTTGTTCCTTGTTTCAGTTCCAGTTTTGTGTATACTTTCTGCCTTGCACCTGTTTATTCCAACATCTGATGGATGGCCTAGGGAATCTAATTCTGGTATTGATTGTTTTTGCTGCTTGTCTCCCCTTGTCGCTGATTTCTTCATTATTGTGTAAATTTAGATCATGAGCTCATGTTTAGCTAAACAGCTGACCTTGTAAGAGGCTTAGGTGTGAACGCTCGTAAGCTTCAGCAGAAAGTCCACAAAGATTTTTTTGTGTCCCTCCAATGAGTTACCCGCGCGGACCCCGTTTTCTACAAGTGTTGGTCCACTACTCCCTCTAGAGGCTGGGACTCAGACAGGACTGCTTTGCTTCCCCGGATCTGGAGTAGTGGATTTGGGCGGCCTGTGGCCTGGGCAGGAGGCTCCCCGCGTGTGTCCCACGACCGATCTGCCTGCGAACTTCGGTCACCAGGTAGGAAGCTATGATGCCCAGACCTATGGTTAGCTCTTCAGCGAGGTGTAATGCGTGGACCGGTTCCACACGCACTTGAAGTAAGAGGGCGGCCTGAGTGGAAAGGTGAGAGTTTGGGCAGCTGTGCAGACAAAGAAGGTGCACTTTGTCCTGGGCCTAAATGCTTGTGACACACGACTGGGTCTGCCGGGCTCTGAAGGCCCTGCCGTTTGCCCCCTTCTCCCCTGCCCTTTGTTCAGTCACAGCAGAGATTGCCACACCCATTCCCACAGTGAGGGCAGGGTTCCCACCTCCTTCAGCCCCGAAACCTCTCCGCAGGTTACCATGGACTACAGATGCTGCATTCTGAGGCCAGGGCGTTCCGAGAATGCCAAGGGCAGACATGATGACCTTAAATGATTTCCTCTTGTGTCAGTTTTGGTAAACTTTAGGAGCTAGAAATGGTCCACTTTACACAAATGTTCAAATTTACTGGCATTTCATATATTCTCTGCTATGACATTGTCCTGATTCTTTCTGTATATTCTTTACTTATGTTTTGGTTTTCCTTAATCAAAGTGTGTCTTTTAAATCTTTTCAAAGAATATTCTTTGGACTTACTACCTCACCTGAATTTTATACGTTTTCTGTGGTATTATGTTCTGCTCATATCTTTATTTATCTTTTTTCTATGTTCTCATGGTTTATTGTTTTGATCTTCTGATGTCAATTAAAACACTTGGTTATTCATTTTAATAAATATTCTTACTTATAAAGATTTCAACTTTTCAAGATTTCAGCTTACTTGTAAGTTTCTAAAGGTCAGGTCCTCTATATTTTGGCTGGCCTAAGGCTTAGTTCACAATATAGCAAAGTATATACTGACCTATTTTCCCCTCGACTTTCTGTGATTTCCTACATCTCACCTTTCTTTGCAGACAAGCCATTTGAAATATGCTTAACTTATTTCACAGCCAATAAGTCTTTGAAATAATGTGTATTTTTTAGAGAAATCTTCTTATATATTTAGGCAGAAAATCTGACCTGCCATAGTTTTCAAAACAGCATAATTTCACTCTTCTCAATGAGGAATCTGTTGTATGACACAACCTTTGAGTATTTAGCTTTATCAATGACATGTACTTTAAAAACGTTTTAGAGATCCTTCCAGTCTTTGAAAACATCCTTGTTCCTTGTTTCAGTTCCTGTTTTATGTATATTTTCTGCCTTGCACCTGATTATTCCAACGTCTGATCGATGGCCTAGGGAATCTAATTCTGGTATTGATTGTTTTTGCTGATTGTTTCCCCCTGTAGCTGATTTCTTCATTATTGTGTAAATTTAGATCATGAGCTCATGTTTAGCTCAACAGCTGACCTTGTAAGAGGCTTAGTTGTGAACACTTGTAAGCTTCCTCAGAAAGTCCGCAAAGATTTATTTGTGTCCCTCCAATGAGTTGCCCGCGAGGACCCCGTTTTCTACAAGTGTTGGTCCACTACTCCCTCTAGAGAATGGGACTCAGACAGGACAGCTTTGCTGCCCCCGATCTGGGATAGTGGCTTAAGGCGGCCTGTGGCCTGGGCAGGAAGCTCCCCACGTGTGTCCCACGACCCATCTGCCTGCGAACTTCGGTCACCTGGCAGGAAGCTATGATGCCCAAAACTATGGTTAGCTTTGCAGCGAGGTGTACTGCGCGGACCGGGTCCACACGCACTTCAAGTAAGAGGGTGGCCTGAGTGGAAAGGTTAAAGTTTGGGCAGCTGTGCAGACAAAGAAGGCGTCCTTTGTCCTGGGGCTAAATGCTTGTGACACCCCACTGGGCCTGCCGGGCTCTGAGGGCCCTGCCCTGGGCCCACTGTTCCCCTTCCCTTTGTTCAGTCACAGCAGATTTGGCCACACCCACTCCCTCAGTGAGGGTCCTGTTCCAAACTCCCTCAGCCCCGCACCCTCTCCGCAGGTTACCATGGACTACAGATGCTGCATTCTGAGTGCAGGGCATTCCGAGAATGCCAAGGGCAGACATGATGACCTTAAATGATTTCCTCTTGTGTCAGTTTTGGTAAACTTTAGGAGCTAGGAGATGGTCCACTTTACAGAAATGTTCAAATTTACTGGCATTTCATATATTCTCTGCTATAACATTGTCCTGATTTTTCTGTATATTCTTTACTTATGTTTTGGTTTTCCTTAATCAAAGTGTGTCTTTTAAATCTTTTCAAAGAATAGTCTTAGGACTTACTACCTCACCTGAATTTTATACGTTTTCTGTGGTATTAAGTTCTGCTCATATCTTTATTTATCTTTTTTCTATGTTCTCAGGGTTTATTGTTTTGATCTTCTGATGTCAATTAAAACACTTGGTTATTCATTTTAATAAATGTTTTACTTATAAAGATTTCAACATTTCAAGATTTCAGCTTACTTATAAGTTTCTAAGGGTCAGGTCCTCTACATTGTTGCTGCCCCAAGGCTTAGTTCACCATATAGCAATGTATATATTGACCTATTTTCCCCTCGACTTTCTGTGATTCCCTACATCTCACCTTTCTTTGCAGACAAGCCATTTGAAATACACTTAACTTATTTCACAGCCAATAAGTCTTTGAAATTATGTGTATTTTTTAGAGAAATCTTCTTATATAATTAGGCAGAAAATCTGACCTGCCATCATTTTAAAAACAGCATAATTTCACCCTTCTCAATGAGGAATCTGTTGTATGTAACAACCTTTGAGTATTTAGCTTTATCAATGACATGTACTTTAAAAATGTTTTAGAGATCCTACCAGTCTTTGAAAACATCCTTGTTCCTTGTTTCAGTTCCAGTTTTGTGTATACTTTCTGCCTTGCACCTGTTTATTCCAACATCTGATGGATGGCCTAGGGAATCTAATTCTGGTATTGATTGTTTTTGCTGCTTGTCTCCCCTTGTAGATGATTTCTTCATTATTGTGTAAATTTAGATCATGAGCTCATGTTTAGCTAAACAGCTGACCTTGTAAGAGGCTTAGGTGTGAACGCTCGTAAGCTTCAGCAGAAAGTCCACAAAGATTTTTTTGTGTCCCTCCAATGAGTTACCCGCGCAGACCCCGTTTTCTACAAGTGTTGGTCCACTACTCCCTCTAGAGGCTGGGACTCACACAGGACTGCTTTGCTTCCCCCGATCTGGGGTAGTGGCTTTGGGCGGCCTGTGGCCTGGGCAGGAGGCTCCCCGCGTGTGTCCCACGACCGATCTGCCTGCGAACTTCGGTCACCTGGTAGGAAGCTATGATGCCCAGACCTATGGTTAGCTTTGCAGCGAGGTGTACTGCGCGGACCGGTTCCACACGCACTTCAAGTAAGAGGGCGGCCTGAGTGGAAAGGTGAGAGTTTGGGCAGCTGTGCAGACAAAGAAGGCACACTTTGGCCTGTGCCTAAATGCTTGTGACACACGACTGGGTCTGCCGGGCTCTGAGGGCCCTGCCGTTTGCCCCCTTCTCCCCTGCCCTTTGTTCAGTCACAGCAGATATGGCCACACCCACTCCCACAGTGAGGGCAGTGTTCCCAACTCCTTCAGCCCCGCCCCCTCTCCGCAGGTTACCATGGACTACAGATGCTGCATTCTGAGGCCAGGGCGTTCCGAGAATGCCAAGGGCAGACATGATGACCTTAAATGATTTCCTCTTGTGTCAATTTTGGTAAACTTTAGGAGCTAGGAAATGGTCCACTTTACAGAAATGTTCAAATTTACTGGAATTTCATATATTCTCTGCTATAACATTGTCCTGATTCTTTCTGTATATTCTTTACTTATGTTTTGGTTTTCCTTAATCAAAGTGTGTCTTTTAAATCTTTTCAAAGAATATTCTTTGGACTTACTACCTCACCTGAATTTTATACGTTTTCTGTGGTATTAAGTTCTGCTCATATCTTTATTTATCTTTTTTCTATGTTCTCAGGGTTTATTGTTTTCATCTTCTGATGTCAATTAAAACACTTGGTTATTCATTTTAATAAATATTCTTACTTATAAAGATTTCAACTTTTCAAATTTCAGCTTACTTGTAAGTTTCTAAGGGTCAGGTCCTCTATATTGTGGCTGGCCTAAGGCTTAGATCACAATATAGCAATGTATATACTGACCTATTTTCCCCTCGACTTTCTGTGATTTCCTACATCTCACCTTTCTTTGCAGACAAGCCATTTGAAACACCCTTAACTTATTTCACAGCCAATAAGACTTTGAAATAATGTGTATGTTTTAGAGAAATCTTCTTATATATTTTGGCAGAAAATCTGACCTGCCATAGTTTTCAAAACAGCATAATTTCACTCTTCTCAATGATGAATCTGTTGTATTACACAACCTTTGAGTATTTAGCTTTATCAATGACATGTACTTTAAAAATGTTTTAGAGATCCTACCAGTCTTTGAAAACATCCTTGTTCCTTGTTTCAGTTCCAGTTTTATGTATATTTTCTGCCTTGCACCTGATTATTCCAACGTCTGATCGATGGCCTAGGGAATCTAATTCTGGTATTGATTGTTTTTGCTGATTGTTTCCCCCTGTAGCTGATTTCTTCATTATTGTGTAAATTTAGATCATGAGCTCATGTTTAGCTCAACAGCTGACCTTGTAAGAGGCTTAGTTGTGAACACTTGTAAGCTTCCTCAGAAAGTCCGCAAAGATTTATTTGTGTCCCTCCAATGAGTTGCCCGTGAGGACCCCGTTTTCTACAAGTGTTGGTCCACTATTCCCTCTAGAGGCTTGGACTCAGACAGGACTGCTTTGCTGCCCCCGATCTGGGATAGTGGCTTAAGGCGGCCTGTGGCCTGGGCAGGAAGCTCCCCACGTGTGTCCCACGACCCATCTGCCTGCGAACTTCGGTCAACTGGCAAGAAGCTATGATGCCCAGACCTATGGTTAGCTTTGCAGCGAGGTGTACTGCGCGGACCGGGTCCACACGCACTTCAAGTAAGAGGGCGGCCTGAGTGGAAAGGTTAAAGTTTGGGCAGCTGTGCAGACAAAGAAGGCGTCCTTTGTCCTGGGCCTAAATGCTTGTGACACCCCACTGGGCCTGCCGGGCTCTGAGGGCCCTGCCCTGGGCCCACTGTTCCCCTTCCCTTTGTTCAGTCACAGCAGATTTGGCCACACCCACTCCCTCAGTGAGGGCCGTGTTCCAAACTCCCTCAGCCCCGCCCCCTCTCCGCAGGTTACCATGGACTACAGATGCTGCATTCTGAGTGCACGGCATTCCGAGAATGCCAAGGGCAGACATGATGACCTTAAATGATTTCCTCTTGTGTCAGTTTTGGTAAACTTTAGGAGCTAGGAAATGGTCCACTTTACACAAATGTTCAAATTTACTGGCATTTCATATATTCTCTGCTATAACATTGTCCTGATTCTTTCTGTATATTCTTTACTTATGTTTTGGTTTTCCTTAATCAAAGTGTGTCTTTTAAATCTTGTCAAAGAATATTCTTAGACTTACTACATCACCTGAATTTTATACATTTTCTATTGTATTAAGTTCTCCTCATATCTTTATTTATCTTTTTTCTACGTTCTCAGGTTTATTGTTTTGATCTTCTGATTTCAATTAAAACACTTGGTTATTCATTTTAATAAATGTTTTACTTATAAAGATTTCAACTTTTCAAGATGTCAGCTTACTTGTAAGTTTCTAAGGGTCAGGTCCTCTACATTGTTGCTGGCCCAAGGCTTAGTACACCATATAGCAATGTATATATTGACCTATTTTCCCCTCGACTTTCTGTGATTCCCTACATCTCACCTTTCTTTGCAGACAAGCCATTTGAAATACACTTAACTTATTTCACAGCCAATAAGTCTTTGAAATAATGTGTATTTTTTAGAGAAATCTTCTTATATAATTAGGCAGAAAATCTGACCTGCCATCATTTTCAAAACAGCATAATTATACTCTTCTCAATGAGGAATCTGTTGTATGACAAAACCTTTGAGTATTTAGCTTTATCAATGACATGTACTTTAAAAATGTTTTAGAGATCCTACCAGTCTTTGAAAACATCCTTGTTCCTTGTTTCAGTTCCAGTTTTGTGTATACTTTCTGCCTTGCACCTGTTTATTCCAACATCTGATGGATGGCCTAGGGAATCTAATTCTGGTATTGATTGTTTTTGCTGCTTGTCTCCCCTTGTAGATGATTTCTGCATTATTGTGTAAATTTAGATCATGAGCTCATGTTTAGCTAAACAGCTGACCTTGTAAGAGGCTTAGGTGTGAACGCTCGTAAGCTTCAGCAGAAAGTCCACAAAGATATTTTGTGTCCCTCCAATGAGTTACCCGCGCGGACCCCGTTTTCTACAAGTGTTGGTCCACTACTCCCTCTAGAGGCTGGGACTCAGACAGGACTGCTTTGCTTCCCCCGATCTGGAGTAGAGGATTTGGGCGGCCTGTGGCCTGGGCAGGAGGCTCCCCGCGTGTGTCCCACGACCGATCTGCCTGCGAACTTCGGTCACCTGGTAGGAAGCTATGATGCCCAGACCTATGGTTAGCTTTGCAGCGAGGTAAACTGCGCGGACCGGTTCCACACGCACTTCAATTAAGAGGGCGGCCTGAGTGGAAAGGTGAGAGTTTGGGCAGCTGTGCAGACAAAGAAGGCTCACTTTGGCCTGGGCCTAAATGCTTGTGACACACGACTGGGTCTGCCGGGCTCTGAGGGCCCTGCCGTCTGCCCCCTTCTCCCCTGCCATTTGTTCAGTCACAGCAGAGATGGCCACATCCACTCCCTCAGTGAGGGCCGTGTTCCCACCTCCCTCAGCCCCGCCCCCTCTCCGCAGGTTACCATGGACTACAGATGCTGCATTCTGAGGCCAGGGCGTTCCGAGAATGCCAAGGGCAGACATGATGACCTTAAATGATTTCCTCTTGTGTCAGTTTTGGTAAACTTTAGGAGCTATGAAATGGTCCACTTTACACAAATTTTCAAATTTACTGGCATTTCATATATTCTCTGCTATGACATTGTCCTGATTCTTTCTGTATATTCTTTACTTATGTTTTGGTTTTCCTTAATCAAAGTGTGTCTTTTAAATCTTTTCAAAGAATATTCTTTGGACTTACTACCTCACCTGAATTTTATACGTTTTCTGTGGTATTAAGTTCTGCTCATATCTTTATTTATTTTTTTTCTATGTTCTCATGGTTTATTGTTTTGATCTTCTGATGTCATTTAAAACACTTGGTTATTCATTTTAATAAATATTCTTACTTATAAAGATTTCAACTTTTCAAGATTTCAGCTTACTTGTAAGTTTCTAAGGGTGAGGTCCTCTATATTGTGGCTGGCCTAAGGCTTAGTTCTCAATATAGCAAAGTATATACACACCTATTTTCCCCTCGACTTTCTGTGATTTCCTACATCTCACCTTTCTTTGCAGACAAGACATTTGAAATACCCTTAACTTATTTCACAGCCAATAAGTCTTTGAAATAATGTGTATTTTTAGAGAAATATTCTTATATATTTAGGCAGAAAATCTGACCTGCCATAGTTTTCAAAACAGCATAATTTCACTCTTCTCAATGATGAATCTGTTGTATTACACAACCTTTGAGTATTTAGCTTTATCAATGCCATGTACTTTAAAAATGTTTTAGAGATCCTACCAGTCTTTGAAAACATCCTTGTTCCTTGTTTCATTTCCAGTTTTATGTATATTTTCTGCCTTGCACCTGATTATTCCAACGTCTGATCGATGGCGTAGGGAATCTAATTCTGGTATTGATTGTTTTTGCTGATTTTTTCCCCCTGTAGATGATTTCTTCATTATTGTGTAAATTTAGATCATGAGCTCATGTTTAGCTCAATAGCTGACCTTGTAAGAGGCTTAGTTGTGAACACTTGTAAGCTTCCTCAGAAAGTCCGCAAAGATTTATTTGTGTCCCTCCAATGAGTTGCCCGCCAGGACCCCGTTTTCTACAAGTGTTGGTCCACTACTCCCTCTAGAGGCTGGGACTCAGACAGGACTGCTCTGCTGCCCCCTATCTGGGATAGTGGCTTAAGGCGGCCTGTGGCCTGGGCAGGAAGCTCCCCACGTGTGTCCCACGACCCATCTGCCTGCGAACTTCGGTCACCTGGCAGGAAGCTATGATGCCCAGACCTATGGTTAGCTTTGCAGCGAGGTGTACTGCGCGGACCGGGTCCACACGCACTTCAAGTAAGAGGGCGGCCTGAGTGGAAAGGTTAAAGTTTGGGCAGCTGTGCAGACAAAGAAGGCGTCCTTTGTCCTGGGCCTAAATGCTTGTGACACCCCACTGGGCCTGCCGGGCTCTGAGGGCCCTGCCCTGGGCCCACTGTTCCCCTTCCCTTTGTTCAGTCACAGCAGATTTGGCCACACCCACTCCCTCAGTGAGGGCCGTGTTCCAAACTCCCTCAGCCCCGCCCCCTCTCCGCAGGTTACCATGGACTACAGATGCTGCATTCTGAGTGCAGGGCATTTCGAGAATGCCAAGGGCAGACATGATGACCTTAAATGATTTCCTCTTGTGTCAGTTTTGGTAAACTTTAGGAGCTAGGAAATGGTCCACTTTACAGAAATGTTCAAATTTACTGGCATTTCATATATTCTCTGCTATAACATTGTCCTGATTCTTTCTGTATATTCTTTACTTATGTTTTGGTTTTCCTTAATCAAAGTGTGTCTTTTAAATCTTTTCAAAGAATATTCTTTGGACTTACTACCTCACCTGAATTTTATACGTTTTCTGTGGTATTAAGTTCTGCTCATATCTTTATTTATCTTTTATCTATGTTCTCAGGGTTTATTGTTTTGATCTTCTGATGTCAATTAAAACACTTGGTTATTCATTTTAATAAATGTTTTACTTATAAAGATTTCAATTTTTCAAGATTTCAGCTTACTTTTAAGTTTCTAAGGGTCAGGTCCTCTACATTGTTGCTGGCCCAAGGCTTAGTTCACCATATAGCAATGTATATATTGACCTATTTTCCCCTCGACTTTCTGTGATTCCCTACATTTCACCTTTCTTTGCAGACAAGCCATTTGAAATACACTTAACTTATTTCACAGCCAATAAGTCTTTGAAATTATGTGTATTTTTTAGAGAAATCTTCTTATATAATTAGGCAGAAAATCTGACCTGCCATCATTTTCAAAACAGCATAATTTCACTCTTCTCAATGAGGAATCTGTTGTATGACACAAACTTTGAGTATTTAGCTTTATCAATGACATGTACTTTAAAAATGTTTTAGAGATCCTACCAGTCTTTGAAAACATCCTTGTTCCTTGTTTCAGTTCCAGTTTTGTGTATACTTTCTGCCTTGCACCTGATTATTCCAACGTCTGGCCGATGGCCTAGGGAATATAATTCTGGTATTGATTGTTTTTGCTGACTGTTTCCCCCTGTAGCTGATTTCTTCATTATTGTGTAAATTTAGATCATAAGCTCATGTTTAGGTAAACAGCTGACCTTGTAAGAGGCTTAGGTGTGAACGCTCGTAAGCTTCAGCAGAAAGTCCACAAAGATGTTTTTGTGTCCCTCCAATGAGTTACCCGCGCTGACCCCGTTTACTACAAGTGTTGGTCCACTACTCCCTCTAGAGGCTGGGACTCAGACAGGACTGCTTTGCTTCCCCCGATCTGGAGTAGTGGATTTGGGCGGCCTATGGCCTGGGCAGGAGGCTCCCCGCGTGTGTCCCACGACCGATCTGCCTGCGAACTTCGGTCAAGTGGTAGGAAGCTATGATGCTCAGACCTATGTTTATCTTTGCAGCGAGGTGTACTGCGCGGACCGGTTCCACACGCACTTCAAGTTAGAGGGTGGCCTGAGTGGAAAGGTGAGTGTTTGGGCAGCTTTGTGGACAAAGAAGGTGCACTTTGGCCTGGGCCTAAATGCTTGTGACACAGGACTGGGTCTGCCGGGCTCTGAGGGCCCTGCCGTTTGCCCCCTTCTCCCCTGCCCTTTGTTCAGTCACAGCAGAGATGGCCACACGCACTCCCTCAGTGAGGGCCGTGTTCCCACCTCCCTCAGCCTCGGCCCCTCTCCGCAGATTACCATGGACTACAGATGCTGCATTCTGAGGCAAGGGCGTTCCGAGAATGCCAAGGGCAGACATGATGACCTTAAATGATTTCCTCTTGTGTCAGTTTTGGTAAACTTTAGGAGCTAGGAAATGGTCCACTTTACGCAAATGTTCAAATTTACTGGCATTTCATATATTCTCTGCTATGACATTGTCCTGATTCTTTCTGTATATTCTTTACTTATGTTTTGGTTTTCCTTAATCAAAGTGTGTCTTTTAAATCTTTTCAAAGAATATTCTTTGGACTTACTACCTCACCTGAATTTTATACGTTTTCTGTGGTATTAAGTTCTGCTCATATCTTTATTTATCTTTTTTCTATGTTCTCAGGGTTTATTGTTTTGATCTTCTGATGTCAATTAAAACACTTGGTTATTCATTTTAATAAATATTCTTACTTATAAAGATTTCAACTTTTCAAGATTTCAGCTGACTTGTAAGTTTCTAAGGGTCAGGTCCTCTATATTGTGGCTGGCCTAAGGCTTAGTTCACAATATAGCAAAGTATATACTGACCTATTTTAACCTCGACTTTATGTGATTCCCTACATCTCACCTTTCTTTGCAGACAAGCCATTTGAAATATGCTTAACTTATTTCACAGCCAATAAGACTTTGAAATAATGTGTATTTTTTAGAGAAATCTTCTTATATATTTAGGCAGAAAATCTGACCTGCCATAGTTTTCAAAAGAGCATAATTTCACTCTTCTCAATGATGAATCTGTTGTATTACACAACCTTTGAGTATTTTGCTTTATCAATGATATGTACTTTAAAAATGTTTTAGAGATCCTACTAGTCTTTGAAAACATCCTTGTTCCTTGTTTCAGTTCCAGTTTTATGTATATTTTCTGCCTTGCACCTGATTATTCCAACGTCTGATCGATGGCCTAGGGAATCTAATTCTGGTATTGATTGTTTTTGCTGATTGTTTCCCCCTGTAGCTGATTTCTTCATTATTGTGTAAAGTTAGATCATGAGCTCATGTTTAGTTCAACAGCTGACCTTGTAAGAGGCTTAGTTGTGAACACTTGTAAGCTTCCTCAGAAAGTCCGCAAAGATTTATTTGTGTCCCTCCAATGAGTTACCCCCGAGGACCCCTTTTTCTACAAATGTTGGTCCACTACTCCCTCTAGAGGCTGGGACTCAGACAGGACAGCTTTGCTGCCCCCGATCTGGGATAGTGGCTTTGGGCGGCCTGTGGCCTGGGCAGGAAACTCCCCACGTGTGTCCCACGACTCATCTGCCTGCGAACTTCGGTCACCTGGCAGGAAGCTATGATGCACAGACCTATGGTTAGCTTTGCAGCGAGGTGTACTGTGCGGACCGGGTCCACACGCACTTCAAGTAAGAGGGCGGCCTGAGTGGAAAGGTTAAAGTTTGGGCAGCTGTGCAGACAAAGAAGGCGTCCTTTGTCCTGGGCCTAAATGCTTGTGACACCCCACTGGGCCTGCCGGGCTCTGAGGGCCCTGCCTTGGGCCCACTGTTCCCCTTCCCTTTGTTCAGTCACAGCAGATTTGGCCACACCCACTCCCTCAGTGAGGGCCGTGTTCCAAACTCCGTCAGCCCCGCACCCTCTCCTCAGGTTACCATGGACTACAGATGCTGCAATCTGAGTGCAGGGCACTCCGAGAATGCCAAGGGCAGACATGATGACCTTAAATGATTTCCTCTTGTGTCAGTTTTGGTAAACTTTAGGAGCTAGGAGATGGACCACTTTACAGAAATGTTCAAATTTACTGGCATTTCATATATTCTCTGCTATAACATTGTCCTGATTTTTCTGTATATTCTTTACTTATGTTTTGGTTTTCCTTAATCAAAGTGTGTCTTTTAAATCTTGTCAAAGAATATTCTTAGACTAACTACATCACCTGAATTTTATACATTTTCTAATGTATTAAGTTCTCCTCATATCTTTATTTATCTTTTTTCTATGTTCTCAGGTTTATTGTTTTGATCTTCTGATGTCAATTAAAACACTTGGTTATTCATTTTAATAAATGTTTTACTTATAAAGATTTCAACTTTTCAAGATTTCAGCTTACTTGTAAGTTTCTAAGGGTCAGGTCCTCTACATTGTTGCTGGCCTAAGGCTTAGTTCACCATATAGCAATGTATATATTGACCTATTATCCCCTCGACTTTCTGTGATTCCCTACATCTCACCTTTCTTTGCAGACAAGCCATTTGAAATACCCTTAACTTATTTCACTGCCAATAATTCTTTGAAATAATATGTATTTTTTAGAGAAATCTTCTTATATAATTAGGCAGAAAATCTGACCTGCCATCGTTTTCAAAACAGCATAATTTCACTCTTCTCAATGATGAATCTGTTGTATGACACAACCTTTGAGTATTTAGCTTTATCAATGACATGTACTTTAAAAATGTTTTAGAGATCCTACCAGTCTTTGAAAACATCCTTGTTCCTTGTTTCAGTTCCAGTTTTGTGTATACATTCTGCCTTGCACCTGATTATTCCAACATCTGATGGATGGCATAGGGAATCTAATTCTGGTATTGATTGTTTTTGCTGCTTTTCTCCCCTTGTAGCTGATTTTTTCATTATTGTGTAAATTTAGATCATGAGCTCATGTTTAGCTAAACAGCTGACCTTGTAAGAGGCTTAGGTGTGAACGCTCATAAGCTTCAGCAGAAAGTCCACAAAGATTTTTTTGTGTACCTCCAATGCGTTACACGTGCGGACCCCGTTTTCTACAAGTGTTGGTCCACTACTCCCTCTAGAGGCTGGGACTCAGACAGGACTGCTTTGCTTCCCCCGATCTGGGGTAGTGGCTTTGGGCGGCCTGTGGCCTGGGCAGGAGGCTCCCCGCGTGTGTCCCACGACCGATCTGCCTGCGGACTTCGGTCACCTGGTAGGAAGCTATGATGCCCAGACCTATGTTTAGCTTTGCAGCGAGGTGTACTGCGCGGACCGGTTCCACACGCACTTCAAGTTAGAGGGCGGCCTGAGTGGAAAGGTGAGAGTTTGGGCAGCTTTGCAGACAAAGAAGGCGCACTTTGGCCTGGGCCTAAATGCTTGTGACACACGACTAGGTCTGCCCGGCTCTGAGGGCCCTGCCGTTTGCCCCCTTCTCCCCTGCCCTTTGTTCAGTCACATCAGAGATGGCCACTCGCACTCCATCAGTGAGGGCAGTGTTCCCACCTCCCTCAGCCCCGCCCCCTCTCCGCAGGTTATCATGGACTACAGATGCTGCATTCTGAGGCCAGGGCGTTCCAAGAATGCCAAGGGCAGACATGATGACCTTAAATGATTTCCTCTTGTGTCAATTTTGGTAAACTTTAGGAGCTAGGAAATGGTCCACTTTACACAAATGTTCAAATTTACTGGCATTTCACATATTCTCTGCTATAACTTTGTCCTGATTCTTTCTGTATATTCTTTACTTATGTTTTGGTTTTCCTTAATCAAAGTGTGTCTTTTAAATCTTTTCAAAGAATATTCTTTGGACTTACTACCTCACCTGAATTTTATACGTTTTCTGTGGTATTAAGTTCTGCTCATATCTTTATTTATCTTTTTTTATGTTTTCAGGGTTTATTGTTTTGATCTTCTGATGTCATTTAAAACACTTGGTTATTCATTTTAATAAATATTCTTCCTTAAAAAGATTTCAACTTTTCAAGATTTCAGCTTACTTGTAAGTTTCTAAGGGTGAGGTCCTCTACATTGTTGCTGGCCCAAGGCTTAGTTCACCATATAGCAATGTATATATTGAGCTATTTTCCCCTCGACCTTCTGTGATTCCCTACATCTCACCTTTCTTTGCAGACAAGCCATCTGAAATACACTTAACTTATTTCACAGCCAATAAGTCTTTGAAATAATGTGTATTTTTTAGAGAAATCTTCTTATATAATTAGGCAGAAAATCTGACCTGCCATCATTTTCAAAACAGCATAATTTCACTCTTCTCTATGAGGAATCTGTTGTATGACACAACCTTTGAGTATTTAGCTTTATCAATGACATGTACTTTAAAAGTGTTTTAGAGATCCTACCAGTCTTTGAAAACATCCTTGTTCCTTGTTTCAGTTCCAGTTTTGTGTATACTTTCTGCCTTGCACCTGTTTATTCCAACATCTGATGGATGGCCTAGGGAATCTAATTCTGGTATTGATTGTTTTTGCTGCTTGTCTCCCCTTGTCGCTGATTTCTTCATTATTGTGTAAATTTAGATCATGAGCTCATGTTTAGCTAAACAGCTGACCTTGTAAGAGGCTTAGGTGTGAACGCTCGTAAGCTTCAGCAGAAAGTCCACAAAGATTTTTTTGTGTCCCTCCAATGAGTTACCCGCGCGGACCCCGTTTTCTACAAGTGTTGGTCCACTACTCCCTCTAGAGGCTGGGACTCAGACAGGACAGCTTTGCTTCCCCGGATCTGGAGTAGTGGATTTGGGCGGCCTGTGGCCTGGGCAGGAGGCTCCCCGCGTGTGTCCCACGACCGATCTGCCTGCGAACTTCGGTCACCAGGTAGGAAGCTATGATGCCCAGACCTATGGTTAGCTCTTCAGCGAGGTGTAATGCGTGGACCGGTTCCACACGCACTTGAAGTAAGAGGGCGGCCTGAGTGGAAAGGTGAGAGTTTGGGCAGCTGTGCAGACAAAGAAGGTGCACTTTGTCCTGGGCCTAAATGCTTGTGACACACGACTGGGTCTGCCGGGCTCTGAAGGCCCTGCCGTTTGCCCCCTTCTCCCCTGCCCTTTGTTCAGTCACAGCAGAGATTGCCACACCCACTCCCACAGTGAGGGCAGTGTTCCCACCTCCTTCAGCCCCGAACCCTCTCCGCAGGTTACCATGGACTACAGATGCTGCATTCTGAGGCCAGGGCGTTCCGAGAATGCCAAGGGCAGACATGATGACCTTAAATGATTTCCTCTTGTGTCAGTTTTGGTAAACTTTAGGAGCTAGGAAATGGTCCACTTTACACAAATGTTCAAATTTACTGGCATTTCATATATTCTCTGCTATGACATTGTCCTGATTCTTTCTGTATATTCTTTACTTATGTTTTGGTTTTCCTTAATCAAAGTGTGTCTTTTAAATCTTTTCAAAGAATATTCTTTGGACTTACTACCTCACCTGAATTTTATACGTTTTCTGTGGTATTAAGTTCTGCTCATATCTTTATTTATCTTTTTTCTATGTTCTCATGGTTTATTGTTTTGATCTTCTGATGTAAATTAAAACACTTGGTTATTCATTTTAATAAATATTCTTACTTATAAAGATTTCAACTTTTCAAGATTTCAGCTTACTTGTAAGTTTCTAAAGGTCAGGTCCTCTATATTTTGGCTGGCCTAAGGCTTAGTTCACAATATAGCAAAGTATATACTGACCTATTTTCCCCTCGACTTTCTGTGATTTCCTACATCTCACCTTTCTTTGCAGACAAGCCATTTGAAATATGCTTAACTTATTTCACAGCCAATAAGTCTTTGAAATAATGTGTATTTTTTAGAGAAATCTTCTTATATATTTAGGCAGAAAATCTGACCTGCCATAGTTTTCAAAACAGCATAATTTCACTCTTCTCAATGATGAATCTGTTGTATGACACAACCTTTGAGTATTTAGCTTTATCAATGACATGTACTTTAAAAATGTTTTAGAGATCCTACCAGTCTTTGAAAACATCCTTGTTCCTTGTTTCAGTTCCTGTTTTATGTATATTTTCTGCCTTGCACCTGATTATTCCAACGTCTGATCGATGGCCTAGGGAATCTAATTCTGGTATTGATTGTTTTTGCTGATTGTTTCCCCCTGTAGCTGATTTCTTCATTATTGTGTAAATTTAGATCATGAGCTCATGTTTAGCTCAACAGCTGACCTTGTAAGAGGCTTAGTTGTGAACACTTGTAAGCTTCCTCAGAAAGTCCGCAAAGATTTATTTGTGTCCCTCCAATGAGTTGCCCGCGAGGACCCCGTTTTCTACAAGTGTTGGTCCACTACTCCCTCTAGAGAATGGGACTCAGACAGGACAGCTTTGCTGCCCCCGATCTGGGATAGTGGCTTAAGGCGGCCTGTGGCCTGGGCAGGAAGCTCCCCACGTGTGTCCCACGACCCATCTGCCTGCGAACTTCGGTCACCTGGCAGGAAGCTATGATGCCCAAAACTATTGTTAGCTTTGCAGCGAGGTGTACTGCGCGGACCGGGTCCACACGCACTTCAAGTAAGAGGGTGGCCTGAGTGGAAAGGTTAAAGTTTGGGCAGCTGTGCAGACAAAGAAGGCGTCCTTTGTCCTGGGGCTAAATGCTTGTGACACCCCACTGGGCCTGCCGGGCTCTGAGGGCCCTGACCTGGGCCCACTGTTCCCCTTCCCTTTGTTCAGTTACAGCAGATTTGGCCACACCCACTCCCTCAGTGAGGGTCCTGTTCCAAACTCCCTCAGCCCCGCACCCTCTCCGCAGGTTACCATGGACTACAGATGCTGCATTCTGAGTGCAGGGCATTCCGAGAATGCCAAGGGCAGACATGATGACCTTAAATGATTTCCTCTTGTGTCAGTTTTGGTAAACTTTAGGAGCTAGGAAATGGTCCACTTTACACAAATGTTCAAATTTACTGGCATTTCACATATTCTCTGCTATAACTTTGTCCTGATTCTTTCTGTATATTCTTTACTTATGTTTTGGTTTTCCTTAATCAAAGTGTGTCTTTTAAATCTTGTCAAAGAATATTCTTAGACTTCCTACATCACCTGAATTTTATACATTTTCTATTGTATTAAGTTCTCCTCATATCTTTATTTATCTTTTTTCTATGTTCTCAGGTTTATTGTTTTGATCTTCTGATGTCAATTAAAACACTTGGTTATTCATTTTAATAAATGCTTTACTTATAAAGATTTCAACTTTTCAAGATTTCAGCTTACTTGTAAGTTTCTAAGGGTCAGGTCCTCTACATTGTTGCTGGCCTAAGGCTTCGTTCACCATATAGCAATGTATATATTGACCCATTTTCCCCTCGACTTTCTGTGATTCCCTACATCTCACCTTTCTTTGCAGACAAGCCATTTGAAATACACTTAACTTATTTCACAGCGAATAAGTCTTTGAAATAATGTGTATTTTTTAGAGAAATCTTCTTATATAATTAGGCAGAAAATCTGACCTGCCATCGTTTTCAAAACAGCATAATTTCACTCTTCTCAATGATGAATCTGTTGTATGACACAACCTTTGAGTATTTAGCTTTATCAATGACATGTACACCTAAAAATGTTTTAGAGATCCTACCAGTCTTTGAAAACATCCTTGTTCCTTGTTTCAGTTCCAGTTTTGTGTATACATTCTGCCTTGCACCTGATTATTCCAACATCTGATGGATGGCCTAGGGAATCTAATTCTGGTATTGATTGTTTTTGCTGCTTGTCTCCCCTTGTAGCTGATTTCTTCATTATTGTGTAAATTTAGATCATGAGCTCATGTTTAGCTAAACAGCTGACCTTGTAAGAGGCTTTGTGTGAACGCTCGTAAGCTTCAGCAGAAAGTCCACAAAGATTTTTTTGTGTCCCTCCAATGATTTACCCGCGCGGACACCGTTTTCTACAAGTGTTGGTCCACTACTCCCTCTAGAGGCTGGGACTCAGACAGGACTGCTTTGCTTCCCCCGATCTGGGGTAGTGGCTTTGGGAGGCCTGTGGCCTGGGCAGGAGGCTCCACGCGTGTGTCCCACGACCGATCTGCCTGCGAACTTCGGTCACCTGGTAGGAAGCTATGATGCCCAGACCTATGGTTAGCTTTGCAGCAAGGTGTACTGCGCGGACCGGTTCCACACGCACTTCAAGTAAGAGGGCGGCCTGAGTGGAAAGGTGAGACTTTGGGCAGCTGTGCAGACAAAGAATGCGCACTTTGGCCTGGGCCTAAATGTTTGTGACACACGACTAGGTCTGCCCGGCTCTGAGGGCCCTGCCGTTTGCCCCCTTCTCCCCTGCCCTTTGTTCAGTCACATCAGAGATGGCCACTCCCACTCCATCAGTGAGGGCAGTGTTCCCACCTCCCTCAGCCCAGCCCCCTCTCCGCAGGTTACCATGGACTACAGATGCTGCATTCTGAGGCAAGGGCGTTCCGAGAATGCCAAGGGCAGACATGATGACCTTAAATGATTTCCTCTTCTGTCAATTTTGGTAAACTTTAGGAGCTAGGAAATGGTCCATTTTACACAAATGTTCAAATTTACTGGCATTTCACATATTCTCTGCTATAACATTGTCCTGATTCTTTCTGTATATTCTTTACTTATGTTTTGGTTTTCCTTAATCAAAGTGTGTCTTTTAAATCTTTTCAAAGAATATTCTTTGGACTTACTACCTCACCTGAATTTTATACGTTTTCTGTGGTATTAAGTTCTGCTCATATCTTTATTTATCTTTTTTTATGTTCTCAGGGTTTATTGTTTTGATCTTCTGATGTCATTTAAAACACTTGGTTATTCATTTTAATAAATATTCTTACTTAAAAAGATTTCAACTTTTCAAGATTTCAGCTTACTTGTAAGTTTCTAAGGGTCAGGTCCTCTACATTGTTGCTGGCCCAAGGCTTAGTTCACCATATAGCAATGTATATATTGAGCTATTTTCCCCTCGACCTTCTGTGATTCCCTACATCTCACGTTTCTTTGCAGACAAGCCATCTGAAATACACTTAACTTATTTCACAGCCAATAAGTCTTTGAAATAATGTGTATTTTTTAGAGAAATCTTCTTATATAATTAGGCAGAAAATCTGACCTGCCATCATTTTCAAAACAGCATAATTTCACTCTTCTCTATGAGGAATCTGTTGTATGACACAACCTTTGAGTATTTAGCTTTATCAATGACATGTACTTTAAAAGTGTTTTAGAGATCCTACCAGTCTTTGAAAACATCCTTGTTCCTTGTTTCAGTTCCAGTTTTGTGTATACTTTCTGCCTTGCACCTGTTTATTCCAACATCTGATGGATGGCCTAGGGAATCTAATTCTGGTATTGATTGTTTTTGCTGCTTGTCTCCCCTTGTCGCTGATTTCTTCATTATTGTGTAAATTTAGATCATGAGCTCATGTTTAGCTAAACAGCTGACCTTGTAAGAGGCTTAGGTGTGAACGCTCGTAAGCTTCAGCAGAAAGTCCACAAAGATTTTTTTGTGTCCCTCCAATGAGTTACCCGCGCGGACCCCGTTTTCTACAAGTGTTGGTCCACTACTCCCTCTAGAGGCTGGGACTCAGACAGGACAGCTTTGCTTCCCCGGATCTGGAGTAGTGGATTTGGGCGGCCTGTGGCCTGGGCAGGAGGCTCCCCGCGTGTGTCCCACGACCGATCTGCCTGCGAACTTCGGTCACCAGGTAGGAAGCTATGATGCCCAGACCTATGGTTAGCTCTTCAGCGAGGTGTAATGCGTGGACCGGTTCCACACGCACTTCAATAAGAGGGCGGCCTGAGTGGAAAGGTGAGAGTTTGGGCAGCTGTGCAGACAAAGAAGGTGCACTTTGGCCTGGGCCTAAATGCTTGTGACACACGACTGGGTCTGCCGGGCTCTGAAGGCCCTGCCGTTTGCCCCCTTCTCCCCTGCCCTTTGTTCAGTCACAGCAGGGAGGGCCACACCCACTCCCACAGTGAGGGCAGTGTTCCCACCTCCTTCAGCCCCGAACCCTCTCCGCAGGTTACCATGGACTACAGATGCTGCATTCTGAGGCCAGGGCGTTCCGAGAATGCCAAGGGCAGACATGATGACCTTAAATGATTTCCTCTTGTGTCAATTTTGGTAAACTTTAGGAGCTAGGAAATGGTCCACTTTACACAAATGTTCAAATTTACTGGCATTTCATATATTCTCTGCTATAACATTGTCCTGATTCTTTCTGTATATTCTTTACTTATGTTTTGGTTTTCCTTAATCAAAGTGTGTCTTTTAAATCTTTTCAAAGAATATTCTTTCGACTTACTACCTCACCTGAATTTTATACGTTTTCTGTGGTATTAAGTTCTGCTCATATCTTTATTTATCTTTTTTCTATGTTCTCAGGGTTTATTGTTTTGATATTCTGATGTCAATTAAAACACTTGGTTATTCATTTTAATAAATATTCTTACTTATAAAGATTTCAACTTTTCAAGATTTCAGCTTACTTGTAAGTTTCTAAGGGTCAGGTCCTCTATATTGTGGCTTGCCTAAGGCTTAGATCACAATATAGCAAAGTATATACTGACCTATTTTCCCCTCGACTTTCTGTGATTTCCTACATCTCACCTTTCTTTGCAGACAAGCCATTTGAAATACCCTTAACTTATTTCACAGCCAATAAGTCTTTGAAATAATGTGTATTTTTTAGAGAAATCTTCTTATATATTTAGGGAGAAAATCTGACCTGCCATAGTTTTCAAAACAGCATAATTTCACTCTTCTCAATGATGAATCTGTTGTATGACACAACCTTTGAGTATTTAGCCTTATCAATGCCAAGTACTATAAAAATGTTTTAGAGATCCTACCAGTCTTTGAAAACATCCTTGTTCCTTGTTTCAGTTCAAGTTTTATGTATATTTTCTGCCTTGCACCTCATTTTTCCAACGTCTGATCGATGGCCTAGGGAATCTAATTCTGGTATTGATTGTTTTTGCTGACTGTTTCCCCCTGTAGCTGATTTCTTCATTATTGTGTAAATTTAGATCATGAGCTCATGTTTAGCTAAACAGCTGACCTTGTAAGAGGCTTAGGTGTGAACGCTCGTAAGCTTCAGCAGAAAGTCCACAATGATGTTTTTGTGTCCCTCCAATGAGTTACCCGCGCTGACCCCGTTTTCTACAAGTGTTGGTCCACTACTCCCTCTAGAGGCTGGGACTCAGACAGGACTGCTTTGCTTCCCCCGATCTGGAGTAGTGGATTTGGGCGGCCTATGGCCTGGGCAGGAGGCTCCCCGCGTGTGTCCCACGACCGATCTGCCTTCGAACTTCGGTCACCTGGTAGGAAGCTATGATGCCCAGACCTATGTTTAGCTTTGCAGCGAGGTGTACTGCGCGGACCGGTTCCACACGCACTTCAAGTTAGAGGGTGGCCTGAGTGGAAAGGTGAGTGTTTGGGCAGCTTTGCGGACAAAGAAGGCGCATTTTGGCCTGTGCCTAAATGCTTGTGACACACGACTGGGTCTGCCGGGCTCTGAGGGCCCTGCCTTTTGCCCCCTTCTCCCCTGCCCTTTGTTCAGTCACAGCAGAGATGGCCACACCCACTCCCTCAGTGAGGGCCGTGTTCCCACCTCCCTCAGCCCCGCCCCCTCTCCGCAGATTACCATGGACTACAGATGCTGCATTCTGAGGCAAGGGCGTTCCGAGAATGCCAAGGGCAGACATGATGACCTTAAATGATTTCCTCTTGTGTCAGTTTTGGTAAACTTTAGGAGCTAGGAAATGGTCCACTTTACACAAATGTTCAAATTTACTGGCATTTCATATATTCTCTGCTATGACATTGTCCTGATTCTTTCTGTATATTCTTTACTTATGTTTTGGTTTTCCTTAATCAAAGTGTGTCTTTTAAATCTTTTCAAAGAATATTCTTTGGACTTACTACCTCACCTGAATTTTATACGTTTTCTGTGGTATTAAGTTCTGCTCATATCTTTATTTATCTTTTTTCTATGTTCTCAGGGTTTATTGTTTTGATCTTCTGATGTCAATTAAAACACTTGGTTATTCATTTTAATAAATATTCTTACTTATAAAGATTTCAACTTTTCAAGATTTCAGCTTACTTGTAAGTTTCTAAGGGTCAGGTCCTCTATATTGTGGCTGGCCTAAGGCATAGTTCTCAATATAGCAAAGTATATACTGACCTATTTTAACCTCGACTTTCTGTGATTCCCGACATCTCACCTTTCTTTGCAGACAAGCCATTTGAAATATGCTTAACTTATTTCACAGCCAATAAGTCTTTGAAATAATGTGTATTTTTTAGAGAAATCTTCTTATATATTTAGGCAGAAAATCTGACCTGCCATAGTTTTCAAAACAGCATAATTTCACTCTTCTCAATGATGAATCTGTTGTATGACACAACCTTTGAGTATTTAGCTTTATCAATGACATGTACTTTAAAAATGTTTTAGAGATCCTACCAGTCTTTGAAAACATCCTTGTTCCTTGTTTCAGTTCCAGGTTTGTGTATACATTCTGCCTTGCACCTGATTATTCCAACATCTGATGGATGGCCTAGGGAATCTAATTCTGGTATTGATTGTTTTTGCTGCTTGTCTCCCCTTGTAGATGATTTCTTCATTATTGTGTAAATTTAGATCATGAGCTCATGTTTAGCTAAACAGCTGACCTTGTAAGAGGCTTAGGTGTGAACGCTCGTAAGCTTCAGCAGAAAGTCCACAAAGATTTTTTTGTCTCCCTCCAATGAGTTACCCGCGCGGACCCCGTTTTCTACAAGTGTTGGTCCACTACTCCCTCTAGAGGCTGGGACTCAGACAGGACTGCTTTGCTTCCCCCGATCTGGGGTAGTGGCTTTGGGGGGCCTGTGGCCTGGGCAGGAGGCTCCCCGCGTGTGTCCCGCGACCGATCTGCCTGCGAACTTCGGTCACCAGGTAGGAAGCTATGATGCCCAGACCTATGGTTAGCTGTTCAGCGAGGTGTAATGCGTGGACAGGGTCCACACGCACTTCAAGTAAGAGGGCGGCCTGAGTGGAAAGGTGAGAGTTTGGGCAGCTGTGCAGACAAAGAAGGCGCACTTTGGCCTGAACCTAAATGCTTGTGACACACGACTGGGTCTGCCGGGCTCTGAGGGCCCTGCCGTTTGCCCCCTTCTCCCCTGCCCTTTGTTCAGTCACAGCAGAGATGGCCACACCCACTCCCACAGTGAGGGCAGTGTTCCCACCTCCTTCAGCCCCGCCCCCTCTCCGCAGGTTACCATGGACTACAGATGCTGCATTCTGAGGCCAGGGCGTTCCGAGAATGCCAAGGGCAGACATGATGACCTTAAATGATTTCCTCTTGTGTCAATTTTGGTAAACTTTAGGAACTAGGAAATGGTCCACTTTACACAAATATTCAAATTTACTGGCATTTCATATATTCTCTGCTATAACATTGTCCTGATTCTTTCTGTATATTCTTTACTTATGTTTTGGTTTTCCTTAATCAAAGTGTGTCTTTTAAATCTTTTCAAAGAATATTCTTTGGACTTACTACCTCACCTGAATTTTATACGTTTTCTGTGGTATTAAGTTCTGCTCATATCTTTATTTATCTTTTTTCTATGTTCTCAGGGTTTATTGTTTTGAACTTCTGATGTCATTTAAAACACTTGGTTATTCATTTTAATAAATATTCTTACTTATAAAGATTTCAACTTTTCAAGATTTCAGCTTACTTGTAAGTTTCTAAGGGTCAGGTCCTCTATATTGTGGCTGGCCTAAGGCTTAGTTCACAATATAGCAAAGTATATACTGATCTATTTTCCCCTCGACTTTCTGTGATTTCCGACATCTCACCTTTCTTTGCAGACAAGCCATTTGAAATACGCTTAACTTATTTCACAGCCAATAAGTCTTTGAAATAATGTGTATTTTTTAGAGAAATCTTCTTATATATTTAGGCAGAAAATCTGACCTGCCATAGTTTTCAAAACAGCATAATTTCACTCTTCTCAATGATGAATCTGTTGTATGACTCAACCTTTGAGTATTTAGCTTTATCAATGCCATGTACTTTAAAAATGTTTTAGAGATCCTACCAGTCTTTGAAAACATCCTTGTTCCTTGTTTCAGTTCCAGTTTTATGTATATTTTCTGCCTTGCACCTGATTATTCCAACGTCTGATCGATGGCCTAGGGAATCTAATTCTGGTATTGATTGTTTTTCTGATTGTTTCCCCCTGTAGCTGATTTCTTCATTATTGTGTAAATTTAGATCATGAGCTCATGTTTAGCTCAACAGCTGACCTTGTAAGAGGCTTAGTTGTGAACACTTGTAAGCTTCCTCAGAAAGTCCGCAAAGATTTATTTGTGTCCCTCCAATGAGTTGCCCGCGAGGACCCCGTTTTCTACAAGTGT
Organism: Mesoplodon bidens; assembly: GCF_964165515.1. Classification (NCBI taxonomy): domain Eukaryota; kingdom Metazoa; phylum Chordata; class Mammalia; order Artiodactyla; family Ziphiidae; genus Mesoplodon; species Mesoplodon bidens. The sequence goes on along the minus strand of NW_027671674.1, from coordinate 653,773 downwards.
TGGTCCACTACTCCCTCTCGAGGCTGGGACTCAGACAGGACAGCTTTGCTGCCCCCGATCTGGGATAGTGGCTTAAGGCGGCCTGTGGCCTGGGCAGGAACCTCCCCACGTGTGTCCCACGACCCATCTGCCTGCGAACTTCGGTCACCTGGCAGGAAGCTATGATGCCCAGACCTATGGTTAGCTTTGCAGCGAGGTGTACTGCGCGGACCGGGTCCACACGCACTTCAAGTAAGAGGGCGGCCTGAGTGGAAAGGTTAAAGTTTGGGCAGCTGTGCAGACAAAGAAGGCGTCCTTTGTCCTGGGCCTAAATGCTTGTGACACCCCACTGGGCCTGCCGGGCTCTGAGGGCCCTGCCCTGGGCCCACTGTTCCCCTTCCTTTTGTTCAGTCACAGCAGATTTGGCCACACCCACTCCCTCAGTGAGGGTCCTGTTCCAAACTCCCTCAGCCCCGCACCCTCTCCGCAGGTTACCATGGACTACAGATGCTGCATTCTGAGTGCAGGGCATTCCGAGAATGCCAAGGGCAGACATGATGACCTTAAATGATTTCCTCTTGTGTCAGTTTTGGTAAACTTTAGGAGCTAGGAGATGGTCCACTTTACAGAAATGTTCAATTTTACTGGCATTTCATATATTCTCTGCGATAACATTGTCCTGATTTTTCTGTATATTCTTTACTTATGTTTTGGTTTTCCTTAATCAAAGTGTGTCTTTAAAATCTTGTCAAAGAATATTCTTAGACTTCCAACATCACCTGAATTTTATACATTTTCTATTGTATTAAGTTCTCCTCATATCTTTATTTATCTTTTCTCTATGTTCTCAGGTTTATTGTTTTGATCTTCTGATGTCAATTAAAACACTTGGTTATTCATTTTAATAAATGTTTTACTTATAAAGATTTCAACTTTTCAAGATTTCAGCTTACTTGTAAGTTTCTAAGGGTCAGGTCCTCTACATTGTTGCTGGCCTAAGGCTTCGTTCACCATATAGCAATGTATATATTGACCGATTTTCCCCTCGACTTTCTGTGATTCCCTACATCTCACCTTTCTTTGCAGACAAGCCATTTGAAATACACTTAACTTATTTCACAGCGAATAAGTCTTTGAAATAATGTGTATTTTTTAGAGAAATCTTCTTATATAATTAGGCAGAAAATCTGACCTGCCATCGTTTTCAAAACAGCATAATTTCACTCTTCTCAATGATGAATCTGTTGTATGACACAACCTTTGAGTATTTAGCTTTATCAATGACATGTACACCTAAAAATGTTTTAGAGATCCTACCAGTCTTTGAAAACATCCTCGTTCCTTGTTTCAGTTCCAGTTTTGTGTATACATTCTGCCTTGCACCTGATTATTCCAACATCTGATGGATGGCCTAGGGAATCTAATTCTGGTATTGATTGTTTTTGCTTCTTGTCTCCCCTTGTAGCTGATTTCTTCATTATTGTGTAAATTTAGATCATGAGCTCATGATTAGCTAAACAGCTGACCTTGTAAGAGGCTTTGTGTGAACGCTCGTAAGCTTCAGCAGAAAGTCCACAAAGATTTTTTTGTGTCCCTCCAATGAGTTACCCGCGCGGACACCGTTTTCTACAAGTGTTGGTCCACTACTCCCTCTAGAGGCTGGGACTCAGACAGGACTGCTTTGCTTCCCCCGATCTGGGGTAGTGGCTTTGGGAGGCCTGTGGCCTGGGCAGGAGGCTCCACGCGTGTGTCCCACGACCGATCTGCCTGCGAACTTCGGTCACCTGGTAGGAAGCTATGATGCCCAGACCTGTGGTTAGCTTTGCAGCAAGGGTTACTGTGCGGACCGATTCCACACGCACTTCAAGTAAGAGGGCGGCCTGAGTGGAAAGGTGAGAGTTTGGGCATCTGTGCAGACAAAGAAGGCGCACTTTGGCCTGTTCCTAAATGCTTGTGACACACGACTAGGTCTGCCCGGCTCTGAGGGCCCTGCCGTTTGCCCCCTTCTCCCCTGCCCTTTGTTCAGTCACAGCAGAGATGGCCACTCCCACTCCCTCAGTGAGGGCAGTGTTCCCACCTCCCTCAGCCCCGCCCCCTCTCCGCAGGTTACCATGGACTACAGATGCTGCATTCGGAGGCCAGGGCGTTCCGAGAATGCCAAGGGCAGACATGATGACCTTAAATGATTTCCTCTTGTGTCAATTTTGGTAAACTTTAGGAGCTAGGAAATGGTCCACTTTACACAAATGTTCAAATTTACTGGCATTTCACATATTCTCTGCTATAACATTGTCCTGATTCTTTCTGTATATTCTTTACTTATGTTTTGGATTTCCTTAATCAAAGTATGTCTTTTAAATCTTTTCAAAGAATATTCTTTGGTCTTACTACCTCACCTGAATTTTATACGTTTTCTGTGGTATTAAGTTCTGCTCATATCTTTATTTATCTTTTTTTATGTTCTCAGGGTTTATTGTTTTGATCTTCTGATGTCATTTAAAACACTTGGTTATTCATTTTAATAAATATTCTTACTTATAAAGATTTCAACTTTTCAAGATTTCAGCTTACTTGTAAGTTTCTAAGGGTCAGGTCCTCTACATTGTTGCTGGCCCAAGGCTTAGTTCACCATATAGCAATGTATATATTGAGCTATTTTCCCTTCGACCTTCTGTGATTCCCTACATCTCACCTTTCTTTGCAGACAAGCCATTTGAAATACACTTAACTTATTTCACAGCCAATAAGTCTTTGAAATAATGTGTATTTTTTAGAGAAATCTTCTTATATAATTAGGCAGAAAATCTGACCTGCCATCATTTTCAAAACAGCATAATTTCACTCTTCTCAATGAGGAATCTGTTGTATGACACAACCTTTGAGTATTTAGCTTTATCAATGACATGTACTTTAAAAATGTTTTAGAGATCCTACCAGTCTTTGAAAACATCCTTGTTCCTTGTTTCAGTTCCAGTTTTGTGTATACTTTCTGCCTTGCACCTGTTTATTACAACATCTGATGGATGGCCTAGGGAATCTAATTCTGGTATTGATTGTTTTTGCTGCTTGTCTCCCCTTGTAGCTGATTTTTTCATTATTGTGTAAATTTAGATCATGAGCTTATGTTTAGCTAAACAGCTGACCTTGTAAGAGGCTTAGGTGTGAACGCTCGTAAGCTTCAGCAGAAATCCACAAAGATTTTTTTGTGTCCCTCCAATGAGTTACCCGCGCGGACCCCGTTTTCTACAAGTGTTGGTCCACTACTCCCTCTAGAGGCTGGGACTTAGACAGGACTGCTTTGCTTCCCCCGATCTGGGGTAGTGCCTTTGGGCGGCCTGTGGCCTGAGCAGGAGGCTCCACGCGTGTGGCCCCCGACCGGTCTGCCTGTGAACTTCGGTCACATGGTAGGAAGCTATGATGCCCAGACCTATGGTTAGCTTTGCAGCGAGGTGTACTGCGCGGACCGGTTCCACACGCACTTCAAGTAAGAGGGCGGCCTGAGTGGGAAGGTGAGAGATTGGGCAGCTGTGCAGACAAAGAAGGCGCACTTTGTCCTGGGCCTAAATGCTTGTGACACACGACTGGGTGTGCCGGGCTCTGAGTGCCCTGCCGTTTGCCCCCTTCTCCCCTTCCCTTTGTTCAGTCACAGCAGAGATGGCCATACCCACTCCCTCAGTGAGGGCCGTGTTCCCAACTCCCTCAGCCCCGCCCCCTCTCCGCAGGTTACCATGGACTACAGATGCTGCATTCTGAGGCCAGGGCGTTCCGAGAATGCCAAGGGCAGACATGATGACCTTAAATGATTTCCTCTTGTGTCAGTTTTGGTAAACTTTAGGAGCTAGGAAATGGTCCACTTTACACAAATGTTTAAATTTACTGGCATTTCATATATTCTCTGCTATGACATTGTCCTGATTCTTTCTGTATATTCTTTACTTATGTTTTGGTATTCCTTAATCAAAGTGTGTCTTTTAAATCTTTTTAAAGAATATTCTTTGGACTTACTACCTCACCTGAATTTTATACGTTTTCTGTGGTAATAAGTTCTGCACATATCTTTATTTATCTTTTTTCTATGTTCTCATGGTTTATAGTTTTGATCTTCTGATGTCAATTCAAACACTTGGTTATTCATTTTAATAAATAATCTTACTTATAAAGATTTCAACTTTTCAAGATTTCAGCTTACCTGTAAGTTTCTAAGGGTCAGATCCTCTATATTGTGGCTGGCCTAAGGCTTAGTTCACAATAAAGCAAAGTATATACTGACCTATTTTCCCCTCGACTCTCTGTGATTTCCTACATCTCACCTTTCTTTGCAGACAAGCCATTTGAAATACACTTAACTTATTTCACAGCCAATAAGTCTTTGAAATAATGTGTATTTTTTAGAGAAATCTTCTTATATATTTTAGCAGAAAATCTGACCTGCCATAATTTTCAAAACAGCATAATTTCACTCTTCTCAATGATGAATCTGTTGTATTACACAACCTTTGAGTATTTAGCTTTATCAATGACATGTACTTTAAAAATGTTTTAGAGATCCTACCAGTCTTTGAAAACATCCTTGTTCCTTGTTTCAGTTCCAGTTTTATGTATATTTTCTGCCTTGCACCTGATTATTCCAACGTCTGATCGATGGCCTAGGGAATCTAATTCTGGTATTGATTGTTTTTGCTGATTGTTTTCCCCTGTAGCTGATTTCTTCATTATTGTGTAAATTTAGATCATGAGCTCATGTTTAGCTCAACAGCTGACCTTGTAAGAGGCTTAGTTGTGAACACTTGTAAGCTTTCTCAGAAAGTCCGCAAAGATTTATTTGTGTCCCTCCAGTGAGTTGCCCGCGAGCACCCCGTTTTCTACAAGTGTTGGTCCACTACTCCCTCTCGAGGCTGGGACTCAGACAGGACAGCTTTGCTGCCCCCGATCTGGGATAGTGGCTTAAGGCGGCCTGCGGCCTGGGCAGGTACCTCCCCACGTGTGTCCCACGACACATCTGCCTGCGAACTTCGGTCACCTGGCAGGAAGCTATGATGCCCTGACCTATGGTTAGCTTTGCAGCGAGGTGTACTGCACGGACCGGGTCCACACGCACTTCAAGTTAGAGGGCGGTCTGAGTGGAAAGGTTAAAGTTTGGGCAGCTTTGCAGACAAAGAAGGCGTCCTTTGTCCTGGGCCTAAATGCTTGTGACACCCCACTGGGCCTGCCGGGCTCTGAGGGCCCTGCCCTGGGCCCACTGTTCCCCTTCCCTTTGTTCAGTCACAGCAGATTTGGCCACACCCACTCCCTCAGTGAGGGCCGTGTTCCAAACTCCCTCAGCCCCGCACCCTCTCCGCAGGTTACCATGGACTACAGATGCTGCATTCTGAGTGCAGGGCATTCCGAGAATGCCAAGGGCAGACATGATGACCTTAAATGATTTCCTCTTGTGTCAGTTTTGGTAAACTTTAGGAGCTAGGAGATGGTCCACTTTACAGAAATGTTCAAATTTACTGGCATTTCATATATTCTCTGCTATAACATTGTCCTGATTTTTCTGTATATTCTTTACTTATGTTTTGGTTTTCCTTAATCAAAGTGTGTCTTTTAAATCTTGTCAAAGAATATTCTTAGACTTACTACATCACCTGAATTTTATACATTTTCTATTGTATTAAGTTCTCCTCATATCTTCATTTATCTTTTTTCTATGTTCTCAGGTTTATTGTTTTGATCTTCTGATGTCATTTAAAACTCTTGGTTATTCATTTTAATAAATATTCTTACTTATAAAGATTTCAACTTTTCAAGATTTCAGCTTACTTGTAAGTTTCTAAGGGTCAGGTCCTCTATATTGTGGCTGGCCTAAGGCTTAGTTCACAATATAGCAAAGTATATACTGACCTATTTTCCCCTCGACTTTCTGTGATTTCCTACATCTCACCTTTCTTTGCAGACAAGCCATTTGAAATACCCTTAACTTATTTCACAGCCAATAAGTCTTTGAAATTATGTGTATTTTTTAGAGAAATCTTCTTATATATTTAGGCAGAAAATCTGACCTGCCATAGTTTTCAAAACAGCATAATTTCACTCTTCTCAATGATGAATCTGTTGTATTACACAACTTTTGAGTATTTAGCTTTATCAATGACATGTACTTTAAAAATGTTTTATAGATCCTACCAGTCTTTGAAAACATCCTTGTTCCTTGTTTCAGTTCCAGTTTTATGTATATTTTCTGCCTTGCACCTGATTATTCCCACGTCTGATCGATGGCCTAGGGAATCTAATTCTGTTATTGATTGTTTTTGCTGATTGTTTCCCCCTGTAGCTGATTTCTTCATTATTGTGTAAATATAGATCATGAGCTCATGTTTAGCTCAACAGCTGACCTTGTAAGAGGCTTAGTTGTGAACACTTGTAAGCTTCCTCAGAAAGTCCGCAAAGATTTATTTGTGTCCCTCCAATGAGTTGCCCGCGAGGACCCCGTTTTCTACAAGTGTTGGTCCACTACTCCCTCTAGAGGCTGGGACTCAGACAGGACTGCTTTGCTGCCCCCGATCTGGGATAGTGGCTTAAGGCGCCCTGTGGCCTTGGCAGGAAGCTCCCCACGTGTGTCCCACGACCCATCTGCCTGCGAACTTCGGTCACCTGGCAGGAAGCTATGATGCCCAGCCTATGGTTAGCTTTGCAGCGAGGTGTACTGCGCGGACCGGGTCCACACGCACTTCAAGTAAGAGGGCGGTCTGAGTGGAAAGGTTAAAGTTTGGGCAGCTGTACAGACAAAGAAGGCGTCCTTTGTCCTGGGCCTAAATGCTTGTGACACCCCACTGGGCCTGCCGGTCTCTGAGGGCCCTGCCCTGGGCCCACGGTTCCCCTTCCCTTTGTTCAGTCACAGCAGATTTGGCCACACCCACTCCCTCATTGAGGGCCGTGTTCCAAACTCCCTCAGCCCCGCACCCTCTCCGCAGGTTACCATGGACTACAGATGTTGCATACTGAGGCCAGGGCATTCCGACTGTGCCAAGGGAAGACATGATGACCTTAAATGATTTCCTCTGGTGTCAGTTTTGGTAAATTTTGGAGCTAGGAAATGGTCCACTTTACAGAAATGTTCAAATTTACTGGCATTTCATATATTCTCTGCTATAACATTGTCCTGATTCTTTTGTATATTCTTTACTTATGTTTTGCTTTTCCTTAATAAAAGTGAGTCTTTTAAATCTTTTCAAAGAATATTCTTTGGTCTTACTACATCACCTGAATTTTTTACCTTTTCTGTTGTATTAAGTTCTGCTCATATCTTTTTTTATCTTTTTTCTATGTTCTCAGGTTTTATTGTTTTGATATTCTGTTGTCAATTAAAACACTTCGTTATTCATTTTAATTAATCTTTTTACATATAAATATTTGAACTTTTGAAGATTCCAGCTTACTTGTATGTTTCTAAGGGTCAGGTCCTCTACATTGTTCCTGGCCTAAGGCTTAGTTCAACATATAGCAATGTATATATTGACCTATTATCCCCTCGACTTTCTGTGATTCCCTACATCTCACCTTTCTTTGCAGACAAGACATTTGAAATACCCTTAACTTATTTCACAGCCAATAAGTCTTTGAAATAATGTGTATTTTTTAGAGAAATCTTCTTATATAATTAGGCAGAAAATCTGACCTGCCATCATTTTCAAAACAGCATAATTTCACTCTTCTCTATGAGGAATCTGTTGTATGACACAACCTTTGAGTATTTAGCTTTATCAATGACATGTACTTTAAAAGTGTTTTAGAGATCCTACCAGTCTTTGAAAACATCCTTGTTCCTTGTTTCAGTTCCAGTTTTGTGTATACTTTCTGCCTTGCACCTGTTTATTCCAACATCTGATGGATGGCCTAGGGAATCTAATTCTGGTATTGATTGTTTTTGCTGCTTGTCTCCCCTTGTCGCTGATTTCTTCATTATTGTGTAAATTTAGATCATGAGCTCATGTTTAGCTAAACAGCTGACCTTGTAAGAGGCTTAGGTGTGAACGCTCGTAAGCTTCAGCAGAAAGTCCACAAAGATTTTTTTGTGTCCCTCCAATGAGTTACCCGCGCGGACCCCGTTTTCTACAAGTGTTGGTCCACTACTCCCTCTAGAGGCTGGGACTCAGACAGGACAGCTTTGCTTCCCCGGATCTGGAGTAGTGGATTTGGGCGGCCTGTGGCCTGGGCAGGATGCTCCCCGCGTGTGTCCCACGACCGATCTGCCTGCGAACTTCGGTCACCAGGTAGGAAGCTATGATGCCCAGACCTATGGTTAGCTCTTCAGCGAGGTGTAATGCGTGGACCGGTTCCACACGCACTTCAATAAGAGGGCGGCCTGAGTGGAAAGGTGAGAGTTTGGGCAGCTGTGCAGACAAAGAAGGTGCACTTTGGCCTGGGCCTAAATGCTTGTGACACACGACTGGGTCTGCCGGGCTCTGAAGGCCCTGCCGTTTGCCCCCTTCTCCCCTGCCCTTTGTTCAGTCACAGCAGGGAGGGCCACACCCACTCCCACAGTGAGGGCAGTGTTCCCACCTCCTTCAGCCCCGAACCCTCTCCGCAGGTTACCATGGACTACAGATGCTGCATTCTGAGGCCAGGGCGTTCCGAGAATGCCAAGGGCAGACATGATGACCTTAAATGATTTCCTCTTGTGTCAATTTTGGTAAACTTTAGGAGCTAGGAAATGGTCCACTTTACACAAATGTTCAAATTTACTGGCATTTCATATATTCTCTGCTATAACATTGTCCTGATTCTTTCTGTATATTCTTTACTTATGTTTTGGTTTTCCTTAATCAAAGTGTGTCTTTTAAATCTTTTCAAAGAATATTCTTTGGACTTACTACCTCACCTGAATTTTATACGTTTTCTGTGGTATTAAGTTCTGCTCATATCTTTATTTATCTTTTTTCTATGTTCTCAGGGTTTATTGTTTTGAACTTCTGATGTCATTTAAAACACTTGGTTATTCATTTTAATAAATATTCTTACTTATAAAGATTTCAACTTTTCAAGATTTCAGCTTACTTGTAAGTTTCTAAGGGTCAGGTCCTCTATATTGTGGCTGGCCTAAGGCTTAATTCACAATATAGCAAAGTATATACTGATCTATTTTCCCCTCGACTTTCTGTGATTTCCGACATCTCACCTTTCTTTGCAGACAAGCCATTTGAAATACGCTTAACTTATTTCACAGCCAATAAGTCTTTGAAATAATGTGTATTTTTTAGAGAAATCTTCTTATATATTTAGGCAGAAAATCTGACCTGCCATAGTTTTCAAAACAGCATAATTTCACTCTTCTCAATGATGAATCTGTTGTATGACTCAACCTTTGAGTATTTAGCTTTATCAATGCCATGTACTTTAAAAATGTTTTAGAGATCCTACCAGTCTTTGAAAACATCCTTGTTCCTTGTTTCAGTTCCAGTTTTATGTATATTTTCTGCCTTGCACCTGATTATTCCAACGTCTGATCGATGGCCTAGGGAATCTAATTCTGGTATTGATTGTTTTTCTGATTGTTTCCCCCTGTAGCTGATTTCTTCATTATTGTGTAAATTTAGATCATGAGCTCATGTTTAGCTCAACAGCTGACCTTGTAAGAGGCTTAGTTGTGAACACTTGTAAGCTTCCTCAGAAAGTCCGCAAAGATTTATTTGTGTCCCTCCAATGAGTTGCCCGCGAGGACCCCGTTTTCTACAAGTGTTGGTCCACTACTCCCTCTCGAGGCTGGGACTCAGACAGGACAGCTTTGCTGCCCCCGATCTGGGATAGTGGCTTAAGGCGGCCTGTGGCCTGGGCAGGAACCTCCCCACGTGTGTCCCACGACCCATCTGCCTGCGAACTTCGGTCACCTGGCAGGAAGCTATGATGCCCAGACCTATGGTTAGCTTTGCAGCGAGGTGTACTGCGCGGACCGGGTCCACACGCACTTCAAGTAAGAGGGCGGCCTGAGTGGAAAGGTTAAAGTTTGGGCAGCTGTGCAGACAAAGAAGGCGTCCTTTGTCCTGGGCCTAAATGCTTGTGACACCCCACTGGGCCTGCCGGGCTCTGAGGGCCCTGCCCTGGGCCCACTGTTCCCCTTCCTTTTGTTCAGTCACAGCAGATTTGGCCACACCCACTCCCTCAGTGAGGGTCCTGTTCCAAACTCCCTCAGCCCCGCACCCTCTCCGCAGGTTACCATGGACTACAGATGCTGCATTCTGAGTGCAGGGCATTCCGAGAATGCCAAGGGCAGACATGATGACCTTAAATGATTTCCTCTTGTGTCAGTTTTGGTAAACTTTAGGAGCTAGGAGATGGTCCACTTTACAGAAATGTTCAATTTTACTGGCATTTCATATATTCTCTGCGATAACATTGTCCTGATTTTTCTGTATATTCTTTACTTATGTTTTGGTTTTCCTTAATCAAAGTGTGTCTTTAAAATCTTGTCAAAGAATATTCTTAGACTTCCAACATCACCTGAATTTTATACATTTTCTATTGTATTAAGTTCTCCTCATATCTTTATTTATCTTTTCTCTATGTTCTCAGGTTTATTGTTTTGATCTTCTGATGTCAATTAAAACACTTGGTTATTCATTTTAATAAATGTTTTACTTATAAAGATTTCAACTTTTCAAGATTTCAGCTTACTTGTAAGTTTCTAAGGGTCAGGTCCTCTACATTGTTGCTGGCCTAAGGCTTCGTTCACCATATAGCAATGTATATATTGACCGATTTTCCCCTCGACTTTCTGTGATTCCCTACATCTCACCTTTCTTTGCAGACAAGCCATTTGAAATACACTTAACTTATTTCACAGCGAATAAGTCTTTGAAATAATGTGTATTTTTTAGAGAAATCTTCTTATATAATTAGGCAGAAAATCTGACCTGCCATCGTTTTCAAAACAGCATAATTTCACTCTTCTCAATGATGAATCTGTTGTATGACACAACCTTTGAGTATTTAGCTTTATCAATGACATGTACACCTAAAAATGTTTTAGAGATCCTACCAGTCTTTGAAAACATCCTCGTTCCTTGTTTCAGTTCCAGTTTTGTGTATACATTCTGCCTTGCACCTGATTATTCCAACATCTGATGGATGGCCTAGGGAATCTAATTCTGGTATTGATTGTTTTTGCTTCTTGTCTCCCCTTGTAGCTGATTTCTTCATTATTGTGTAAATTTAGATCATGAGCTCATGATTAGCTAAACAGCTGACCTTGTAAGAGGCTTTGTGTGAACGCTCGTAAGCTTCAGCAGAAAGTCCACAAAGATTTTTTTGTGTCCCTCCAATGAGTTACCCGCGCGGACACCGTTTTCTACAAGTGTTGGTCCACTACTCCCTCTAGAGGCTGGGACTCAGACAGGACTGCTTTGCTTCCCCCGATCTGGGGTAGTGGCTTTGGGAGGCCTGTGGCCTGGGCAGGAGGCTCCACGCGTGTGTCCCACGACCGATCTGCCTGCGAACTTCGGTCACCTGGTAGGAAGCTATGATGCCCAGACCTGTGGTTAGCTTTGCAGCAAGGGTTACTGTGCGGACCGATTCCACACGCACTTCAAGTAAGAGGGCGGCCTGAGTGGAAAGGTGAGAGTTTGGGCATCTGTGCAGACAAAGAAGGCGCACTTTGGCCTGTTCCTAAATGCTTGTGACACACGACTAGGTCTGCCCGGCTCTGAGGGCCCTGCCGTTTGCCCCCTTCTCCCCTGCCCTTTGTTCAGTCACAGCAGAGATGGCCACTCCCACTCCCTCAGTGAGGGCAGTGTTCCCACCTCCCTCAGCCCCGCCCCCTCTCCGCAGGTTACCATGGACTACAGATGCTGCATTCGGAGGCCAGGGCGTTCCGAGAATGCCAAGGGCAGACATGATGACCTTAAATGATTTCCTCTTGTGTCAATTTTGGTAAACTTTAGGAGCTAGGAAATGGTCCACTTTACACAAATGTTCAAATTTACTGGCATTTCACATATTCTCTGCTATAACATTGTCCTGATTCTTTCTGTATATTCTTTACTTATGTTTTGGATTTCCTTAATCAAAGTATGTCTTTTAAATCTTTTCAAAGAATATTCTTTGGTCTTACTACCTCACCTGAATTTTATACGTTTTCTGTGGTATTAAGTTCTGCTCATATCTTTATTTATCTTTTTTTATGTTCTCAGGGTTTATTGTTTTGATCTTCTGATGTCATTTAAAACACTTGGTTATTCATTTTAATAAATATTCTTACTTATAAAGATTTCAACTTTTCAAGATTTCAGCTTACTTGTAAGTTTCTAAGGGTCAGGTCCTCTACATTGTTGCTGGCCCAAGGCTTAGTTCACCATATAGCAATGTATATATTGAGCTATTTTCCCTTCGACCTTCTGTGATTCCCTACATCTCACCTTTCTTTGCAGACAAGCCATTTGAAATACACTTAACTTATTTCACAGCCAATAAGTCTTTGAAATAATGTGTATTTTTTAGAGAAATCTTCTTATATAATTAGGCAGAAAATCTGACCTGCCATCATTTTCAAAACAGCATAATTTCACTCTTCTCAATGAGGAATCTGTTGTATGACACAACCTTTGAGTATTTAGCTTTATCAATGACATGTACTTTAAAAATGTTTTAGAGATCCTACCAGTCTTTGAAAACATCCTTGTTCCTTGTTTCAGTTCCAGTTTTGTGTATACTTTCTGCCTTGCACCTGTTTATTACAACATCTGATGGATGGCCTAGGGAATCTAATTCTGGTATTGATTGTTTTTGCTGCTTGTCTCCCCTTGTAGCTGATTTTTTCATTATTGTGTAAATTTAGATCATGAGCTTATGTTTAGCTAAACAGCTGACCTTGTAAGAGGCTTAGGTGTGAACGCTCGTAAGCTTCAGCAGAAATCCACAAAGATTTTTTTGTGTCCCTCCAATGAGTTACCCGCGCGGACCCCGTTTTCTACAAGTGTTGGTCCACTACTCCCTCTAGAGGCTGGGACTTAGACAGGACTGCTTTGCTTCCCCCGATCTGGGGTAGTGCCTTTGGGCGGCCTGTGGCCTGAGCAGGAGGCTCCACGCGTGTGGCCCCCGACCGGTCTGCCTGTGAACTTCGGTCACATGGTAGGAAGCTATGATGCCCAGACCTATGGTTAGCTTTGCAGCGAGGTGTACTGCGCGGACCGGTTCCACACGCACTTCAAGTAAGAGGGCGGCCTGAGTGGGAAGGTGAGAGATTGGGCAGCTGTGCAGACAAAGAAGGCGCACTTTGTCCTGGGCCTAAATGCTTGTGACACACGACTGGGTGTGCCGGGCTCTGAGTGCCCTGCCGTTTGCCCCCTTCTCCCCTTCCCTTTGTTCAGTCACAGCAGAGATGGCCATACCCACTCCCTCAGTGAGGGCCGTGTTCCCAACTCCCTCAGCCCCGCCCCCTCTCCGCAGGTTACCATGGACTACAGATGCTGCATTCTGAGGCCAGGGCGTTCCGAGAATGCCAAGGGCAGACATGATGACCTTAAATGATTTCCTCTTGTGTCAGTTTTGGTAAACTTTAGGAGCTAGGAAATGGTCCACTTTACACAAATGTTTAAATTTACTGGCATTTCATATATTCTCTGCTATGACATTGTCCTGATTCTTTCTGTATATTCTTTACTTATGTTTTGGTATTCCTTAATCAAAGTGTGTCTTTTAAATCTTTTTAAAGAATATTCTTTGGACTTACTACCTCACCTGAATTTTATACGTTTTCTGTGGTAATAAGTTCTGCACATATCTTTATTTATCTTTTTTCTATGTTCTCATGGTTTATAGTTTTGATCTTCTGATGTCAATTCAAACACTTGGTTATTCATTTTAATAAATAATCTTACTTATAAAGATTTCAACTTTTCAAGATTTCAGCTTACCTGTAAGTTTCTAAGGGTCAGATCCTCTATATTGTGGCTGGCCTAAGGCTTAGTTCACAATAAAGCAAAGTATATACTGACCTATTTTCCCCTCGACTCTCTGTGATTTCCTACATCTCACCTTTCTTTGCAGACAAGCCATTTGAAATACACTTAACTTATTTCACAGCCAATAAGTCTTTGAAATAATGTGTATTTTTTAGAGAAATCTTCTTATATATTTTAGCAGAAAATCTGACCTGCCATAATTTTCAAAACAGCATAATTTCACTCTTCTCAATGATGAATCTGTTGTATTACACAACCTTTGAGTATTTAGCTTTATCAATGACATGTACTTTAAAAATGTTTTAGAGATCCTACCAGTCTTTGAAAACATCCTTGTTCCTTGTTTCAGTTCCAGTTTTATGTATATTTTCTGCCTTGCACCTGATTATTCCAACGTCTGATCGATGGCCTAGGGAATCTAATTCTGGTATTGATTGTTTTTGCTGATTGTTTTCCCCTGTAGCTGATTTCTTCATTATTGTGTAAATTTAGATCATGAGCTCATGTTTAGCTCAACAGCTGACCTTGTAAGAGGCTTAGTTGTGAACACTTGTAAGCTTTCTCAGAAAGTCCGCAAAGATTTATTTGTGTCCCTCCAGTGAGTTGCCCGCGAGCACCCCGTTTTCTACAAGTGTTGGTCCACTACTCCCTCTCGAGGCTGGGACTCAGACAGGACAGCTTTGCTGCCCCCGATCTGGGATAGTGGCTTAAGGCGGCCTGCGGCCTGGGCAGGTACCTCCCCACGTGTGTCCCACGACACATCTGCCTGCGAACTTCGGTCACCTGGCAGGAAGCTATGATGCCCTGACCTATGGTTAGCTTTGCAGCGAGGTGTACTGCACGGACCGGGTCCACACGCACTTCAAGTTAGAGGGCGGTCTGAGTGGAAAGGTTAAAGTTTGGGCAGCTTTGCAGACAAAGAAGGCGTCCTTTGTCCTGGGCCTAAATGCTTGTGACACCCCACTGGGCCTGCCGGGCTCTGAGGGCCCTGCCCTGGGCCCACTGTTCCCCTTCCCTTTGTTCAGTCACAGCAGATTTGGCCACACCCACTCCCTCAGTGAGGGCCGTGTTCCAAACTCCCTCAGCCCCGCACCCTCTCCGCAGGTTACCATGGACTACAGATGCTGCATTCTGAGTGCAGGGCATTCCGAGAATGCCAAGGGCAGACATGATGACCTTAAATGATTTCCTCTTGTGTCAGTTTTGGTAAACTTTAGGAGCTAGGAGATGGTCCACTTTACAGAAATGTTCAAATTTACTGGCATTTCATATATTCTCTGCTATAACATTGTCCTGATTTTTCTGTATATTCTTTACTTATGTTTTGGTTTTCCTTAATCAAAGTGTGTCTTTTAAATCTTGTCAAAGAATATTCTTAGACTTACTACATCACCTGAATTTTATACATTTTCTATTGTATTAAGTTCTCCTCATATCTTCATTTATCTTTTTTCTATGTTCTCAGGTTTATTGTTTTGATCTTCTGATGTCATTTAAAACTCTTGGTTATTCATTTTAATAAATATTCTTACTTATAAAGATTTCAACTTTTCAAGATTTCAGCTTACTTGTAAGTTTCTAAGGGTCAGGTCCTCTATATTGTGGCTGGCCTAAGGCTTAGTTCACAATATAGCAAAGTATATACTGACCTATTTTCCCCTCGACTTTCTGTGATTTCCTACATCTCACCTTTCTTTGCAGACAAGCCATTTGAAATACCCTTAACTTATTTCACAGCCAATAAGTCTTTGAAATTATGTGTATTTTTTAGAGAAATCTTCTTATATATTTAGGCAGAAAATCTGACCTGCCATAGTTTTCAAAACAGCATAATTTCACTCTTCTCAATGATGAATCTGTTGTATTACACAACTTTTGAGTATTTAGCTTTATCAATGACATGTACTTTAAAAATGTTTTATAGATCCTACCAGTCTTTGAAAACATCCTTGTTCCTTGTTTCAGTTCCAGTTTTATGTATATTTTCTGCCTTGCACCTGATTATTCCCACGTCTGATCGATGGCCTAGGGAATCTAATTCTGTTATTGATTGTTTTTGCTGATTGTTTCCCCCTGTAGCTGATTTCTTCATTATTGTGTAAATATAGATCATGAGCTCATGTTTAGCTCAACAGCTGACCTTGTAAGAGGCTTAGTTGTGAACACTTGTAAGCTTCCTCAGAAAGTCCGCAAAGATTTATTTGTGTCCCTCCAATGAGTTGCCCGCGAGGACCCCGTTTTCTACAAGTGTTGGTCCACTACTCCCTCTAGAGGCTGGGACTCAGACAGGACTGCTTTGCTGCCCCCGATCTGGGATAGTGGCTTAAGGCGCCCTGTGGCCTTGGCAGGAAGCTCCCCACGTGTGTCCCACGACCCATCTGCCTGCGAACTTCGGTCACCTGGCAGGAAGCTATGATGCCCAGCCTATGGTTAGCTTTGCAGCGAGGTGTACTGCGCGGACCGGGTCCACACGCACTTCAAGTAAGAGGGCGGTCTGAGTGGAAAGGTTAAAGTTTGGGCAGCTGTACAGACAAAGAAGGCGTCCTTTGTCCTGGGCCTAAATGCTTGTGACACCCCACTGGGCCTGCCGGTCTCTGAGGGCCCTGCCCTGGGCCCACGGTTCCCCTTCCCTTTGTTCAGTCACAGCAGATTTGGCCACACCCACTCCCTCATTGAGGGCCGTGTTCCAAACTCCCTCAGCCCCGCACCCTCTCCGCAGGTTACCATGGACTACAGATGTTGCATACTGAGGCCAGGGCATTCCGACTGTGCCAAGGGAAGACATGATGACCTTAAATGATTTCCTCTGGTGTCAGTTTTGGTAAATTTTGGAGCTAGGAAATGGTCCACTTTACAGAAATGTTCAAATTTACTGGCATTTCATATATTCTCTGCTATAACATTGTCCTGATTCTTTTGTATATTCTTTACTTATGTTTTGCTTTTCCTTAATAAAAGTGAGTCTTTTAAATCTTTTCAAAGAATATTCTTTGGTCTTACTACATCACCTGAATTTTTTACCTTTTCTGTTGTATTAAGTTCTGCTCATATCTTTTTTTATCTTTTTTCTATGTTCTCAGGTTTTATTGTTTTGATATTCTGTTGTCAATTAAAACACTTCGTTATTCATTTTAATTAATCTTTTTACATATAAATATTTGAACTTTTGAAGATTCCAGCTTACTTGTATGTTTCTAAGGGTCAGGTCCTCTACATTGTTCCTGGCCTAAGGCTTAGTTCAACATATAGCAATGTATATATTGACCTATTATCCCCTCGACTTTCTGTGATTCCCTACATCTCACCTTTCTTTGCAGACAAGACATTTGAAATACCCTTAACTTATTTCACAGCCAATAAGTCTTTGAAATAATGTGTATTTTTTAGAGAAATCTTCTTATATAATTAGGCAGAAAATCTGACCTGCCATCATTTTCAAAACAGCATAATTTCACTCTTCTCTATGAGGAATCTGTTGTATGACACAACCTTTGAGTATTTAGCTTTATCAATGACATGTACTTTAAAAGTGTTTTAGAGATCCTACCAGTCTTTGAAAACATCCTTGTTCCTTGTTTCAGTTCCAGTTTTGTGTATACTTTCTGCCTTGCACCTGTTTATTCCAACATCTGATGGATGGCCTAGGGAATCTAATTCTGGTATTGATTGTTTTTGCTGCTTGTCTCCCCTTGTCGCTGATTTCTTCATTATTGTGTAAATTTAGATCATGAGCTCATGTTTAGCTAAACAGCTGACCTTGTAAGAGGCTTAGGTGTGAACGCTCGTAAGCTTCAGCAGAAAGTCCACAAAGATTTTTTTGTGTCCCTCCAATGAGTTACCCGCGCGGACCCCGTTTTCTACAAGTGTTGGTCCACTACTCCCTCTAGAGGCTGGGACTCAGACAGGACAGCTTTGCTTCCCCGGATCTGGAGTAGTGGATTTGGGCGGCCTGTGGCCTGGGCAGGATGCTCCCCGCGTGTGTCCCACGACCGATCTGCCTGCGAACTTCGGTCACCAGGTAGGAAGCTATGATGCCCAGACCTATGGTTAGCTCTTCAGCGAGGTGTAATGCGTGGACCGGTTCCACACGCACTTCAATAAGAGGGCGGCCTGAGTGGAAAGGTGAGAGTTTGGGCAGCTGTGCAGACAAAGAAGGTGCACTTTGGCCTGGGCCTAAATGCTTGTGACACACGACTGGGTCTGCCGGGCTCTGAAGGCCCTGCCGTTTGCCCCCTTCTCCCCTGCCCTTTGTTCAGTCACAGCAGGGAGGGCCACACCCACTCCCACAGTGAGGGCAGTGTTC
Organism: Mesoplodon bidens; assembly: GCF_964165515.1. NCBI lineage: Eukaryota > Metazoa > Chordata > Mammalia > Artiodactyla > Ziphiidae > Mesoplodon > Mesoplodon bidens. Next base: position 635,554 of record NW_027671674.1, on the reverse strand, counting down.
CCACCTCCTTCAGCCCCGAACCCTCTCCGCAGGTTACCATGGACTACAGATGCTGCATTCTGAGGCCAGGGCGTTCCGAGAATGCCAAGGGCAGACATGATGACCTTAAATGATTTCCTCTTGTGTCAATTTTGGTAAACTTTAGGAGCTAGGAAATGGTCCACTTTACACAAATGTTCAAATTTACTGGCATTTCATATATTCTCTGCTATAACATTGTCCTGATTCTTTCTGTATATTCTTTACTTATGTTTTGGTTTTCCTTAATCAAAGTGTGTCTTTTAAATCTTTTCAAAGAATATTCTTTCGACTTACTACCTCACCTGAATTTTATACGTTTTCTGTGGTATTAAGTTCTGCTCATATCTTTATTTATCTTTTTTCTATGTTCTCAGGGTTTATTGTTTTGATATTCTGATGTCAATTAAAACACTTGGTTATTCATTTTAATAAATATTCTTACTTATAAAGATTTCAACTTTTCAAGATTTCAGCTTACTTGTAAGTTTCTAAGGGTCAGGTCCTCTATATTGTGGCTGGCCTAAGGCTTAGATCACAATATAGCAAAGTATATACTGACCTATTTTCCCCTCGACTTTCTGTGATTTCCTACATCTCACCTTTCTTTGCAGACAAGCCATTTGAAATACCCTTAACTTATTTCACAGCCAATAAGTCTTTGAAATAATGTGTATTTTTTAGAGAAATCTTCTTATATATTTAGGGAGAAAATCTGACCTGCCATAGTTTTCAAAACAGCATAATTTCACTCTTCTCAATGATGAATCTGTTGTATGACACAACCTTTGAGTATTTAGCCTTATCAATGCCAAGTACTATAAAAATGTTTTAGAGATCCTACCAGTCTTTGAAAACATCCTTGTTCCTTGTTTCAGTTCAAGTTTTATGTATATTTTCTGCCTTGCACCTGATTATTCCAACGTCTGATCGATGGCCTAGGGAATCTAATTCTGGTATTGATTGTTTTTGCTGACTGTTTCCCCCTGTAGCTGATTTCTTCATTATTGTGTAAATTTAGATCATGAGCTCATGTTTAGCTAAACAGCTGACCTTGTAAGAGGCTTAGGTGTGAACGCTCGTAAGCTTCAGCAGAAAGTCCACAATGATGTTTTTGTGTCCCTCCAATGAGTTACCCGCGCTGACCCCGTTTTCTACAAGTGTTGGTCCACTACTCCCTCTAGAGGCTGGGACTCAGACAGGACTGCTTTGCTTCCCCCGATCTGGAGTAGTGGATTTGGGCGGCCTATGGCCTGGGCAGGAGGCTCCCCGCGTGTGTCCCACGACCGATCTGCCTTCGAACTTCGGTCACCTGGTAGGAAGCTATGATGCCCAGACCTATGTTTAGCTTTGCAGCGAGGTGTACTGCGCGGACCGGTTCCACACGCACTTCAAGTTAGAGGGTGGCCTGAGTGGAAAGGTGAGTGTTTGGGCAGCTTTGCGGACAAAGAAGGCGCACTTTGGCCTGTGCCTAAATGCTTGTGACACACGACTGGGTCTGCCGGGCTCTGAGGGCCCTGCCGTTTGCCCCCTTCTCCCCTGCCCTTTGTTCAGTCACAGCAGAGATGGCCACACCCACTCCCTCAGTGAGGGCCGTGTTCCCACCTCCCTCAGCCCCGCCCCCTCTCCGCAGATTACCATGGACTACAGATGCTGCATTCTGAGGCAAGGGCGTTCCGAGAATGCCAAGGGCAGACATGATGACCTTAAATGATTTCCTCTTGTGTCAGTTTTGGTAAACTTTAGGAGCTAGGAAATGGTCCACTTTACACAAATGTTCAAATTTACTGGCATTTCATATATTCTCTGCTATGACATTGTCCTGATTCTTTCTGTATATTCTTTACTTATGTTTTGGTTTTCCTTAATCAAAGTGTGTCTTTTAAATCTTTTCAAAGAATATTCTTTGGACTTACTACCTCACCTGAATTTTATACGTTTTCTGTGGTATTAAGTTCTGCTCATATCTTTATTTATCTTTTTTCTATGTTCTCATGGTTTATTGTTTTGATCTTCTGATGTCAATTAAAACACTTGGTTATTCATTTTAATAAATATTCTTACTTATAAAGATTTCAACTTTTCAAGATTTCAGCTTACTTGTAAGTTTCTAAGGGTCAGGTCCTCTATATTGTGGCTGGCCTAAGGCATAGTTCTCAATATAGCAAAGTATATACTGACCTATTTTAACCTCGACTTTCTGTGATTCCCGACATCTCACCTTTCTTTGCAGACAAGCCATTTGAAATATGCTTAACTTATTTCACAGCCAATAAGTCTTTGAAATAATGTGTATTTTTTAGAGAAATCTTCTTATATATTTAGGCAGAAAATCTGACCTGCCATAGTTTTCAAAACAGCATAATTTCACTCTTCTCAATGATGAATCTGTTGTATGACACAACCTTTGAGTATTTAGCTTTATCAATGACATGTACTTTAAAAATGTTTTAGAGATCCTACCAGTCTTTGAAAACATCCTTGTTCCTTGTTTCAGTTCCAGGTTTGTGTATACATTCTGCCTTGCACCTGATTATTCCAACATCTGATGGATGGCCTAGGGAATCTAATTCTGGTATTGATTGTTTTTGCTGCTTGTCTCCCCTTGTAGATGATTTCTTCATTATTGTGTAAATTTAGATCATGAGCTCATGTTTAGCTAAACAGCTGACCTTGTAAGAGGCTTAGGTGTGAACGCTCGTAAGCTTCAGCAGAAAGTCCACAAAGATTTTTTTGTCTCCCTCCAATGAGTTACCCGCGCTGACCCCGTTTTCTACAAGTGTTGGTCCACTACTCCCTCTAGAGGCTGGGACTCAGACAGGACTGCTTTGCTTCCCCCGATCTGGGGTAGTGGCTTTGGGGGGCCTGTGGCCTGGGCAGGAGGCTCCCCGCGTGTGTCCCGCGACCGATCTGCCTGCGAACTTCGGTCACCAGGTAGGAAGCTATGATGCCCAGACCTATGGTTAGCTGTTCAGCGAGGTGTAATGCGTGGACAGGGTCCACACGCACTTCAAGTAAGAGGGAGGCCTGAGTGGAAAGGTGAGAGTTTGGGCAGCTGTGCAGACAAAGAAGGCGCACTTTGGCCTGAACCTAAATGCTTGTGACACACGACTGGGTCTGCCGGGCTCTGAGGGCCCTGCCGTTTGCCCCCTTCTCCCCTGCCCTTTGTTCAGTCACAGCAGAGATGGCCACACCCACTCCCACAGTGAGGGCAGTGTTCCCACCTCCTTCAGCCCCGCCCCCTCTCCGCAGGTTACCATGGACTACAGATGCTGCATTCTGAGGCCAGGGCGTTCCGAGAATGCCAAGGGCAGACATGATGACCTTAAATGATTTCCTCTTGTGTCAATTTTGGTAAACTTTAGGAACTAGGAAATGGTCCACTTTACACAAATATTCAAATTTACTGGCATTTCATATATTCTCTGCTATAACATTGTCCTGATTCTTTCTGTATATTCTTTACTTATGTTTTGGTTTTCCTTAATCAAAGTGTGTCTTTTAAATCTTTTCAAAGAATATTCTTTGGACTTACTACCTCACCTGAATTTTATACGTTTTCTGTGGTATTAAGTTCTGCTCATATCTTTATTTATCTTTTTTCTATGTTCTCAGGGTTTATTGTTTTGAACTTCTGATGTCATTTAAAACACTTGGTTATTCATTTTAATAAATATTCTTACTTATAAAGATTTCAACTTTTCAAGATTTCAGCTTACTTGTAAGTTTCTAAGGGTCAGGTCCTCTATATTGTGGCTGGCCTAAGGCTTAATTCACAATATAGCAAAGTATATACTGATCTATTTTCCCCTCGACTTTCTGTGATTTCCGACATCTCACCTTTCTTTGCAGACAAGCCATTTGAAATACGCTTAACTTATTTCACAGCCAATAAGTCTTTGAAATAATGTGTATTTTTTAGAGAAATCTTCTTATATATTTAGGCAGAAAATCTGACCTGCCATAGTTTTCAAAACAGCATAATTTCACTCTTCTCAATGATGAATCTGTTGTATGACTCAACCTTTGAGTATTTAGCTTTATCAATGCCATGTACTTTAAAAATGTTTTAGAGATCCTACCAGTCTTTGAAAACATCCTTGTTCCTTGTTTCAGTTCCAGTTTTATGTATATTTTCTGCCTTGCACCTGATTATTCCAACGTCTGATCGATGGCCTAGGGAATCTAATTCTGGTATTGATTGTTTTTCTGATTGTTTCCCCCTGTAGCTGATTTCTTCATTATTGTGTAAATTTAGATCATGAGCTCATGTTTAGCTCAACAGCTGACCTTGTAAGAGGCTTAGTTGTGAACACTTGTAAGCTTCCTCAGAAAGTCCGCAAAGATTTATTTGTGTCCCTCCAATGAGTTGCCCGCGAGGACCCCGTTTTCTACAAGTGTTGGTCCACTACTCCCTCTCGAGGCTGGGACTCAGACAGGACAGCTTTGCTGCCCCCGATCTGGGATAGTGGCTTAAGGCGGCCTGTGGCCTGGGCAGGAACCTCCCCACGTGTGTCCCACGACCCATCTGCCTGCGAACTTCGGTCACCTGGCAGGAAGCTATGATGCCCAGACCTATGGTTAGCTTTGCAGCGAGGTGTACTGCGCGGACCGGGTCCACACGCACTTCAAGTAAGAGGGCGGCCTGAGTGGAAAGGTTAAAGTTTGGGCAGCTGTGCAGACAAAGAAGGCGTCCTTTGTCCTGGGCCTAAATGCTTGTGACACCCCACTGGGCCTGCCGGGCTCTGAGGGCCCTGCCCTGGGCCCACTGTTCCCCTTCCTTTTGTTCAGTCACAGCAGATTTGGCCACACCCACTCCCTCAGTGAGGGTCCTGTTCCAAACTCCCTCAGCCCCGCACCCTCTCCGCAGGTTACCATGGACTACAGATGCTGCATTCTGAGTGCAGGGCATTCCGAGAATGCCAAGGGCAGACATGATGACCTTAAATGATTTCCTCTTGTGTCAGTTTTGGTAAACTTTAGGAGCTAGGAGATGGTCCACTTTACAGAAATGTTCAAATTTACTGGCATTTCATATATTCTCTGCGATAACATTGTCCTGATTTTTCTGTATATTCTTTACTTATGTTTTGGTTTTCCTTAATCAAAGTGTGTCTTTAAAATCTTGTCAAAGAATATTCTTAGACTTCCAACATCACCTGAATTTTATACATTTTCTATTGTATTAAGTTCTCCTCATATCTTTATTTATCTTTTCTCTATGTTCTCAGGTTTATTGTTTTGATCTTCTGATGTCAATTAAAACACTTGGTTATTCATTTTAATAAATGTTTTACTTATAAAGATTTCAACTTTTCAAGATTTCAGCTTACTTGTAAGTTTCTAAGGGTCAGGTCCTCTACATTGTTGCTGGCCTAAGGCTTCGTTCACCATATAGCAATGTATATATTGACCGATTTTCCCCTCGACTTTCTGTGATTCCCTACATCTCACCTTTCTTTGCAGACAAGCCATTTGAAATACACTTAACTTATTTCACAGCGAATAAGTCTTTGAAATAATGTGTATTTTTTAGAGAAATCTTCTTATATAATTAGGCAGAAAATCTGACCTGCCATCGTTTTCAAAACAGCATAATTTCACTCTTCTCAATGATGAATCTGTTGTATGACACAACCTTTGAGTATTTAGCTTTATCAATGACATGTACACCTAAAAATGTTTTAGAGATCCTACCAGTCTTTGAAAACATCCTCGTTCCTTGTTTCAGTTCCAGTTTTGTGTATACATTCTGCCTTGCACCTGATTATTCCAACATCTGATGGATGGCCTAGGGAATCTAATTCTGGTATTGATTGTTTTTGCTTCTTGTCTCCCCTTGTAGCTGATTTCTTCATTATTGTGTAAATTTAGATCATGAGCTCATGATTAGCTAAACAGCTGACCTTGTAAGAGGCTTTGTGTGAACGCTCGTAAGCTTCAGCAGAAAGTCCACAAAGATTTTTTTGTGTCCCTCCAATGATTTACCCGCGCGGACACCGTTTTCTACAAGTGTTGGTCCACTACTCCCTCTAGAGGCTGGGACTCAGACAGGACTGCTTTGCTTCCCCCGATCTGGGGTAGTGGCTTTGGGAGGCCTGTGGCCTGGGCAGGAGGCTCCACGCGTGTGTCCCACGACCGATCTGCCTGCGAACTTCGGTCACCTGGTAGGAAGCTATGATGCCCAGACCTGTGGTTAGCTTTGCAGCAAGGGTTACTGTGCGGACCGATTCCACACGCACTTCAAGTAAGAGGGCGGCCTGAGTGGAAAGGTGAGAGTTTGGGCATCTGTGCAGACAAAGAAGGCGCACTTTGGCCTGGGCCTAAATGCTTGTGACACACGACTAGGTCTGCCCGGCTCTGAGGGCCCTGCCGTTTGCCCCCTTCTCCCCTGCCCTTTGTTCAGTCACAGCAGAGATGGCCACTCCCACTCCCTCAGTGAGGGCAGTGTTCCCACCTCCCTCAGCCCCGCCCCCTCTCCGCAGGTTACCATGGACTACAGATGCTGCATTCGGAGGCCAGGGCGTTCCGAGAATGCCAAGGGCAGACATGATGACCTTAAATGATTTCCTCTTGTGTCAATTTTGGTAAACTTTAGGAGCTAGGAAATGGTCCACTTTACACAAATGTTCAAATTTACTGGCATTTCACATATTCTCTGCTATAACATTGTCCTGATTCTTTCTGTATATTCTTTACTTATGTTTTGGATTTCCTTAATCAAAGTATGTCTTTTAAATCTTTTCAAAGAATATTCTTTGGTCTTACTACCTCACCTGAATTTTATACGTTTTCTGTGGTATTAAGTTCTGCTCATATCTTTATTTATCTTTTTTTATGTTCTCAGGGTTTATTGTTTTGATCTTCTGATGTCATTTAAAACACTTGGTTATTCATTTTAATAAATATTCTTACTTATAAAGATTTCAACTTTTCAAGATTTCAGCTTACTTGTAAGTTTCTAAGGGTCAGGTCCTCTACATTGTTGCTGGCCCAAGGCTTAGTTCACCATATAGCAATGTATATATTGAGCTATTTTCCCTTCGACCTTCTGTGATTCCCTACATCTCACCTTTCTTTGCAGACAAGCCATTTGAAATACACTTAACTTATTTCACAGCCAATAAGTCTTTGAAATAATGTGTATTTTTTAGAGAAATCTTCTTATATAATTAGGCAGAAAATCTGACCTGCCATCATTTTCAAAACAGCATAATTTCACTCTTCTCAATGAGGAATCTGTTGTATGACACAACCTTTGAGTATTTAGCTTTATCAATGACATGTACTTTAAAAATGTTTTAGAGATCCTACCAGTCTTTGAAAACATCCTTGTTCCTTGTTTCAGTTCCAGTTTTGTGTATACTTTCTGCCTTGCACCTGTTTATTACAACATCTGATGGATGGCCTAGGGAATCTAATTCTGGTATTGATTGTTTTTGCTGCTTGTCTCCCCTTGTAGCTGATTTTTTCATTATTGTGTAAATTTAGATCATGAGCTCATGTTTAGCTAAACAGCTGACCTTGTAAGAGGCTTAGGTGTGAACGCTCGTAAGCTTCAGCAGAAATCCACAAAGATTTTTTTGTGTCCCTCCAATGAGTTACCCGCGCGGACCCCGTTTTCTACAAGTGTTGGTCCACTACTCCCTCTAGAGGCTGGGACTTAGACAGGACTGCTTTGCTTCCCCCGATCTGGGGTAGTGCCTTTGGGCGGCCTGTGGCCTGAGCAGGAGGCTCCACGCGTGTGGCCCCCGACCGGTCTGCCTGTGAACTTCGGTCACATGGTAGGAAGCTATGATGCCCAGACCTATGGTTAGCTTTGCAGCGAGGTGTACTGCGCGGACCGGTTCCACACGCACTTCAAGTAAGAGGGCGGCCTGAGTGGGAAGGTGAGAGATTGGGCAGCTGTGCAGACAAAGAAGGCGCACTTTGTCCTGGGCCTAAATGCTTGTGACACACGACTGGGTGTGCCGGGCTCTGAGTGCCCTGCCGTTTGCCCCCTTCTCCCCTTCCCTTTGTTCAGTCACAGCAGAGATGGCCATACCCACTCCCTCAGTGAGGGCCGTGTTCCCAACTCCCTCAGCCCCGCCCCCTCTCCGCAGGTTACCATGGACTACAGATGCTGCATTCTGAGGCCAGGGCGTTCCGAGAATGCCAAGGGCAGACATGATGACCTTAAATGATTTCCTCTTGTGTCAGTTTTGGTAAACTTTAGGAGCTAGGAAATGGTCCACTTTACACAAATGTTTAAATTTACTGGCATTTCATATATTCTCTGCTATGACATTGTCCTGATTCTTTCTGTATATTCTTTACTTATGTTTTGGTATTCCTTAATCAAAGTGTGTCTTTTAAATCTTTTTAAAGAATATTCTTTGGACTTACTACCTCACCTGAATTTTATACGTTTTCTGTGGTAATAAGTTCTGCGCATATCTTTATTTATCTTTTTTCTATGTTCTCATGGTTTATAGTTTTGATCTTCTGATGTCAATTCAAACACTTGGTTATTCATTTTAATAAATAATCTTACTTATAAAGATTTCAACTTTTCAAGATTTCAGCTTACCTGTAAGTTTCTAAGGGTCAGATCCTCTATATTGTGGCTGGCCTAAGGCTTAGTTCACAATAAAGCAAAGTATATACTGACCTATTTTCCCCTCGACTCTCTGTGATTTCCTACATCTCACCTTTCTTTGCAGACAAGCCATTTGAAATACACTTAACTTATTTCACAGCCAATAAGTCTTTGAAATAATGTGTATTTTTTAGAGAAATCTTCTTATATATTTTAGCAGAAAATCTGACCTGCCATAATTTTCAAAACAGCATAATTTCACTCTTCTCAATGATGAATCTGTTGTATTACACAACCTTTGAGTATTTAGCTTTATCAATGACATGTACTTTAAAAATGTTTTAGAGATCCTACCAGTCTTTGAAAACATCCTTGTTCCTTGTTTCAGTTCCAGTTTTATGTATATTTTCTGCCTTGCACCTGATTATTCCAACGTCTGATCGATGGCCTAGGGAATCTAATTCTGGTATTGATTGTTTTTGCTGATTGTTTTCCCCTGTAGCTGATTTCTTCATTATTGTGTAAATTTAGATCATGAGCTCATGTTTAGCTCAACAGCTGACCTTGTAAGAGGCTTAGTTGTGAACACTTGTAAGCTTTCTCAGAAAGTCCGCAAAGATTTATTTGTGTCCCTCCAATGAGTTGCCCGCGAGCACCCCGTTTTCTACAAGTGTTGGTCCACTACTCCCTCTCGAGGCTGGGACTCAGACAGGACAGCTTTGCTGCCCCCGATCTGGGATAGTGGCTTAAGGCGGCCTGCGGCCTGGGCAGGTACCTCCCCACGTGTGTCCCACGACACATCTGCCTGCGAACTTCGGTCACCTGGCAGGAAGCTATGATGCCCTGACCTATGGTTAGCTTTGCAGCGAGGTGTACTGCACGGACCGGGTCCACACGCACTTCAAGTTAGAGGGCGGTCTGAGTGGAAAGGTTAAAGTTTGGGCAGCTTTGCAGACAAAGAAGGCGTCCTTTGTCCTGGGCCTAAATGCTTGTGACACCCCACTGGGCCTGCCGGGCTCTGAGGGCCCTGCCCTGGGCCCACTGTTCCCCTTCCCTTTGTTCAGTCACAGCAGATTTGGCCACACCCACTCCCTCAGTGAGGGCCGTGTTCCAAACTCCCTCAGCCCCGCACCCTCTCCGCAGGTTACCATGGACTACAGATGCTGCATTCTGAGTGCAGGGCATTCCGAGAATGCCAAGGGCAGACATGATGACCTTAAATGATTTCCTCTTGTGTCAGTTTTGGTAAACTTTAGGAGCTAGGAGATGGTCCACTTTACAGAAATGTTCAAATTTACTGGCATTTCATATATTCTCTGCTATAACATTGTCCTGATTTTTCTGTATATTCTTTACTTATGTTTTGGTTTTCCTTAATCAAAGTGTGTCTTTTAAATCTTGTCAAAGAATATTCTTAGACTTACTACATCACCTGAATTTTATACATTTTCTATTGTATTAAGTTCTCCTCATATCTTCATTTATCTTTTTTCTATGTTCTCAGGTTTATTGTTTTGATCTTCTGATGTCATTTAAAACTCTTGGTTATTCATTTTAATAAATATTCTTACTTATAAAGATTTCAACTTTTCAAGATTTCAGCTTACTTGTAAGTTTCTAAGGGTCAGGTCCTCTATATTGTGGCTGGCCTAAGGCTTAGTTCACAATATAGCAAAGTATATACTGACCTATTTTCCCCTCGACTTTCTGTGATTTCCTACATCTCACCTTTCTTTGCAGACAAGCCATTTGAAATACCCTTAACTTATTTCACAGCCAATAAGTCTTTGAAATTATGTGTATTTTTTAGAGAAATCTTCTTATATATTTAGGCAGAAAATCTGACCTGCCATAGTTTTCAAAACAGCATAATTTCACTCTTCTCAATGATGAATCTGTTGTATTACACAACTTTTGAGTATTTAGCTTTATCAATGACATGTACTTTAAAAATGTTTTATAGATCCTACCAGTCTTTGAAAACATCCTTGTTCCTTGTTTCAGTTCCAGTTTTATGTATATTTTCTGCCTTGCACCTGATTATTCCCACGTCTGATCGATGGCCTAGGGAATCTAATTCTGTTATTGATTGTTTTTGCTGATTGTTTCCCCCTGTAGCTGATTTCTTCATTATTGTGTAAATATAGATCATGAGCTCATGTTTAGCTCAACAGCTGACCTTGTAAGAGGCTTAGTTTTGAACACTTGTAAGCTTCCTCAGAAAGTCCGCAAAGATTTATTTGTGTCCCTCCAATGAGTTGCCCGCGAGGACCCCGTTTTCTACAAGTGTTGGTCCACTACTCCCTCTAGAGGCTGGGACTCAGACAGGACTGCTTTGCTGCCCCCGATCTGGGATAGTGGCTTAAGGCGCCCTGTGGCCTTGGCAGGAAGCTCCCCACGTGTGTCCCACGACCCATCTGCCTGCGAACTTCGGTCACCTGGCAGGAAGCTATGATGCCCAGCCTATGGTTAGCTTTGCAGCGAGGTGTACTGCGCGGACCGGGTCCACACGCACTTCAAGTAAGAGGGCGGTCTGAGTGGAAAGGTTAAAGTTTGGGCAGCTGTACAGACAAAGAAGGCGTCCTTTGTCCTGGGCCTAAATGCTTGTGACACCCCACTGGGCCTGCCGGTCTCTGAGGGCCCTGCCCTGGGCCCACGGTTCCCCTTCCCTTTGTTCAGTCACAGCAGATTTGGCCACACCCACTCCCTCATTGAGGGCCGTGTTCCAAACTCCCTCAGCCCCGCACCCTCTCCGCAGGTTACCATGGACTACAGATGTTGCATACTGAGGCCAGGGCATTCCGACTGTGCCAAGGGAAGACATGATGACCTTAAATGATTTCCTCTGGTGTCAGTTTTGGTAAATTTTGGAGCTAGGAAATGGTCCACTTTACAGAAATGTTCAAATTTACTGGCATTTCATATATTCTCTGCTATAACATTGTCCTGATTCTTTTGTATATTCTTTACTTATGTTTTGCTTTTCCTTAATAAAAGTGAGTCTTTTAAATCTTTTCAAAGAATATTCTTTGGTCTTACTACATCACCTGAATTTTTTACCTTTTCTGTTGTATTAAGTTCTGCTCATATCTTTTTTTATCTTTTTTCTATGTTCTCAGGTTTTATTGTTTTGATATTCTGTTGTCAATTAAAACACTTCGTTATTCATTTTAATTAATCTTTTTACATATAAATATTTGAACTTTTGAAGATTCCAGCTTACTTGTATGTTTCTAAGGGTCAGGTCCTCTACATTGTTCCTGGCCTAAGGCTTAGTTCAACATATAGCAATGTATATATTGACCTATTTTCCCCTCGACTTTGTGTGATTCCCTACATCTCACCTTTCTTTGCAGACAAGACATTTGAAATACCCTTAACTTATTTCACAGCCAATAAGTCTTTGAAATAATGTGTATTTTTTAGAGAAATCTTCTTATATAATTAGGCAGAAAATCTGACCTGCCATAATTTTCAAAACAGCATAATTTCACTTTTAGAGATGATTAATCTGTTGTATTACACAACCTTTGAGTATTTAGCTTTATCAATGACATGTACTTTAAAAAGGTTTCAGAGATCCTCCCAGTCTTTGAAAACATCCTTGTTCCATTTTTCAGTTCCAGTTTTATATATATATTTTTTGCCTTGCACCTGATTATTCCAACATCAGATGGATGTCCTTGGTAATATAATTCAGATATTGATTGTTTTTGCTGATTGTCTCCCCTTGTAGCTGATTTCTTCATAATTGTTTAAATTTAGATCATGAGCTCATGTTTAGCTAAACAGCTGACCTTGTCTGAGCCTTAGGTGTGAACGCTCGTAATCTTCAGCAGAAAGTGAGCCAAGATTTATTTGTGTCCCTCCAATGAATTGCCTGCAAGGAGCCTGTTTTTGAGTACTGTTTGTCCAATGCTTCCTATAGAGGCAGGGGACACAGATGGGGCTGATTTGCGATCCTCCCTCAGGGGCAGGTGCAGTGTTCAGTCTGTGGCCCGGGCAGAAACATCTCTGAGTGTTTCCCAGGGACCAATATGACTGCGAGCTTTGGTCACGAGGCCGGAAGCTATGATGCCCAGACCTATGGTTAGCTGTGCAATGAGTTGTACTGCGCGGACACGTTCCACACACACTTCAACTAAGAGGGCTTGCTAGTGGAAAGATGAGAGGTTGGGCATCTGTGGAGACAAAGAAGGCTAAAATGCAGCATCTGTAGTCTGTGGTAAACAACAGTGTGGGGGTGGGGCTGAGGGATGTTGGAACACTGCCGTCACTGTGGGCGTGGGTGTGATCATCTCTGCGGTGACTGAACAAATGGCAGGGGAGCAGGGGGCCCAGATCAGGGCCCTCGGAGCCCCGCAGGTCCAGGGTGGTGTCACAAGCATTTAGCCACAGACGAAAGGGCGCCTTCTTTTCTGCACAGCTGCCCAAACACTCACCTTTCCACTCAGGCCGCCCTCTTACATGAAGTGTGCATGGAGCGTTTCCGCGCACAACACCTCGCTGCACATCTCACCATACGTCTGGGCATCGTTGGTTCATGCAAGGAGACTGAAGTTCGCAGGCAGATGGGTGCCTGGGACACAGGCAGAGATGCTCCTGCCTGGTCCACAGGAGGCCCACTGACCGTGCTGTAGATCGGGGGCCGCAAAGCGGCCCTGTCTGAGTCTCCTGCCTCTAGAGGGAGTATTATACCAACACTTCTAGGAAACAGGGTCCTTGCGTGCAACTCATTGGAGGGAAAAAAATAAATCTTTGCCGACTTTCTGATGAAGCTTACGAGCGTTCACACCTAAGCCTCTTACAAGGTCAGCTGTTTAGCTGAACATGAGCTCATAATCTAAATTTACACAATAATGAAAAATGAGCTACAAGGGGAGACAATCAGCAAGAACAATCAACACCAGAATTAGATTCCCAAGGCCATTATTCAGATATTGGAATAATCAGGTTCAAGGCAGAAAATATACATAAAACTGGAACTGAAGCAAGGAACAAGGATGTTTTCAAAGACTGGTATGATCTATAAAACGTTTTTAAAGTACATGACATTGATAAAGCTAAATACTCAAAGGTTGTGTATTACAACAGATTAATCATCGAGAAGAGTGAAATTATGCTGTTTTGAAAAATATGGCAGGTCAAATTTCCTGCCTAATTATATAAAAAGATTTATCTAAAAAATACTCATTATTTCAAAGACTTATTGGCTGTGAAATAAGTTAAGGGTATTTCAAATGGCTTGTCTGCAAAGAAAGGTGAGATGTAGGGAATCACAGAAATTCGTGGGGAATATATGTCAATATATACATTGCTTTACGGCGAACTAAGCCTTAGGCCAGGAACAATGTAGAGGAACTGAACCTTAGAAACTTACTAGTAAGCTGGAATCTTCAAAAGTTCAAATCTTTATAAGAAAAAAGATTTATTAAAATGAATAATCAAGTGTTTTAATTGACATCAGAAGATCAAATCAATAAACACTGGGAACATAGAGAAAAGATAAATAAAGATATGAGCAGAACTTAATACAATAGAAAACGTATGAAATTGAGGCGATTTCGTAATTCCAAAGAATATTCTTAGAGAAGATTTAAAAGACACTCTTTGATTAAGGAAAAAAAAAACATATGTAAAAAATATACAGAAAGAATCAGGACAATGTTATAGCAGAGAATATATGAAATGCCAGTAAATTTGAACATTTCTGTAAAGTGGACCATTTCCTAGCTCCTAAAGTTTACCAAAACTGACACAAAAGGAAATCATTTAAGGTCATTATGTCTGCCCTTGGCATTCTCGGAACACCCTGGCCTCAGAATGCAGCATCTGTAGTCCATGGTAACCTGCGGAGAGGGGGCGGGGCTGAGTGAGGTTGGAACACTGCCCTCACTGAGGGAGTGGGTGTCGCCATCTCTGCTGTGACTGAACAAATGCAAGGAAGCAAGGGGCCCAGGGCATTGACCTCAGAGCCCGGCAGTCCCAGTGGGGTGTCACAAGCATTTAGTCCCAGGCCAAAGGGCGCCTTCTTTGTCTGCACAGCTGCCCAAACTCTCACCTTTCCACTCAGCCCGCCCTAATACTTGAAGTGTGTGTGGAACCTGTCCGCGCAGTACACCTCACTGCACAGCTAACCATAGGTCTGGGCATTGTAGCTTCCTTCCAGGGGACCGAAGATCGCAGTCAGTTGGGTGCCTGGCACCCACGCGAAGAGGCTCTTGCCCGGGCCCCTGGCCTCCCACTGCCCCTGCCCAACATCGGGGGTCGAAAAACAGCCCTGTCTGAGTCCCTGCCTCTAGAGGGAGTATTGGACCAACAGTTATAGAAAACGGCGTCCTCGCGGGCAACTCATTGGAGCGACACGATTAAATCTTTGCCGACTTTCTGATGAAGCTTACGAGCCTTCACACCTCAGCCTCTTACAGGTCTGCTGTTTACCTAAACAAGAGCTCATTATCTAAATTTACACAATAATGAAGAAATCAGGTACAAGGGGAGACAATCAGCAAAAACAATCAATATCAGAATTAGATTCCCAAGGCCATCCATCAGATGTTGGAATAATCAGGTGCAAGGCAGAAAATATACATAAAACTGTATTTGATAAATGGAACAAGGATGTTTTCAAAGACTGGTAGGATCTCTAAAACATTTTTAAAGTACATGTCATTGACAAAGCTAAATATTCAAGGGTTGTGTAATACAACAGATTAATCTTTGAGAAGAGTGAAATTATGCTGTTTTGAAAACTATGGCAGGTCAGATTTTCTGCCTAATTATATAAGAAGATTTCGCTAAAAATTACACATTATTTCAAAGACTTATTGGCTGTGAAATAAGGTAAGGGTATCTCAAATGGCTTGTCTGCAAAGAAAGGTGAGATGTAGGGAATCACAGAAAGTCGAAGGGAAAATAGGTAAATATAAACATTGCTATATGTTGTACTAAGCCTTAGGCCAACAACAGTGTAGAGGACCTGACCCTTAGAAACTTACAAGTAAGCTGGAATCGTTAAAAGTTCAAATCTTTATAAGTAAAAAGATTTATTAAAATGAATAACCAAGTGTTTTAATTGACATCAGAAGATCAAAACAATAAACCCTGAGAACATAGAAAAAAGATAAATAAAGATATGAGCAGAACTTAATACAACAGAAAACGTATAAAATTCAGGTGACGTAGTAAGTCCGAAGAATATTCTTTGAAAAGATTTAAAAGACACACTTAGATTTAGGAAAACACAAACATAAGTAAAGTATATACAGAAAGAATCTGGACAATGTTACAGCAGAGACTATAGGAAATGCCAGTAAATTAGAACATTTCTGTAAAGAGGACCATTTCCTAGCTCCTAAAGTTTACCAAAACTGACACAACAGGAAGTCATTTAAGGTCATCATGTGTGCCCTTGTCACTCTCAGAACGCCCTGGCCTCATAATGCAGCATCTGTAGTCCATGGTAACCTGCGGAGTGGGGGCGGGGCTGAGGGAGTTTGGAACACTGCCCTCACTGAAGGAGTGGGAGTGGCCATCTCTGCTGTGACTGAACAAAGGGCAGGGGAGCAGTGGCCAAGGGCAGGGCCCTCAGAGCACTGCAGGTGCAGTGGGGTGTCACAAGCATTTAGGCCCAGGCCGAAGAGCGCCTTCTTTGTCTGCACAGCCACCCAAACTCTAACCTATCCACTCAGGCCGCCCTCTTACTTGAAGTGTGTGTGAAACCTGTCCGCGCAATACACCTCGCTGCAAAGCTAACCATAGGTCTGGGCATCGTATCTTCCTGCCAGGTGACTGAAGTTCACAGGCAGATGGGTCCCTGGGACACACGCGGAGAGGCTCCTGCCCGGGCCACAGGCCGCCCACTGCAACTGCCCCAGATCGGGGGCCGCAAAGGAGCCCTGTCTGAGTCCCTGCCTCTAGCGGAAGTATTGGACCAACACTTGTAGAAAACGGGGTCCTCGCGGGCAACTCATTGGAGGGACACAAATAAATCTTTGCCGACTTTCTGATGAAGCTTACGAGCGTTCACACCTAAGCCTCTTACAAGGTCCGCTGTTTAGCTAAACATGAGCTCATGATCTAAATTTACACAATAATGAAGAAATCAGCTACAAGGGGAGGACAATCAGCAAAAACAATCAATACCAGAATTAGATTCCCTAGGCCATCCATCAGATGTTGGAATAATCAGGTGCAAGGCAGAAAATATACATAAAACTGGAACTGAAACAAGGAACAAGGATGTTTTCAAAGACTGGTAGGATCTCTAAAACATTTTTAAAGTACATGTCATTGATAACGCTAAATAGTCAGAAGTTGTGTAAGACAACAGATTCATCGAGAATAGTGAAATTATGCTGTTTTGAAAACTATGGCAGGTCAGATTTTCTGCCTAATTATATAAGAAGATTTCTCTAAAAAATACACATTATTTCAAAGACTTATTGGCTGTGAAATAAGTTAAGGGTATTTCAAGTGGCTTGTCTGCAAAGAAAGGTGAGATGTAGGGAATCACAGAAAGCCGAGGGGAAAATAGGTCAATATATACATTGCTATATGGTGAACTAAGCCTTAGGCCAGCAACAATATAGAGGAACTGACCCTTATAAACTTACATGTAAGGTGGAATCTTCAAAAGTTCAAATCTTTATAAGTAAAAAGATTTACTAAAATGAATAACCAAGTATTTCAATGGACATCAGAAGATCAAAACAATAAACCCTGAGAACATAGAAAAAAGATAAATAAAGATATGAGCAGAACTTAATACAACAGAAAACGTATAAAATTCCGGTGATGTAGTAAGTACAAAGAATATTCTTGGAAAGATTTAAAAGACACACTTTGATTAAGGAAAACAAAAACATAAGTAAAGAATATGCAAAAGAATCAGGACAATGTTATAGCAGAGAATATCTGAAATGCCAGTAAATTTGAACATTTCTGTAAAGTGGACCATTTCCTAGCTCCTAAAGTTTACCAAAACTGACAAAGAGGAAATCATTTAAGGTCATCATGTCTGCCCTTGACATTCTCGGAATGCCCAGGCCTGAGAATGCAGCATCTGTAGTCCATGGTAACCTGCGGAGAGGGGGAAAGGCTGAGCGAGGTTGGAACACTTCCCTCACTGAGGGAGTGCGTGTGGCCATCTCTGCTGTGACTGAACAAAGGTCATGGGAGCAGGGGGCCCATGGCAGTGCCCTCAGAGTGCGGCCTGCCCAGTGGGTTGCCACAGGCATTTAGGCCCAGGCCGAATGGCGCCTTCTTTGTCTGCATAGCTGCCCAGACTCTCACTTTTCCCTTCAGGCCGCCCTCTTACTAGAAGTGTGTTTGTAACCTGTCAAAGCAGTACACCTCGCTGCACAGCTAACCATAGGTCTGGGCATTGTAGCTTCCTGCCAGGCGACCGAAGTTCGCAGGGAGATGTGTCCCTGGGACACACGTGGAGAGTCTTCTGCCCGGGCCACAGGTCGCCCACAGCCCCTGCCCCAGAACGGGGCCACAAAGCAGACCTGTCTGAGTCCCCTGCTTCTAGAGAGAGTATTGGATCAACACTTATAGAAAACGGGGTCCTCGCGGGCAACTCATTGGAGGAACACTAATAAATCTTTGCTGACTTTTTGCTGAAGCTTACGAGGTTTCACCCCTAAGCCTCTTACAAGGTCAGCTGTTTATCTAAACATGAGCTCATGATCTAAATTTACACAATAATGAAGAAATCAGCTACAAGGGGAGACAATAACCAAAACGATCAATACCAGATATAGATTCCCTAGGCCATCCATCAGATGTTGGAATAATCAGGTGCAAGGCAGAAAATATACATAAAACTGGAACTGAAACAAGGAACAAGGATGTTTTCAAAGACTGATAAATGCCCAGAACATTTTTAAAGTACATGTTATTGATAAAGCTAAATACTCAAAGGTTGTGTAATACAACAGATTCATAGTTCAGAAGAGTGAAATTATGCTCTTTTGAAAACTATGGCAGGTCTGATTTTCTGCCTAATTATAAAAGAAGATTTCTCTAAAAAATACACATTATTTCAAAGACTTGTTGGCTGTGAAATAAGTTAAGGGTATTTCAAATGGCCTGTCTGCAAAGAAAGGTGAGATGTAGGGAATCACAGAAAGTCGAGGGGAAAATAGGTCAATATATACATTGCTATATGGTGAACTAAGTCTTAGGCCAGCAACAATGTAGAGGACCTGACCCTTAGAAACTTACATGTAAGCTGGAATCATCAAAATTTCAAATCTTTATAAGTAAAAAGATTTATTAAAATGAATAACCAAGGGTTTTAATAGACATCAGAAGTTCAAAACACTAAGCCCAGAGAACATAGAAAAAAGATAAATAAAGATATGAGCAGAACTTAATACAACAGAAAACGTATACAATTCAGGTGATGTTATAAGTCCAAAGAATATTCTTTGAAAAGATTTAAAAGACACACTTTGATTAAGGAAAACAGAAATATAAGTAAGAATATACAAAAGAATCAGGACAATGTTATAGCAGAGAATATATGATATGCACGTAAAATTGAACATTTCTGTAAAGTGGACCATTTCCTAGCTCCTAAAGTTTACCAAAACTGACACAAGAGGAAATCATTTAAGGTCATCATGTCTGCCCTTGGCATTCTCGGAACACCCTGGCCTCAGAATGCAGCATCTGTAGTCCATGGTAACCTGCGGAGAGCGCGCAGGGATGATGGAGTTTGGAACACTGCCTTCACTGAGGGAGTGGGTGTGGCCATCTCTGCTGTGACTGAACAAAGGGCAGGGGAGCAAGGGTCCCAGAGCAGGGCCCTCAGAGCCTGGCAGGCCCAGTGGGGTGTCACAAGCATTTAGGCCCAGGCCAAAGGACGCCTTATTTGTCTGCACAGGTGCCCAAACTCTCACCTTTCCCCTCAGGCCGCCCTCTTACTTGAAGTGTGTGTGGAATCTGTTCGCGCAGTACACCTCCCTGAACAGCTAACCATAGGTCTGGGCATCGTAGCTTCCTGCTATGTGACCGAAGTTTGCAGGCATTTGGCTCGCTAGGACACACTTGGAGATATTCCTGCCATGGCCACAGGCCGCCCACTTCCACTGCCACAGATCTGGGGCCGCAAACAGCCCTCTCTGAGTCCCCTGCCACTAGAGGGAGTATTGGACCAACACTTGTAGAAAACGGGGTCCTTGCGGGCAACTCATTGGAAGAAAACAAATAACTCTTTGCCCACCCTCTGCTGAAGCTTACGAGCGTTCACACATAAGCCTCATACAAGGTCGGCTGTTTAGCTAAACATGAGCTCATCATCTAAATTTTCACAATAATGAAGAAATCAGCTACAAGGGGAAACAATCACCAAAAACAATCAATACCAGAATTAGATTCCCTAGGCCATCCATCAGATGTTGGAATAATCAGGTGCAAGGCAGGAAATATACAAAAACCTGAAACTGAAACAAGGAACAAGGATGTTTTCAAAGACTGGTAGGATCTCTAAAATATTTTTAAAGTACATGTCATTGATAAAGCTAAATAGTCAGATGTTGTGTAAGACAACAGATTCATCATTGAGAAGAGTGAAATTATGCTGTTTTGAAAACTATGGCAGGTCTGATTTTCTGCCTAATTATAAAAGAAGATTTCTCTAAAAAATACACATTATTTCAAAGACTTGTTGGCTGTGAAATAAGTTAAGGGTATTTCAAATGGCCTGTCTGCAAAGAAAGGTGAGATGTAGGGAATCACAGAAAGTCGAGGGGAAAATAGGTCAATATATACATTGCTATATGGTGAACTAAGTCTTAGGCCAGCAACAATGTAGAGGACCTGACCCTTAGAAACTTACATGTAAGCTGGAATCATCAAAATTTCAAATCTTTATAAGTAAAAAGATTTATTAAAATGAATAACCAAGGGTTTTAATAGACATCAGAAGTTCAAAACACTAAGCCCAGAGAACATAGAAAAAAGATAAATAAAGATATGAGCAGAACTTAATACAACAGAAAACGTATACAATTCAGGTGATGTTATAAGTCCAAAGAATATTCTTTGAAAAGATTTAAAAGACACACTTTGATTAAGGAAAACAGAAATATAAGTAAGAATATACAAAAGAATCAGGACAATGTTATAGCAGAGAATATATGATATGCACGTAAAATTGAACATTTCTGTAAAGTGGACCATTTCCTAGCTCCTAAAGTTTACCAAAACTGACACAAGAGGAAATCATTTAAGGTCATCATGTCTGCCCTTGGCATTCTCGGAACACCCTGGCCTCAGAATGCAGCATCTGTAGTCCATGGTAACCTGCGGAGAGCGCGCAGGGATGATGGAGTTTGGAACACTGCCTTCACTGAGGGAGTGGGTGTGGCCATCTCTGCTGTGACTGAACAAAGGGCAGGGGAGCAAGGGTCCCAGAGCAGGGCCCTCAGAGCCTGGCAGGCCCAGTGGGGTGTCACAAGCATTTAGGCCCAGGCCAAAGGACGCCTTATTTGTCTGCACAGGTGCCCAAACTCTCACCTTTCCCCTCAGGCCGCCCTCTTACTTGAAGTGTGTGTGGAATCTGTTCGCGCAGTACACCTCCCTGAACAGCTAACCATAGGTCTGGGCATCGTAGCTTCCTGCTATGTGACCGAAGTTTGCAGGCATTTGGCTCGCTAGGACACACTTGGAGATATTCCTGCCATGGCCACAGGCCGCCCACTTCCACTGCCACAGATCTGGGGCCGCAAACAGCCCTCTCTGAGTCCCCTGCCACTAGAGGGAGTATTGGACCAACACTTGTAGAAAACGGGGTCCTTGCGGGCAACTCATTGGAAGAAAACAAATAACTCTTTGCCCACCCTCTGCTGAAGCTTACGAGCGTTCACACATAAGCCTCATACAAGGTCGGCTGTTTAGCTAAACATGAGCTCATCATCTAAATTTTCACAATAATGAAGAAATCAGCTACAAGGGGAAACAATCACCAAAAACAATCAATACCAGAATTAGATTCCCTAGGCCATCCATCAGATGTTGGAATAATCAGGTGCAAGGCAGGAAATATACAAAAACCTGAAACTGAAACAAGGAACAAGGATGTTTTCAAAGACTGGTAGGATCTCTAAAATATTTTTAAAGTACATGTCATTGATAAAGCTAAATAGTCAGATGTTGTGTAAGACAACAGATTCATCATTGAGAAGAGTGAAATTATGCTGTTTTGAAAACTATGGCAGGTCTGATTTTCTGCCTAATTATAAAAGAAGATTTCTCTAAAAAATACACATTATTTCAAAGACTTGTTGGCTGTGAAATAAGTTAAGGGTATTTCAAATGGCCTGTCTGCAAAGAAAGGTGAGATGTAGGGAATCACAGAAAGTCGAGGGGAAAATAGGTCAATATATACATTGCTATATGGTGAACTAAGTCTTAGGCCAGCAACAATGTAGAGGACCTGACCCTTAGAAACTTACATGTAAGCTGGAATCATCAAAATTTCAAATCTTTATAAGTAAAAAGATTTATTAAAATGAATAACCAAGGGTTTTAATAGACATCAGAAGTTCAAAACACTAAGCCCAGAGAACATAGAAAAAAGATAAATAAAGATATGAGCAGAACTTAATACAACAGAAAACGTATACAATTCAGGTGATGTTATAAGTCCAAAGAATATTCTTTGAAAAGATTTAAAAGACACACTTTGATTAAGGAAAACAGAAATATAAGTAAGAATATACAAAAGAATCAGGACAATGTTATAGCAGAGAATATATGATATGCACGTAAAATTGAACATTTCTGTAAAGTGGACCATTTCCTAGCTCCTAAAGTTTACCAAAACTGACACAAGAGGAAATCATTTAAGGTCATCATGTCTGCCCTTGGCATTCTCGGAACACCCTGGCCTCAGAATGCAGCATCTGTAGTCCATGGTAACCTGCGGAGAGCGCGCAGGGATGATGGAGTTTGGAACACTGCCTTCACTGAGGGAGTGGGTGTGGCCATCTCTGCTGTGACTGAACAAAGGGCAGGGGAGCAAGGGTCCCAGAGCAGGGCCCTCAGAGCCTGGCAGGCCCAGTGGGGTGTCACAAGCATTTAGGCCCAGGCCAAAGGACGCCTTATTTGTCTGCACAGGTGCCCAAACTCTCACCTTTCCCCTCAGGCCGCCCTCTTACTTGAAGTGTGTGTGGAATCTGTTCGCGCAGTACACCTCCCTGAACAGCTAACCATAGGTCTGGGCATCGTAGCTTCCTGCTATGTGACCGAAGTTTGCAGGCATTTGGCTCGCTAGGACACACTTGGAGATATTCCTGCCATGGCCACAGGCCGCCCACTTCCACTGCCACAGATCTGGGGCCGCAAACAGCCCTCTCTGAGTCCCCTGCCACTAGAGGGAGTATTGGACCAACACTTGTAGAAAACGGGGTCCTTGCGGGCAACTCATTGGAAGAAAACAAATAACTCTTTGCCCACCCTCTGCTGAAGCTTACGAGCGTTCACACATAAGCCTCATACAAGGTCGGCTGTTTAGCTAAACATGAGCTCATCATCTAAATTTTCACAATAATGAAGAAATCAGCTACAAGGGGAAACAATCACCAAAAACAATCAATACCAGAATTAGATTCCCTAGGCCATCCATCAGATGTTGGAATAATCAGGTGCAAGGCAGGAAATATACAAAAACCTGAAACTGAAACAAGGAACAAGGATGTTTTCAAAGACTGGTAGGATCTCTAAAATATTTTTAAAGTACATGTCATTGATAAAGCTAAATAGTCAGATGTTGTGTAAGACAACAGATTCATCATTGAGAAGAGTGAAATTATGCTGTTTTGAAAACTATGGCAGGTCAGATTTTCTGCCTAATTATATAAGAAGATTTCTCTAAATAATACACATTATTTCAAAGACTTATTGGCTGTGAAATAAGTTAAGGGTATTTCAAATGGCTTGTCTGCAAAGAAAGGTGAGATGTAGGGAATCACAGAAAGCCGAGGGGAAAATAGGTCAATATATACATTGCTATAGGGTGAACTAAGCCTTAGGCCAACAATAATGTAGAGGACCTGACCCTTAGAAACTTATATGTAAGCTGGAATCTTCAAAAGTTCAAATATTTGTAAGTAAAAAGATTTACCAAAATGAATAACCAAGTGTTTTAATGGACATCAGCAGATCAAAACAAAAAACCCTGAGAACATAGAAAAAAGATAAATAAAGATATGAGCAGAACTTAATACAACAGAAAACGGATAAAATTCAGGTGATGTAATAAGTCCAAAGAATATTCTTTGAAAAGATATAAAAGACACACTTTGATTAAGGAAAACAAAAACAATGGTCAAGAATATACAGAAAGAATCAGGACAATGTTAGAGCAGAGAATATCTGAAATGCCAGAAAATTTAAACATTTCTGTAAAGTGGACCATTTTCTAGCTCGTAAAGTTTACCAAAACTGACATAAGAGGAAATCAAATAATGTCATCATGTCTTCCCTTGGCAGTCTCGGAACGCCCTGGCCTCAGAATATGGCATCCGTAGTCCATGGTAACCAGCGGAGAGGAGGCGTGGCTTAGGGAGGTTGGAACACTGCCCACACTGAGGGAGTGGGTGTGGCCATCTCTGCTGTGACTGTACAAAGGGCAGGGGAGCAGGGCATCCAAGGCAGGGCCCTCAGACCACGGCAGGCCCAGTGGGGTGCCACAGGCATTTAGGCCCAGGCAAAAGGGCACCTTCTTTATCTGCACAGCTGCCCAAACTCTCACCTTACCACTCATTCCGCCTCTTACTTTAATTGTGTGTTGAACCTGTCCACGCAGTACACCTGGCTGCCCAGCTAACCATAGGTATGGGCATCGTAGCTTCCTGCAAGGTGACCGATGTTCGCAGGCATATGGGTCCCTGGGACACACGCGGAGACGCTCCTGCCCGGGCCACAGGCCGCCCAGTGCCCCTGCCACAATTCGAGGGCCGCAACGCGGCCCTCTCTGAGTCCCCTGCCTCTAAAGGGAGTATTGGACCAACACTGGTAGAAAACGGGGTCCTCGCGGGCAACTCATTGGAAGAACACAAATAACTCTTTGCCGACCCTCTGCTGAAGCTTACGAGCGTTCAAACATAAGCCTCTTACAAGGTCAGCTGTTTAGCTAAACATTAGCTCTTGATCTAAATTTACACAATAATGAAGAAATCAGTTACAAGGGGAAACAATCAGAAAAAACAATCAATACCAGTATTAGATTCCCTAGGCCATCAATCAGATGTTGGAATAATCAGGTGCAAGGCAGAAAATATACACAAAACTGGAACTGAAACAAGGAACAAGGATGTTTTCAAAGACTGGAAGGATCTCTAAAATATTTTTAAAGTACATGTCATTGATAAAGCTAAATACTCAGAAGTTGTGTAAGACAACAGATTCATCATTGAGAAGAGTGAAATTATGCTGTTTTGAAAACTGTGGCAGGTCAGATTTTCTGCCTAATTATATAAGAAGATTTCTCTAAAAAATACACATTATTTCAAAGACTTATTGGCTGTGAAATAAGTTAAGGGTATTTCAAATGGCTTGTCTGCAAAGAAAGGTGAGATGTAGGGAATCACAGAAAGCCGAGGGGAAAATAGGTCAATATATACATTGCTATATGGTGAACTAAGCCTTAGTCCAGCAACAATGTAGAGGACCTGACCCTTAGAAACTTACAAGTAAACTGGAATCTTCAAAAGTTCAAATCTTTATAAGTAAAAAGATTTATTAAAATGAATAACCAAGTGTTTTAATTGACATCAGAAGATCAAAACAATAAACCCTGAGAACATAGAAAAAAGATAAATAAAGATATGAGCAGAACTTAATACAACAGAAAACATATAAAATTCAGGTGATGTAGTAAGTCCAAAGAATATTCTTTGAAAGATTTAAAAGACACACTTTGATTAAGGAAAACAAAAACATAAGTAATAAATATACAAAAGAATCAGGACAATGTAATAGCAGAGAATACATAAAATACAAGTATATTTGAATATTTCTGTAAAGTGGACTTTTTCCTAGCTCCTAAGGTTTACCAAAACTGACACAAGAGGAAATATTTTAAGGTCATCATATCTGTCCTTGGCATTCTCGGAACGCCCAGGCCTCAGAATGCAGCATCTGTAGTCCATGGTAACCTGGGGTGAGGGGGAGAGGCTGAGCGAGGTTGGAACACTGCCCTCACTGAGGAAGTGGGTGTGGCCATCTCTGCTGTGACTGAACAAAGGGCAGGGAGCAGGGGGCCCTGGGCAGGGCCCTCAGAGACCGGCAGGCCCAGTGGGGTGCCACAGGCATTTAGGCCAAGGCCAAAGGGCGACATCTTTGTCTGCACAGCTGCCCAAACTCTCACCTTTCCCCTCAGGCCGCCCACTTACTTGAAGTGTGTGTGGAACCTGTCCGCGCAGTACACAACGCTGCACAGCTAACCATAAGTCTGGGCATCGTAGCTTCCTCCCATGTGACCGAAGTTCGCAGGCAGATGTGTCGCTGGGACACACGTGGAGAGGTTCCTGCCTGGGCCACAGGCCGCCCTCAGCCCCTGCCCCAGATCGGGGGCTGCAAACAGCCCTCTCTGAGGCCCCTGCCAGTAGAGGGAGTATTGGACCAACACTTGTAGAAAACGGGGTCCTCGCGGGCAACTCATTGGAGGGACACATGTAAATCTTGGCCGACTTTCGGGTGAAGCTTACGAGCGTTCACACCTAAGCCTCATACAAGGTCAGCTGTTTAGCTAAACATGAGCTCATCAACTAAATTTACACAATAATGAAGAAATCAACTACAAGGGGAATCAATCACCAAAACCAATCAATACCAGAATTAGATTCCCTAGGCCATCCGAACTTTGTGCCTGCAGGCCAGCCAGGGTGGTCCTGGCACCGGGCGCTCTTACGGAAGCTTTCCATTTTCCTGCCTGAGATACACCACCTGTCCCGGCCCCCACTGCTTTTTTCCTTCCTCACCTCTGTCCAGAGAGAAATTCCAGCGGAAGGTATGGGTGACACATCCTCTTCTTTACAGGAGGCAGCCTGGCAACTCCTTCAGGAAGGCCAGCAGAACACCACTCACACCGGGCCACCAAAAAAGCTGTGGCCCCTCACTCCCTCCCACCAGCACAGCCCCGAGACTGCTGATGGGGCAGAGAATATGGAGTAAGGCACAGCTTCAGGGGCTATTGCTGCCTGGAGCGCTGTTTTTATTGACCTCAACGAGGCACACCTGGGGAGGGCCGGCCGGCAGTATAAGGCTGCTCATGTCAGCTAATCCACAACACGCAGGGAATCACATTGTTGAAAAGGGACCTCGCTAAGTCAGAATAGAAGGCAAGGAAAAAAAGGACAGAATGCCATTTGCAGCACCGTAGATGAGTCTAGAGGTAATCACGTGACATGTAGTAAGTCAGAAAGTGAAAGACACATATCATATCATATCACTTATAGGTGTTACCTAAAAATGGATACAAGGGCAGATATTTCCACCAAAAAGGGCAATCAGAGATTCATTAAACAAACTTATGGTTCACCAATGGAAAGGTGTGAGGATTGGTTTCATTAAGATATCGGGGTTAACAGACTTATACAAACACAGGTGACATATATAATCACCAAAGACCTACGGAATACCAAAAGACTACTCAACATTCTGTCATAACGTACATGGGAAAAGGATCCCAGGAAAAACAGACATCTGTATATGTGTAAAAGAACCACATCTTCCACACCTACAACAAGCCAAACATTTTAATCAAACTTGCTGTAATAAAAAATAAAAATTAAATTAAAAACACGGGGCTTCCCTGGTGGCGCAGTGGTTGGGAGTCCGCCTGCTGATGCAGGGGACACGGGTTCATGCAACGATCTGGGAGGTTCCCACATGCCGCAGAGCAGTTGGGCCCGTGAATCATGGCCGCTGAGCCTGCGCGTCCGGAGCCTGTGCTCCACAATGGGAGAGCCCACAACAGTGAGAGTCCCACGTACCGAAAAAAAAAAAAAAAAAAAAAAACACGAAGAAGAAGTAGGGAGAAAAACTTGAGGGGCTTTCTCCAGGCACATTCCATTCTAAATTCCAATCTAGAACACGACTTCCTTTGAGGCTCTGTTGCCCTTCTAACCAGAATTGGTAAGGGAGAACTGCTGCCACCTTGTGGCCGTTTCACACAACAGCAGCTTTAATCCCAGCGCTAATTGTCAGTTGATATTCACAATCATTGCAGGCCTGTAAATATCTCCTGCCCTGAAAACAAATCCTGGGGTCACATATCGACCAAAATATTCAAAGGACGTCCATATTTCAAAACGACCGTTTCAACAGGCATATTTTACGAACATTAGTGTTCTGCTTCTTTTTCTTTCTTTCTTTTTTGGTTAAAAAAATGGGAATGGAAAAAGGCATCCCTCAGAATGGGCGAAAATAGTTGCAAACGAATCAATGGACAAAGGTTTAATCTCCAATATATATAAACAGCTCATGCATCTTAATATTAAAAAAACAAACAACCCAATACAAAAATGGGCAGAAGAGCTAAAGAGACGATTCTTCAAAGAAGACATAGAGATGGCCAAGACACACATGAAAAGCTGCTGAAGGGCACTAATTATTAGAGAAATGCAAATCAAAACTACAATGAGGTATCACCTCAAACATGTTAGAATCGGCATCATTAGAAAATCTACAAACAACAAATTCTGGGGAGGGTGTGGACAAAAGGAGCCCTCTTCCACTATTGCTGGGAATGTAAATTGATACAGTCACTATGGAGAACACTATGGAGTTTCCTTAAAAAATTTGGAAATAGAATTGCAATCTGATCCAGCAATCCCACTTCTGGGCATATACCCAAAGAAAACCATAAATCAAAAAGGCACATTCACCACAATGTTCATTGCAGCACTATTTACAATAGCCAGGTAATGGAAGCAACCTAAATGCCCACAGACAGATGAATGGATAAAGATGGGGTATATATATAAAATGGAATATTACACGGCCATAAAAAGGAATGAAACTGGGTCATTTGTAGAGACATCGATGGATCTAGAGACTGTGATACAGAATGAAGTAAGTCAGAAAGAGGAAAACAAATATTGTATATTAATGCATATATGTGGAACCTAAAAAATGGTACAGATGAACTGGTTTGCAGGGAAGAAATAGAGACACAGAGGTAGAGAACAAACGTATGGACACCAAGTGTGGGAAGCCATGAGGTGGTGGTGGTGGGATGAGTTGGAAGGTTGAGATTGACCTGTATACATGTATATGCATAAAATACATAACTAATAATAGCCTGCTGTATAAAAAAGTAAATAAAATAAAATTTCAAAATTATAAAAAATAAAATTTAAAAATAAAACAGAAAAATATTCTTCCCTTCACACAGATGTATTTATAGGAATGAATTATTTCCATGATTATATCTATAAATACAAAAAAGAGGAATAAAAGCTAACTGGAACCATAAAAGAAGAAAAACCTGAACCCACCAGTTATACAGAGGAAAACCCTATCAGGGCACTTGGTACAACGGTAAACAATTCTGAAATTGGTCAGAGGTGGGGAATCATCTCCCATACAGCCAGCAACACACACCCCACACAAGAAGCGTTCTCATTGCAAAGCTGGGGTACCGAGCCGAGGCATCTCTGAATAAAGGTGAGCTGAGCCCCAGGCCAGCTGCTGCTGAACTGCTCCCACCCCTCCCAGGTAAATCACCTGAATATGTACAAGGTCTTGAAAGACTAGAGGAAGGGCCGTGGTGCTACACCAGCGACAGCACGCAAGCCAACTTGGTGCCTGCAGGCCAGCCAGGGTGGTCCTGGGCCCGGGCGCTCTTCCGGAAGCTTTCCATTGTCCTGCCTGAGATACCCCACCTGTCCCGGCCCCCACTGCTTTTTTCCTTCCTCACCTCTGTCCGGAGAGAAATTCCAGCAGAAGGTCTGAGTGACATATCCTCCTCTTTACAGGAGGCAGCCTGGCAACTCCTGCAGAAAGGCCAGCAGAACCCCACTCACACCGGGCCACCAACAAAGCTGTGGCCCCTCACTCCCTCCCACCAGCACCGCCCCGAGACTGCTGAAGGGGCAGAGAATATGGAGGCAGGAACAGCTTCAGGGGCTATTGCTGCCTGGAGCGCTGTTTATATTGACCTCAAACAGGCACACCTGAGGAGGGTCGGCCGGCAGGATAAGGCTGCACACGTCAGGTTATCCACAACCCTCAGGGAATCACATTGTTGAAAAGGGACCTCGCTAAGTCAGAACAGAAGGCAAGGAAAAAAGGACACAATGCCATTTGCAGCACCGTAGATGAGTCTAGAGGTAATCACGTGACAGGTACTAAGTCAGAAAGTGAAAGACACATATCATATCATATCACTTATAGGTGTTACCTAAAAATGGATACCAGGGCAGATATTTCCACGGAGAAGGGCAATCAGAGATTCATTAAACAAACTTATGGTTCACCAATGGAAAGGTGTGAGGATTGGTTTCATTACGATATCGGGGTTAACAGACTTATACAAACACAGGTGACATATATAATCACCAAAGACCGACGGAATACCAAAAGACTACTCAACATTCTGTCATAACGTACATAGGAAAAGGATCCCAGGAAAAACAGACATCTGTATATGTGTAAAAGAACCACATCTTCCACACCTACAACAAGCCAAACATTGTAATCAAACTTGCTGTAATAAAAAATAAAAATTAAATTAAAAACACGAACAAGAAGTAGGGAGACAAACATGAGGGGCTTTCTCCTGGCACATTCCATTCTAAATTCCAATCTAGAACACGACTTCCATTGAGGCTCTGTTGCCCTTCTAACCAGAATTGGTAAGGGAGAACTGCTGCCAACTTGTGGCCGTTTCACACAAGAGCAGCTTTAATCCCAGCGCTAATGGTCAGTTGATATTCAAAATCATTGCAGGCCTGTAAATGACAACTGCCCTGAAAACAAATCCTGGGGTCACATATCGACCAAAAAATTCAAAGGACGTCCATATTTCAAAACGACCGTTTCAAAAGGCATATTTTACGCACATTAGTTTTCTACTTCTTTTTCTTTCTTTCTTTTTTGGTTAAAAAAACGGGAAAGGAAAAAGGCATCCCTCAGAAGGGACGAAAATAGTTGCAAACGAATCAATGGACAAAGGTTTTATCTCCAATATATATAACAGCTCATGCAGCTTAATATTAAAAAAAACAAACAACCCAAAACAAAAATGGGCAGATCTAAAGAGACGTTTCTTCAAAGAAGACACAGAGATGACCAAGACGCACATGAAAAGCTGCTCAACAGCACTAATTATTAGAGAAAAGCAAATCAAAACTACAATGAGGTATCACCTCACACCTGTTAGAATCGGCATCATCAGAAAATCTACAAACAACAAATTCTGGGGAGGGTGTGGACAAAAGGAGCCCTCTTCCACTATTGGTGGGAATGTAAATTGATACAGTCACTATGGAGAACACTATGGAGTTTCCTTAAAAAATCTAGAAATAGAATTACCATCTGATCCAGCAATCCCAATTCTGGGCATACAACCAAAGAAAACCATAAATCAAAAAAGGCACATTCACCACAATATTCATTGCAGCACTGTTTACAATAGCCAGGTAATGGAAGCAACATAAATGCCCACACAGAGGAATGGATAAAGATGGGGTACATATATAAAATGGAATATTACTCGGCCATAAAAAGGAATGAAACTGGGTCATTTGTAGAGACATCGATGGATCTAGAGACTGTCATACAGAATGAAGTAAGTCAGAAAGAGGGAAACAAATATTGTATATTAATGCATATATGTGGAACCTAAAAAATGGTACAGATGAACTGGTTTGCAGGGAAGAATTAGAGACACAGAGGTAGAGAACAAACGTATGGACACCAAGTGTGGGAAGCCATGGTGTGGTGGTGGTGGGATGAGTTGGGAGATTGAGATAGACCTGTATACATGTATATTCATAAAATACATAACTAATAATAGCCTGCTGTATAAAAAAGTAAATAAAATTAAATTTCAAAATTATGAAAAATAAAATTTAAAAATAAAACAGAAAAAAGTTCTTCCCTTCACACAGATGTATTTAAAGGAATGAATTATTTCCATGCTTATATCTATAAATACATAAAAGAGGAATAAAAGCTAACTTGAACCATAAAAGAAGAAAAACCTGAACCCAACAGTTATACAGAGGAAAACCATATCAGGGCACTTGCTCCAATGGTAAACACTTCTGAAATTGGTCAGAGGTGGGGATTCATCTCCCTTACAGCCAGCAACCCACACCCCACACAAGGAGCGTCCTCATTGCAAAGCTGGGGGACCGAGCCGAGGCATCTCTGAATAAAGGTGAGCTGAGCCCCAGGCCAGTTGCTGCTGAACTGTTCACACCCTACCCAGGTAAAACACCTGAATATGTACAAGGGCTTGAAAGACTAGAGGAAGGGCCTTTGAGCCACACCAGTGACAGCACGCAGGCCAACTTGTTGCCTGCAGGCCAGCCATGGTGGTCCTGGCCCCGGGCGCTCTTCTGGAAGGTTTCCATTGTCCTGCCTGAGATACCCCACCTGTGCCGGCCCCCACTGCTTTTTTCCTTCAAAATCTCTGTCCAGAGAGAAATTCCAGCGGAAGGTATGGGTGACACATCCTCTTCTTTACAGGAGGCAACCTGGCAACTCCTGCAGTAAGGCCAGCAGAACTCCACTCACACCGGGCCACAAACAAGGCTGTGGCGCCTCACTCCCTCCCACCAACACAGCCCTGAGACTGCTGACGGCGCAGAGAATATGGAGTCAGCCACAGCTTCAGGGGCTATTGCTGCCTGGAGTGCTGTTTATATCGACCTCAACAAGGCAAACCTGGGGAGGGCCGACCGGCAGGATAAGGATGCCCACGTCAGCTAATCCACAACCCGCAGGGAATCACATTGTTGAAAATGGACCTCGCTAAGTCACAATAGAAGGTAAGGGAAAAAAGGATTCAATGCCATTTGCAGTACCGTAGATGAGTCTAGAGGTAATCACGTGACATATAGTAAGTCAGAAAGTGAAAGACACATCATATCATATCACTTATAGGTGTTACCTAAAAATGGATACCAGGGCAGATATTTTCACGGAGAAGGGCAATCACAGATTCATTAAACACACTTATGGTTCACCCATGGAAAGGTGTGAGGTTTGGTTTCATTATGATATCGGGGTTAACAGACTTATACAAACACAGGTGACATATATAATCACCAAAGACCTACGGAATACCGCAAGACTACTCAACATTCTGTCATAACGTACATGGGAAAAGGATCCCAGGAAAAACAGACATCTGTATATGTGTAAAAGCACCACATCTTCCACACCTACAATAACCCAAACATTGTAATCAAACTTGCTGTAATAAAAAATAAAAATTAAATTAAAAACACAAACCAGAAGTAGGGAGACACACTTGAGGTGCTTTCTCCTGGAACATTCCATTCTAAATTCCAATCTAGAACACGACTTCCATTGAGGCACTGTTGCCCTCGTAACCAGAATTGGTAAGGGAGAACAGCTGCCACCTTGTGGCCGTTTCACACAGCAGCAGCTTTAATCCCAGCGCTAATGGTCAGTTGATATTCAAAATCATGGCAGGCCGGTAAATGACACCTGCCCTGAAAACAAATCCTGGGGTCACATATCGACCAAAAAATTCAAGGGACGTCCATATTTCAAAACGACCGTTTCAAAAGCCATAATTTACGCACATTAGTGTTCTGCTTCTTTTTGTTGCTTTCCTTTTTTGTTAAAAAAACGGGAATGGAAAAAGGCATCCCTCCGAATGGGCGAAAATCGTTGCAAACGAATCAATGGACAAAGGTTTAATCTCCAATATATATAAACAGCTCATGCAGCTTAATATTAAAAAAACAAAAATTCCAATACAAAAATGGGCAGAAGATCTAAAGAGAGGTTTCTTCAACGACGACACATAGATGGCCAAGATGCACAGGAAAAGCTACTGAAGAGCACTAATTATTAGAGAAATGCAAATCAAAACTACAATGAGGTATCACCTCACAACTGTTAGAATCGCTATCTTCAGAAAATCTACAAACAACAAATTCTGGGGAGGGTGTGGACAAAAGGATCCCTCTTCCACTATAGGTGGGAATGCAAATTGATACAGTCACTATGAAGAACACTATGGAGTTCCCTTAAAAACACTAGAAATAGAATTACCATCTGATCCAGCAATCCCACTTCTGGGCATAGACCCAGAGAAAACCAAAAATCAAAAAGGCACATTCACCACAATGTTCATTGAAGCCCTATTTACAAAGGACAGGTAATGGAAGCAACCTAAATGCCCACAGGCAGATGAATGGATAAAGATGTGGTACATGTATAAAATGGAATATTACTCAGCAATAAAAAATGAATGAAACTGGGTCATTTGTAAAGACATCGATGGATCTAGAGACTGTCATACAGAATGAAGTAAGTCAGAAAGAGGAAAACAAATATTGTATATTAATGCATATATGTGGAACCTAAGAAATTTTACAGAGGAACTGGTTTGCAGGGAAGAAATAGAGACACAGAGGAAGAGAACAAACGTATGGACACCAAGTGTGGGAAGCCATGGGGTGGTGGTGGTGGGATGAGTTGGGAGATTGAGATTGACCTGTATACATGTATATGCATAAAATACATAACTAATAATAAACTTCTGTATAAAAAAGTAAATAAAATTAAATTTCAAAATTATAAAAAATAAAATTTAAAAATAAAACAGAAAAAAGTTCTTCCCTTCACACAGATGTATTTATAGGAATGAATTATTTCCATGCTTATGTCTGTAAATACATAAAAGAGGAATAAAAGCTAACTTGAACCATAAAAGAAGAAAAACCTGAACCCACCAGCTATACAGAGGAAAACCCTATCAGGGCACTTGCTCCAAAGGTAAACAATTCTGAAATTGGTCAGAGGTGGGGAATCATCTCCCATACAGCCAGCAACCCACACCCCACACAAGGAGCGTCCTCATTGCAAAGCTGGGAGACCGAGCCGAGGCATCTCTGAATAAATGTGAGCTGAGCCCCAGGCCAGCTGCTGCTGAACTGTTCCCACCCTTCCCAGGTAAAACACCAGAATATGTACAAGGGCTTGAAAGACTAGAGGAAGGGCGGTGGAGCCACACCAGCGACTACACGCAGGCCAACTTGGTGCATGCAGGCCAGCCTGGGTGGTCCTGGCCCCGGGCCCTGCTCTTCCGGAAGCTTTCTATTGTCCTGCCTGAGATACCCCACCTGTCCCGGCCCCCACTGCTTTTTTCCATCCTCACCTCTGTCCGGAGAGAAATTCCAGCGGAAGGTATGGGTGACACATCCTCTTCTTTACAGGAGGCAGCCTGGCAACTCCTGCAGAAAGGCCAGCAGAACTCCAGTCACACCGGGCCACAAACAAAGCTGTGGCCCTTCACTCCCTCCCACCAGCACAGCCCCGATACTGCTGACGGGGCAGAGAATATGGAGTCAGCCACAGATTCACGGGCTATTGCTGCCTGGAGCGCTGTTTATATCGACCTCAACCAGGCACCCCTGAGGAGAGCCGGCCAGCAGGATAAGGCTGCACACGTCAGCTAATCCACAACCCACAGGGAATCACATTGTTGAAAAGGGACCTCGCTAAGTCACAATAGAAGGCAAGGGAAAAAAGGACACAATGCCATTTGCAGCGCCTTAGATGAGTCTAGAGGTAATCACGTGACATATAGTAAGTCAGAAAGTGAAAGACACATCATATCATATCACTTATAGGTGTTACCTAAAAATGGATACCAGGGCAGATATTTCCACCAAGAAGGGCAATCAGAGATTCATTAAACAAACTTATTGTTCACCCATGGAAAGGTGTGAG